>NC_082695.1:62480872-63133015 GCF_949987515.2 Delphinus delphis
GATGCATGGCACCTGGGTGAGGGGTGTCAGGAGGCAGCAGGAGGACAGAGGGCCTCTGAGCTAATCTCCTGCACCGTTTTCAGAAGTGCTGACCATACGGCCTGGTAACGTTCTCCCTCACTTCCCTGAGGCAGGAAGGACAGGGCCGAGTCAGTCACTGGGAGGAGTACTTTGTTCAGGCAGAAGGTGGCACACTGTGGAAAGGAGCTGGCCTGACTAACTTTTGGAAGGCCATCCAGAGAAAAATGTCTTGACCGGAGCCCAGGACCTGAGCCAGAATGTAAGGAGGGGCAGGGTTAGTGGCAGGTGGGTATAGGAGAAGGGAGGGACCCACTGACTCACCCCGGATGTCACTGGTCTTCACTGAGACGGTATAGGAAGTCCACTCCATCATCTCCTCCCCGTCGATGACGGCACACATCTCACACACCAGGGTCTTCTTGCCCTTCCGCTGGGACAGCCAGTCTCCATAGTAGAACATGGTCAGGTCTCCAGTGTTCATGTTCTTCAGGAGGATCTGGGGGAGAGAGGCCAGCATGGGAAGACCTCCCTCACCTCTGCCAGCTGCCCACCCGCTATGCAGCCCCCTCATCTGGATCCCCGGGACCCATGATCCCAGGCCTGAGACAAGTTCTTCTGATTTAGACTCGAGGAATGAGGAAAGGGTCCTCTCCAGGAAAAGACCCTGCCCCGCGGGCCTGGCACAGGGTCTGAAGCCCCTGCCATGACTACCCTCACTTGGGGAGTTGGAAATGGGCAATTCGTCTAAATATATTTCCGAGAGGTGCCCATCACTGTGCATGAGAAATGTTTGCTGAATGAATGACAGAAAAACAGACCAACCAAACCACTGTCAGCCATAGACCCCGGAACTGTGTACCCACGCTCGCCAGATTGTCCTTGGTGGGAGCACCCTACTGTTGGCTCAAGAAAAATCTGCTAAAGGCTGGACAGGGGAGCAGAGCCTGAGGGGACTTGGGACCGATGGCCTTTGATGGATGAGGGATGAGAGGATGACTCACAGGGGAGCATTGGCCCAAGATGGAAGAAGAGGCAGCCAGCTAACCGTGATCGCAGGGGCACCGGAAGCCTCCTTGCCGTCTGCCTAATGTTCCCACCATTGGAGCCTTGCCGCCCCAGCTCCTGCTCCCCTCTCACCCCTCCCAACTCGCTTCCTCCAGGAAGCCCACACCCTGTCTCTGTCGACAGGGCAGGCTGTATTCCCTGGCAGCTGATTCAGTTTTGACTGGACTCAAATAAATAAAACTAGGTTCTCTGATTAATTCACACCAAAGGGCGTATTGATTATCTGGGCCAGGTCTGCATAACAACCCTTTAAGGTGACATTTGCACTTTAACAAGGCCCATTGACAGCCCAAAGGAGCAGGAAGAACGGGTGGGCAGTGGGTGGAAGGGAGGGTGAGGGTCCAGCCATGTTACCCTCTCCAGGAACCACTCGGGCCGGCTGCCCAGGCCATCAATTCGGATCCGCATCTTGGTGAACGGGGCGATGTCCAGAATCTCCATGATGAAGGTGTCATTCTGCTCTCGCTCAAATCTGGGGGTGGAGAGGAGGGGCATGAAGAAGGGAGGCTGGCCGTGGTGAGAGGGCGAGGCCATGCCAGAGACCAGATTCAGGGTAAGGAGAGAAGAAGAGGCCTCTCAGCTCCCTGTGACTCCCCACTAGCCTGTCTCTTGCAACCCAGATGTGTTCCCAAAAGACTGGGTTAAGTGAGTTGCTGGTAGATACGGTCCTGATTCAAGAGGTACCAGTTCTGGGTCTTAATCTCATTCTGCTAACCACATGGAACAGTCCCAGCTCCTCTCTGGGACTTGGTTTCCTCATCTGTAGTCTAGGGAAAATGACACTGGCCCGGCAATCTCATAAAACTGTCATGAGGACCAAATGGATGTGAAATCAACTTAAAATGTGAAAAAAAAATCCATACCTGCAAGATTTTAAATGAGACTCTATGAGTGACGGGCTGCCACGAATGGTGGGGCAAGTTGTGCACTGCACAACTCTAGATAGTGTTGTTCACATTTTTCTGTACAGAATATGCATAACTGAAGGCAGTGGCCCTAGGTTGGGAAATACTAGTAATAACTGTAAAATGGCAGTTAACATTGCTTTTGTTGCTATTACTATTTTGCTACCGAATGACCACATCATCTCAGAGACACTCTATCTTTATTTCTTACTGCTCTTCCCAGAGTGCTGCATGCAAAATGTGACCATCAGTGCTGACATTGCTCGACTGCTCACTGATCCCAGATGCTGCTGCTGTTAAGCCCCTGGGGGTAACGCAGGTATCACTGAAGATATGACACTGCATGGCAATTTTACGCTTCCTTGAACAAAACGTACTTTTAAAAACAGAGGCCACAGCCAGTGGGAGCTGGGACTGCAAATGCTGCAAACTCAGAACTCACTACCCCTCGTCTTCAAGAGGCCTAATCCCTTTGATAACTTGCTTATGTGCACTTTATGATTATTAGACGTAAAAACACTCTCCCAGAAGTCTGCCCTAAATCCCTCCTGCTCTAGTTTAAACTGTCTGTCCCTCTGGTCACGTGGGAACCGGAAGGCGGTGCTCACAAACTCCCCTGTCAAGCTCATCTCACATAGTGGAGATTCTCTCAAATAATCTTTCAACTCATTGATTCCTTACTCTTGTCAGTGTATAATTTTGCAGAATAAAGGAACTCTAGAAATCTGTGCTTTGTATTTTTTTTTTTAATTTTCACCCTTTGAATTTAGCCAAATATCTCGCTTTTATGGAGATTTTATGGTGGGGCAGGTGTAAGGAAAAAGGGAGAGAGAAATAAGCTTTTCTTTTAGAAAACCAAAGACTGGGTTACAGTTGCCCCCTCACCCTCCATTAAAGGCTAAACCCCAATTACACCTGGATAGACTCCTCTCCTCAGGGTAAAAGGCCTGCATCTGAAAGGAAAGCCCCTCATTGGCCCTTCATTCCTCCACAGCTCACCAGCCACATTTTTCCTGCTGCTCCAAGCCCCTCAAGACATCCCAGTTGACACGAGAGAGAGCCACACACTGAGGGTCCCCCCTGGAGAAGTGGTCAGCCTCTGAGTCAGGTCCCCTTGCCTCTGGCTCAGAAGGATGGGGCTGCCGAAGTGGCCCTGGCTTTGTCCTGCTCATCCACCTGAAGGAGCTCAGCAGCTTTAGCCGCCCCTCACTCCCTTCCTGTCAGCCCTTCTTTCTGTTCTCCACCCCATCAAAGGCTGTCCTTGGGAAACGGCCTAGCGCCCACTCACTCACCAGTCTCTGTGACGGAGGACAGCCTCAGGCTAACCAAACCCGAAGCCTTAGGCTGGAAGGGCCAGTATTTAATGGAAAAGTTTTAGACATTGTTAAGAAGCTGGGGAAGATGTATGGGTAGGGAGCCTGGGGAGGGGGTGGCTGGAAGATAGGGAAGAAGGTTATGGGGCTCAAAGCTAGCCTCCCTGGGGCAGCTGCTCAGGCACTTTGCCTCTGTGCATCTCAGAGGTAGGGCTGAGGCTCCTGGAGTTGGCTGGGATCAGAGGCTCACCTGTAGCTTCATGTTAGACCCAGCTCCTTCCAGTACCAGTGGCCATCTAGCCCATGCTGCATCCCACAGCAACTGGGGGCAGCTCTGTCCCTCTAAGGACAGCATTGGCCAACCCTTAATAAGTTGGTCCCAGCTCTGTCCCAAGAGCCGATTGTTTAATTGTCAACAGTTTGGCCAACCTCAGTGCCTCTACTGTCTCCCTTCCCCAGGCCCTTGCAGTAGCCACCAGACCTCTGTTCGCCAGGCCTGAAGTGCTCATCAGCACAATGTTAGAGAATAAGTTTGCGTTGTTTTAAGCCACTAGGTTTGTAGTAAATTTTTATCATAACCTCGGGAAACTAATACAGACCCAAGTGGCAAGAATGTGCACTTCGGGACTGTAGGGGGCGCAGATGAGAGACCCAGCACAGAGAGAACTCCAGGCATTGGTGAGTAGCAGCAGGACTGCCTCAGCGGTGGTGTAGGTGTCCACAGGTGCTGATGTAACTGAGGGGTAAAAGGCAGAGCCCACAGGCCCTGGCTCCTCTGAACCGGGCTCCTCAGGGACCGATAAGATCATTGAACTTGCTGTGCAGCAGGGAGCTGCATCAACCCGTCTGCCTCCATATCTCATGAGCATCCTTGCCCTGGTTTGAGAGTAGATCAAAGTTAAAGAAATCTCAAACAGATTCTAAATCTCTACCATCCTCAAATGCCATGATCAGGCCCAGCACATGTTCGAACCTTCCAGTGTCCTTTTAAAGGGCAGCCTCTGAGTTGAAGATGATGTGTCAAGAGGGGTCACCCAGCAGCGGGTGCTAGGACTTCCCAACTGCCTGATCTTTCAAAGGCACCGGTCCCTGCAACTCAGCCCGCTTGCCTCTTCTCTCAGACTACCACCATTCCCACTCAGCCCTGAGACCTCCCTCCAAGCCTGACCAACTCCAGGAGCCTCCCCACCAGCTCCCCTGCCCAGGAAGTCCCCAAAGACGGGCCCTTTCCATTCTCAGAGCTTTATCACTAACCAGGCAGTGTGAGATCTAAGTGAGAAAGATATGAAGGAAAGATTCAAAACTTACAAGCTATTACAAGCTAAGCCCAGGCCACCGTCACTAGTGGCTCCCAAATGCCTCCTGAAGTGGCAATTGGAAAGCCATCTGGGCTCTGCCCTCCGTTTGCGTTCTCTTGAGCTGAGTCTCTTTTCATCTTCTTTGCACTAAGGGTTAGTGGAAGCCAGGGGGCCATCCAGAAGGGCAAAGCCAACAGAACTCTGAGAATCTGGTTTGCTTCCAGACCAAAGAATTTCCCAGTTCCTGGTGTCTCCACTGGGCTTAGGAATGATTCCTTACAGGCACTTACTTCCCTCTAGAGAAAAACCACATCTATTTGCCTAAAAATAGCCCCTACATCCATTAGAAACTAATTGCCTCAAGTTCCACTGTTAGACAGTCATTCCTTGGGTTTAAGCATTACCTTTTGACGGCATCATTTTTTTGAATGCCACATGCATTCACGACCATCTCACTGTGAATTAATTTACCAGAACAGTTTCCCCCAAAGTGGCAAGATGACAAGTTGGGAACTTTAGCTGGGGAGTGGGGTTGAGGGAATTGCTATCAAATTTGGCCTCTGGGTATAGCATTTTACAACAGGGGCGCTGCAGCAGGCAAACCTACACAATGCTTTCTGTGTGACACATGCACGTTTCTGCCTCCATCCTGGTCACACGCCATTTCTTGGGAAAGGCTCCCTTGCACAACACTAAACTGTGTGCACGACACAAGCCCAGTGGGTCTTACAATCCAAGTCCCTGAGTCAAGATGCTGACCCCTATAATGAGGATTCCAAGACACAGGCTGAACTTCGGGCCACTTGCAAATGCAATGAAGCAAAATATGTCTTGGGTAAGAGCCCTGAGCTTGCCCTCCAGAATAATTAAGAAATGATGGCTCTCTTCAAAGAATAAATCTTAATTTGGAAAACCAAAATTCTTTAACAAGGTGCCTCGAAGCATTTGCAATATGGTATAATTTTCAAGCAACATTTTTGGAATTTAAATACTACCAGAAAGGAGGTATCTATCTTTCCCACCAGCAACTGTGTCTGCGTGTGTCTATAAAATAAGGTGGAACGTAGGCGTCGGATAATTAATCCAAGAAATTCCAGGAATCTGGGGGCGGGGTGGAGACTAGGGTCAAAGTATAGCGGTAAATATTGTGAGAGATTGAAGATACAAACAGACACTGGCTAGACCAGAGATGATAACAGAACTCTGACCCACCACCTCTGCAGCAGCAGTCATCCCAGGCAGCCAGACTGCAGCCTCACCAGCAGTGGGCCCATGATGGTCAGGATGCGGGGAGTGACTGCCAGCTTCCCTGATTTGCCCCCTCTCCCAACTCAAGACAATCAGAGAAACCCAGATACGTTCCCCAATTCAATCACATAAGATGCCTGATTCTAGGTAGCTCCCCTTCAGCTTCGCCATGCCCCCAGTAATGCTACACTCTGAAGCTTTGCCAGAGTCCTGACAGCCTTAGCCTCCGCCAAACAAAGAGATGGTGGCTCACACCCTTGCTATAGCCAGCTCTAAAGAAATAGCCTCTGTTCTCACTCGGCCTTCGTTTATTCCCACAATTTCAGGAGTTCGAACCTCAGCTCGCCTGCTTACTACCTGAGTGACTTTGAGGAGTTACTTCACCTTTCTGTGTCTCAGGCACCTTATTGGTTGTGAGTTAATATATCTTTAAAAAGCACTTACAAGGGTGCCTGGCAGGGAGCAGGTGCTCGTTGAATGTTAGCCATTGTTACAATCATCATCAGGGGAGAATTGGTCACGGGAGAATTCCAGAAGGAAACAGGAGTTGCATAATGAGAGTGTAGAAGTGCTAAGAGAAGACAGGCAAAAACTGTTCTCATCAGACCCCCAGGCACGAGCTGCGTAAGATGAGCAGAGTTCCTGCTCTCGTGAACGGCTCTGTCCGTGGGGAGAAACCTGTGCCTGGCTCCCAAGAGCTTCAGCATCGTCCTCACCATCCTCACCACCGCCACCATCCAGAAGTACTTACTGAGGCCTGCAGGCAAGGCCAGAGTCAGGAGCTGTGAGGACTCAGAAAGGAGGCTTCTCTGGATGCTGCCCTCCAGCCTGGGGAGGCAGCAGTGTGGTCTCAGGGGTGAGTGGCTGTGGATGGGTTTTAGAAATCCTAGGCTTGGGCTCTGAGTCTCTCCCCTCTGATGCTTAAGATATCAGGGGTCAGGGATGGTTTGGGGGACGATGGCTGAACATAGAAAACCAAACAAAACCCAGGACCAAGCTGAGGATTTGCCGGAAGGCGCAGACAGGAATCACTACAAGAGGTTCACCTTTATTGCCGTTACGAATAACTATCTTAAGAGGCAGTAGAACCTAATGCTTAAGACTGGGGCCACCTGGGTGCAGTGCCCAGTGCCATAGCTTACTGGCTCTGGGACCTTGAGCAACATGACTTGACCCTGCTGTGCCTCAGTTTTCTTATCTATAGAATGGGGATGATAATAATGGTCCTCATAGAGTTGTAGGGAAGACTAGGTGTATCAATACATTCAAAGGGCTTAGAAAAATGTCCAGCACAAAATAAGCCCACATCAGTGTCCATGCTGTTGCTGTGGTTCCCTCAGGTGTTAAGCATTGTGAGTTTGAGCATCTTCTCTTTCCGGTTGTACAGTTTCTCCAATGTCTGACAGTGTCTGACATAGGTGTTCAACTGTTTTTTAATATTTTAAAAATTATTTTAGCCTTTTTGTAATCATTTTGAACTTGCAGGCAAGTTGCAAAATAGAACAGGGTTTCTGTGTTCCCTTCACCCAGCTTCCCCTGATGTGAACAGGCTACATTACTACCATACAAAGAATGAAAGCAGGAGATACACAATGACACAACGCTATCAACTAACACAGACCTTACAGTAAACATCTTTGAGTGACAGAAGGAAAGAAGGAAAGGCAGAAGGTAGGAAGGAAGGAGTGCTATGGGTTGAGGTGATCAAGGTAGGCTTCCTGGAGGAGGTGGATTTGAGCTAGCCCTTGAAACAGAAGGGTCTTGAGACAGAGAGAGTGGATGAAGAGCTTTCCAGGAGGGAGAAATCACACAGAGGCATGGAGGCCCCAGGGGATGAGAGGAGAGTGAGGGAAGCAGTCTATTTAAAGGCAGGATGGGGCTGGATGGTGGAGGATTGGGTGTGTGGAGGGGCAAAGGGGCAAGGGGCACAGGCCACCTCCAGATACCTGGCCTTCTTTTTGTCCAGCTGCACCTCCTCTGTGCTGCCGTTGGTGCCGTAGAGGGTCATAAAGATGTTGGAGTCGGTGCCACCACCAACCACGTCGCCCGTCCACACCGTCATTTCATAGAGCACCTGCCACGAGAGGGATGTGGGTCCTGGGCATTGGGCTCAACCGTTAACCCCACGGATTTGCCTCCTTCTCACTGGGGCAAGACAACACGCCCTCCAAGCTCCATGGCTCTGAAAGGAGATCTCCCCCTAATCAACTGTAAATGTCTGGAGAGCAAGAGCTAGGCCTTGTTACTGTCTGTGTCCCTGGCTGTGTCCAGTTCAGTGCTGGAGAGGAGTTCAGTTTCTGATAGGGAACACGTGCGCAGTAGGAATATGACCAAGAGCCCCAGCATTAACCAATTTCTTTGTCAGTAGAATCCCAACCTAAGTCTGTTCATCCCAGCAGCGTGTGTTGGGCAGACAGTGGCTTTTGGAGCCGTGCAGGGCGCCATTTGAGTCCCAGATCCGTCCCGTGCTAGCTGTTGACCTGGGCAGAGGCCCCACCTTCTCCAGCCTCTGCTTCCTCCTCCATAAAATAGGGATAAGCACTTTGTAGAGTTGCGAGAGCTACAGACACGTCGCCTTGGGGATGGTTGTGGGGGACCCCCTCCTTCCTGCTGCAGCCAGCACACACCCTGCACATCGGTGAGTGGGAAGCGTGCCCAGTCTGACGGTTCAGGGACTTCTGCCTCCATTCACTTGTGAAGTGGGACAGCCGCCTATTGTACGTGGTTTTCACTTTAGATTGGAATTTTGCCCTTTTGCCTGAGGTTTGCTCCAAAGAGGACGTATTCCCTTTGTCTCTGCTGGAGGCGGAGGGAGCAGCCTACTCCTCCGAGGATGGTGCCCTCACCGAGGCCCCTGCCTTGGCTCCTCCAAGAGGCAGCCTCGTGTCAAGAGGGGCCATCTTCACCCCTGACCTGGAAGGTTCTCTGGTCCTGGCTTCTTACTCCACGCCTCTCACCAGGTGCCCAAGGACTAGCAATTAGGTCTCGAAGGTTCCGGAGAGGCTTGCACACGTGGCCAAGGATGTGCCAGGCTGAGCATCTCCTCTGCATATACCTGTACCCAGCCCTTCCCTTCCCCAGTGGCTGCTGTCACTCGTGCAGGCGCTAGGTCCCCATCACCCAGGTGCTTTCGGACTCATAACCCAAGTTATTCATGGCAGTGATGTTGTGTCTTTTCAAGCAGCATCTAGAATCTTCACCACGCTACTGCAAGGTTCGAAGTAGTATTTCAGGCCTGGCCAGGAGGACATGTTTGCCAAGGGGGTCATTGAAGAGCACCTTGCTTTACCAGGAAAATCCTCTTAGGCCACCTAACAAGGGCATTTGTGATGGGCACGGAACTATCAGAAATGAAAGCAGAAGCCCGACACTATTTTGCTCTAATCCAGCAGACATAGAAACAGAATGATCAAAGTGAGTGCTTTGTGGCCCCATGGAGACTGTCCCTTTAAGGCTGATCTCTCCAGACTCCTGTGTTCTCTGTGTCCATCTTTCTCTCCTTTATGCACACACATCTCTTTTTTATGTCATAGGTGTGTTTCCAGAAAGAGACACAGAAACAGAGCTTTTGTAATTCCAGTCTGATATCAGATGTCCTGGGGAGGTGGCCAGTCCAAAGAGCCCTACAGTTCTTTGTTAAGTGACAAACGTGTGTTCTTTTGTAACATGAATAACTGGGGTGTGGGTCTGGATTTCCACAGACTAAAGAGCTCAGAGGGAGATGCAGCTGTACCGAGCGGGGTGTGCGTATGCGCTGGGAGTGACACACACACACACACACACCCACGTGCCTGCTGGGAATTGGGTCAGGACGGAGGTCTGTGGATGAATTGTGTGCTCTCCTGCACTGACCGTCTGGCCACAGATGGAGATGGCTGAGCAAGGGAGGGGGTATCGATGCCGTAGAAAGTTCTGCTCTCTGGCTGTCAAGCAGGGGATGGGCAGGCATCCACACTCCTGCCTGGCAAGAGTTTTAGAGCCCATAACTCAGCCCTTCGTTCTGTTTCCATATACTATATAGGCAGGGCATGCTCAGGCCCAGAGCGATTTCTCCTTACCTTTGTGTGACGGCTTCTGACCTAAATCTAGTAGGGCATTGGTTTGGATTCAGGAATAGAGATGAGGGCTGGGACCTTCCATTTACCCCACAGCTTTTCAGAGAGAAAGGGAACCTGCAGGGTCATGTGACACAGAGGCCTCTGCGCCACCAGCTGGCCACGTTTCCTTGGGGCCCAGTACCCAGGCATCCTGCTTCCTGCCTGACACCGACCTGGGACTTTATACAACTTGTCCCAGGTCCTTTGGCTAGTTAGAGGTGGAGATGGGACAGGAGCTTAGAGCACCTGCCTTCCAGCTTTTTCCCCTTAAGGGGGTCTTATGCAGACAGCACTCACTACACTATGAGACCCAGAGGCTCAAAGTCTCCCAAATGCCATCTGTCCTCATGACTGGCCTACTGGTGTTGTTGCGGCATCCTTTGGAGAATAATGACTCTGCATGTCTGTGTAGAGCAGGCAAAGCTTTTCTGGACTGTTCATGGTGTCATTAGTTCTCATCAAGATCTTACATGGAACAGGATGGAAAGCATTATTTCCATGTGCTGTATGAGAAAACCAAGGCCTGGAGAGGCCAGATGACTTGTGCAACGTTACAGAGCTGCAGACAAGAAGAGACTTGATTCTCTTGGCTCCTAGCAAAGTGGGTCTGGATGCTATATAGGGCTGCAGCCTCTGCCAGTGCCCCAGGGATGAGTCTGCTGCTTCTCTCACTTCCATTTCCCCTGCTGCTCGCCCACCTCAGCCTGCACTGCCCTTAGCCACACAATGCACACACACAGGTGCCCTCTATACCTTCACCCCGATGTTCACCACCGTGGCATCCAGGAGGTCAAAGACACGGGAGGTGACTCCATCTCCTCGGTCCTTGGCGAGCCAGCAATTGCAGCGCAACGTGTACTTGGTGCCCTGGGTGGGCACAGCCAAGCATAGCTCCTCCACCAGCCAGCAGCTCTCGGGGGAGGCCCCGTCGTGGCCCAGCTAGGAGGGGACACACAGGGGCCATGAGGACAGGGCACAACTGGGAAAGAAGCCCTCCCTGCTCAGGGTCCGCTTCCCCACTCTTCTGCCTCCTCCCTCAGCATTGCCTTCCAACGTGCTTCACACTCACCGACCAGAGTCCCTCCCGTGAAGGTGGAGAGATTTTGCAGATGTAATTAAAGTCTCTAGTCAGGTGACTTTGAATTAATCGAAAGATTATTCTAGGTGGGCCTGACCTCATTAGGCGAGCCCTTTAAAAGAGGGTCTAGACGTCAGAGATGGAAGAAGTCAGAGAGATCTGAAGCAGAAGAGATCTTCTCTGAATGGCTTTGAAGAAACAAACTGCCTTATTTTGGAGAGGGTCACGTGGCAGGGAATGCAGGCAGCCTCTGGCCTTGGTCCTACAACTACAAGGAAACAGATTCCTCCAATGGCCATTGAGCTTGGGACAGGACCCCAAGTCTCAGATGAGACCCCAGCCGTGGCAGCAACTTGATTTCAGCCCAGTGAGACCTTGAGAAGAGGATCCAGCTAACTCACCCCTGGACTTCCGACTCAGGACACTGTGAGATAATACATTTGTGTGGCCTTAAGTTATTAAGTTTGTAGTAATTTGTTACACAGCGATAAAAAACTAATACACAGGCATCCCCATTGGGTGGCTGGAAAACGGACCTGGAGGGGCAGGTGATGCAACCAAGGTCACCCAGCTAGTTGATGGCAGGGGCCAGGAGCTCTTCCTCCGCTGCCTGTTTTGAGTGGGGTTCAGGTCGGGCCCACTCACCCTCCCACCTGTGTACTGGTCAGTTCCTTCCTTCCTTCCCTAGGGGTGGTCACCATCCCGAGGCCCTAGGGCCCAGCACCTCTATTTTCTTGATAACGCCCACATCCAAGCCTGCAACATAGAACTCCTCCACCGAGCCGCAGCTGAAGCCCTTCTTCCCTCGGGGATAGTCCAGCCAGATGCGGTTACTGCGCTCGTCATCCTCTCCGATCAGGAAGATGAAGGCCCGGCTGTCGGTGGCTGCATCCTTCTGCTTCCCCGTGGTGACTGACACATAGTAGGGAATAACTGCAAGAGATCATGGGAGCCCAGCCTCATCACGGGCCACGTGGACCAGGGTAGGCTCGGACACTTGGAAATGACCTCTGGAGGCACTGGTCTCAGCTCCCTGCCTCTGAGACAAAGTACAACAGAGCTTTTCAGACTGGCAAGTATCTACCCTCCAAGGACTGAGGGAGCTAGTAACTCCCAAGAGAAGATCAAAGAGAGCATCGTTGCCACATCTAAAAGCCCTGTTGACCAATTATCTTAGTTGCACCTAGCACTCCCATGTGAAGTGGGGTGAGAACGATAATGGCTAGCCAAGTACAGGGGTTAGATGCCCGAAAAGCTTATCATAGATAAGAAAAGCTTATCACAGCAAAAATGAGGTTGGCAAAAGCAAGGTCTCACGGAAAGTAGGAATTTAGGGAAGATAATACAATAGCATTTATATATGTAACTTGGTAAATGAAAGTTCTAGAAGGAACTCATTTCCAAAACAATCCAGATCAAACAGCATTAAAAACTTGCTCAGGTAGTATGGCATAGAGTTCTAGTTGCCCAGCCAGTTTCCATTCTCCTTGCAGCTAGGGGTGGTCATGATATATAAGATGTCGGGAAACTTCTTTTAAAGGGTCTGACTCAACTGGGAGGAGCATCTTTTTGCCCCTCACCCTTCCATTCATTCTGCTTGGAATGTGGATGTGATGTCTGGAGCTCCAGCTCCAAGTCATCTTGGAACCATGGGCAACCTTTAGGATGGAAGCCACTTGTAAGATTGCCAGAGTGGTCAGGTTGAAAGAGCCTAGGTCCCTGAATTCACTGGGGCTGCTATATCATTCTCAACTGCTTCTCTTTGAATTTTTATGTGTAAGAAAAGAAAAATTCCTTGTTCATTTAAGCCATTATCTTTAGGTCTCTTGTTACTTGCAGTTACTAACTGAAACAGGTTGGAAAACCTTCTCCTGGCTCATCTTCCTCAACAGCTAGGGAGACACTGCCCTGGGGTAGTAGATGTTAGGTTGTGCAATCTGTAGCCCTTTGAAAAATTTCCAGACTAGACCTTCCTGGCTGGAATTACCTGCATTGTTTTCTGCCCATGGCTGCATTTCATCTTTACAAGGAGAGCCCCACTGGCCTTTCCACAGTTGATCATCGTGCTTAATTAAGGAGAAGCACTTTCTTGTGGGTCCTGTCTAAGAAGGTAGAGTATAAAAAGATTGGCTCTCTGCCCAATCCTATCCCACAGACCCTCCATGTGGTCTTCTGGAGAAAAATATAGTGGTTGACATGCTCTTATATCTAAGAGAACTGAGCAGAAAAGCAGTGGATTTAAATGTCCAGCAGAAAAATATACAACTGCCTTATCTCAAAAATCTGGTTGGAAAAAATGAACTTCTCAGGGGATTACAATATTGTTTTAAGAAGCAGGAAAAAACTGAAGCTAAAAGAGTGACTTGTCCAAGGCCACACATTTTCTTGTCAGAGCCAGAAATGGAACTTAAATCTCCAAAAAACCAGCTCAGGACTTCTTCCCACCGCCCCCCCCCCTCACCCCGCCACTGCTCATGCCTAAAATTTGCATGGCTGAGTCCTAAACAACATACAAGGAATTCTCATTGCTGCTCTTGATTTCTGTCTCATGAGAATTGTCCTAGGCTCTCTGGGCTGAAACTATTTCTTGGCAGTCTGGGTGAGGGCAGAGTTTAGGATGATACCCTCCTGGTGGTAGATGAGCAGATTAAGGATATCATCATCCTAACTTCTCTTAGCCTTTGTTTCCCCATCTGTAAAGGAGGCTAATTGCTGGCCTCTGTAAACAGAATTAATAAACAAAAACGTCAATCAACTAGAGTCTGGAGACCAGAAGGGGGAGCTCTCACTCCCTATGATCATGGCAGTGTCCAACAGGAACAAGAAAGACTCCACTTCTTTCCTGGCAACAACTCAGTCAATGAAAAGTCCTGGACTCTTTGTTTACTACAACTCTCCCAACTGCCTTTTCCAAGAGTTCTTCTCCCTTGCTCTGTGGGGACTTGCAGGTAGTTTGCCAGGGTTGCAGACTCCGAATTGCAATTCTCTGCTGATTCCAAAAAACCCATTTTGCTAGAGAAATAACTGGCAGTCTATTTGTTTTAGGTCAACATTTTGGTGGCCCGTACAGGGATCCAGAGAAAAGCCCCGACAGGTCTGGGGCTGGTGAGCAAACAGGTGAGATACTCACGATTGAGCCCATTGTGCCCACTGCTTTTCTTGTCAACCCTGGAGTTTGAAGGTATGTCTTTCTCCTGGATCTGAGCTCATACTCTCTTTGCATTTGAAGCTTTCCAGGCTTTATCTGGGATCTATTTTCAGGTTTTGTCCTTTCTGGTTAAGGCATTGTTCTGTATACGAGCACTCATTTGCCACCTTGGTCAGATTTTGAGATCAGACTCTTTCAACTGAAACTGGTTAGGTTTCAGCCTGTTCCCTTTGGAACGGGGGCTGTTTCATTGCAACTGTGCTGTTTCAACCTTTGACCCATTCCTTTGGAGTAGGGGTTGTTCTATGAGAAGTGGGCTGAGAAGCCTTTGGCCTGGCTCCTCTAGGACCAACCTGTTCCCTTAGAACTTGCTAGTGTTAGGCCTGCAGTTCCTTTGCAAGCTGTTTGAGATATTTGAACTGTTTAAGCTATTGAACTGAGTTGTTTAAAATGTAAGATGGTTGAGTTTTTTAATCTTTTAAAAAATTATTCTTTTACTCTATAGAAAAACCTCTGAGAAATAGGATCCCAGTTATCTAAATATTTTGAGGGCACCCCTACAGGGAATCTGGTCAATTTTATGTGTAAAAACCTCAGCTCTTCCTCATACACATTTCTAACTAAATGGATCTACCTGACCAAAGGCAATTTAGAATATCAATGGCCAAATGGAACTTCTGAAATCCCCAAACTGAATTTTTTTAAAACCAAATTGGAATACAATAGTGCTAAAATTTCTAGAACTGAATGGAATGTGTATTTAGATTGGTACTTTGAGGCTTCCAAACATTATCATAAGCCTAAAATTGCCTCTCTGCAAGTGAGCCTTTTGTAAGTAGCAGTATAGATGGGTCTTGTTGTTTTTAATCCAATCAGCCACCCTATGTCTTTTGATTGGTGCATTTAATCCATTGACATTTAAAATGATTATCGATAGCTATGTCATTTTGTTACTTGTTTCCTGTTTTTTTGTAGTTCTTTGTTCTTTTCTTCTTCTTTTTAGTTTCTTCCCTTTCGGTTTGATGATTTGCTTGTGTTCCTTTCTCTCTAGTTTTTTGTGTATCTATTGTAGGTTTTTGATTTGTGGTTATCTTGGGGTTTGTATATGTTGAACCATAACTATATCTACTTTGTTTTAAACTGGTAGTCTTTTAAGTTCAAATACTGCCTAAAAGATCTACATTTTTTTTACTCCCCTCCCCCATGTTTTGTGTTTTTGATGTCATATTTTATATCTTCATGTCTGACTTTTATCTATTATAGTTATAGAATTTATTTGCCTTTCCTAGTGGGATTTTTCCTTTCCTAGAAGTTCTTACTTCTTGTTGCAGCTTTGTTTTTTTTAAACATCTTTATTGGATTATAATTGCTCTACAATGGTGTGCTAGTTTCTACTTTATAACAAAGTGAATAAGCTATACATACACATATATCCCCATACCTCCTCCCTCTTGGGTCTCCTTCCCATGTCTCCCTCCTACCCTCCCTATCCCACCCCTCTAGGTGGTCACAAAGCACTGAGCTCATCTCCCTGTGCTATGTGGCTGCTTCCCACTAGCTATCTATTTTACATTTGGTAGTGTATATAGGTCCATGCCACTCTCTCACTTCGTCCCAGCTTACCCTTCCCCCTCCTCATGTCCTCAGGTCCATTCTCTACGTCTGCGTCTTTATTCCTGTCCGGCCCATAGGTTCTTTAGAACCTTTTTTTTTTTTTTTTAGATTCCATAAATATGTGTTAGCAGACAGTATTTGTTTTTCTCTTTCTGACTTACTTCACTGTGTATGACAGACTCTAGGTCCATCCACCTCACTACAAATAACTCAATTTCATTTCTTTTTATGGCTGAGTAATATTCCATTGTACACATGTGCCACATCTTCTTTGCCCATTCATCTGTCAATGAACACTTAGGTTGCTTCCATGTCCTGGCTTTTGTAAATAGAGCTGCTATGAGCATTGTGGTACATGACTTGTTTTGAATTATGATTTTCTCAGGGTATGTGCCCAGTAGTGGGATTGCTGGGTCATATGGTAATTTTATTTTTAGTTTTCTAAGGAACCTCCATACTGTTCTCCATAGTGGCTGTATCAATTTACATTCCCACCAACAATGCAAGAGGGTTCCCTTTTCTCCACACCCCCTTCAGCATTTGTTTTTTGTAGATTTTCTGATGATGCCCATTCTAACTGTGAGGTGATACCTCATTGTAGTTTTGATTTGCATTTCTCTAATAATTAGTGACGTTGGGCATCTTTTCATGTGCCTCTTGGCCATCTGTATGTCTTCTTTGGAGAAATGTCTATTTAGGTCTTCTGCCCATTTTTGGATTGGGTTGTTTGTTTCTTTAATATTGAGCTGCATGAGCTGTTTGTATATTTTGGAGATTAAATCCTTTGTCTGCTGATTCATGTGCAAATATTTTCTCACACTCTGAGGGCTGTCTTTTCGTCTTGTTTATGGTTTCCTTTGCTGTGCAAAAGCTTTGAACTTTCATTAGGTCCCATTTGTTTATTTTTGTTTTTATTTCCATTACTCTAGGAGGTGGATCAAAAAATATCTTGCTGTGATTTATGTCAAAGAGTGTTCTTTCTGTTTTCCTCTAAGAGTTTTATAGTCCCCGGCCTTACATTTAGGTCTCAAATACATTTTGAGTTTATTTTTGTGTATGGTGTTAGGGAGTGTTCTAATTTCATTCCTTTATATGTAGCTTTCCAGTTTTCCTAGCACCACTTATTGAAGAGACTGTCTTTTCTCCATTATATATCCTTGCCTCCTTTGTCATAGATTAGTTGACCATAGGTGTGTGGGTTTATCTCTGGGCTTTCTATCTTGTTCCATTGATCTATGTTTCTGTTTTTGTGCCAGTACCATATTGTCTTGATTACTGTAGCTTTATAGTATAGCCTGAAGTCAGGGAGTTTGATTCCTCCAGCTCCATTTTTTTCCCTCAAGACTGCTTTGGCTATTCGGGGTCTTTTGTGTCTCCATACAAATTTTAAGATGATTTGTTCTAGATCCGTAAAAAATGCCATTGGTAATTTGATAGGGATTGCATTGGATCTGTAGATTGCTTTGTGTAGTATAGTCATTTTCACAATATTGATTCTCCCATTCCACGAACATGGTATATCTCTCCATCTGTTGATATTATCTTTAATTTCTTTCATCAGTGTCTTATAGTTTTCTGCATACAGGTTTTTGTTTCCCTAGGTAGGTTTTTCCTAGGTATTTCATTCTTTTTGTTGCAATGGTAAATGGGAGTGTTTCCATAATTTCTCTTTCAGATTTTTCATCATTAGTGTATAGGAATGCAAGAGGTTTCTGTGCATTAATTTTCTACCCTGCAACTTTACCAAATTCATTGATTAGCTCTAGTAGTTTTCTGGTGGCATTTTTAGGATTCTCTATGTATAGTATTATGTCAGCTGAAAACAGGGACAGTTTCATTCTTCTTTCCCAATTTGTATTCCTTTTATTTCTTTTTCTTCTCTGAGTGCTGTGGCTAGGACTTCCAAAACTATGTTGAATAGTAGTGGTGAGAGTGGACATCCTTGTCTTCCTCCTGATCTTAGAGGAAATGCTTTCAGTTTTTCACCATTGAGAATGATGTTTTCTGTGGGGTTGTCGTATATGGCCTTTATTATGTTGAGGTAGGTTCCCTCTATGCACACTTTCTGGAGAGTTTTTATCATAAATGGGTGTTGAATTTTGTCAAAAGCTTTTTCTGCATCTATTGAGATGATCATATGGTTTTTATTCTTCAGTTTGTTAATATGGTGTATCACGTTGATTGATTTGTGTATATTGAAGAATCCTTGCATCCCTGGGATAAATCCCACTTGGTCATGGTGTATGATCCTTTTAATGTGTTGTTGGATTCTGTTTGCTAGTATTTTGTTGAGGATTTTTGCATCTATATTCATCAGTGATATTGGTCTGTAATTTTCTTTTTTTGTTATATCTTTGTCTAGTTTTGGTATCAGGGTGATGGTGGCCTGATAGAATGAGTTTGGTAGTGTTCCTTCCTCTGCAATTTTTTGGAAGAGTTTGAGAAGGATGGGTTTTAGCTCTTGTCTAAATGTTTGATAGAATTCACCTGTGAAGCCATCTGGTCCTGGACTTTTGTTTGTTGGAAGATTTTTAATCACAGTTTCAATTTCATTATTGTTATTTGTCTGTTCATATTTTCTGTTTCTTCCTGGTTCAGTCTTGGAAGGTTATACCATTCTAAGAATTTGTCCATTTCTTCCAGGTTGTCCATTTTATTGGCATAGAGTTGCTTGTGGTAGTCTTTTAGGATGCTTTGTATTTCTGCGGTTTCTGTTGTAACTTCTCCTTTTTCATTTCTAATTTTATTGATTTGAGTCCTCTCCCTCTTTTTCTTGATGAGTCTGGCTAATGGTTTATCAATTTTGTTTATCTTCTCAAAGAACCAGCTTTTAGTTTTATTGATCTTTGCTACTGTTTTCTTTGTTTCTATTTTATTTATTTCTGCTCTGATCTTTTTTTTTTGCAGTACACAGGCCTCTCACTGTTGTGGCCTTTCCCATTGTGGAGCACAGGCTCCGGATGTGCAGGCTCAGCAGCCATGGCTTATGGGCCTAGATGCTCCATGGCATGTGGGATCTTCTCGGACCAGGACATGAACCCGTGTCCCCTGCATTGGCAGGCGGACTCTCAACCACTGCGCCACCAGGGAAGCCCCCCTCTGCTCTGATCTTTATGATTTCTTTCCTTCTGCTAACTTTGGGTTTTGTTTGTTCTTCTTTCTCTAGTTCCTTTAGGTGTAACATTAGATTGTTTATGAGACTTTTCTTGTTTCTTGAGGTAGGCTCGTAGAGCTATAAACTTCCCTCTTAGAACTGCTTTTGCTGCATCCCATAGGTTTTGGATCATCATGTTTTCATTGTCATTTGTCTCTAGGTATTTTTTGATTTCCTCTTTGATTTCTTCAGTGATCTCTTGGTTATTTAGTAACGTATTGTTTAGCCTCCATGTGTTTGTGTTTTTTACGTTTTTTTCCCTGTAATTGATTTCTAATCTCATAGCATTGTGGTCAGGAAAGATGCTTGATATGATTTCAATTTTCTTAAATTTACTGAGGCTTGTTTTGTGACCCAAGGTGTGATTTATCCTGGAGAATGTTCCATGTGCACTTGAGAAGAAAGTGTAATCTGCTGTTTTTGGATGGAATGTCCTATAAATATCAGTTAAATCTATCTGGTCTATTGTGTCATTTAAACTTGTGTCTCTTTATTAATTTTCTGTTTGGATGATCTGTCCATTGGTGTAAGTGAGGTGTTAATGTCTCCCACTATTATTGTGTTACTGCTGATTTCCTCTTTTAGAGATGTTAGCAGTTGCTTTATGTATTGAGGTGCTCCTATGTGGGTGCATGTATATTTATAATTGTTATATCTTCTTCTTGGATTGATCCCTTGATCATTACGTAGTGTCCTTCCTTGTCTGTTTTAACATTCTTTATTTTAATGTCTACTTTATCTGATATGAGTATAGCTACTCCAGCTTTCTTTTGATTTCCATATGCATGGAATATCTTTTTCCATCCCCTCACTTTCAGTCTGTATGTGTCCCTGGGTCTGAAGTGGGTCTCTTGTAGACAACCTATATGTGGGTCTTGTTTTTGTATCCATTCAGCAAGCCTGTTTCTTTTGGTTGGAGCATTTAATCCATTCACATTTAAGGTAATTATCAATATGTATGTTCCTATTACCATTTTCTTAACTGTTTTGGGTTTGTTTTTGTAAGTCCTTTTCTTCTCTTGTGTTCCCCACTTAGAGTAGTTCCTTTAGCATTTTCTGTAGAGCTGGTTTGGTGGTGCTGAATTCTCTTAGCTTTTGCTTTTCTGTAAAGCTTTTGATTTCTCCATCAAATCTGAATGAGATACTTGCTGGGTAGAGTCATCTTGGTTGTAGGTTCTTCCCTTTCATCACTTTAAATATATGATGCCACTCCCTTCTGGCTTGTAGAGTTTCTGCTGAGAAATCAGCTGTTAACCTTATGGGAGTTCCCTTGTATGTTATTTGTCGTTTTTCCCTTGTTGCTTTCAATAATTTTTCTTTGTCTTTAATTTTTGCCAACTTGATTACTATGTGTCTCGGCATGTTTCTCCTTGGGTTTATCCTGTATGGGACTCTATGTGTTTCCTGGACTTGGGTGGCTATTTCCTTTCCCACGTAGGGAAGTTTTCGTCTATAATCTCTTCAAATATTTTCTCAGGTCCTATCTCTCGCTCTTCTCCTTCTGGGACCCCTATAATGCGAATATTGTTCTGTTTAATATTGTCCCAGAGGTCTCTTAGTCTGTCTTCATTTCTTTTTGCTCTTTTTTCATTATTCTGTTCCGCAGCTGTGAATTCCACCATTCTGTCTTCCAGGTCACTTATCCTTTCTTCTACCTCAGTTATTCTGCTATTGATTCCTTCTAGTGTATTTTTCATTTCAATTATTGTATTGTTCATCTCTGTTTGTTTATTCTTTAATTCTTCTAGTTCTTTGTTAAACATTTCTTGCATCTTCTCGATCTTTGCCTCTATCCTTTTTCTGAGGTCCTGGATCATCTTCACTATCATTATTCTGAATTCTTTTTCTGGAAGATTGTCTATCTCCATTTCATTTAGTTGTTTTGCTGAGGTTTTATCTTGTTCCTTCATCTGGTATATAGCCCTCTGCCTTTTCATCTTATCTATCTTTCTGTGAATGTGGTTTTTGTTCCACAGGCTGCAGGATTGTAGTTCTTCTTGCTTCTGCTCTCAATTTTCTTAAATTTACCAAGGCTTGATTTGTGACCCAAGATATGATCTATCCTAGAGAATGTTTCATAAGCACTTGAGAAGAAAATGTATTCTGTTGTTTTTAGATGGAATGTCCTATAAATATCAATTAAGTCCATCTTGTTTAATGTGTCATTTAAACGTTGTGTTTCCTTATTTATTTTCATTTTGATGCTCTTTCCATTGGTGAAAGTGGGGTGTTAAAGTCCTCTACTATGATTGTGTTACTGTCAATTTCCCCTTTTATGGCTGTTAGCATTTGCCTTATGTACTGAGGTGCTCCTATGTCGGGTGCATAAATATTTACAATTGTTATGTGCTCTTCTTGATTGATCCCTTGATCAATATGTAGTGTCCTTCTTTGTCTCTTATAATAGTCTTTAAAGTTTATTTTGTCTGATATGAGAATTGCTTCTCCAGCTTTCTTTTGATTTCTGTTTGAATAGAATATCTTTTTCCATCCCCTCACTTTCAGTCTGTATGTGTCCCTAGATCTGAAGTGGGTCTCTTGGAGACAGCATATATACAGGTCTTGTTTGGTATCTTGTTTATACAGCCAGTCTATGGCTTTTGGTTGGAGCATTTACATTTTTTTAAACATCTTTACTGGAGTATAATTGCTTTACAATGGTGTGTTAGTTTCTTCTGTATAACAAAGTGAATCAGTTATACATATACATATATCCCCATATCTCTTCCCTCTTGTGTCTCCCTCCTGCCCACCCTGCCTATCCCACCCCTCTAGGTGGTCACAAAGCACTGAGCTGATCTCCCTGTGCTATGCAGCTTCTTCCCACTAGCTATCTATTTTACATTTGGTAGTGCATATATGTCCATGCCACTCTCTCACTTTGTCCCAGCTTACCCTTCCCCCTCCGCATGTCCTCAAGTCCATTCTCTAGTAGGTCTGCATCTTTATTCCTGTCTTGCCCCTAGGTTCTTCATGATCATTTTTTCTTTTTTCTTTTGTTTTTAGATTCCATATATATGTGTTAGCATATAGTATTTGTTTTTCTGTTTCTGACTTACTTCACTGTGTATGACAGACTCTGGGTCCATCCACCTCACTACAAAAAACTCAATTTCATTTCTTTTTTTGGCTGAGTAATATTCCATTGTATATATGTGCCACATCTTCTTTATCCATTCATCTGTCAATGGACACTTGAGGAAGTGGACTTTGGGAGCAATGATATATATATTTTTTCCCTTTTTCTCTTTTTGTGAATGTGTATGTGTATGCTTCTGTGTCTAATTTTGTCTGTATAGCTTTGCTTTTACCATTTGTCCTAGGGTTCTGTCTGTCCGTTTTTAAAATTTTTTTCCTAGTATAGTTTTTATCGCTTCTTATCATTGGTGGATTTCTTTTTTTGGTTTGTTTGCTCTCTTCTTTCTTTCTTTTTATTACTTTAATATTTTTTTAATAATTATTTTTTAAAATTATTTTATTTTATCTTTTTCATTCTTTCTTTTTTTCTCCCTTTTATTCTGAGCTGTGTGGATGACAGGCTCTTGGTGCTCCACCCAGACATGAGGGCTGTGCCTCTGAGGTGGGAGAACCAAGTTCAGGACATTGGTCCACCAGAGGCCTCCCAGCTCCACGATTGATAACTACCTTAAATGTAAATGGAGGGCAGGTCCACGTCTGGTGGTATGTTTTGGGGTGTCTGTGACCTTATGATTTTAGGCAGCCTCTCTGCTAATGGGTGGGGTGTGTTCATGTCTTGCTAGTTGTTTGGTATAGGGTGTCTAGCACTGTAGCTTGCTGGTCGTTGAGTGGAGCTGGGTGTTAGTGTTGAGATGGAGATCTCTGGGAGAGCTTTCACTGTTTGATATTACATGGAGCTGGGAGGTCTCTGGTGGACCAATGTCCTGAACTCAGCTCTCCCACCTCAGAGGCACAGGCCTGACACCTGGCTAGAGCACCAAGACCCTGCCAGCCACATGGTTCAGAAGAAAAGGGAGAAAAAAAAAGAAAAAAAATAAAACAAAGTTATTAAAATAAAAAATTATTAAAAATTAAATAATTAAAAAGTAATAAAGAAAGAAAGAAGATCCACCAATGATAACAAGTGCTAAAAACTATACTGAAAAAAAAAAAAAAGGACAGACAGAGCCCTAGGACAAATCGTAAAAGCAAAGCTATTCAGACAAATTCACTCAAAGAAACATACACATACACACTCACAAAAAGAGAAAAAGGAAAAAGATATATATGTCTATATATATAAAAAAGGAAGAGAGCAACCAAATCAATAAACAAATCTTCCAATGATAATAAATTCTAAATACTAAACTAAGATAAACATAAAACCAGAAACAAATTATTTGCAGAAAGCAAACCCCAAGTCTACAGTTGCTCCCAGAGTCCACCACTTCAATTTTGGGATGATTCGTTGTCTATTCAGTTATTCCAGAGATGCAGGGTACATCAAGTTGATTGTGGAGATTTAATCCTCTGCTCCTGAGGCTGCTGGGAGAGATTTCCCTTTCTCTTCTTTGTTCACACACCTCCCAGGGTTCAGCTTTGGATTTGGCCCCGCCTTTGCTTGTGTGTAGGTCGCCTGAGGGCGTCTGTTTTTTGCTCAGACAGGACGGGGTTAAAGTAGCAGCTGATGAGGGGGTTCTGGCTCACTCAGGCCAGGGAAAGGGAGGGGCACGAAATGCAGAGCAAGCCTGCTGCGGCAGAGGCCAGTGTGACATTGCAACAGCCTGAGGCGCACCGTGTGTTCTCCTGTGTGTTCTCCCAGGGAAGTTGTCCGTGGATCACAGGACCCTGGCAGTGGTGGGCTGCACGGGCTCCCGGGAGGGGAGGTGTGGAGAGTGACCCGTGCTTGCACACAGGCTTCTTGGTGGCTGCAGGAGCAGCCTTAGCATTTCATGCCCATCTCTGGGGTCTGTGCTGATAGCCGCGGCTCGCGCTAGTCTCTGGAGCTCGTTTAGGCGGTGCTCTGAATCCCCTCTCCTCACGCACCAGGAAACAATGGTCTCTTGCCTCTTTGGCAGCTGCAGACTTTTCCCGGACTCCCTGCCGGCTAGCTGTGGCACACTAGACCGTTCAGGCTGTGTTCACGCAGCCAACCCCAGTCCTCTCCCTGGGATCTGATCTCTGAAGTCCGAGCCTCAGCTCCCAGCCCCCGCCCGCCCCGGCGGGTGAGCAGACAAGCCTCTCAGGCTGGTGAGTGCTGGTCGGCACTGATCCTCTCTGCGGGAATCTCTCCGCTTTGCCCTCTGCACCCCTGTTGCTGCTCCCTTGTCTGTGGCTCCGAAGCTTCCCACCCCCCTTCCACCCCCCCAACCCCGTCTCTGCCAGTGAAGGGGCTTCCTAGGGTGTGGAAACTTTTCCCCCTTCACAGCTCCCTCCCTGAGGTGCAGGTCCTGTCCCTATTCTTTTGTCTCTGTTTTTTCTTTTGCCCTACCCAGGTACGTGGGGAGTTTCTTGCCTTTTGGGAGGTCTGAGGTCTTCTGCCAGCGTTCAGTAGGTGTTCTATAGTTGTTGTTCCTCATATAGATGTATTTCTGATGTATTTGTGGGGAGGAAGGTGATCTCCACGTCTTACTCCTCCGCCATCTTGAAGTCTCCGCAGCCTTTTCTTTTCCACTTAGAGAAGACCCTTTAACATTTCTTTTAGGGCCGGTTTAGTATTTATGAACTTTTAATTTTTGTTTGTCTGAGAAGTTCTTTATCTCTCCAGCAAGAATGACAATCTTGCTTGGTAGAGTGTCCTATGTTGTAGCTTTTTCCCTCTCAGCATTTCAAAGATACCATGCCACTCCCTTCTGGTCTACAAAGTGTCTGCAGAAAAATCAGCTGATAGTCTTATGGGCGTTCTTTTGTATGTGACTCTTTTTTTCCCCAGTGTCTGGTACTTTTTTTTTTTTTAATTAAAGTATAGTTGATTTACAATATGTGACTCTGTTTTTCTCTTGCTGCCTTTAGAATTCTCTCTTTGCCTTTAACTTTTGCCATTGTAATTATATGTCTTGCTGTGGGTCTCTTTGGGTTCATCTTGTTTGGGACTTTCAGGGTTTCCTGTATCTGGATATCTGTTGCATTTATCAGGTTCAGTAAGTTTTCAGCCATACTTTCATTAAATACATTTTTGACCTTTTTCTCTCCCTTCTCCTGGGATCCTTACAATGCGAGTGTTAGTGTGCTTCATGTTCTCTCAGAGGTCCCTTAAACTCTTCTCATTTTTTAAAATTTGATTTTCTTTTTGCTGTTTTCATTGGATGATTTCCATTATTCTATCTTCCAGATCACTTATGCATTCTTCTGTATCACCTAGTCTGCTGTTAATTCCTTCTAGTGTGTTTTTCATTTCAGTTATTGTATTCTTCAGCTCTAATTGGTTCTTTTTTTATATTTTCTAGTTCCTTGTTAAAATTCTCACTGTGTTCATCCACTTTTTCCCCTTAGTTCAGTTAGCGTTCTTATTTCTAATGCTTTGAACTCTTCATCTGGTAAATTATTTACCTCTGTTTTATTAGTTGTTTTTTCAGAGTTTCTGTCTTGTTCTTTCATTTGAAACACATTCCTCTGTCTTCGCATTTTGCTTAACTTTCTCTGTCTCTATGAAATTGGGTAAGGCAGTTACCTATCCCAATCTTGAAGGGATGTCCTTGTGTGGGAGCAGTCCTATGCAGTCTGTGTGTGCCCAATGGCTTTGGTGAGAGAGCTGGATCTGAAGTCAGCACAAGTCATGTCTTCCCTGGGGTGTGCAGGCAGCTATCACCTTGGTGGGAAGTGGGGCTGGAGATGGAGAGGCTAGAGCCAGAGCCGGTTATGAGCCAGGGCTTCTGCTATGCTCAGTGGCCAACACCACCCTCTTGGGGTTGGGGTCAGGTCCCAGGGTGCCGAGGCAGAAGTCCTGAGGGTCAGGTCCAAACTGGTTCCGTTCCTTCTAAGTGGGTTCTCCCCTCTCCCAGCATTAGCACCTTTGTCCAAGAGGGGAGTAGTGTTGGAGAAAGAGAGGTCAGAGTGGGCACCCACGTTGGGCCGGGGCATGTGCTGGCTGGTCCTGGTACATCGGTCAGAGCTCCACTGTGCTCTTGATCTACCATCTCTGCAAGTGCCAGTGATGGCCACGCTCACCCTATTCAGATGAAGTGCCAGGTCCAAGCTGGCTCTGTCCCCCACAAAATTGCACACTCTCCTCGGCAATGCCAGCCTTCACCCTAGTGGAGCTGCACTGGAGCTAGAGGGGTGGAGTGGGTGCTCGGTGTGGGAAACAGGCTGGAGTCCTGGGAAGTGTCAATCTGCTTCCTCTTTCTTGTTCCTGGGAGTAAGCAAGCCTAAGTGCAGAGTCTAGGTTTCTTACAGCCTCCTGTTAGTCCCACTGGTTTTCAAGCCAGTTAAGGGAAGTTGTCTCCTTGATGTCAGACCCCAGGGCAGGGGTGTCCAGTATGTGACTTGAACTGCTCACTCCCCAAGGAGATCTCCGAGCCTGTGTAATCATCCCCTCCTCTTCTGTGTCCCCTCCTAGGGCACAGGTCCTGACCTGATCGATTCTCTTCCCTTCCTGACTTCCATGTGGATCTTTCTTTACAGCCTTGGTTGATGTGTCTCTCTGCCAGCCTCCAGTCTATTTTCAGTGAGAACTGCTCCACATGTAGACGTTTTTTTTGTTTTTTTTTTTGCGGTACGCGGGTCTCTCACTGCTGTGGCCTCTCCCTTTGCGGAGCACAGGCTCCGGACACGGAGGCTCGGCGGCCATGGCTCACTGGCGCAGCTGCTCCGTGGCATGTGGGATCTTCCCGGACCGGGGCACGAACCCGCATCCCCTACATCGGCAGGCGGACTCTCAACCACTGCACCACCAGGGAAGCCCCTGTATATGTATTTTTGATGTGTTCATGGCGGGAGTTGAGCTTGGTCTCCTCCTACTCCACCATCTTGATCTCCTCCCTCCTAAATCCTTAATTTCTTATATTCCCAGGAATAAAGCTGAACTTTGAGCCATAGTCAAAGATTTTCCCAAAGTAACCAATGATCCTTACAGATTTGAGGAGGAATTTAATATAGTCATTCAAACTCATCAACCTGGCTTCTCTGACATATCAGCTAGTGGTGATATTCAGTTCAGTGAATATGCTTGGTGATGAAGGCCAGGCCCAGCACTGAATGAAAACTGTTAATTGGGGCTTTTCTGGTGGCGCAGTGGTTAAGAACCGCCTGCCAATGCAGGGGATATGGGTTCGATCCCTGGTCCGGGAAGATCCTGCATGCGGTGGAGCAATTTAAGTCTGTGTGCCACGACTACTGAGCCTGCGCTCTAGAGCCCACTAGCCACAACTACTGAAGCCCGCACGCCTAGAGCCCATGCTCCACTGCAATGAGAAGACCACGCACTGCACCGAAGAGTAGCCCCTGCTCGCTGCA
The DNA here is from genome assembly GCF_949987515.2 of Delphinus delphis. NCBI lineage: Eukaryota > Metazoa > Chordata > Mammalia > Artiodactyla > Delphinidae > Delphinus > Delphinus delphis. The sequence continues at coordinate 62,508,226 of NC_082695.1, forward strand.
ACTAGAGAAAGCCCACGTGCAGCAACAAAGACCCAATGCAGCCAAAAATAGATAAATAAATAAATAAATTTATTAAAAAAGAAAACTGTTAATTGGGAAAATCCTGAAAGGTGTCTAGACTCACAACTGGAAGCCATCCTGCTATTTCACTATAGAAATACCTTGAGGACATTGCAGGTTCAGCTTCAGACCACTGCCATATGGCAAATATTGCAATAAAGTGAGTCACATAAATTTTTTGGTTTCCCAGTGGATATAAAAGTTATGCTTATGCTAGACTGTAATCTATTAAGTGTGCAATAGCATTATATCTATAAAAACTACATACGTTAATTTAAAAATACTTTATCACCAAAAAATGCTAACCACCATCTGAGCCTTCAGTGAGTCATAAACCTTTTTGCTGGTGGAGGATCTTGCTTCGGTGTTGGTGGCTGCTGACTGGTCAGGGTGGTGGTGCTGAAGGCTGGGGCAGCTGGGGCAATTTCTTAAAATAAGACCACAGTGGGGCTTCCCTGGTGGCGCAGTGGTTGAGAGTCCGCCTGCCGATGCAGGGGACGCGGGTTCATGCCCCGGTCCAGGAAGATCCCACATGCCGCGGAGCAGCTGGGCCCGTGAGCCATGGCTGCTGAGCCTGTGCGTCCGAAGCCTGTGTTCCGCAAGGGGAGAGGCCACAACAGTGAGAGGCCAGCGTACCGCAAAAAAAAAAAAAAGAAAAAAGAAAAATAAGACCACAGTGAAGTTGGCCGCATTGATTGACTCTTCCCTTCATGAACAATTTCTCTGTAGTGTGCAATGCTCTCTGATAGCACTTTACCCACAGTAGAACTTCTTTCAAAATTGGAGTCAGTTTTCTCAAACCCTGTTGCTGCTTTATCAGCTAAGTTTAAGTAATATTCTGAATCTTATATTGTCATTTCAACAATCTTCACAGTATCTTCACCAGGAGTAGATTCCTTTTCAAGAAACCACCTTCTTTGCTCATCCATAAGAAGCAACTTCACATCTGCTAAAGTTTTATCATGAGATTGCAGCAATTCAGTCACATTTTCAGGTTCCACCTCTAATTCTAGCTCTCTTGCTATTTCCACCACACCTGCAGTTATTTCCTCCACTGAAGTCTTGAACCCCTCAAAGTCATCCATGAGGGCTGGAGTCAACTTCTTTCAAACTCCTGCTAATGCTGGTATTTTGACCTCTTCTCATGAATCACAGATATTTTCAGTGGCATCCAGAATGGTGAATTCTTTCCAGAGGCTTTCAATTCACTTTGCCCAGATCTAATAAAGGAATCACTATCTATGCCAGCTATAGCCTTATAAAATGTATTTATTAAAGAATAAGACTTGAAAGTCAAAATGACTCCTTGATCCATGGGCTGCAGAATGGATGTTGTGTTAGCAGGCATGAAAACAACATTAATCTCACTGTACATCTCCATCAGAGCTCTTGGGTGACCAGGTGCGTTGTCAGTAAGTAGTAATATTTTGAAAAGAATCTTTTTTTGTTTTTTTTTCTGAGCAGTATGTCTCAACAGTGGGCTTAAAATATTCAGTAAATTATGCTGTAAAGTGATGTGCTGTCATCCAGGCTTTGTTGTTCCATTTATAGAGCACAGACAAAGTAGATTGAACATAATGCTTAAGGGCCCTAGGATTTTTAGAATGGTGAATGAGAATTGGCTTCAAATTAAAATCACTGGCTGCATTAGCCCCTAACAAGAGAGTCAGCTGTTCTTAAAGCTTTGAAGCCAGGTATTGACTTCTCTCTAGCTATAAAAGTCCTAGATGACATCTTCCAATATAAGGCTGTTTTGCCTACATTGAAAATCTGCTGTTTAGTGTAGCTGCCTTCATAACCTCAGCTAGATCTTCTGGATAACTTGCTGCAGCTTCTACATCAGCACTTGCTACTTCACCTTGTACTCTGATGTTACAGAGACGGCTTCTTTCCTTAAACCTCATGAACCAACCTCTGCTAATTTCAAACTTTTCTTCTGCAGCTCCCTTACCTCTCTCAGCCTTCATAGAATTGAAGAGTTAAAGGCTTGCTCTGGATTAGGCTTTGTCTTAAGGGAATGTTGTGGCTGGTTTGATCTTCTATCCAGACCATAAAAACTTTCTCCATGTTTGCAATGAGGCTGTATCACTTTCTTATCATTCGTGTGTTCACTGGAGTAGCACGTTTATAACAATTTTCTTCAAGAACTTTTTCTTTGCATTCACAACTCTTTGGTGCAAGAGGCCTAGTTTTCAGACTGTCCTGGCTTTCAATATACCTTCCTAACTAAGCCTAGTCATTTTAAGCTTTTGACTTAAAGTGAGAGATTTGCAACTTCCTTTCATTTGACCACTCAAGAGGCCACTGTAGGCATTAACTGGCCTAATTTCAATATTGTTGTGTCTCTGTGAATAGGGAGGCCACAGGAGAGGGAGACAGGGAATGGCTGGTTGGTAGAGCGGTCAGAACATGCACAACATTTATTGATTAAGTTCACTATCTTATATTGGTTCACCTATCTTATATAGGTTTGTGACACACCAAAACAATTACCATAGTACCATCAAAGATCACTCATCACAGATCACCAGAACAAATATAATAATAATAAAAATGTTTGACATATTGCAAGAATTACCAAAATGTGACACAAAGACAAGGGAAGGAGCGAATACTGTTGGGAAAATGGCGCTGATAGGCTTGCTCTACACTGGGATGCCACAAACCTTCAATTTGTAAAAAACGCAATATCTGTGAAGCACAATAAAGTAAAGTGCAATAAAACGAGGTATATGATCAGGCTCAGGCAATCGCTAGGTGACTTCATCGGGCGATTCCTAAGGCTTTTCCAAAGCCTGTTGATTGCAACAAAATTCAGGCTTGCACACAAAAATCTGATGAACCTGTTCATAACTATTATAACTGACTTCAGATTATTAATTCCACCTGAGTAGCTTTTAATTCTGAGTAGCTAAACAGGAAACTTTCCCTTCTAGCAAAAAAGGACCAGGATGGAATGGTAAACTGTGTCCACTCCAGGTTAGTTAACTTGGCACACCAGCTCTCTCGCACTCTAGATGAGCCACCTAAAAGGAGGACCACCAAAATTCTTATTCTTCATCGCCAACAATTGAAGGCCCCTAAACAAAACCTAAACCCTTTAGTTTCTGCTATTATGGCAAACATACAGGACATTGGAAAAGAGATTGCTACAGATTTAAGTGCTTCAGGCACCTTCAGCCCTCCAACGTCCTCCCAGTTCTCAGACAGGGCTCACAGAAAATACAGGAGCTCTGCCCTATCCTCCCTCTTAATCAGCTCGGAGAAACATTTCTCCAGGTTGGGAATGAATCTCTCCCAGTCCTGTCACGGAGCCACACTCCCAATGCTCAACCCCCCTACTCAAGCAGCCCCTGCCCCAGAGTACTAAACCACTTCAAATAGTGGGGATCTCTAATGAACCTCAAGAGGTTCCTGTCTCTGAACCTATTCCCTTTTGCTTAGGCCCTTTGAGAAATACACACCCTTTTCTCCTTTGTTCCTCCACTCCCATTTATTAGGCCAAGATTTCTTAGAGAAGTATCATGTTGGAATTTCTCCCCCAAAGGGGAAATAATTCTAGAACTTGACAGTAGTCATCAAAGCAGCCAACCAGATGAGTTAAATGACCCTTTGACATTTTTTATTTGTTGCACCTCTGACAGTAGTAGAGATGATTCTGGAAACACTGATGATTTGTCCCTATTGAATCAGCTACCAGCTTCCTTAAGGGCAAAACCTCCAATCAATACTGGCAAAAATTCACAGTGTACCTCCCACCAAGGTTCAAATAGATTCCCAAAAATCTCTTCTCAGAATTCATCAATATTGTATAAGTGAAGAAGCCCTTCAAGGCATAAGTCAATAATAGAAGACTGCAAGGCTCAAGGCTTCATTATTTCTTGTACTAGCCCCTGTAACTCTCCCATTTGCTGGTGAGAAAACCTAAGGGTCAAGGGTAGAGGTTCGTCTTGGACCTCGAGCAATAGAAAGCATAGTTATCCCTCAACACCCTATTGTTCCTAAACCTCAAATGTTACTAATATTCATTCCCACAGAAGCAAATTCTTGACTGTAAATGATTTATGCAGTACATCAATTAGTATTCCAGTTGATGATGCTAGCCAATACCTTTTTGCATTCACTTGGGAAGAAAAACAATTCCCCTGGACAGCAATGCTTCAGGGTTTTTCTAGGAGTCCTTTTTTCTCACAAATCCTGAAGGCTGATCTGGATGATATAAATTTCCCTAGGGATCTACTTTGTTGCAACACGTGGATGATTTGTTTCTTTTCTCTCCTTCTCAAGCTTCCTCATAAGAAGACAGTGTCTACTTGCTAAAGCTTTTAATCTTGAAGGGATATAAGATTGCCAAAGAAAAGCTGCAGTTTGTCCAAACCTAGTTTCAATATTTAGGGCATTTTATGTCAGAACAAGAGCTATACCTAGTTCCAGATAGACTTCATGGTGTCTCAAGTTTCCCCAAACCCCAAACTAAGCACTGACTGCTCGGTTTTCTTGGGCTACTTTGTTATTGCGAAAATTGGATTCCAAATTCCTCTCTTAAGGCCAAACCTCTGTATGTTTCACTAAACAATAAAAACCCTGACCTAATATTATGGGAAGAACCAGTTACATAGCTTTTAAGGTCTTAAAGGAGAGTTTGATGAACCCACCTGCCCTTGGGCATCCCAAATGGAAATCAGATTTCCTTTTCCCTTTTGGTATATGAAAAGGAAGAGGCTATCCCTGGGGTATTTACCCCAAAACACAGGGAACGCCATTGGCCCATAGGGCATTGTAGCCAGCAACTGGAGCCTGTGCCACTGGGATACCACCTTTGCCTTAGAGCCATTACAGCCACTGCCCTTTTGGTTAAGGGCTACTGAGAAAATCATTGTGGGATCTTCTTTAACCATTTTTGTACCTCATGAAGTAGAAGCCCTCCTGAATTCTCATCATACTCAACATTTCTAAGTCAGCCACCTCACTTCCTATGAAGTCCTTTTGTTAACTGGTCCTCACATAACTCTTTTAAAAAAAAAATTATTTATTTATGGCTGCGTTGGGTCTTCGTTGCTGCATGCGGACTTTCTCTAGTTGCGGCGAGCAGGGGCTACGCTTCGTTGTTTTGCACGGGCTTCTCATTGTGGTGGCTTCTCTTGTTGCGGAGCACGGGCTCTAGGCATGCGGGCTTCAGTAGTTGTGGCACGTGGGCTCAGTAGTTGTGGCTCGTGGGCTCTAGAGCGCAGGCTCTGTAGTTGTGGCACATGGGCTTAGCTGCTCCGCGGCATGTGGGATCTTCCCGGACCAGGGCTCAAACCCATGTCTCCTGCATTGGCAGGCGGATTCTTAGCCACTGTGCCACCAGGGAAGTCCCCACGTAACTCTTTTACGTTGTAATAACCTTACCCTGGCTACCCTTCTCCTCTCCCTCTGTGATGAAGTCCCTCACCACTGCTTAATGCTGATGGGTCACCTCCTGACTCCTCCTGATGATTTTCAGGAAATTCTTCTGGGTAATGTTGACTTCTCATGGTTCATTGATAGTTCTTATTCAGAAGGTGACAATGACAAATATTGTGCTGGGTATGCTATTGCAACTCCTTTTGATGTTGTTACCTATGGCTACTTCAGCCCTGTGGTTCATATGGTTACTCAAAAGTGAGCTCCATAGGTTACAATCTTACACGAGCTTGTAATTTAGCCAAGGACAAAACTGTCAATATTCATACTGATAGTAGATATGCTTTTGGAATAGCTTGTGATTTTGGAATGTTGTGGGGAGAGCATGGCTTCTTTACTTCCAGTGGAAATAAAATTTAAAATGATCCCTATGTTCAGGAATGATTGGATGCAATGTTTTAGCTATTGATAAGATTCTAAGGCATTCTAAACTTGACTCTTTGGAAGCTGAGGGAAATCACCTTGCTGACATTTCTGCAAGGAATGCTGACCTTAATGGAACTGAAAGCAGTCAAACCTCTGTCATGGTCCAAAGGGATATTTCCCCAAATGATAACATAGCAAAACTGGCTAGAGAAGCCCAACAATTGGCCTCAGAAAAAAGAAAAGCAAGATTGAAAATTCAACAGTTGTTGGTTTGATAAAAAGAGAAAGCTCTGATTTGGACCAAATAACAACCCAGTCCTACTAGAGATCTAAAATTCCCACTAATCACCATTGTACATGCATTAAACCATTGGTCTACTGGCAAAAAGATAGCACCCATGAATCAATATCAGTGAGGAAACATTAACAAGGCCACAAAAAGCGCCTACCTCACTATTCCACTTATCTGAAATACAATTCAGGGGAGCCTGTTTGTACTGCCCCTGGGCATTTTAAACTTCCTAATGGACCATTTGAGGTCTGGTAAATGGATTTCATACAACTTCCGCCAACTCATGGAGATAAATATCTTTCAGTCATGGTCTGTATGTTTCACACTGGACCAAAGCCTTCCTTTGCAGACAGGCTACTGCCTCTTCTGTGGCTAAAGTCCTTTTGGAAAAGATTCTCCCTACCTGAGGAACTCCTCTCGAACTTCACAGCGATTGAGGAATGCATTTTGCTCGTCAGGTACTTTGACAAGTCTGCACTGTGTGGCTGGTTTTACTTCACTGTGCTTATCACCCTCAATGGTCTGGTTTAGTCAAGTGCACTAACGGCATTATTAAGACTCAACGGCAACATTTGTAGAAACCCTCCAAATACCTTGTCCCAAAGTTTGCCATTGATCCTTCTAAATCTTAGATCCACTCCTTTTGGAACTCACAAACACTCGCCCTTTGAGACAGTCACAGGACACCCAAAGCTCTTGGCTTCTGCTTTTTCTGATCCACAGCCAACAAAAGGAGAGAGACTCTCATACTGCTTTTGTTAAAAATAATCGTGTTTTTTGTAGAGCAATCTTTTCACAGCGTGCTCTCTGGGGACAAAGACCTTAAGCATCACACCTTACAGCCTGGGTAGTTTGTCTATTGGAAAAGATATCTCCAGAAAGACTATCTTCACTCTTTCTGGAGAGGCCCCTATCAAGTACTGCTAACCAACACCTGTGCTGCCAAACTCCAGGGAACAGACTCTTGGATTCACGTGACAAAGAAGGCTTCCAAATCCTGATTGGACTTGCACATCATCTAGTGACATGAAAGTAAATATCTCCTGGAATTGAAGCATACGATATTTGATGAGACAACTTCCCCAAGATATCCAGATCAGGTCTGTCAGAAGTTTCTTTCCAAACCTTTGATGATGACATAACACTTTAGATAATCTCCAGAGCCTATTATCTTTGTAACATAGACTTTGGATTAAAAAAATGCTCGAGAGGTCTCTCTCCTACCCCTCCTTGTTACTCAAATGTGATCTCATTAGGATTCCAGTCTGTGCACTTTCTCTCCAACATGGGACACTACACCCAGGAAAGGCCCTTCCTGACATTAAGGGACAAAAAAACTGCTGAAACCAGAAGACCTGACTCTTGATCAGCGATACTTTCATAGAAAGGTCTTGATCAACAGGAGAAAATATAAAAAATAAATAAATAGAAACCTCAATTACATAGAGTCAGGAGACCAGAAGGGGGAGCGCTCATGCCTTGTGACAACAGGCAGAGCCCAACAGGAAGAAGAAAGACTCCTCTCCTGGCAACAACTCAGCCAGTGAACAGCCACGGACTCTTCGTTTACTACAGCCTTCCCAACTTCATTTTCTCCTCTATAAAAGAGTTCTCCTCCCGTTGCTCTATGGGGAATTGCGTGTAGCTTGCCCTGGTTGCAGACTCCAAGCTGCAATTCTCTGCTGATCCTGAATAAACCCATTTTCACTGGAGAAATGACTGGCAATCTATTTGTTTTAGGTCAACATCTCTCGGTTCACAGGGCTATCCTGGGGATGGAAATAGACAACATGTGAGGAAACTGTGTGTAAATTACAAAGTGTTAAATGTAGGTCAAGTGATGGTGGGGTCAACACATGGCCTGTCCAAGAACAGTTGAAACACATCCATGTGCCTGCTCCTCCTCTGATGAGTTCTCTGCTTGACTTACCTGGGCCTTCCTGAACGTAGTCAGCCATGGCCCCTGTCACTGTGGCGATGTCGACATCGGCCATCTTGGAGCTCAGGGCGATCTCCCAGAAGTCAGCGGGGCTGCTGCAGTTGCTGCTCCGGTCCCCAGTGTACTCCTGTCCGGAGGAGCACAACCCAGGCCCGTTACACCTCTGGCACCCTGTGCTCCACTGAGCCACCCCAGGTATGAGGATAACAGGCCATGGCTGAACCAAGCCCCCCGGCTGCCTTTCACGCACCTTCTCATAAAAGAGCCTCTCGAGCCGCCCGTCCTCCTTCTTCAGGGACAGCCAGCGCCCGCACAGGAACAGGAACTCGTCCTCGTTGGTGTCGTTCCAGATCTCCACCTTCTCCACGTACCAGTCTGCACACAATTTGGTGTTGTCGTGGCGGAGCTTGATCTTGTAGATGACACCCAGGTCAGCAGCCTCGATGATGAAGGTGTCGGCCTGGGGAGTCCAGATGTGTGGACTTGGGTGGCGGGGCGCTCCCCACCTCCACCCACTCCAACCCCATCCATCCAGTACCTTCCATCCCCCTCAACTGTTGGGCTGAACAGACCCTTTCTAGCCAGGAGCCTTCCAGGCCCAAATCCCTAACGCAGAGTTTGGTATTCCAAGGCCTCGCTTCCACAATGGCCCCGTTTTGCAGTCCGGCTCCTCTTGGGATAAGCCCTGTGGGTGTTTGGAATATGGACCCTGACGAGCTGTGTGAGTGGGGTGCTCAGCCTGGTACCTGGACATCCTTAGTTATGCTGAGTATTGGCTTGAGGTCAGGTGGGAGGCTGGACGGTAAGAGCTATGGAAGAGGTGAAATCTTTCTGAATAATGAGAGGAGGCTTGAAATTCCCAGGGGAAGCTGGCAGCTGGAGGAGCCAGGTCAGGCTGCAGGAGTGCAGGCAGAGAGGGGGGAGGCTGTGGCGGAGGCCAGGCTGGGGAGAGCACAGGGCCTATCACCTGGACTGTGGGTTCATGAGGGATTTTGTCAGGGGTGTGACATTGGCCCTTCTCTGTGTCCCTGATTATATCTTTAGTGATGTGACATTGCACTCTTGGGTGCTTGCATTCCTTTAGGATTGCTCAGTGACATGTGGAGTTCTAGAAGTGGGGTCAAAACACAGCTGGCAGGAGCCTGGGGAGGGGGAAGAGGGAGAGGTGACCCTGAATGACACCCACTTCCCTTCTGAAAGATATGCTAAGTCACTGTGCTGAGTGCTGGGAACCCAGGGATGATAGGACATGCTGGGCTCCTCTTCAGGACAGCCCAGGTGGTGGGAACAGCCACCTGCGCGAGGACTAGGGGCAGGGCTGGCAAGACTTGCCAGGTGGAGGCATTAAGCTGAAGTTGGGGGGCTGGGCCTTCTAGGCAGCCAGGGCAGGTCAGGCTGCGGGCTGAGGAAAGTGCAGATGGATGGTGTGATGCTGATGGCGGGTGTGGGCCTGTGCAGGCCTTGGGGCACTGGCAAGTGGCTGAGTCCATTAGAGCAAAAATGGGTACACCTTACGACACAGCAATTCCACTTTGCATCTGTCCTGGGGGGACACCTTCATACGTGCACAAGGATGCTTATTGCAGGATATCTTTTTACAGTGGAAAATTGGGACCCACCTTGGTGTCCACAGTGCTTAGGGAATGGTAAATAACCATGGCCATGTCGTGTGTGGAATGTTATGTGTGCAGTGGTTACAAAGAACAAGACGACAATATCTGTGTTTGACTCTCCTGACACATAGATTTCGAAGATACTCCATTGCATGCAAAAAGCACGCATATAGGATGATGCCTTTTATGTAAAAAGTTAAAACCACAGAGCAGCACTCTGTATTTCCTATGTGCGTATGTGCACAGATGCAGAGAAAAGGCTTGGGAAAAAGTGGAGACAGAAGAAAGTATGGAGCATTCTGGAAACTGGGGCCCAGGGGGACATTCTATGCAGGCTGGCTGGGCAGGCAGTGAAGGTTTGTGAATCCCATGAAAGGCTCAGACCAGATCTGGGATCGGTGGGGAGCTTGACAGGTTGAAGTGAGGGAGTGACTCGGCCACCTTTGGAAGGGTTAATTGGGGACAACTGGAGGATGGATCAGATTTCAGGGGCCTGGAGCAGGGAGACGAGACTGGCTCACTAAACAAGGTGCAATAAGGAAGGGCTGAGTAGTGACAAAGTTGACCGGGCTGATCTGAGAGTTATTTAGAAGAGATCCTCTCCACGACTCTCCAAGATTGATTGGATATGGGTGGGAAGGGAGTGCTGATAGGGAGAGGGGTGTCCAGGTGACTCCTAGATTCTGGAGCAAATAAGTAGAGAAGTGGAAGCTTTTAGATGCTCAGCAGTGAACTTAAAGTCCTAACTCATCAGTGACTGAGCCAGAAGTAGCTGCAGCTCCCCCAGTGGGACATCAACACAGGAGGGAAGGAAGAGAAAGGGATGAGGCAGAGACTTTTCTTGTAATGTCATAATTGCTAAGAGAGAAAAAAATCTGAATCTAAATACAGAGGAGAATGGAATGCATCACCTTCATTTATACCTTCATTCATTTATTCACTCAAAAAATATTTATGCGCCTACTCTGCTAGGCCCTGTGGATTTAGCCACGAACGAGCGACCTTTCATCCACATGGCGCACACTGCTGTCTGATGGTGCATTTTCCAGGCACTGTGATGAGCTACAGGAAAGGTGGGCTCTCCCAAGCCTCAACAACAGCCAGCACTAACAAGGAGCTAACTTCATGCCAGGCATGGTTCTAGGCACGTCACATGTTTTAATTCAGTGAACTTATTTTATGGTGGAGGAAACTGAGGCACAGAGATGCTAGGGAACTTGCCCAGGATCACACAGCTAGTCAGTGTCAGAGACAGGAGCTGAACGCACGTGATCTGGCCCCAGCCGCAGGTCTGGGCACGCCTGCGCCGCATGGCATGGCCACGTGCCAGAGCAGCATATGTGAGTCAGCCTGATCATAACGTCCCTACTTCAGAGTCAGGCACACCACATGAGTCACTTGACCTCTTTGTTATTCTATTTTTCCAAAATGAATAGACCTCCTATTAGCTGCCTTGTAAGTGTGGCAAACAACTACATTGTGTGTGTGTGTGTGTTATAAATTTTTTCTCCCTGGTACAAAGCGCTCTTCTATCTCTTGTTCAGTTTTTCAGTTCAAGGGTCTAAGTAGCTATTCCCATTCCAGAAGCAGTAAACCAAAGCTAAAGGTAATGGGTTCATATTTGGATGATAGAGCAAAGGCAGCCCTGGGGCCTGACTCCTCCCAGACCTCGAGGTCCGGCTGGGGCTCCTTCCAGGGGGTCTGGCTCCTGGGGTTACCCGCCAGCTGCAGACCTGCTTAGTGACACCTGCTTGGCCCAGAGCTACGTTCCTCCTCACCAAGTTGCGAATGTTTCAGCACTAAAGGTCATGCCTGGCTGGGGGTCGGGCTTAAGGAGACCCCTGATAAACACCCGCTGGTTGATGCGGGAATCTCCCCAGGCACTGGGCCACAGGGAGGGCCGCAGACTCAGTTAGAGCCAATCACCTTGCTTTCATCCCCACAGCTGTAGCCTGGTCTGGGGGTTTTGGCAGATTTTGGTGAACGGAGGGGGAAGAGAGGCCGAGGGACAGTGAATGGGGAAGGCGGCAGGGGCACCTTCCAGAGAGGGGAGCTCTGGCGGGGAGAGGGAGGCCAAGCTGGTGGGAAGGCAAGTTTGGTCGGATATCTTCTTTTTTGTAAAACCACTGTTAGGTCAGAGCTGGCAGGGCCTTGGACACCATCCAGTGCGGTGGTTTTCAAGGCTTTTCCGTAGCCACAGAGACCCTTGCTTAATAGAGGGCTTGCTTGGCCCTCCAATAGGTAGGCCAGGTCAGAGTGGACCCATGCGGGAGGAGTGGCTGCCTGTCTGCTGCCCCTACCCTTCTGTGGCTCCCGTGGGCCTCGGTGCTGCCCAGGCCTCTGCACAACACAGTTTAGCTGATTCACATCAGCCTCCTTATTTCACAGATGAGGAAACTGAGGCCAGAGGTGCTCAGCCATGTAAGGAGTGGATGGCAGAACGAGGCCTCCAGACCCCTAGTTCAAGCTGCTGTCCGGGCAACACCGCCACTCTGCAGGCGCTCACCACTCCATGCTCGTGACCCACTGCTTTGAGCTGGATTCTTTGAAGACAACCCAGTCCTCAAAGCCCCACCCCTACTCCACATGCAGGACCCTGCGTAGGCTGAGAGAAGGGGAGCAGACTCTGTGGGGGGCAAATGCCCACATAAGGGTGCATGACATCCCGCAAAGTTCCAAGGCAAGAAGAGCTGGCCCCTTTCATCCCCACCCCCCATAATGATAACGCGACAGGGAGGAGAGGGGCGGGGTAACTCGGCGGGCTCCGCCTACCGTTCCTCTCTCGAATTTGTTGGTGCGGTTCTCTGACTTGCCGAGGTACCGCTCTCCCGTGTCCCCGAGGTCTCCATAGATGGTGATGTAGACCTTGGCGTCCGTCCCTGCCCCGGGAACGTTTCCTGTGAAGATCTGCACCGAGTACAGCACAACTGGGTGGGCAGCCGGACAGACAAAGGGAAGAAAGGGATGGCATTGTTTAGGTTTGGGGGAACTGGATTTGTAGGTGGTATTCAGCTGTGGCCCGGGACTCCAGGAGAACTGAGTGTCCTCCTTTTGTCTGTTCCCTTACACACATTCTGCTACAGGTCGGAGTGGCTTCACCAGTGGGAAGTTTACTTCTAAGAGACCCAAGGGATGGAGACTTTTCCAGCCCCCTCAAACCATCCACCCCTCCAGCTGCTTACAGCTTCCGGGGGAAAGACTCAGGAAACTGCCTGACACACATGCACACCGTGGTCACTAAATCTATCTACCGTGACACACTGACAGTAAGGTACCTTCCCATGTGAGGGTGACCGGTATCAGTGCCAGATCCTTCTAAACGGTTTATGGAAAAAATCAAATATTTTTGAAAGACTAGCTTCCCCTCAGTGTCTTTCGTATTTTCATTTACTCTTCAACCAGCCTGCCCCCAGCACTCCAGGGAAACCCCCCTCACCAAAGCCACAGTCACTGCCACCCACTCCTTTATCTCCTATGGCCTTTGGAAAGGGCTCAATAAATACTGGTGTGACAGTTATTAAAAGTTATTCAGGAAAATGAAACTAAACACTGTCTTGTTTTTGTTTTGCTGCTCTACACTCATCAGGGAAGAACAAAGGAGCCCCTTTCCCAATCCGCAGCCCAGGAGGGAAAGGCAAGGCTTTGTTTTTAGGAAGCCTGAGCATTCTTTATCTCCTCTCCATATTCCTTTATCCTAGGGGCTTCAGAGTTCCAGGCCAGCGAAGAGGGGACTTAGCTGGACTATCCCCAAGGGGAAGGATGAAAGTTGTGGCTTTGAGGTGAAGGCGGAAATGGTCCAACTGGGAAGAAGGTCAGTTTCCCCAGCCTGGGAGCAGGTGAGGGTTAGAGAGTCCCTATGGGTGGTAGGAAATCCTCACCTGCACAAAGGGACCCAATAAGGAGACAGCTGCCTGGCTTATCTGGGGACTTGAAGCAAGGAGGCCTCCAGGCTGAAGAGAGGGTCTTTGGGGCTTCCCTGGTGGCAGAGTGGTTAAGAATCCGCCTGTCAATTCAGGGGACACGGGTTTGAGCCCTGGTCCGGGAAGATCCCACATGCCATGGAGCAACTAAGCCTGTGCACCACAACTACTGAGCCTGCGCTCTAGAGCCTGCGAGCCACAACTACTGAAGCCCGCGTGCCTAGAGCCCGTGCACCGCAACAAAGACAAGCCACCGCAATGAGAAGCCTGCACACCACAATGAGAAGCCCGCACACCGCAAGGAAGAGGAGCCCCCGCTCACCGCAACTAGAGAAAGTCTGCACGCAGCAACAAAGACCCAAAGCAACCAAAAATAAATAAATGAATAAATTTATTAAAAAAAAGAAAGAGAGAGAGGGTCTTTTGACAAAGCCAGGGTCCATGGAGAAGCATTGCTGCCATCCAGAGAGATGAAACCTGCATGTCGGCGGGGAGCAAGCAGCAGCAGTGTCACCGAGCGGCAGGAGACCACAGGTGTAGGTTGTTCCCACCTAGACTAAGGGCCAGGCCCCTTATGTGAGCCTCGGATTTTTATAAGACCCTAGAAAAGGGGATGCCCCCTCCCTGCAGTGACTGAGATGGACTTTCTTACCAACCCTTGCAAGTGGGCTCAAAACCACCTGTAATTAAATGTAGGAGAGTAAGGTGATGTGAGCTGCTCTTACCGGTTGGTATGGAACACGCTCACGCCCAGAACACGGTTCCTATCATTACCCTCATTTTCCCTTGGATTCCACAGCATTATTCTTTCCTGCTCTCCTTCTACCTCTCTGGCTGCTCCCTGAGCAGCTTTATAGGTTCCTGATCGTCTGCCTACCCTTGGATGCCCACGTCTCCCAGGACAGTCCACTTCCCGCAGCTCTTACCCGGCCTGCTCCGGGTGTTGACTTCTGTGAGTTCCCCGCGGCTGCATCTCCAGCCCAGTTCCCTCCTGTGCTCTGGACCCACACCCCCATGTCCACCTTGACTAGACCACAGAGCACAAACTCACATCCAATCCTGAACTCCGCCCCCTCCCTACGTCCCCTTTCCCACCCTCCCTTCTCTGCCGCCCCACCCAGCACTGTGCTGGCTAAGCCTCCTTGACGCACTGGGAGAACTGCTCTCAGAGGCCTGTCCCCTCAAGGACAGGAACCAGCACCCCCACCTTGCTCGGCTCAGCTCAGAATCTGGCCAGCATTTCACGTGTGCATTAAACAAATCCTCTCGTGTCGAAAAGAGTCAACATCTCCCACGCCTGTCTGGCTAATACTGACATGAGGTAACATTAGGAATCTTGCCACGGTTTAGACACGACAGTCGACTGTCCCCACCCCCCTCATTTTCTCTCCCCATCCATTTGCTGGCTGTGCACTCAGCCCTGCTTCACACCTGGGCGGGACCTCTTCTAGGAGCCCTCGTCCCAGAGTGGGGTGCTGTGTCCCCAGGGCTGCGATTAAATGGCCTTCCTGCCCCTTTCTCCCCACCCCCGACCCCCCGCCACTCTCTCCAGTCCTTTGGGAATTAGGAAAACCGATTCAGCGTCCGGGTGCTGGGCAATGTGGTCATGCAGTCAAATCCTACTATTCCTGGATCTTCCTCCCTCCCTATCCCACCAAGGCCACACAGCTCTCCGTGGAAAGATGTTTCCCTAGAAACACCACCCAGCACAGAGTGGGTTTGTGGCATGTTATTAACACAGAACAGCCAAGTGTGCCACCGGGCCAGCTTTCCTGGGCAGCCTCTGGGATCCAAGTAGAAAAGGGGATTACCCGCCAGATTCAATAGCAAAGCAAATTTGGAGAAAGGGATATGGGTAGGGAAAGGCACGTTATTGAGGCAACACTTGTTTTTCTCTCTGAAGCAAATGGTAACTCAGACTAAAGGAAATGTGAGAGCTATAGCAGAGGCTCAGCTGAGGCTGAGGGCTGAGCCTGGAGCAATACCACCGGCAAGAGAAGGGAGAACGGCACTCAGGGGCCGGCCAGAGAGGTAAGAAGAGAACCAGAAAATGGTAGTTCAAAAGCAAAGGAATGAGAGCAAGAAGAGTGTGGTCAGGCTGGGGCAAATCTGGCAGAAAAAACCTCATCAATGAGAACAAGCAAACTGGCGCATACAGAAAAGAAACCCATGACCTTGGACACTGGAGCTGCACCTAGCCCCTGAGAACAAACACGCCACAGCTCCAGTTCTGTACAAAGCCAGGATGCTATTTGATTCATACTCGGTTGGGACAGCTGGATCCAGCAAGAGCAGAGAGGACCAAGCCCTGCAGATTAGTAGCCAAATTAACTAAGCAAGGGAGAGAACAAGGACCAGTATAGTCCAGGCACAGGAGGGCACACATTTGGATGTATGATCACACCGTCAGACCAGGAGAGGATTTGCGCACAAACCTCGGAGTGAGATAGCTGAGTACCTTTGAAGAATAGCCCTGCCATTTTATTAGCTGAGTGAACTTCGGCAGGTTATGTAACCTCTGTGAGCCTCAGTTGCCCTCTCTATGGAGTGAAGGTAATTATAGACTCTACCTCCTGGGTGCAAAGGCTCCGCCCAGCACAGGGCAGGTGCCCTACAAGGGAGGGCTCTGCTGACAGTGATGAGGGCGATCACACCACACTTACTGTCCAGAGGCTCTTCCACTTCCTTGTAGACTTGCCTTAAAGACCCATCTTTCATGTATTTCTCAGTGAAGATATCATAAGGGACCAGTTCTCGAATGGTCTTCTTGTCGTCCTCTGAGGTGGCAAGCCATCGATCACAAGGGAAGGTCAAGGTCTCTGTGCCCTGGGGTGAGGAGGAAGGAGGAAACTGAGCCCTTAATGTGGAAACTGCCAACTTCAGTCATTCATCACCATGTCAACACTCATGGGGACCAACCAAGGACAGGGGTGATGGAGCCCTACTGATAATACAAAAGCCACAGAGGAGCCCCCACCCACCCACCCGGCCTGCCCCAATTCCGGCAGGTCCAGTCTTACTTAAAGCACTTTCCACACCATGTCAGGGGTAGGCTCTTGAAGGTGGAGTTCCCTGAGTCACTTAAAAATAGATATCTGAACCCCATCCCAGAGACTCAGACTCAGCAGGCAAGGGGAGGAAGCTCTGTTTTTTTTAAACTGCTCCCAGCTCCCAGCTCATACCACAGCCATGACTGACAGCTGCTTCCTAGGTTTAGAATTTCGTGGTTTTGGAATGTTTTCCAAGTTGGTTAGGTGGGTTTCTTTCTCTGAGTTGACCTTGAGTTGCAGGAAGGGTACACTTGGTCACTCACTGGTAGTATGGCTTTGGGGGTGGGGAGCAGAGACATGGTTGCCCAGACCCTCCTTCTTGACCCATAAGCCAGGTTCTAAAAGATTCTGCCTTGGACCTGAGTTAGTTCCTGCACTCGGAGTGAACTGGCTGAATTTTCCTTAGATGATTTTATCTCAACTTAAAAAGGCTACCGTTTCTTACAAAGAATCTGTCTTTAATCTCTTCTGAAAAGGAACAAAAGAAACAGCAGGACAGATCAGTCAGAAACTCACATCTTTATCTGGGAGGAGCCTGCGGATGTCCACGTGGGAGCAGTGCCAACCAGGATTTATGCCCGTATTATCATGGCCAATGCGAATTTTTTCAATGATTTCTCCCACATCTTCTAACTTTGGAAAGGAGAAAATGTACCAGATGTTGGCTGAAAGGTCCTGGAAA
Source organism: Delphinus delphis (assembly GCF_949987515.2). Classification (NCBI taxonomy): domain Eukaryota; kingdom Metazoa; phylum Chordata; class Mammalia; order Artiodactyla; family Delphinidae; genus Delphinus; species Delphinus delphis. Next base: position 62,525,593 of record NC_082695.1, read on the forward strand.
GTACAACTTCAGCAAAACCCTGCCTCCCCAGGGCATCCACCCTTGAGTCCCTTTGAACTTCCTGGGGTCACTTTCTCCCAGTATGTCCCTCCTGTCCAGTCAAGCCAGCCCCCGCCCTCCCCTACATATGCCGTGCTCATCCCTCCCTTCCTCCCCGCAAGCTTAACATCAGCCTAGACTTCAGAACTCAGTTCACTCAAGCTCTGGGAGGCTGCCCCCACACCTTTTCATGGTGGAGCCCAGCTCCTTGTCTTCTAGCAGTGGCTTAAGAACTGACTGGGGGGTATCAGAAGATGAGTTCTAGTTCTGCCCATGCCCTCTCTTACCACCCTTACCTTCTCCTTGGCCCCCAAGAGCCCCCTTCATCTCCAGCCACTCCTCTTCTATATCCCTCAAATTCCAGTCCCTCAAACTCTACATTCTCTTGTCACAGGACCTTTGCACATGCTCCCCCTGTCCCTTCCCTTTTCTCTTCTTTACCTAAACCAGTGTTTGTTCAACCTCATCATTCAGGTCTCAGCTCAAGGATCACTTCTTCAGGGAACCCCCTTGACCACCTTAAGAAAGTCAAATCTCTTCATGTTAGGGTCTGACAGCACCCTATAACCACCCCCCACAGAAGTTTGCATTTACCTGTGTGATAAAGAAGGTGTGATACCTTCTTCTCTACAACTGAAAGCCACAAGGGTAGGCATCACATCTGTTTTGCTCATCACTGCATCCCCAAAGCCCAGAACCTACATTCTCAATAACTATTGGATGGAAGGATGAAAGAATGATTGTTTCCTCATTTGAAAAATGGGTATGACAAAGTCAGCTGGGTTCTCTCACGTGCAGTGCTGAACCTTAACCACCAAGGTATGTATGAACGTCCCCTTGAATGAAAGAGCTGATTACGTGCGTGCCACAGTGAGTCCCTGAAATTCAGGAGCTGTGATCTCCCGTCTCTCCTGCCTGGAGCCTATGGGCATAAGGTGCAAGGGAGGAACTCAGCCAGGAGTGACTGATCCCCAGATTCTTCCCTCGGAGCCCTCTAAGGAAGCAAGGAGGTGGCCAGACACAAGGCAAGGCAGCCACTCAGCTGGCACCTGTCTGCCCGGCTCTCTCTCTGCCAGGCTGCCCTCCGTCATCCCACCAGGTCCCACTCCAGGGCCTCTCCCAGTTCTCATGTGTCATATTCTCTTCTGAAATGGTGCTGTAGGTATCAGTTCACACCCTGCCTCAGCCCTATGGGGATCTGAGTGATCACAGGTGGATATAAACAAGGAAGTCGGGGTAAAGGGAAAAGAGGGTAGGGAAATATGGTAATACCCAGGTGCTCTGGCTCATGATTGGTCCACGGAATTCATGCCTTTTGCTTTGGCAGTTGGGGGTTAAAGAGGGTGTGCAGACTTGAGTTTCCTGGTAGCAACTGTGCTGAGCTACCTGCCTGGCCTGCTCCATCAAGGTCTCAGTGCTACAAAGAGACGGCTCCAGGATGGATGAGAGCTCCCGATGAGTGAATGGCATCTGAATGAGTTAGTGAGTCATTCATCAAATGCAAAGCCTCTATAACTCTAGACAGATGTGACCTGGGAATGAACTAGAACAGCTCCCACCACTGCATACCCTCCACACACGCACGCCCACAGTCAGCAGCCATGGGAAGGCCCATCAGCCCTGCTTGAGGAACCTCCCCCTATTCCCACCCCACCTCCATCCTTCCCAGTTGCAGCCCTACGAGCTGTATGATCTAGACAAGGCACTTGACCTTCCAGGTCTCAACTGCCTCATCTATCAAATAGGAAGATTGCTCAGCTGAAGGCAGAGGCATGGGCAGAGCAACCCTTCGAGGTCACTCCTACATCTAAGATCGCAGACGTGCTTCTTCTTGTCAGTGATTCTCTCCTTCCAAGTGACCAACATGGTGCCACATTGCTGGAGACACCCTGAGTTAACAAGATGCTATAACTGTCATTGCTTCTGCTGCCCTGCAGCTCTGCTCCAACTCCCCGCTGGCCAGCTCACCCATGCATCATCAGAGAAGTGGTGTCCCCCACGAGTCCCCGGGCTTTCTGAATCATTAAACGGAGACCAGTGATTTCACAGGGCCTTATCCTTTGACAACAGGAGAAACAGGAAGCTACAGGTGAGATCGTGGCTCACAGAATCTGCACTCAAGGACGCTGAGCTGCCAGGCAGCTGGCCAATGGAATCGTTTGCCAGCTTAACTCTTGGAATAGTGACTTGGGACACCAAGTGCTGAGGACAAGGTTGGCACATGGGAAGTGCTCAGTAATTATTAGCTATTGTTGTTATTTTCCCAGCCGATCCGTGTGCCTGAGGACGAGGCCATGGAGAGAGGATGGGGCTTGCTCATGAGTTAGAGGCTGAGCAGAAACAGAACCCAGGGTTATGGGCTCGCAAACCAGCGCTCCACCTCTTATCTGAAGATCAACTGGAAAAGAGAAATGGAGAGACAGGGACACAAAGCGATCTCATTTGTTTCTAAGCTCTCATACACGCAGCTCCCAGATAGATTTGAAAAGAAATAAGATAGCAACAAATTGCTGGCAAATTATAGCTGCCCATTAGGTGGACTTCATTAATAAAACTCCCCAGAAGCCATGCTGAGGTGTAATCACAGCTCGGGCCCCTGACGGCATCAGGCTTGCATGACGCACACGCCTTGACATCTCGGGTGGGTGAGGTGTTGCTCTGTGTGCGCAGATGAATCACCCTTGAATTTTCCTTGTTAAAAAACTCCACCAAGGCGGCGCAGTGTTTGAGAGTCCGCCTGCTGATGTGGGGGACATGGTTTCGTGCCCCGGTCCGGGAGGATCCCACATGCCGTGGAGCGGCTGGGCCCGTGAGCCATGGCCGCTGAGCCTGCGCGTCCGGAGCCTGTGCTCCGCAACGGGAGAGGCCACGGCAGTGAGAGGCCCGCGCACTGCAAAAAACAAACAAACAAACAAAACTCCACCAACGTGGCAAACTTCCCAGAAGTGCTGACTGCTCCCAGAGAAGGTGGGGAGGGGAAAGGGTGTCCCCCAGGGCAGACACAGCCCGAGGAAGAAGGAAGGGGCTCTGGACTTTGTTTCCCACCAGAAAGTAAGGGGCACATCTGAAAAGGTCCCCACTACCTGGCTCCCATCTCTCGTCCTGCAGAGTCATCCCCTTTAGGTCCTGCTCCATCTCGTCCTCTAGCCAAGTCGCATCACTCTCCTCCTATCCCCTCTGGCCAAACCTCAAGCCACTTGCTGTGTTGACTTCCACCTCTGGCCACGATGTTCCCCTTGCTAGGAATCCTTCCCTCCTTGTTCCCGCTTATGTCCACTTTCAGGTCCAGCTCAAAACCACCACTTCCAGGGAGCCCTCTCCCATCTCTGAGCACCTATAGCACTCTCAGCCAGCCCCGCTGTTTGCCCTCATCACCATGGACTAGTCTACTACAGCGGCTAAGAGCACATATCGTGAGCCAGTCCTCCTGGCTTTGAATCCTGCTTCCACTATGCCTTGGTTGTGTGATTTCATGTAAGCTACTAAACTCTCTGTGCCTCAGTTTCCGCATATTTAAGCAGGGATGATTAAAGCGCAGAGTTGCTATGAGGGTTAAGTGAGTTAATATGGGTAAAGCCCTATGATGGTGCCTTCCTACCCCCAGGATCAGTTACTATGATGATCGCCAGACTCTCTCATTAGCCTCGTGTGAGATCTGGAGTTCCCCAGCTGGACTGCAAGCCCCTTGCAGGCATAGTCTGGGTCCTCTTCTTCCCTTGTCTCTCCCACCCCACCTGGCACGCGGTGGAGTGCACAGGGAGGCACAGGACTGAGTGCAGAGAATACCAAGGTGTGGATGTGGTGACATACATCCACAGTAACCGTCGAACGACTCTCAGGCCAGAGTTGAGGGGGAGCGGAGGAATATACGGATGCTCTTTTGTATATGAGAGGATTGGCCATAGCTCAGCAGATGAACGGGAGACAACTATATGACGAGAAAGTCTGGAAGCCGGCTCTCTCCACGGGTCTCTGTTGTTGGTAGCACTGGAGATGGCCCCAATGGAACTGGAATTGTGCTTCTAGCTCCCTAAGCCCTATGCACTCATGATCACCTTTGATTCAGACACTGGTCCTGGAAGGGCAGGTTCACTGTCCTCCTGGCTACTCAGATGCGCTGAGGCTCAGAGAGGTTGGATGGACTGCCTGTCTCCCTCACTCACAGCAGCGCATCAGAGGGAAGGCACACGTCAGACTCTGGACAAAGGGCTCCTTCTTGTCTTCTGGTCCATCCCGCCCCCAGTTCTGGCTCCCCCGGCTGGCTCCCCCGGCTGGCTCCCCCGGCTGCCTGCCAGACCCAGGTACCTCCATTATGAAGCGGGAGGCGGACTTCCTCTCAAAGAACAGCTTCTGCTCCCTCTTGTTGGTGCACAGGTACTTCTGCTGGGTGCACACAGCATCGCAGCCATAGATGATGATGAAGATGTTGGCGTTTGTCCCAGCGGCAAAGACATCACTGGTATAGAGGGTGATCTCGTAAGGGACAACTAAGGGTGGGGGACAGAGGGCAAAGTCAGAGGGGAGGTGAAAACAGGACACAGGCAGGTCAAGTTCTTCATGAGCACCACCACCCCAGATGGTCCCTTCACTGGGAGCTGCTACCCAGGGACCTGAACCTTCACATGGTTGCCTAGCAACCACAGGGTGAGGGGAGGTGTTTTGTCATGCCTAGTGCCCACAGAAAGCTCCTTTCACCTCAGACCAGGGTCTCCGTGCCTCTCCCATCACAGAACTAGTACAACAGACTGGCTGAAAGCACAGGCACTCTGCCTGTTGTCACCAGCTAGTTTGGGGTACAGTGTGGAATACATCCCATATTTCCTTTCCCTGGGTCCAGGGCTCTGTCCACAGCCAGCACAGGGCCAGGGGAATTTCCAAGGTGTGCCTGGCCAAGGGTCAACACTGGATGATGGACCGGGACTGAGTTGGGGTGGTGAGCAATGGGGTGCAGGAGGAGGCCCAGCCTTGCTGTGCAAGATTCCTACATGGTGTATACAGCCTTGTCTGAAGTTCCGCGTGGAAGAGGTCCCTGACAATGGCACCATCGTCTTCATTCTTGGCCAACCAGCGGCCACAGGGGAATGTCATGCACCTTCCAAGGGATGGGGCGTCCACCTCTACCCAGTCTAAAAACCAGCCTGGAGCCTTGCCTGGAGGGAAGGAGACACAGAACTCATCAAGGACCTCTGCACAGATGGTTTTCTGTGAACAACTTCAGGGACTCCAAACACGCTTCCCTACTCGACGGCTGGCGCTTACAGCTCCACCGTGAACATGCCATCCCTCTTGCTTACAGCATTACTGAACTGATTCCCCTGCACCCAGCTGAAGGTGGATCACACTCCAGCCTACTGTCAGTGAAATTAGCAAGAGCAAAGGAGCATGGGGAGGAGATGACAGGAGGCAGAGAGTCTGAGGGGAGGGAAGCAAGCACACTGTCCAAGGTGGAAGGTGCTCCGAAGAGGGAGCCCAGAGATGCCAGAGAGAGCCTGTGTTCACGAGGACTCCATAGTTCCACCCAGGGACGGGGCGAGGGACGGGGCGAGACACTGGGCTCCCTGGCCTCAGTTTGCGATGCATGAAGGCAAGGGAAACTAGTGAAGGATCGATGCTCCTCCCTGGGAAAGTGAGTGCTCAGGTTTAAAGAAAGAAATGGAAGCCAGGCAGAGACCCTGTTCCTCAGTCCCAGAGGGAAGGAGGAAGGCCTCCTTCCTCAGGCTTAGAAGATATGGTTTGAAGACCAAGAAAATGAGTCTGCTTTACTGAGAGAGAACAAACTTGGGCACAGCTTTTGTGTGGCTGCAGTGTCAGTGGGTTCTGGGAAGAACTGGCTCCATCAGTGGTTCTCAAAGTGGAGCCCCCGGCCTAGCAGCCTCAGCATTCCCAGTGAGAAACATAAGCTCTCGGGTCCCACCCCAGACCTACTCCAACCAAAGGCTGTGGGTGGGGCCCAGAAATCTGTGTGTTAACAAGCCCCCCAACGTGGCTCTGATACACATTCAAATTTGAGGACCACTGATCAGGGATTCTCAAATCTGGCTGCCCACTGAAATTTCTGGGAGTGCGGTTTTGGGGAAAGCTTTAAAAGTCACCAGCGTCCTGGCCCCTCCCTGATCAATTAGACCAGAATCTCTGCGTGCAGCCAGGACTCTACCAGACTGGAGGGACTGAGGAAGCTGTGTCATTATGGAAGGCAGATGACATCCAAGTCTACCTCAGATTCTTGCCTAGACACCCACGGGGACCTGACCATGGTCCTCACGTTCTTAGCCAGGAAAAGAGGGAGGGAAGGCAGAGACCTGTGTTGTCATGGCCGATCCTGACTTTCCACAGATCTCCCAGGTCCAGGGTCTCCACTGTGAAGATTTCGATGCTGTCCCTCTCAAACTTGTCACTGTTTGTCTTGGAGGATTTCAGGAGGGTCATTCCTGCCAACCAAATGACCCCAAATGACTGGCTGGGCCTGAGACCTCTCAACCTAGTCTGACCACCTTTTTTCGTCTCTCCTCATCATGACCAAATTTCTGAACTTTCATCAAATTTAGACTGTACAATTACCATCCACTTGGCGTCTTTGGCATTTTGTGTGTGTGTGTATGTATGTCCTTTTATTAAGCTTTACAATAATCTTTTGACATATATATTACATATATATATATATAATATATATATTTATTTATTTATTTATATATTTATTTATTTTGCCGTACGCAGGCCTCTCACTGTTGTGGCCTCTTCCATTGCAGAGCACAGGCTCGGGACGCGCAAGCCCAGCGGCCATGGCTCATGGGCCCAGCCACTCTGCGGCATGTGGGACCTTCCCAGACCGGGTCACGAACCCGTGTCCCCTGCATCGGCAGGTGGACTCTCAACCACTGCGCCACCAGGGAAGCCCTTGACATATATATTTTTATTTCCAGTTTGCATCTAAAGAAAAGGAGACACACCCAGAAATTAAGTGCCTTATCCAAGGTCATCCAGGAGGAAGTGGTGGGGCCCTAAGTCAATGTGTGCTCCCCTTTCACAATCCCCGCGTTTCTCCATGGCCGGGAGGGAGCCAGTGACAGAGCCACCCTCCCACGCTCCCTGGGGAAACAGGGCCTCCCCTGCAGGGATGGGGCATGTGGGAATTCTCTGGAGACTCTTCTCTGGATGACAGAAGGAGGGTTGGCTTCAAATGCCCCTGACCAGGCATCTCACATACATCATCTGTCCTGGGACTCTGGCTGCGTGTCAGTCTGAAATTTAAGGTGGTTTCAGGATCATCACCATCTCCTCCTGCCTCAGCTTTCAAGTCTCCTTAACCCTGTAAGTCCCACCTCATGTAGGAAGTCTTCTGATAATCTAGACTCATTGCAGACTGGTTTCAGCACACAGAGTCAGACAGACCTTGATTAGATGCCCGGTTTTGCCACTTAGCATCTGGGTGGCCTTGGACAAATTACTTAATTCCCTGAAACTGGTTTCCTCGAATGTCAAAAGGGATGGTCTTCCCCATAGAGTTGTTGTGAGTATTTAATAAGATGATGACTTGTGTCTTCAAGAATGTGCCTAACACATAGCAATTCCTTGGCAAATAAAAGCAGTTGTTAGGGCCCCTCAATTTCATTGACCATGGTTCAGTAACTATTGCAAGGACGTTCATTTATAAGTTTTGGTCTGATTCATTCATTATATCTGCATTACCTAACCTAGTAAAGAATAATAATAATAATAAATGTTTTATTGAGTGTCATTTTGTCTCAAATATTTTACATGTTCAATTTCATTAAATACACAACTCTATGAGGCATGTACTAATATAATCTCCATTTTACAAATGGGGGAAACTAAAGCACAGAGAGATTAAGGAACTTGCCCAAGGTCACACAGCTAATAAGTGGTAGGGCAGAAGTTTAAACCAATCAGTCAAGCTTGAGTCCATGCTCTATATCACCACAGTGCTGAATTAGAATAAGAGCACCCCAAAGTCAGGGATTAAGCTCCTTCATTCTTCGGCAATTCTTGGCATAGAGCTCTGGACCCACAGGGTTTTGAGCAAATATGGGATGACTACATATTTGAGGGACTGGTTCCTCTCTGAACTCAGACAGGATGGCTGGACACATGGTCCAAGTGGATGGCTGACTCCAGCACTACATTCCACCTTCTCTGATTGCCTTGACAGAGGCTCCAGAAGGACCCCAAGACTCCCTGAGCATCTCATCTGGAGAGTACCATGGAACCCACTGGCTGAATCTCACTGGAGGTTGGGTAGAGCCACTGGTTCCCAGGTTGTTATTGAGGTAGAGATAGAATTAGGGCTACCTCTGCCTTTAGAACAGAAGGAGAAAGCTGGCAAAAGACACAGAGAAGAGATCACTCGCTGTTTGGACCGAGGAGCCCGTTTGCTACAGTTTTGAAAGTCAGAGTGACACCTCAAGGAACGGCACAGGAAATGGTAAAAACTTTCAGAAAGGCCTGGACAAAGAATCGGGCACCATTACTTGGGGAGAGGATACCGAAGGGAAGATGATTGACATGGCTTCCAAAGGTGGTAGAGGTGGTAGAGGCAGCAGTGAGGACCAAGAGAGGGCAGGGGGCTCTCTGTCCCCAGAATGCAGTAGGCCTGACTTAGTAAGATTTAGGAAGAATTTTAAAAGAACTGGCATTCACAACCGAGGCAGACAAGTCACCTCACAGGGAGATTTTTAAGAAAAAAGGAATTGCCTTTCTCTGTTGGGGCTAGTTGCATGAAATCTTTCAAGAGTCAGAGGCATGCAAGAATACACAATGGGGAAAGGATAGCCTCTCCAATAAATGGTGGAAATGGATGTCTACGTGTAAAATACTTAATTTGGACCCTTATCTCATACTGTACATAAAAATCAACTCAAAATGAATTACAGATTTAAACAGAAGGACCGAAACTGTAAAACTCCTAGAACAAAGCATAAAAGAAACACTTTATGACATTGGTCTTGGCAATGATTTCATAAATATGCCACCAAAAGCACAGCAACAAAAAATAAAATTAACAAGAGGGACTACATTAAACTAAAAAGTTTCTACACAGCAAAGGAAACAACAGAGTGAAAAGGCAACATACAGAATGGGAGGGACTTCCCTGCTGGCGCAGTGGTTGAGAGTCCGCCTGCTGATACAGGGGACACGGGTTCATGCCCCGGTCCAGGAAGATCCCACATGCCGCAGAGCAGCTGGGCCCGTGAGCCATGGCCGCTGAGCCTGCGCATCCGGAGCCTGTGCTCCGCAACGGGAGAGGCCACAACAGTGAGAGGCCCGCGTACCGCAAAAAAACAAAAACAAAAGCAGAATGAGAGAACATATTTGCAAACTATATATCTATAAGGGGTTAATCACCAAAATATATAAAGTAATCTTACAACTCAATAACAAAAAAACTAAGAACCCAATTAAAAATGGGCTAAGGACTTAAATAGACATTTCTCCAGAGAAGACATAAAAATGGCCAACAGTATAAGAAAAAAGGCTCATTGTCACTAACCATGAAGTAAGTGCAAATCAAAACCATAATGAGATATCTCACACCTGTCAGGATGGTTACTATCAAAAAAACAAAAGGGGACTTTCCTGGTGGTCCAGTGGTTAAGAATCTGCCTTTCAGTGCAGGGGACGTGGGTTCCATCTCTGGTCAGGAACTAAGATCCCACATGCCACGGGGCAAGTAAGTCTGCGTGCCACAACTACAAAGCCCACGTGTCACAACTAGAGAGAAGCCCTTGCACTGCAACAAAAAGCCCGGGCACCGCAGTGAAAGATCCCATGTGCTGCAAGTAAGACCTGATGCAGCCAAAAATAAATAAATTTTAAAAAACCCAAACAAACCAAAAGACAACAAGTGTTGGTGAGGATGTGGAGAAATTGGAACCCCTGCACACAGTTGGTGGGAATGAAAAATGATTCAGTTGCTATGGATAATAGTATGAAAGTTCCTAAAAAAGTTAAAAAGAGAACTACCATATGAACCCACAATCCCAATTCTGGGTATATATCCAAAAGAATTGAAATCAGATTCTTGAAAAGTATTAGTGCTCATGTGTTCATTGCAGCGCTATTCACAATAGCTAAGAATGGGAAAAATCCTAAATGTCTATTGACAGATGAATGGATAAAGAAAATATGGTATGTACATACAATGGAATATTATACAGCCTTGTAAAAGGAGATTCTCCAATATGCAACAATGTGGATGGTTCTTGAGGATATTATGCTAAGTGAAATTAGCCAGACACAAAAGGATGAATACAGCATGACTCCATTTAAATGAGGTATCAAAATCAAATTCATAAAATCAAAGACGGAAATGGTAGTTATCAGGAGCTGGGGAGAGGAGGAAATGGGGGTTTAATAATCAACAGGCATAAAGTTTCAGTTTAGTAAGTTTAATAAGCTCTAGAGATCTGCTGTACACCACATACCTATAGTCAATGACCATGTATCGTACATTTAAAATTTGGTAAGAAAATAGATTGCATGTTAAGTATTCTTCATAAAATAAAATAAAATAATAAAGAGAATTTAAAAATATGGTTTCTTAAAATAAAAGAGAGAAAGAGGGAGAGTCACGTCCAGTAATTCCTTGGAAAATTGCACTGAATCTCCCAGTCTCCCTGGAGGGGAACGTGGGTGAACCTCGGCCCTGCGTTGCTTTCTTACCAGTGTCATCTTGAGTGCCAAAGAGTGTGATGAAGACGTTGGCATCGGTGCCCGCGTTCTTCTTGTCCCCGGTCTTTATGGTCACTGAGAATGTGGTAGATTTATCTGCCAGGAGAAGAGTGTGGAGAAGTGAGTGGTAGATTCCACCTCCCATGAAGGGAGGAGGAAGAAAACGTACTGAGCATGTTTCTCTGCTCGTGTTGGCTGTTTTTATGAATCACTTTACTTGTAGCATGTGTTCTTCTGCAGCTGCCTTTAGTCTGGAAACTTCCTGAAGGCAGAGATGAGGTCCCCCCACCCCACATCCAGCTCACACAGGAAACCCTCAATCAGTAAAGTTGTAGGATGCTTGGGGAAGACTTGGGGTGACTGTGGGGTTCAGAGACTCAACAGCCAGGAGCCCTGGTGTGACTCCTTCAGGTTGGGAAGTTTTAGGGATGCATGTTTCAAGGAAGGGAACACAAGCGTCATAGAACTCTTGAAAGTTCATTCTTTCCCTTGACGAAAATATCCATATTGAGAGTCTATAATGTGCCTGGAGGGGAGGACACAAGTCTAAGTCAGAGTCAGCTATAACTATTCTATTCTATTCCATTCCTTCCATTCCATTCTATTCCTGACAATAACTCCATGCTAGGCCATGTACTTCATACCCAGCCATATGCTAGACATGTGAGAATACGCCCCCTTCACCTCCCCATTCTTGCCATGGAGGAATGAGAGAACAGATAGATTCCCAGGGAAGGAAGTGCCCAGAGCCCACAGGGGAAGGGAAGATGGAGACCTAGTGGGGGAGAGACAGAGGAAAGGGGTGCTGGAGGGGAGAAATCAGCTCTAGGTTAGGAAACCTTTCTGCTCCAGGGCCAGGTTGTCGAGGGGGTTGCTGTCATCTCCCCCACCCTCCTCATCCTCGCTTGGCGGCAGCACATAGGACTCATCCACTGGCAACAGCTCCCTGGACAGCTGGCCGTCATCCTCCTCCACTGCCAGCCAGCGCTGGCACGGAAAGTAGTACCTGTGGGGACAGGGGGTGAGGAGAATTGAGGGATGTCTCTTTGGAAAGGTGTCATGAAACAGTAGTCATGGGCTGAGGAACGAGAGGCCATCATGGGGCCCAAATGCTCCCCTGTCTTCCCCCGCACCCCCAGCATTGCCCTCCCATCCTACCTAGCCTGGGAGTCACCCCATTAGTCACTTGGCTAGAGTAGACAACAAACATGGGATGTGGTTTCCATACAGCCCCACTGAAAATGGCTGGGTAACAGTGCCTGGAGCACAGCAAACCCTCAATCAGGGTCCTATTGGAGGAATCTAGAGGAAAAGGGGCTTCTGGGGACTGTTCCAGCCTTTTCTAGAATCAACCTGTTAGCCAGAGCCACTTTGGCAGAGAATGTTGTACACATAGGAGGGGCTTCATACCCAAGGGCTGAATTAGTGGATTTTAATGGAATGACCCAATTATGCTTCTGGAAGGTGCAAAGAGTATGGCTAAGGAGCTGGCACAGCAGACAGCGGGCATCACCCAGGGAAGGGAGGTCCGAGGTAGACTCCTCAGTGGAGAGGCTGAACCCAGAGCAAGGAAGGCGCCTGGACGGAAGGGAACTAAGGATGGGGGCCGAGAGAGGCAGCAGGGTGCGGGAACTGAGGACTCGCCTCTAGAGCCAGACTGGGGTTGAATCCTGGCTCTGCGGCCTACGGTCATGTGAGTTTGAACAAGTTTCTTTACTTCTTTGTGCGAAGGTTGCCAGATTTAGCCAATAAAATCACAGGACTCCCAGTTAAATTGGAATTTTAGATAAGCAAGTAATAATGTTTCAATATACGTATGTCCTATCTAGTATTGGGGACATACTTATACTAAAACATTATCCATTGCTTATCTGACATTCAAATCTAATTGGCCATTCTGCAGTTTATCAGGCAACCCTCTGTAGAATGAGGATGATAGTGCCTATTTCATAGGTGGTTGTGAGAATTTCCCGACTCAAACATTTTTAAGTGCTTCAAAAAACTGCCTGGCTCTCAGTACGCTCTTGGTTAGGAATTTGCTAAAACTATTGTGAAGATGATGATGATTCTTCTTAATGCTTCCTTTCTTCCTCTTCAGTCCATGCCTGGGATCTCTGGAGATTGTGGGCTGGACAGTTCCCACTGGGCCCCTGAGCTTCCAGAACAACTCAGAGGGTTTGGGGATGCAGCCCATCTCTACAGCCCCATCTGCACCCCTTCCCCACCGCTGTCCAGGTGCATAAGATGCATTCAGGGTCTGGTCAAAGTCTGGAGAGGTGGGAGCAGTGTAGGCCCAGGGTCTTGTCCCTGTCTGAGCCCCCCATCCTCCTACAGTCCTTACTGCTTCCCAACGTCAGCATGGTAGAGGGGCAGCGCCAGAGGACGCCACCTTGGCCCAGGGGCTCGGATGGGGCACAGAGGGGCACCTGTGTATTGAGAGATGTGGATTTAACCTTGGGAGATATAAACCAAATTGCTATGACATTAGTGTTTAAGTGAAAAATGTATATCGTTCCACTTCTCTGCCTTTCAAATATATGAGTGGGAAAGTTAAACTTTTACTAATTTATGAATAATAGGCTTTAGTTCTAAATTATGGCCGATTAAGGGAGAGAGACAGAAGTAAGGAAAAGAGTGGGATTGGGGCCGAGGTGGAGTAATGAGAGTATGGGAAGCTGGAGGAGGACAGGGACAGAGGGAGAGAGATGCATAAAGAAAGAGCTGGGGGAGACTGATGCTGGGAGAGAAAAAAGTCAGTAAGAGGGGAAGGCACAAGCCCTCCCACACCCGTGAAGAGCGCACGCGCGGGGAGTCAGAGCCTGGCTTCTTGGCACCACCCCCGTGGTCCCTGAGATACCTGCACCATGAAGTTAAAGGCCCTTAGCACGCCCATGGCTGCAGCCTCCGCAGGCAGGAGAACCAGAGCTGGAGCCAGGATGGGCCTGAGCACTGGACGTTTAGCCTCTATCCTCACAGCAACAACAAGCACTCACAGGAGGTCTAGTGGAGGACTGGGCCTATTGGCCCCTCCCCTTCCTCCCACAGGAATAAATCCTGCTCAGGCAGGTCTGCAGAGGGGAGTAGGTAGGGATTTTTCAGAAGCAAAGGGGAAGAGAGGCATGCAGGTGTTCTGGCCAGGTATGCCCACCACTCCACTTAAGCAAGGGCAATGGAAGGAAGACCCAGGGGTTGGGTCAGCAGGAGGTTTAAACTGAGCGTTGGAACAAAGCTCGGGGCCACTAAAAGTACGAGTTTCACTTGAAAGTTAAACTGGAATGAGTGGATTGCAAAACTGAACGCTGTAAAATGTATTTAATGTGTTCCCATTTTGTGCATAAAGGCTGGAGCACATCAAGTATGTCAACTGGTGGTACTGGAAGAGCGGCGTAGCAACAGTGGGTCTGGAATTCCAGAACTCTGGGTTTGTGCCCCTGCTCTTCCCCTTACACTGTATGGCTCCTGGGCCCCGAGTTTCATCACCAAGAAGGCCTCTGCGGGGTGTGAGCAGAGGAGGGATGTGGCCTAAGGGCTGGATGGCTGTAGACACTAGGAGGGCCTGGGTGAAGCAGAGGCACCAGCCAGGAGGCTCTGACCAGGGGGTGCTGAAGATGGGGAGAGGGGGTCTGGCTGAGCTTTTCTGACACAGTGGCGATGGATTGGGGGTGGGGCATGAGCGGCAAAGGGGAGTCAGGGTGGAGTCACTTTGCATGGAGACATGTGACTGGGTCCAGGGGCAGCTGAGGGATGAGGTCAGTGTTCATTTACCCTTCTGGCTGCAAAGGCCTTATTCCTGAGCTAATAAAGGTCATGGGAGGCCACAGGCACTGTCGGGGAAGACGGTGTCTCTTTGAGAGAGAGAGCAGATTTGCTGCTCTAATTTTTCTTTCTCTGAACGGCCATTTTTTTTTAATTTGAATTCTATTTTATTTATTTATTTTTTATATAGCAGGTTCTTATTACTTATCTATTTTATACATATTAGTGTATATATGTCAGTCCCAATCTCCCAGTTCATTGCACCACCACCACCCCACCCCACCCCCACGCCGCTTCCCCCGCTTGGTGTCCAGATGTTTGTTCTCTACATCTGTGTCTCTATTTCTGCCTTGCAAACTGGTTCATCTGTACCATTTTTCTAGATTCCACATATGTGTTAATATATGATATTTGTTTTTCTCTTTCTGACTGACTTCACTCTCTGTGACAATCTCTAGGTCCATCCACATCTCTACAAATGACCCAATTTCGTTCCATTTTATGGCTGAGTAACATTCCATTGTATATATGTACCACATCTTCTTTATCCATTTGTCTGTCGATGGGCATTTAGGTTGCTTCCATGACCTGGCTATTGTAAATAGTGCTGCAATGAACATTGTTGTGCATGTGCATGTTGAATTATTGTATTCTCTGGGTATATGCCCAGTAGTGGGATTGCTGGGTCATACGGTAATTCTAATTTTAGTTTTTTAAGGAACCTCCATACTGTTCTCCATAGTGGCTGTATCAATTTACATTCCCACCAACAGTGCAACAGGGTCCCCTTTTCTCCACACCCTCTCCAGCACTTGTTTGGAGATTTTCTGATGATGCCCATTCTAACTGGTGTGAGGTGATACCTCATTGTAGTTTTGATTTGCATTTCTCTAATAATTAGTGATGTTGAGCATTTTTCATGTGCCTCTTGGCCATCTGTATGTCTTCTTTGGAGAAATGTCTATTTAGGTCTTCTGCCCATTTTTTGATTGGGTTGTTTAGTTTTTTTTAATATTGAGCTGCGTGAGCTGTTTATATATTTTGGAGATGAATCCTTTGTTTGTTGATTCATTTGCAAATATTTTCTCCCATTCTGAGGGTTGTCTTTTTGTCTTGTTTATAGTTTCCTTTGCTGTGCAAAAGCTTTTAAGTTTCATTAGGTCCCATTTGTTTATTTTGTTTTTATTTCCATGACTCCAGGAGAGGGGTCAAAAAAGATCTTGCTGTGATTTATGTCAAGGAGTGTTCTTCCTATGTTTTCCTCTAAGAGTTTTACAGTGTCCGGTCTTACATTTAGGTATTTAATCCATTTTGCATTTATTTTTGTGTATGGTGTTAGGGCGTTTTCTAATTTCATTCTTTTACATGTAGCTGTCCAGTTTTCCCAGCACCACTTTTTTTTTTAAATTTATATTTATTTATTTTTGGCTGTGTTGGGTCTTCATTGCTGCACGCGGCTTTTCTCTAGTTGTGGGGAGTGGGGGCTACTCTTTGTTGCAGTGCAAGGGCTTCTCATGGCAGTGGCTTCTCTTGTTGCAGAGCATGGGCTCTAGGCGCATGGGCTTCAGTTAGTTGTGGCACATGGGCTCAGTAGTCGTGGCTCACGGGCTCTACAGAGCAGGCTCAGTAGTTGTGGTGCACGGGCTTAGTTGCCCTGTGGCACGTGGGATCTTCCCGGACCAGGGTTTGAACCCGTGTCCCCTGCATTGGCAGGAGGATTCTTAACCACTGTGCCACAAGGGAAGTCCCCAGCACCACTTACTGAAGAGACTGTCTTTTCTCCATTGTATATCCTTGCCTCCTTTGTCATAGATTAGTTGACTATAGGTGTGTGGGCTTATCTCTGGGCTTTCTATCCTGTTCCATTGATCTATACTGCTGTTTTTGTTCCAGTACCTTATTGTCTTGATTACTGTAGCCTTGTAGTATAGTCTGAAGTCAGGGAATCTGATTCCTCCAGCTCTGTTTTTAACCCTCAAGATTGCTTTGGCTATTCGGGGTCTTCCATGTCTCCATACAAATTTTAGGATTTTTTGTTCCAGTTCTGTTCTGTCTGTATGATCTGTCCATTGGTGTAAATGAGGTGTTAAAGTCCCCCACTATTATTGTGTTACTGTCAATTTCCTCTTGTATAGCTGTTAGCATTTGCCTTATGTATTGAGGTGCTCCTATGTTGGGTGCATATATATTTATAATTGTTATATCTTCTTCTTGGATTGATCTCTTGATCATTACATAGTGTCCTTGTCTTTTGTAACATTCTTTATTTTAAAGTCTATTTTATCTGATATGAGTATTGCTACTCCAGCTTTCTCTTGATTTCCATTTTCATGGAATATCTTTTTCCATCCCCTAACTTTCAGTCCGTACGTGTCCCTAGGTCTGAAATGGGTCTCTTGTAGACAGCATATATGTGGGTCTTGTTTTTGTATCCATTCAGCGAGCCTGTGTCTTTTGATTGGAGCATTTAATCCATTCACATTTAAGGTAATTATCGATATGTATGTTCCTATTACCATTTTCTTAATTGTTTTGGGTTTGTTTTTGTAAGTCCTTTTCTTCTCTTGTGTCTCCCACTTAGAGAAGTTCTTTTAGCATTTGCTGTAGAGCTGGTTTGGTGCTGCTGAATTCTCTTAACTTTTGCTTGTCTGTAAAGCTTTTGATTTCTCTGTCGAACCTGAATGAGATCCTTGCCGTGTAGAGTAGGTTTGGTTGTAGGTTCTTCCCTTTCATCACTTTAAATATGTCATGCCACTCCCTTCTGGCTTGTAGAGTTTCTGCTAAGAAATCAGCTGTTAACCTTATGGGAGTTCCCTTGTATGTTATTTGTCGTTTTTCCCTTGTTGCTTTTAATAATTTTTCTTTGTCTTTAATTTTTGTCAATTTGATTACTACGTGTCTCAGTGTGTTTCTCCTTGGGTTTATCCTGCCTGGGACTCTCTGCACTTCCTGGACTTGGGTGGCTATTTCCTTTCCCATGGTAGAGAAGTTTTTGAGTATACTCTCTTCAAATACTTTCTCGGGTCCTTTCTCTCTCTCTTCTCGTTCTGGGACCAGTGTAATGTGAATGTTGTTGCGTTTAATGTTGTCCCAGAGGTCTCTTAGGCTGTCTTCATTTCTTTTCATTCTTTTTTCTTTATTCTGTTCTGTAGCAGTGATTTCCACCATTCTGTCTCCCAGGTCACTTATCCGTTCTTCTGCCTCAGGTATTCTGCTATTGATTCCTTCTAGTGTATTTTTCATTTCAGTTATTGTATTGTTCATCTCTGTTTGTTTGTTCTTTTATTCTTCTAGGTTTTTGTTAAACATTTCTTGCATCTTCTCGCTCTTTGCCTTCATTCTTTTTCCGAGGTCCTGGATCATCTTCACTATTATTATTCTGAATTCTTTTTCTGGAAGGTTGCCTATCTCCACTTTATTTAGTTGTTTTTCTGGTGTTTTATCTTGTTCCTTCATCTGATACATAATCCTCTGCCTTTTCATTTTGTCTGTCTTTCTGTGAATGTGGTTTCTGTTCCACAGGCTGCAGGACTGTGGTTCTTGCTTCAGCTGTCTGCCCTCTGGTGGATGAGGCTATCTAAGAGGCTTGTGCAAGTTTCCTGATGGGAGGGACTGGTGGTGGGTAGAGCTGGGTGTTGCTCTGGTGGGCAGAGTTCAGTAAAACTTTAATAGGCTTGTCTGCTGGTGTGTGGGGCTGAGTTCCCTCCCCATTGGTTGTTTGGCCTGAGGTGACCCAGCACTGGATCCTACAGCCTCTTTGGTGGGGCTAATGGTGGACTACGGGAAGGCTCACGCCAAGGAGTACTTCCCAGAACTTCTGCTGCCGGTGTCCTTATCCTCGTGGTGAGCCACAGCTGCCCCCCTCCTCTGCAGGAGAACCTCCAATACAAGCAGGTAGGTCTGGTTCAGTCTCCTGTGGGGTCACTGCTCCTTCCTCCTGGGTCCTGGTGCACACACTACTTTGTGTGTGCCCTCCATGAGTGGAGTCTCTGTTTCCCCCAGTCCTGTTGAAGTCCTGCAATCAAATCCTGCTAGGCTTCAAAGTCTGATTCTCTTGGAATTCCTCCTCCCATTGCCAGACGCTAAGGTTGGGAAGCCTGATGTGGGGCTTAGAACCTTCACTCCAGTTGGTGGACTTCTGTGGTATAATTGTTCTCCAGTTCATAAGTCACCCACCCAGAGGTTATGGGATTTGATTTTATTGTGATTGCACCGCTCCTGCCATCTCATTGAGACTTTGCCTTTGGCTTTGGATGTGGGGTATCTTTTTTGGTGAGTTCCAGTGTCTTCCTGTCGATGATTGTTCAGCAGTTAGTTGTGATTCTTGCAAGAGGGAGTGAGCGCACGTCCTTCTACTCCACCATCTTTTACCAGTCTCCCATGATTTTACATCTATCTCCCAGGGCAGGCTTTGCTCAGAGTTGCTCTCTCTACTTGCAAGTGGTTGGAGCTGGCTCAGCACAGAGCCCTTACTGCTGCTCAATACCAAGGAAACAAAGAAAAGAAACTGTACAGCACCAATGAGAAAGGATGGCGATGGAAGAGGAGGAGATAAGGGGAGTGAGCTCCTGGGGCTAGTTGTGAATCTGAAGCACGGGCCAGCAAACTATGGCCTGTGGGCCAAACCTGGCCCACCTGCTTATGTACATCCCACAAACTAAGCAGAGATTTCACATCTTTAAATGGTTGAAAAAAATCTAAAAACAATAATATTTTGTGAAATGTGAAAATTACTTGCAATTCAAGTTTCAGTGTCTATAAATGAAGTTTTAGTGAAACACAGCCACTTCAATTCACTCAGCATCATCTATGGCTGTTTTTCTGCAGCAAAGGCAAAGTCGAGCAGTTGTTACAGAGACCAAATGGCCCTGAAAACCTAAAATATTTGCTCTCTGGCCTTTACAGGATAAGTTTGCTTATTTCTAGTCTAGAACATTAAAACAATGTCCTGGAAGTCACTTTGTACATGGAGAGACTTATGGGTTCTAAGTCTGGCCATGGAGATTGGGCCATGGCAAGGACAGAAAACCTGACATTCTGAAATGATGGAGTCAAGAACTGGATTGGATGTCCTACCAGACTGTCACCTGACAGGGCAAGCAGCTGAGGGGCTGCTCAGGGAGAGGGAAGGGAGGGAGGCAATGCCCACCCAGCCAGCTCCATGGGCCAAACCCACATCCTAGACACCCCACCCCCACCCTCACCCACCACAGCCACACCACCCCCACCCTCACCCACCACAGCCACCCCACCCCCACCCTCACCCGCCACAACCACTCCACCCCCACCCTCATCCGCCACAGCCACCCCACCCCCACCCTCACCCACCACAGCCACCCCACCCCCACCCTCACCCGCCACAGCCACCCTATCCCAACCCTCACCCATCACAGCCACCCCACTCCCACCTTTTTTCCATGACTACTTCGTGGCAGGCATGGCCTTCCCTCCCTCCCCTCCAGTCCCACTCACGTGATCTCGTTGTTCATGTCAGTGATGTCTATTCTGTCCAGGAACCAGCCTGCTCTGTTGCCCGAGTTGTCATGGCGAATCCGAATCTTGGTCAGGGGGCCAAGGTCAATGGCGTAGATGGTGAAGGTGTCTGTCTGGGAAGGGTCAGAGTAGCACACTGGGGGGCAGCCCTCCCCACCTCGCCATCAGCTTCACCTTCCCAGGACTTGGGGCAGCCTGAGACCGGCTGTAAGATCCAAAGCATCAGGGGAAGGCGGAATGGAAAATGCAGTCAGTTGTCTGGTGTTCGGTCTACTCTATTGGTTTTTGTTTTTGTTTATTGAGTTATCATTAATATACAAAATTATATTAGTTTCAGGTGTGCAACATAGTGTTTTGATGTTTTTATACATTATGGAATGATCACCACATAAAGACCAGTTACCATCATTGTTACAACATTATTGACTATATTCCTTATGCGTACATTCCATTCCTGTGACTTACTTATTTTATAGCTGGAAGTTTGCAACTCTTAATTCCCTTCACCTATTGCACTACTGTCTTTACACCTGCACCTGCCAGGGAGGTCTCACTTTCACTGTGTCCTGCAATGTGGAGGGAGGAGTAGGAGGGTGACGAAGGTGACCATAAGAGAGGAGTAGAGGAGAAAACAGGTTGGCTGGGCGCTCCCTGTTGTGTTATGGGGAGTGTGTGTGTGTGTGTGTGTGTGTGTGTGTGTGTACGGCCTGTTGCTTGGGTGTGTGCTGAGACCACGTGCTGCGCGTGCACATACGTGCATAAACTCCTTCAACCATAAATTTTAATTAAGTACCTACTATAAGCCAAAGTGCAAATCTAAAGTGACTGACAGAATTCGGAGTGTAAGACTTGGATTGCTCACCATTCAGGTGAGAAGAGAGACTGTGTACGATACATGTATACACATACGCACTGGAGGAAGCAGATGATACCAGGACCCATTGAAATTTTGTATACCCTTCACTTAGATTTTGCAACATTTGCTTTCTCTCCCACACTCTCTTGCCCTTTCTCTATTTTTTTTCTGAATCATTTGAAAGTATATGGCAGATATCATGATCCTCCACTCAAATTCTTCAACATAGATTTTCTAAGAACAAGGACATTCTCATATAATCAGAGTACAATGACCAAATTCAGGAAACTTAAAATCAACACACTATTATCTAACATACAGTCCCTATTCAAATTTCATCAGCCGTACCAGTTACACCCTCTATAGCAATTTTCTTCCAATTCGAGCCATCATAGTGGCTATAATTTTTAAATGAAAGTACTGAAACACAGAAATAAATCCTGATTCTCAGGTCATGGGAAGGCAGTGTTGAAGGAAAAAGCAGGGGATATCTGAAATAAATCAAGCAATGAGCCCAGAAGTATTTTTAATGGATTTGGTTAATTTCTGGTTTTCCTCTGTGTTGATAAGGGAATCTGGCTTTGGGATGGGGGCAGAAATGTGAAAGGTGAGATGAGAGACAGTCTAGCCAGAGGATGCAGTAAACTCTCAAAGGACAAGAAGGACAGATGTATTTTCCATGCTTTTCCTACTATACCTAGAAGAGGGAGAGGTATGCATTTCTCTCAATGCTCAAAAGCCTTTGTGGCGTCACTGCCTCAGGATGCAGGTCGGGCTTCTCAGCCTGTCCTTCAAGGCTCTCATGCCCTCACCCCTTAAATTGGTCCCGTCAAGCTTCCCAGAGGCAGCGCCCACCATGGCTTGGCATTAACCACAGCATAGCGAGAAGACCCACTGTCCTCCAACTGGCCTTCCACACTTCCACTCCCACGTCTTTTTCATGCGGTCACATCTTCAGAGAACACCTCTCTCACTGTCATCTTTAGACATGGACACCATAGTCACCCACCATGGCCCAGTTCACATCCCTCCTTCTCACTAAGTTTCCCCCAAAGCACCATCTTACGGTCAGCACTTCCTCCTTGAACCCCTGCCCCACTCACTCAGCACCTGAGCATCTGCTACCTATACTATCTCCAGTTAGTTGCTGTGGGCTTCCTGGCACTGATCCCCACCTGTGCCTTTCTTAGGTCCCCACCACAAAGCGCCGGTGCTTACAGAAGAGGCACTTCCATTCTACCTGGCTGGATTGAACAGAGCACACTGCTGGACACAGCAGTGCTGTGCTGGGTGGAGCTGCCTCAGGAATCACCAGAGGGCTCTCTCCATCTGGGTCCCACCCACCGCCTGGGGTCAGAGAGCCCAAGCCCTACCTGCCCCTGCTCAAACTTGTTGGACTTGTCCGACTTCTTTAGGGGCCGCTCTCCCGTGTCCCCATATTCCTCCCCGTAGATGGTCAGGAAGACATTGGCATCGGTGCCAGCCTTGGGCACACTCCCCGTGATCACCTGGACCTCGTAGGTGTTGGCTGGGGACACAAAACACACAGTGTTGAGGACACCTGGGCCTCGGGGTGGACCTGAGGCTCAACCCCTCTGATCTAGCCAGATGGTGGGAGTAGGAAGGACCTCCGGGTACACCCGCATCTACATTAACCTAGAATTGAACCCGTCCCTCCTCCCTACCCAAGACTTCTCTTTGCCATGAAGCCCAAGAGGCTGAGAGTCCTGGCAAAACTCACAGTCAGCAACCCTCCTACCGATGTCCCCCACGTGGAGTTACAGCGAGTTATACCAGGGCTCCTTCCAAGAGTCTCAGGACAAGGGCAATGCCAACCCCAGCAAAGAACTGTCCGTGGAGGCATTTCAGCAGAGGGCAGGTGAGGAGAGCCATGGGCCCCCCACGTGAGAGGAGAGCTGGGCACCCTCCCCCTCCCTGCCACCCCCCAGGGGACCGTCTGACACCTCCTCAGGCTTACGCTCAGGACCCTCTCGGCCTGCGGGCACCAGCTCCACGACAAGTTCATTGTCCTCCTTGCCCCGGGCCAGCCAGCGGTGGGCGTCAAACTTGTACTCCTCGATCACCTCCTGCATCCCGGGTCCGAATTCCTCCTCCTCCTCCTCCTCCTCGGTTTCCTCGTCCTCCTCCTCTGACGAGGACTCCTCCGACGAGGACTCTTCCTCCTCCTCCCCCTCGTCCTCCTCGTCGCTGCCCTTCTTCTTCTTCTTCTTCCTCTGCAGCTTGGCCTTCAGACGCTCCTTTTTGAGCAGCTGCCGCAACTTGTCCTTCTCCTTCTTCCTCCGCGCCTCCTCCTCGGGCGTGAGGTCCTCCTCCCGCACTGCCGTGTGCCGCAGCCACACGGTGTCCACGAACCAGCTGGGGCTGAGGCCCTCGCCCGTGTGGCCGAGCCGGATCTTGAAGACCTGGCCCACGTCCGCCGCCTCCAGCTGCTCAAAGCGCGGGGCAGTGGCTGGGGGTCGGGGGTGGCATCCGCCCCGCCCCCTGAGGAGCCTGGCGCGTCTTGCGCCAGGAGCGTGGGATGAAGAGGCTGGGACCTCTGAGCTCAAAGTTGCCACCGCTCCTCCTCTCGTGCACGCAAGCCTGGTTTCCCTTCCCGCCTCCCCCTCCCCGCAAGCGGGTGTCCTTCTAAACCCCTGTACAGAGGGCAAAGATGGTCTCCCTCCCTCTCTTTCTCTTTCCCCCTTTACACACACACACAGACACACACACACACACACACCCCCCACACACATCACACTCATTCCTTTTTTTTTTTTTTATTGCGGTACGCGGGCGTCTCACTGTTGTGGCCTCTCCCGTTGCGGAGCACAGGCTCCGGACGCGCAGGCTCAGCGGCCATGGCTCACGGGCCCAGCCGCTCCGCGGCATGTGGGATCTTCCCGGACCGGGGCACGAAGCCGTGTCCCCTGCATCGGCAGGCGGACTCTCAACCACTGCGCCACCAGGGAAGCCCTCATTCCTTTTTTTTTTTTAATTCCATATCTTCATCTTTATTCCCTCACGCAGAATGCCTTCATTCCTTCCTCTACCTCTAAAACCTATTCATTCTCATTCCTGAGCTTTATTATTACTTTATTTTTTTTAGTTTGTGCTTTTCTGTGCTCTCCTTCCGAACATTTTTTTTCAGCATTAATTATGTATAAATTTTGCAAGAAGCAAAAAATAAGTGTTATTTTTCAAAAAATAGAAGTCTCCCCCAGGCCCCTCCCACACACCAGCGTCTCCTCTCCCTGGGAGCTCAGAGGGGAGGGGGCCCAGAGCTTGGCCCGGCCTGGATGCCCTCTTTGCCCATGAGCTCTGGTGTCTGCACATCAAGTGGGAATTCCTGAGAGCAGGGACTGTTCGTTCTTGCTTTTCTCTCCCACTGGGCCTAGCACGTGTCTGGCTTAAAGGGCAGTGTCCGTGGATTTAGCTTTGCTTCAGAGGATCAGGTCCTTGACCTTCGATCTGCCACTCTGTTCTGAGCCTCATACTGTGGGGTGGTCTGGCCCCCGCAGAGCTCAGGGGACAGCTCACATGGAGTTCCTGCCGGTCGGGCCACTCTTAGGGCTCCCTGTGCTGATGGGCCCTTGCCTGGGTGTTTGACAATCCTTAAAGCCCAGTCCCACCAGTTCTCTGCTTGTGTGCTGGGGAAACTGAGGCCCAGGGCTGTCCTATGAGTTGTTCAGTGTCCCATAATTGG
The DNA here is from genome assembly GCF_949987515.2 of Delphinus delphis. Taxonomy (NCBI): domain Eukaryota; kingdom Metazoa; phylum Chordata; class Mammalia; order Artiodactyla; family Delphinidae; genus Delphinus; species Delphinus delphis. The sequence continues at coordinate 62,550,126 of NC_082695.1, forward strand.
AGCCCAGGCCTAGATGAGAACTCGGGCCTTCTGACTCCCGGTTCATGAAGCCACAATGCAGCCAAAACCATCTTTGTGAGGAAATTATTAGCCAGAATGGAGCCCAGGGCCCCCAGGAAGAGGAACGTATTCTTCTCAGCTACATAGGGGATGGGCTCTCGATACGGGAAGTCCCTTCTTCAGCACATTCCATCTCCTCTCTAGTGCTTTCCAGGTCACAGCATCCTTGCAAGCCAGCTCACTTGCTGTCCCCTCTCCCCCCAACTGTCTGCCCAGCCGTTAATGCAGCCACCACCATGTGCAGCCATGCAGTCTGTTCACATCCAGAAGATGCCCTGCTCTTACATCTGCATGACTTGATTTCCCAAGTCCTTTCCCTGACTTTGACTATTTTGATCTTTCCAGGGGCTGTGAAGCAGGCCAGGCAGGTATTATGAAGCTAGGTTTGAGCTGATAAAGAAGCTGAGGCTCAGAGAGGTGAACCGCTCGGGCCTCTGCATCCTCAGCAGTGTAATGAGGGGTTGGACTCCAGGAGGCCCCCTTCAGTGCTAACATTCCAGACACCTGTGACACTGGCCCAGCTCAGCCAGGACCCTCTCTGCTGGGCACTGGGTTAGGACTCTTTGCTGAGGGCCAAGCTGCTTGGGGCACACAGACACTCATAGACCAGCCAGCATGAATACGCTTCATTCACACACAGGTCTGCAGACACACACATGCACACACGCACTCATGTCCCACATAAGACATTCATGTGCCTCCCCAGGGGGCACCACCCTTGCATCCTCCTTCCTCTCCTGTCAACAACATGCTCGCACTCTCATCTCTTTTTCTCCTCTACTCGAAGGGAAGTGAGGAGGTCTGGGGCCCTCAGAACACAGCCGGGAGACCCCAAGCCTCCCAGTATCCTGTTTGGGAGGCACGGCCCCGCCGTCAGGCTGAGTGAGTGGTAGAATCAGAGGCCAAGGCTGGGAATGAATGTAGTAACCAAGGGTCTCGTGCAGTATTTTGCTAAATTAGAATCACCTGCTCCAGCAGTTCTCAGAATTGGCAGCATATTAGTATCTCTGGTAAAGCATTCAGAAACGTTCCCAGAAAACAGGTCCCACCATAAAGGTTCTGATTTAACTGATGCAGGTATAGACCAGGCAGCCCTTTTTTCTAAAGCTCCCCAGGTGATTCTAATAAGAAGCCAGGGCTGAGAACTAATACCTCCACTTTCAGACAACTGCTGGGCCCTCTGTTGACAGCCCCACTGCTTTGCCCACACACACCTGGAATGTGTCCTTGGACGCCCGCTCAAACACTTTTGAGCGGCTGGAGAGGAAGAGCACTTCTGTCTTGCCTTCCTCGCCGTAGATCTGCATGTAGACTCGGGCAGTGGTGCTTGCGCCGCCCACATCCCCTGTCCAAATCTCAACCTCGTAGTGGATCACTGGGTGGGCACATGGGGGAGAAATGGGACATTTAGTAATAACGGTAGTAGTAATCATTACAAAGCAAACACTTCGCAAGCCTCTACTGTCTGGTGCTTCTTAGGCATTCTCTTATCCAACCCTCCCATCAATATCATAAACCCCATTATTTCCATTTTGAAGATTGCCAAACTGAGGCTTAGAAGAATTGAGTAGGTGGTGGAAATGGCAAACCCAAGCCATCAGACTGCAAAGCTCAGTTATCCTGTGTGTCACACATGTCCTCTGGAGCCAGGGACGAAGAGTAGTCAGTACACCAGCTGGCACCCTCTGCTGTGTGCCTACCCCTGGGCAGACACCACAGTGCAGAAAGAAGTACAAGGCTGTGTGTTTGTTTCTTTTCCTTATTTTCAGTAAAGGAGGAGGGGTTGAAATGATAATTTTCGTTTAAATATATGCACCTTTCAGATGATATCAACAGATACAGCTACACAGAGAATTGTCTGTATTTTGAAGTAGTAATACTTGATCAAGCTGTTAGAGGGTGGAAATGTGTTACAGGTATTTACCCCTAGAGGGCACTTCCCATAGGAGAGCAAAATGTCTCCCAGAACTATGGGACCATATTTATTCAAAGTGACTATTACAAGACTTGCCCTCTCAGCAATGCTATAAGACAAAATCATAATTTTTTTCAAGTTAAGACTGTTATTTTCAACAAGATGAGGGATCTCCCACTACCGTAGCAATGTGAGAAATTGGGGGCTGAAAACAAGAGGACTAGCTGAGAGCCTGAAGAAGTTGAACTAGAGATATTGGCCTCAGCTGGGAGTGAGGGTGGGCTAGCAGATGGACCACAGGGGGACTCAGGAAAAGCCGGCATTGTGAATGGAGAGAACCCTGAACCCAGTTCCCTCTCTCGGTTCTTAGAAAAATAGCAGCCAGGATTATACAAAATGAGGACAGAGAAAAATGAGCATTCAGAGAACGAGAGCCAGCTCTTGGGAATGAATGTGGTATTAGCTGAAAGAAGATATTCCAAAGCAACGGTAAAGTCAAGGAGAGTTCTGAAGAGCAGAAAGGAAATTTCCCAAGAACAAATGATAGAAAGGTAAGAAAATCAGAGGAAGTCCAGCATCTCACTACAAGTTCAGTTCTAAAGGAAACAGAGGAAATAGAGAGGTGGAAATTGTCAAAGAAATAAATACAAAAAAGGGTCCCCAAACTAAAAAATGCTTCTAGACTGAAGGAGCCCGTGAGTTCCCAGAAGATTGGATGAAATTAAATCACAAAAGGCAGCGAGGACATCATGAAATTTCAGAATGCTAAGGATAGAAATAGGATCCTATAGGCTTTTAGAGAGAAAAAACCCAAAGTGTTGGGTAACAGAATGGCATCAGACTTCCCAGATGCAACCCTGGGAGCTAGAAGATGGTAGAATAATTCCTTCTAAACTCTGAGCTCGAACTCAGAATTCTCTAACAAGCCAAATTATGGATCAATGGTGACAGTAGACCAAAGACATTTGCAGACATTCAAATTTTCCATTGCAGTGGAGAATGTGTTCCCTCTAAAATGAGGGAATAAACCAAAGCAGAGGAAGGCATGAAATCCAGGAAACAGGAGATTTGACCCAGATGAGAGAAGAATGGAATGTCCAAAAGATAGTAGAAAGGAAGTCTCAAAAGGACAGCTTCATGGCAGCCTAGAGAACAGGACAGAGTCTCCCTTGAGACAGGGAGTGGGGGAGAAGAGTACAGAGAGGAAACCAACAGAATTCCTGTTGGGTTTGAACATATGAAAAGAATTCTAGTTCTATTGGGAAGATGGAGATAAGATGGTGTAATGGCAGAATTGTGTACCCCCAAAATTCATATGCTGATACTCTAACCCGTAGTATCTCAGAATGTGACTGTATTTGGAGACAGGGCCTTCATAGAGGTGATTAAGTTAAAATGAGGCCATTAAGGTGGGTCCCAATCCAATGACTGGTGTCCTTGTAAGAAGAGATTGGGACACAGACATGCACATGCACACAGGAAGACCCTGTGAGAGACAGTGAGAAGGTGGCCATCTGCAAGCCCAGGACAGAGGAAACCCAACCTGCTGACACCTTGATCTTGGACTTCCAGCCTCCAGAACCGGGAGAAAACACATTTTTGTTGCTTAAGCCACCTAGTCTGTGATATTTTTTATGGTAGCCCTAGCGCACTAATGCAGATAGGTGGGTGTACAGATGGGTATATAGAAATATAGATGGGTATATCGAAAACTCTGCTAATGAATAAGTGAGGCTATTATTAACTCCAGAAAAAACAAAAAGTTGTATAAAACTTAAATTTAATTGTTATAAGTAGGTGTCAGTAGTGAAGAATATTTACATGGTTATAATATGTACAAATCAAATATTGATTATTGAAGGCTGGGAGGAGGGGATTGTGTGTGTGCATGCATGTGCACATTCAATAAAAATACGAATTCAATAAATATATGTTGAATGGTCTGTTTTGCTCATGGCTGCCTCTGCAAAGCCTAGGGCAGTGCTGGCACAGAGAAACATTCAACGTATATTTATTGAATAAATAAATGAATAAACAGCTTATCTCCTCCCCAATCTTCCCGGGGGGAAGACTATTTCTCAAACTCCTCTTGAACACAGGGCTGACAAGCTATATTCCTTTTTTTGGCCGCGCCACGCAGCATGTGGGATCTTAGTTCCCTGACCGGGGATGGAACCCATGTCCCTTGCAGTGGAAGCATGGAGTCCTAACCACTGGACCTCCAGGGAATTCCCAGAAAGTATATTTCTTAATAAAGTCATTTGCTGCCTTTATCCCCCCCAAAAATGTTTTATCCATTGAGTCCTCAGTCTCCTCATCTGTAAAAGGAGCCCCGTTTCCCTCCCAGAACCCTGGTACCAGGGACAACTGGAAGCTTCCCCCCTTTGAGACAAGACCCAAGTCGCCCACAGTCCCTCCTCCTTCCCTGCTGCCCCACCCTACGGGGAACATTGTTGACAGTCCCGCCATGGCCACCTCCGTACGTTTCTGGATGTCCACGACATCGCTGGGGTACAGCTCCACCTCCAGGCGCCCATCAGCCTTGTTCTTGTCCAGCCAGCGGTTGGCAGGGAAGATGTACTGCTTGCCTTGTCGGGGCACATGGATCTGGATGCTGCCCAGGAACCAGCTGGCGTTCATGCCCGTGTTGTCGTGCCCGACCACCAGCCGGTTGATCTGGAAGGAAACCCAGGGTGCAAGTGAGCAAGGAGCCACTGTGTAGAAACCTTCATCCCTCCATCCCTACCCACCCCCAAACACCGGCACAAATGGCCCTCCTCAACCCGGTCTCCAGTTCCTTGGGAGGCGCAGGCTTAGCAGGAGGAGGCTGGGTCCCAGGCTTGCCTGCTCCCAGCCAGCCAGGGCACCAGGGCACCACCTCTGCTGCCTGGAGCCTCTGTCCTCAAGTCTTTAGTCCAGCTCACCTCCTGGGTACATTGTGAGAAACAAGTGTGGGAACGGGTGTGGCAGGAGCTTTGAAAGCTCCAGTATGTACTGAAAGTTAGGTGGTGGACTTCCTAAGAATGCGGTGAATGCACGGGAAAGCAAAGGTTCAAAATATTAACCAACAGCTTCTGACAGCCACGCTGGTGATTTGGCTTTGTTTTGTTTTAAACCATCCACTATTGTACGTATTTTTACATGTCTTCTTCGACACACCCATCCTACAGGTGATAGAATATGCAGACAACCTCTTAGGGCTCTGTCATTCTGTGTCCAATTCCTCCTCTCACTCTTAGCACTGAAGTGCACTTTTTCCCTATAATACACCATAGTTCAGTTGCTTCACTATTTTATATTTTATGTTAATCTTTGCCCACAAGTAACATAGATGAGCGCATAAATGATCATGTTACCATCCTTAAATGTACCTGGCTCTTCAACATTCAAATGACTTTTATGGTTTTTTTTGAAATGCTGTATACAGGGCAATTCTAACATCAGATGGAATTATCAGATGGCCTTTGAGATCCCTTCCAGCACCCCCTAGATCCTCTTCGTGGTGGTTTGGAGGAGTGACGCTTGCCGTGAGTCTGGTGCCCAAAGGCTAGGTTTAGAAAATTTTCCCTGTAAGCCTTGCTCTCACTCTTATGCACACTAAGTGCACCTTTGCAGCTGGTAACGGAAGCACTATCGCAGCTGAGTGCATGTAGCCCGATCCCCTGGAATTGTGGGAAGGAGACCAACTATATCTACAGACACAGCCTGAGAGCCTTTGGGGTGTGTGCCAAGGGGCACGGGAGAACTTCGTTGTCTTTCTGTGGTGCTGGGACTGTGACAGAGCAAAGACTGGGACAGGTATTTTCTACCTGATGTGACAGAAAGCACCTTAATGGCAGGGACTGCCTGTCAGTTCCACAACGACCAGCACCGGACGTGAGCAATGGTTCAGTCAATAACAGCTAGTGTTTATTGAACACCCTACTGCATGTGGGTGTTACTAACATAGTTAATGCTATAACAATCTCATTGGGATCCCTTTTGATAGTAATGAGGAAACTGAGGCAAACAGAGATGAAGTAACTTGCACACGGCAGGTACGTGGAAACACTGGGCTTCAGACCCAGGCAGTCGGCAGCCTGAAACCACGCTCCCACCCTCTTGGCCACACTGTTTGTTGAGGGGGTTTCAGAAACACGAGAAGGGCCCTAACGCCCTCCCCCATCCCTCAGATGTCTCATTTATCTGTTGGCTGTTGCCAGAAATCCTTAGTAATGCAAACAGCATTTCAGTCTACAATTATTAATTCAGCTTAAAATGTAAATACATTTTGATCAAGGAAAATCTTGATTTAAGCTCATTACCTTCAAGATATAAATGACTGACATGAGATCATTCCCCAGAGCACCTGAAATAAGGTGAGGCTCACCAAGAGGGGAAGGGGTTAGCAAAGGGGAGGTTGTAACCCTCTCAGTTTCCACAAGCCACCTCCTGAGACAGGCAGGTGAAAACATGAAGCCCAGCTCAGACATTTCTAGAAAAGTCTCCAACACTTGAGTGCAGGCAGTCAGATCCACACTTCTCCAGGTGAAGTGCTCAGACCCCTCACAGCAGGGCCACCTGGAGACATGATGGAGGGAGACCCTTGGGGGCCCCATCCTCTAAGGCAGAGTCTCTCAGGTGTGGCCTGGGAGTAAACACTGAAACACGCTTCCTGAGCGTCACTCTGATACACACTCTAGTTTGGAATTGGGAAGTATTTTCAGTCCCTCTTCACAGCTTTTCCTCCTCTCTTCTTTCCCTGTACACCACAGTCCCCTTCTCCAGTGTTTGGGACCCAGGTCCATCAGTCCTGGCTATGGAGGTAAAGGAAATGTTGGGATTACAGCCACTAAGAATACATCTTCAAGCCCCAAAGAGATTCTGGAAGCTTGACCACTGTTCACATGTCTTCTGCTGCTCCAGGTCATAACTGGAAAACAACGTACTTCACTACCCATGCCTTTGGTCATTTTTTTCCTTCAAAATGGGTTCATCTGTGTGTCTGCAAGTGTGTGTGTGTGTGTGTGTGTGTGTGTGTGTGTGTGTGTGTGTGAATCCATGTGCAGATACACGCAGGTGAACGGGTAAGATGCCATCACATGGTCTCAGGAAGAAGACTTACGGGTCCAATGTTCAGGGTCTCCAGGGTGAACTCATCCACCCGGCCACGTTCAAAGTAGTCTTTCAGGTTGTTGTCAGAGACAAGAAGATCTTGCTTGATGGTGTCAGATTTGTCCCCATAGAGCTTGATGTAGACTGTAGAATCTGTGCTGGCCCCAGGGAGGTCCCCTGTCTTCAGGCTGATGTGATAGCGGAAGTCTGAACAGCCCGAGGCAGGAGGAAGGAAGGGAGGGTTTAGTGCAGGGTGAGCGGGAGGGAGCGTGGGGCAGGAGGCTGTTCCACCAGGTCTGGGGCACTCAGCTGGGGGTTGGGAGCCCAGGGTCTTGCTCTCTTTATGTAACCCTGAGCCACTGGGGGGTGGCTCCCGCCAGCCCCCCTCATCTCAAAATCAGAATTCTAATACCTGCTTGGCCTGCCCCATGGGGTGTGAATGCACTGGGAACAGGAAGACTTGCAAAGAATACTAAAATGTAAGAAACAAGGATTTAAAGCCAACACCTCATGCAATTTCTTGTCTGACGGATGAAGAAACTGAGGCAAAGGGAGCATCTACCTCCCTGCAGACAGTGTGTAGCACGTTTACACGGTGTTAGTGCTGAGTGTTCTGATCTCGGTTTTACAGGTGAGGAATCTGAGCTTCAGAAGATAATGTATTTGGCTCAAGATGGCAACAGTTAAGAAGGAGCCAGCCTAGCATCAAACACGAGGCTTTCAACGTTAAGCATATTTGAGAGTTGTGTTTTACACAGTAATTTAAGAAAGTAACCTTGTATTCATTTTTTAAAAATTGAGAAAATTGAGAAATGGAAGCTGAGTTTTAGCAAATAAACTTTCTGGCATCATATTGAAATAATCACAACTACTTTCTTTGAACTATTGTGTATTGATGTTTATATATTAAAATAAAATAGTTGGAGATATTAAAAAAAAAGAAGAAGAAGGAGTCAGCTATGAGGGAAACCCTAACATGGACCCCGTTCGGCCCCGTTCTCAACTGAAATGCCATGCTGATGCTACTCCATCTTATGACCTAGAAAGTTCTTCATCGTCTGTCCACAAGGGAGGATACAAAGGCCTGGTAAAAGGCAAGTCCTGGGATAACCTGAGCCACGATCCCAAGTCCTATAGGTTTGTTGCAGGGTATGGGTCTTGGGAATGAGGAGGGAAGCACTGAGAAGGCAAGTGATGCTAGTTCCAAGGCCCACTGTGCATGGCTGTCTCGGGGCCTTCCAGCACTGGCAAAAAAGACTCAGAGAAAGGCAGCTGAGCACAGCTGCTGCGGGGACAGCCCTACAGACCCGCCAGGGCCTGGTAGAGGCCAGACCTGTGGGTATGGCCCAGACCCACTCCTCCAGGGACACCTGAGGGCACCAAGGAAGTGGCTTTTGTCCTTCTTGCTGTAAAGATAGAGCAGGAACTGAGAAAAAAAGACCTCGTCTTTACACCATTTTCCATCTAAATCCTTTCAAATGCTCTGACTTGGGAGTGGAGAGCCTGAAGGGTCCTTTCCATGTGGTAAAGCAGGGCTTGCTGGAGTGGAAAGGGCAAGGCAGGGAGACACAGACTCCTGGGCACTGGTACCAGCTCCACTGCTGGGTGCAGACCTGGCTGTACTAGGGGATCCCCTTGCCACAGGCATGGGTCGTGTGTCTAATGAGGGCATTAGTTCATCTCTTAAGGATCATCCCAGCTCTTAAATTCTGTAATTCTGCATTCAGAGAATGTAGAATTCCAACTCTTCAATTTTCTATCTGACCTTACAAAGATATTTAGCTCCACCAGATGTGTCCCCATCTGACAAATGGGCATAACAACATCAGCTCTGCCTACCTTCTGGGGTTATCGCAGGGCTCACATGAGATAATCAATGATAAATATGAGGTCTTGTAAAAGAAATGAGGTGTTGGTATTACTGAGGATTCTGGGTATGTTTCTTTTAAACTTTGTCTAATGTTCATGATCAAACCAAGGCACTTGAAGAAATAACACCATTAAGGAAAGCTGTAAGGCCTCCAGGATAATTCTTGGCATTGAAAACAATGTTTTCATTGTACAGCCCCTTCCAAACGTGTTTATCCTCTCCAGGCCCTGAATGATAGGTACCCCCAGCAATGGGCAACATTAGCCTGTTACTGCTCTTGTTACTCTCATTGACAGAGGCCCACATGCGTCAGGGCCCCACACTGAGGGCCATAACGCGGCTGTGTGCACAGCGCAGACAGACAGATTTCCAGATCCTCCCTCAGAGCCTCTTCCTCTCCACCCTGCCCAGTGCTGCCTCCGTGGAGTGAAGGGCGTGTGCTTTCCCCAACTGCCTTCTAAGCAGCCAAGGGAGGGCGTCTGTCCTGCCCAGGGCACACCTATCACCTGTCCTCAGGACGACTTACTCTTCAGTGTTGCATTGCTGTCGCTGGGCAGTAACTCTCGGACCAACTGCCCATCATCCTTATCCTTGTCCAACCACCTGCTGGGCAAACGAGGGGCTGTTAGCTCTTTGAGTGGGGCAGCCTGACAACCAACCATCACACAATTCATGCAGAGTCACCAGGAGGCCAGAGCTTTGAACTCAGCAAAGGAAAATGGTTCTACCAGAGCTCAGAACAAAGGATCCCAACCCAGACTAGGGAAGGAGGGCTGCCCTGGGGAGGTGATATCTGGCTGAGACTGGAAGGATGACAAAGAGTTAACCAGGAGAGGAGGGAGGCACATTCAGAGTGAACAACATGCTAGGACGGAGTGGAGCCTCCAGGAGCAGATGGACAGCCAGTGTGGATGGAATGGAACGAGTGAACGGTGCAGTGCTGGCAGATGAGGCTGGAGAGGTGGCAGGGTCACTTGATGTGGAACCGCGGTAGTCATGGTAAAGAGTCTGTCCTAAAAGCCATGAACACCTGTGTCATCGTTATCATAAAAAAAAACAACCCGCCTCTTTTTCTAAGAGTCCATCATGTGCATGGCACTGTGATGAGAGCTCTGGGGTGGGGAGAAGGCAGAGAAGATGCACTATGATGAATAAGACACAGCCCAGCCCCTGGAGAACCTGCAGTCTAGTTAAGAAGTCAGGACAGACTGGCTGAGGTACCGGAGACCAAGACAAGGATGGATGTTAAACCAAAGTAAGTGCAACAGAAGTGTAGAGAAGTGAGAAGGGCTCATGGTGAAGGGCCACTGATCTGAGTCCTCAAGGATGAATGAGATTTGCCAACAAGGAGAAGCTGGGTCTGGACCCTGCAGGGCTGGGATTTGAGGGCTATGACTCATCAATATGTCGGAGTGGGCCATGGCATCTGCCAGTGGAAAAGACATTGGACCAATTTGCCTGAAAAGCACTGCTCCCACAGAGCACAGAGACCCAGGCTGGGAAATCAAACAATCGTGCAAGCACGAGTTATCCAGGCCCCAGTACTCAAGACAGTCTGTGATATGGGCTGATGGCAAAAGAAGAGACACCCTCAGTGTTCTCCAGGGCAATGGGGAAACCAAGGTACTTGTTTCTTGACCATTTGTCTACATCTTGGTGCTTGTCTTTGCAGCCCACTCCTATTATACTCCCTAGAGGGAGGCAATCCTTGGGCCACAGAACCTATCAAAGGAAGTCAAAGCACTGTCTCCTCCCCAGCGCTCCCAACATGGAGCTCAGGCTTCTCTAAACCACAGTCCTCTCTGCCAATATACTGCCCCCCTCCCCAGGGTCAATTCAGGCAACACTGTGGTCTCTCCCATCTCTTCGCTCTTGCCCTCCCCCACTAAGCACATGATCATACATTCCCATGGGACCTTGCTGTCAGCTGGCTGTTAGCTACCATTGACTACTACACATAAAATAGATAAGCAACAGGATCTACTGTATAACATGGGGAACTATATTCAATATCCTGTAATAGCCTATAATGGAAAGTAATCTGAAACATATAATTGAATCACTACCTGAGACTAACACAATATTGTAAATCAACTATACTTCAATTAAAAAAAAACACTAGCTGACAATTAAGTTGTTATGCTTCCCATGAGCTTTCATGCTGTGAGTCTAGAACATCAAAAACCATCTGAGATTATAAGACATTAAGGTACAAACTCATGGCTTTGATGACAGGGTAAGGGAGAGATTTTGGGGAGCAAGGGAGTGCTGACTAGAGCTCCTCAATCAACCTCTGATTGTCCTGCTGAGGTCACTGCAGCATCTCCCACAGACTTGGAGACCACAGAGGAGGAGGCAGTGATGTGGCCCTGTCAGTGTGCTCACAGGGACAGGGAGGGTGGATAGTCAGCAGGCCACTGGCCATCGCAAAATCCCATCTGCTCTCCCTTCTTTCTCTCCACCACTTCTCCATCCCCAGGCCCTCCCCAGCAGCAGAGGAAACCATGACTTGTCATTTCAGTTTCCACCTAAATACTTGCAGGATATTAATAGGTATTTCCAAATATAGTCATTTTCTTTCAGCTTCAAACACTTCAGCCCAGTTTCAGAGTGAGATGTTGCTAAATGGATAAGCCAGTCTGTTGGAGATTTTATTACTCTTTCTCTGGGCTCACAAAAATGTGCAAGTATGCACACGTGTGCACACACATGTACATACATAAACACACACACAAACACATGCACACACATAAACACATGCACACACACATAAACACATGCACCTAAACACACACGTACACATGTAGGCGCACACACACACACATAAACGCACACACATCTACCATAGCTAAGATGCTCACCACTCCCTGATCCTGGCAGAGAAGTTCTGATAAATAGGCCTGGTTTGTTCTCCTCTCCCAGGGAGTAAAATAATAGCTCAGGTGAAGAAAGAAGCAGTTTGTGAGCCCAGGTTCTACCTCCAGGTTCTTCAGAGTCCTCCTGGGTCCTGAAGCAGCAAATGCCATCACCACACACCTCACCAAGATATCAGAATCCATTTTCTAAGCCTCTTAGATAGCCTCATCCACCAGAGGGCAGACAGCTGAAGCAAGAAGAACTACAATCCTGCAGCCTGCAGAATGAAAAACACAATCACAGAAAGATAGACAAAATGAAAAGGCAGAGGATTATGTCCCAGATGAAGGTACAAGATAAAACACTAGAAAAACAGCCAAATGAAGTGGAGATAGGCAACCTTCCAGAAAAAGAATTCAGAATAATGATAGTGAAGACGATCCAGGACCTCAGAAAAAGAATGGAGGCAAAGATCAAGAAGATGCAAGAAATGTTTAACAAAGACCTAGAAGAATTAAGGAACAAACAAACAGAGATGAACAATACAATAACTGAAATAAAAACTACACTAGAAGGAATCAATAGCAGAATAACTGAGGCAGAAGAACGGATAAGTGACCTGGGAGACAGAATGGTGGAAATCACTGCTACAGAACAGAATAAAGAAAAAAGAATGAAAAGAAATGCAGACAGCCTAAGAGATCTCTGGGACAACATTAAATGCACCAACATTCTCATTATAGGGGTCCCATAAGGGAAAGAGAGAGAGAAAGGACCCAAGAAAATATTTGAAGAGATTATACTCAAAAACTTCTCTAATATGGGAAATGAAATAGCCACCCAAGTCCAGGAAGTGCAGAGAGTCCCAGGCAGGATAAACCCAAGGAGAAACACACTGAGACACGTAGTAATCAAATTGACAAAAATTAAAGACAAAGAAAAATTATTAAAAGCATCAAGGGAAAAATGACAAATAACATACAAGGTAACTCCCATAAGTTTAACAGCTGATTTCTCAGCAGAAACTCTACAAGCCAGAAGGGAGTGGCAAGATATATTTAAAGCAATGAAAGGGAAGTACCTACAACCAAGCCTACTCTACCTGGCAAGGATCTCATTCAGATTCGACAGAGAAATCAAAAGCTTTACAGATAAGCAAAAGCTAAGAGAATTCAGCACCACCAGGCCAGCTGTGCAATAAATGCTAAAGGAACTCCTCTAGGTGGGAAAGAGACTAGCAACTTAAAACAACCCTGTACATATATAGACTGCTATATCAAAACATCATGGGAACAGCAAACCCAAAACTACAATAGATATACACACACAAAAGAAAAAGCAACAGAAACACAACACTAAAGATGGTCATCAAACCACAAGAGAAGAGAACAAAAGAGGAAGGAAGGAAAAAAGGCCTACAAAAAGAAACCCAAAACAATTAAGAAAATGGCAATAGGAATACACATATCGATAATTACCTTAAATGTGAATGGATTAAATGCACCAACCAAAAGACATAGACTGGCTGAATGGATTTGAAAACAAGACCCGTGTGTATGCTGTCTACAGGAGACCCACTGCAGACCTAGGGACACATACAGCCTGAAAGTGAGGAGATGGAAGAAGGTCTTCCATGCAAATGGAATTCAAAAGAAAGCTGGAGTAGAATACTCATAACAGACAAAATAGACTTAACAATAAAGACGGTTATAAGAGACAAAGAAGGACACTACATAACAATCAAGGGATCAATCCAAGAAGAAGATATAACAATTGTAAACATATATGCATGCAACATAGGAGCACCTCAACATATAAGACAAATACTAACAGCCATAAAGGGAGAAACTGACAGTTACACAATAACAGTGGGGGATGTTAACACTCCATTTTTATCAATGGACAGATCATCCAGACAGAAAATTAATAAGGAAACACAAGCTTTAAATGACAAAATAGACCAGATAGATTTAATTGATATTTATAGGACATTGCATCCAAAAACAGCAGATTACACTTTCTTCTCAAGTGCACATGGAACATTCTCCAGGATTGACCACATCCTGGGCCACAAAGCAAGCCTCGGTTAATTTAAGAAAATTGAAATCATATCAAGCATCTTTTCCGACCACAATGCTATGAGATTAGAAATGAACTACAAGGAAAAAAAACTATGTAAAACACAAACATATGGAGGATAAACAATTTGCTGCTAAACAATTTGCTACTTAACAACAAATGGATCACTGAAGAAATCAAAGAGGAAATAAAAAATTACCTAGAGACAAATGAAAATGAAAGCACAACCATCCAAAACTTATGGGATACAACAAAAGCAGTTCTAAGAGGAAAACTTATAGCAATACAATCTTACCTCAGGAAACAAGAAAAATCTCAAATAAACAAGCTAACCTTACACCCAAAGCAACTAGAGAAAGAAGAACAAACAAAACTGACTGAAAGTCAGTAGAAAGAAAGAAATCATAAAGATCAGAGCAGAAATAGATGAAATAGAGACAAGGAAGACAATAGCAAAGATCAATGAAACAAAAAGCTGGTTCTTTGAAAAGATAAACAAAATTGATAACCCTTTAGCCAGACTCATCAAGGACAAAGGGGAGAGGACTCAAATCAATAAAATTAGAAATGAAAAAGGAGAAGTTACAACTGACACTACAGAAATACAAAGGATCACAAGAGACTACTACATGCAACTGTATGCCAATAAAATGGACAACCTGGAAGAAATGGACAAATTCTTAGAAAAGTACAGTCTCCCAAGACTGAACCAGGAAGAATTAGAAAATATGAACAGGCCAATCACAAACACTGAAATTGAAACTATAATTTAAAAACTCCCAACAAACAAAAGTCCAGGACCTGATGGCTTCACAGGAGAATTCTATCAAACATTTAGAGAAGAGCTAACACCTATCCTTCTGAAAGTTTTCCCAAAAATTGCAGAGGAAGGAAGACTCCCAAACTCATTCTGAGGCCACAATCACCCTGATACCAAAACCAGACAAAGATACCACTGGAAAAGAAATTTACAGGCCAATATCACTGATGAACATAGATGCAAAAATCCTCAACAAAATACTAGCAATTCAAATCCAAAAATACATTAAAAGGCTCATACACCATGATTGAGTGGGATTTATCCCAGGGGTGCAAGGATTCTTCAATATCCACAAATCAGTCAACGTGATACACCACATCCACAAATTGAAGAATAAAAACCATATTATCATCTCAAAAGATACAGAAAAAGCTTTTGACAAAATTCAACACCAATTTATGATAAAAACTCTCCAGAAAGTGGGCATAGAGGGAACCTACCTCAATGTAATAAAGGCCATATACAACAAACCTACAGCTAGCATCATACTCACTGGTGAAAAGCTGAAAGCATTTCCTCTAAGATCAGGAATGAGACAAGGATGCCCACTCTCACCACTTTTATTCAACATAGTTTTGGAAGCCTTAACTACAGCAGAGAAGAAAAAGAAATAAAAGGAATCCAAATTAGAAAAGAAGAAGTTAGACAGTCATTGCTTGCAGATGACATGATATTATACATAGAAAAGCCTAAAGATGCTACCAGAAAACTACTAGAGCTCATCAATAAATTTGGGAAAGTTGCAGGCTACTAAATTAATACACAGAAATCTGTTGCATTTCTATACACTAACAATGAAAGATCAGAAAGAGAAAGTCAAGAAACAATCCCATTTACCACTGCATCAGAAAGAATAAAATACCTAAGGAGACAAAAGACCTAAGGAATAAATCTACCTAAGGAGACAAAAGACCTGTACTCCAAAAACTATAAGATGCTGATGAAAGAAATTGAAGAAGACATAAACGGATAGAAAGATATACCATGCTCTTGGATTGGAAGATTAAATATTGTGAAAATGACTATACTACCCAAGGCAATCTACAGATTCAATACAATCCCTATCAAATTACCAATGGCATTTTTCACAGAACTAGAACAAAAAACCCTAAAATTTGTATGGAGACACAAAAGACCCCGAATAGCCAAAGCAATCTTGAGAAAGAAAAATGGAGCTGGAGGAATCAGGCTTCCTGAATTCAGACTATACTACAAAGCTATAGTCATCAAAACAGTATGGTACTGGCACAAAAATAGACCTATAGATCAATCGAACAGGATAGAAAGTCCCGTTATAAACCCATGCACCTATGGTCAATTAATCCATGACAAAGGAGGCAAGACTATACAATGGTGGAAAGAAAGTCTCTTCAACAAATGGTACTGGGAAAACTGGACAGCTACATGTAAAAAAATGAAATTAGATCATTATTTAACACCATACACAAAAATAAGCTCAAAATGGATTAAAGACCTAAATGTGAGACTGGACACTCTAATACTCTTAGAGGAAATCATAGTCGGAACACTCTCTGACATAAATCACAGCAATATCTTTTCCAATCCGTGTCCCAGAGAAATGGAAACAAAACAAAAATTAAAAAATGGGACCTAATTAAATTCAAAAGTTTTTGCACAGCAAAGGGAACCATAAACAAAATAAAAAGACAACCCACAGACTGGGAGAAAATATTTGCACATGATGGGACTGACATGGGATTAGTCTCCAAAATTTACAAACAGCTCATGCTGCTTAATATCATCAAAACAAACAACCCAATCAAAAAATGAGCAGAAGACCTAAATAGACATTTTTCCAAGGAAGACATACGGATGGCCAAGAGGCACATGAAAAGATGTTCAGCATCGCTAATGATTAAAGAAGTGCAAATCAAAACTACAATGAGATATCACCTCACACCAGTCAAAATGGCCATCATCAAAAAATCTACAAACAATAAATGCTGGAGAGGATGTGGAGAAAAGGGAACCCTCCTACACTCTTGGTGGGAATGTAAATTGGTACAGCCACTCTGGAGAACAGTATGGAGTTTCCTTAAAAAACTGAAAATAGAGCTACCATATGACCCTGCAATCCCACTCCTGGGCATTTATCTGGAGAAAAACATGGTCCTAAAGGATACATGCACCCCAATGTTCATTGCAGCACTGTTTACAATAGCCAAGACACGGAAGCAACCTAAATGTCCATTGATAGATGAATGGATAAAGAAGATGTGGTACATATATACAATGGAATATTACTCAGCCATAAAAAAGAATGAAATAATGACATTTGTAGCAACATGGATGGACTTAGACATTGTCATACTGAATGAAGTGTCAGACAGAAAAATATCGTATGATATCGCTTATATGAGGAATCTAAAAAGAAATGATACAAATGAATGTATTTACAAAACAGAAACGGACTCACAGACTTAGAGAATGAACTTATGGTTACCGGAGAGGAAGGGTGGAGGGAAGGGATAGTTAGGGAGTTGGGGATTGACATGTACACGCTGCTGTATTTAAAAAGGATAACCAACAAAGACCTACTGTATAGATCAGGGGGAAAAAAAAAAGAATCCATTTTCTAAAAACTGTGTGAACTCTTAATTGTTTGGGGGCATGGAGAGCCCTGGGGTATGTCAGAGGCTTCAGCTCCTAGTCAGCCCTACAATCATCAGCAGCAACAGCATCGCCTGTGTCATCAGCAGACTTGGCTCCTTTCAAAGTGCAACCGGATTTCACCCTCATAATCACCGTAAGACACTTGCTGGTTGGGAAGGCACAGAAGACCAGAGAAGTTAAGAGCTTTGCCCAAAGTCACATAGCAGGTAGGTGGCCAGATTCCTGGCCCTTGCACCACGCTCGTGGCAATTCAGCCAGTGTGGACACTCAGACTTCTTCCTCATCCCCTTTTCACATTCCCCCTCTTCTTCCTCACCTGTCCCAGGGCTCAGTCCTCATTTTCTTTATCCACACTCCCCCTAAAGGATCCCCTCAATTTCCCTGACTTTAAATTCCATCTCTATGCTCTCATTTCCTGAATTTATTTCTCAAGGCCTGACTCTGCCTACTTGATGCACAAGCATCTCAAAACTAACATGGCCCCACTGGACCTGCAGAGTCCACCCATCCCCAACCCTCAGCCCTCGCTCCCCAGGCTTCCCATTTCGGTAGAGAGGGTGACCTCTGCCCACCTACTGAAGGCAGAGACCTGGGGTCTCCAATTCTCCTCTCTCTTAGTGGCAGGTCCTATGAACTCCACCTCCAGGATCCACCTGTGGTGTAGCCCTTCCCCCCACCTTCGCTGCCACCACCTGGGGCCAGGCTGCCAAGTTACGGGCTGAATTGTGTCCCCCCACAAGGAAAGATCTGTTGAAGCCTTAACCTTAGTACCTCAGAATGTGACTTTATTTGGAAATAGTGTCCTCACAGAGGTAATTGAGTTAAAATGAGGTCATTAAGGTGGGCCCTCATCTAAAATGACTGATATCCTTATAAAAAGTGGAAATCTGGACACAGAGACAGACACATACAGAGGGCAGACAATGTGAAGACAGAGGGAGAAGATGGCCATCTACAAGCCCGGGAACACCTGCGGTTGCCAAAAGCCGAGAGGCGTGGAGCAGACCCTGTTCAGAGCTCCTTCGGGAGAGCATGGTCCTGCCGACACCTTGAGTCTGGACTTCTGGCCTCCAGAACTGCGAGGCAAAGTTCTGCTGTTTAAGCCACTCAGTTTGTGGTACGTTGTTACAGCAGCCCTAGCAAACTAATACATACAGTCATGGACCCCACAACACCTCCTGCCATTCTGTTTCCTCTCTGGACTCCCTACCACCTGTCCTCCACGCAGAAACCAGAGGGAACTACCCAAAATGGAAGAGCCCCACCAAGCCCTCCTGATATGGGCCTCTGCCCACCTCTGACCCCACCAGGTGGCTTTCTCCTTTGTCCACCTGCTTTGGTCTCATTGGAGCTCTAGAACCTTCAAGCTCTTTCCCCTGGCACTCTCCTTTTCATCCTGCAAGAAGTCAGCCTAAATGTCCCCATGAAGACAGACCCACCCACCTTCTCCATCTCTGACCCACCCTCTCCATCTCAGCGTGGCCTCTCCAGCAGCTGCTGCCACCACTGTGCGTTTCCTCCAGCCCACTCCTCAAAGTCAGCAATTGTGGCTTTCTTAGTGTATTCGTTTGCTTATTGTTTAGTTCCCTTCCAGACAACAAACTTCATGAAGACAGGGGGCAAGCATATATAAATGCTTCATAAATATCTTTTGAGTGGATGGGAATAAAACAAGGAAGCCTGGTCCATCCAGCATCCCAGCCGGGCAGCCTCCGGGTCCAGCAGGGAGCAAACGGGTCAGTGTTGAGGAGAGACCAGAACTCTCCCACCCCCTCCTTCTTCGTGCTCCCTCCCCATGTGCCAGGCAGCCCTTACCAACCTCTGCGAACCCCCTCCTCAGTCCCATGCCTCTCATCACTTCCCCGGCCTGGATGACCCACCCTCCCTTCTCTTCACCATCCATTCACTCTCCCATCTTCCTTCCAGGCCCAGGTCCTGTCTGCCTCTCTTGAGAAGCCTTCCCTGGCTCCCCAACCCTTACTCGGAGCCTCTTTCTGTCTATTAGTGCCACTGACTTGGAACTGCCTGCATCATTACCTATCTTTCCAATGTAATCCTCTTAATACTAACAGTGGTCATACTTTGAAGACTGTAGATGCCTTTGTCATGGACGAAAACATTTCACAATCATTGTGCCCTGGGATTGCCCCAGTGGCCCTCCATAGCTGGGAAGCTGCTCTTCCTGGGCTGGTGTGGTGGTAAGCAAATCAGCTGTAGCAAATGTGTCTGCATGCACATGTGTGCACGAGTGTGTCTGTGTGCCTGGTAGAGAAAGAGCAATGCATTCGCTGCCGGGCTGTTAGGCAACCTGCCCCCAGCCACTCCGAGGAGGGCTGCCCTTAGGCGAGAAGCCTGGGCCAGCCCTAAGGAAGTGACCTTGGACACGCACGCAGCACCTCGTCCATAGGTGCAAGACTCAGCTTGGGCCTGGGATTTGCAGAGCCTCGTTGATCCAAAGCTCCAGTTAAGCGTGTACCTCCCAGACATTGTACGGGTGAATGGGAATGGCCAGCCAGACAGCACAAACAGTGCTGGTATTGTTCCTCATTATAGAAATGTCTCTATCAGGAACGTTTGATAGAGCCCAAACTGGCTGTGAAAGAAATCCAAATGCTTAAGACAAAAGAGAAAAGAAACTTTACCTCACTAGTAAGCTGGGATAAGGAAATGAAAACAAAGTAAAATATCTTGACAAGATATTAAAAGGGAAAAGATGTGGTAGAAGGCCATCCAAATGGGGAAAAAACGCACCTATAATTCAAAAGTTTAGTTCAGCATGTAACAAAGCCTCTGAGGTAACTCTCAGTTAAAGTCTGAAGTTGTCATATTTTATCACTGAAAAATGCCAGCATTTCGGTAATTAATAGACTTCGTAGCAGCACCACACTGGGACACCAGTGCTGTTGTTCCATCACCTGTGTGTGCTGGGGGTGGCAGGGATATGAGGCCCAGGTCTAAGTGCCACCAGCAGGGCCACCTCTCTTTCTGGACCAACTATATCCTTAAGCTATGATTTTGCTCCCTGCACCTGGAATAGGCTGAGTCTTCCCAAAACTAAGGCCCATAACCTAAGCTGGAGAAAATCAAAACAGACAGGACTCATGTACCTGAGACAAGGGAACTCCACGTTGTCGCTCTCGGGCTGCCCCTCCTCTCTCACCAGCACCCGATCCAGGAACCAGCCACTGCCGCTGCCTTTGCCGTCGTGTCTGACCCTCACCCGCCTTACCTTCCGCATGGTGACGGACTCAATGGTGAACTCATCGGCCTTTGTGGGGAAGACAGCAAGGCCAGTTAGACGGTGGCTCCCCTGGGACTCAAACACCAAGGGAAGACACAGGCCCAGAAATCCTAAAACCCATAGCCAATGGGTTGGGCTATTGGTCTTTCACAGGTGGGCCAGGGGCTACCCATAAAGAACAAATTGCACCTCTCCCTCAATTTCTCCCACTGGACTATGTTCGATGTCAAGTTCCCAACAACTGAGATCTGTATTTTTGGATAAATGATGGCCATTCCCTGTGATCTCCTTTTAAAAGGCAAATCCCCTAGGAGGATTAATATATTAAGCTGTTATCAGTCACTAACCATTTATCATGAATTAATTCCTTGGTTAATCTCCTCTGGCTCCTTGCTACAGAAGGACACTGGCTCCCTTTTGAGAAAGGGAATGATTAGGGGGACCAGTGGTCTTATTAATTTCACAGTTTTGCCTGCCAGTGAAGCAGCAGGAATGCAGCAGGGGCTGCAGACTTGCCAAGTCTACACAAGTGTACCTGGGGCCCTCTGGGAACAGGAACACGAGGGTGGGATTCATGAAGGAAGGAATCAGAAGATGTAGAAAGAGAAGAGTAGGAAAGGGTGGAGAAAGACCTCCACTTGAATTCCAGGGCTTGCCCTGCCCTTGCTAAGGAAGAGGTGGCAGAGGAAGGAGAGGACCAAGGCTTACCAAATCTCTTCACCTGATGAGCAAACTTGGGTCTCACATTATTGAACTATGACTCTTGACTGAGCACCTACTGTGTGCTGAGGGCCACGTCTGCTGGCAGGCAGTACATGTGTCATCTCTAATCCTCACAACAACCAGCCACAGGTAGGCATCCTTTCCCCCATTTCAGACGCAAGGAAACTGAGGCTCAGAGAATGGAGGGTCTGGCCCCAATCCTCCTGACTCTTTCCCCATTGTTTCACACAGCCTCCCCAGTAAATCCAGGATGGTTGGGGAAACCAAAGGGATCACCCAGCATGTTTGTAATGAGGCTAGGAATAGAACCCAATTCTCCCACTTCCATGTTTAGCGTCTTTCCTGATTTCTCTTTCAAAAAGGAAATGAACAAGTTGCCGCCAGTGGTCATGCCTAGTGGAGATGAAATGTTCCTTCAGGTGTCCCAGCTTTCAGCATGCCTGGGACCTTCAGTCCACACATAAGGTGCCCAGCTTCCTTCCCTGCCCACCTCAAGTGTCTTCCTGCTCTGCCCTCTTCTCAAAGCTAAGGTGTGGGCCAGCTCCCAGTCTTAGGAGCCTGGTGGCTGTCATGCATGTAGTTCCCTGTTCGCACACCCAGAGACAGCCTCCCTGATGGCCGAGGCACCAGTACCAGTGATCAGCTCTACTTAGAGCAGGGAAGATAAGGGAATGGGAAGGGGTGGGGCGGGGCTGAGGGAGGTGCACTGCTGGAACTTACGTTGCCCTTCACAAACAGGTCGGTGTTATTCCTGCAGTTGTAGAGCAGCCGCTCCCCCGTGTCCCCCACATCACCAAAAAGGCAGAGGTAGACGTTGGCATCCGTTCCCGCACCTTCAAGTTCCCCAGTGCACACTGTCACGCGGTACCGGGCCACTGGCAGGCAGAGAGAGGGACACAACTAGCTGGCAGGCCCCTGCTCCCAGCACTGGCCCTGCTGCTCCCCACCTCTGAGCACTGCCTCCCCCTCTCCCCCCGGCTCTCATCTGGGCTGACCTTGCTCATTCCGCCAGCTGCCTCACACCAGTCAAGGGCCAGCTCATCTGCAAATCTCTTGCCCAGACAGACCAGAGGTTCCCAATCCTGGCTAACTGTCAGAATCCCATGGGAAACTTTTATAAGAATTCAGATTCCTGAGCACCACTTCAGACTTCTCAAATCTTAGTTTCCAGAGTGGGACCTCTAAAACTGCATTATTTACAAGCTCCCCCAGGGGACTCTGGTGGAGTTGGCAGTGTTTGGGGACCACAGGTCTAATTCAAACATTTTGGCACTTGATTCCATCCAACCCAGTAGACTTTTTGCCTTAGGTTGTCCTCCAATTCATGAGTCCTGTCTTATTAAGAAAAGTAAGATAACTTTTCTTTTGAACCAGAACTGAGCCTTCCCTTCTCTTCAGAACTCCCCAGTGCTATGGACATGCCAGGAAGAGAAGCAGAGAGAAAGGCACAAAGTGCAGCTGCTATGGGAAGGGCAGCATCTTCTTCCCATGTTGAAAACGTACAGTGGAGCAGGCAAACCTGCATCTGGCACATAAGGCCTTACTTCCTAAGCTAAAAGTGAAATTCATTCATTCATTCATTCATTCCTTTGCCCAATATCTGTTTACTGAAGCCTAGCGAATGGCAGGCATTATTATAGGTGCAGGGATTCAGCAGTGAGCAAGACAGACTCCTGTTCAATGGCACTTATATTAAAGTTGAGAATGGAAGGGTGGAGAGGAGAGATGGACAGTAAAATCATAAATCATGAACAGGAAAATTTCTGAGTTGTATCTGTAACAAAGATAGTATAATGGAGTGATGCCACAGGGTGTGATGGAAGTAGGGAGGTGTACAGTAAGGGGGTGAAGATGATTTAGAGATGCAGAAAAGCTTGCTGCAAGGAGGCAAGGCTTGGACTAAAATGTTGGTGATAGGAGCCAGCCACAGGCGTAGTGAGAGAAGAGGGTGCTGGTAGGTGTGAAGCCCCAATTTGGAGATGAGCAGCTATGTTTCAGGAGCAGAGAGAAGGCCAATATGGCTGGAGTGGAGGGAGAAGGAGGGGATGAGATGAGGCCCAGAGGAGGACAGGGTTAAGGTAAGACATGTGGCTTCCTTTGTGTTTTTGTTTTTAATACAACAGGAAGCCTTTATAGGGCTTTAGGCAAGGAAGTAACTTAGTCTGATCTATGTTTTAAAGAGCATTTGGCTGCCATGTGGAGAACTGATTGTAGGGGAAGAAAGAGTGAATCAGAGAGGCCAGTTAGTGGAAAAATTACAGTAGTCTAGAAAAGAGAGGAGGACGCCTAGGACTGGGGGTGCAGTGGAGATGGAGAGAAGTTGGTAGATTAGAGATATATTTTTGAGGTAGAAACAACAGTACTTGTTGATGGACTGGATAGACAATTGAGGGAAAGAGAAGAACCAGGGACGATTCCTAGGTTTCTGGCTTGGGCAACTAGATGAATAGTGTTAGCAACAAGCCATAGGGACACTTGGGGAGAATGATGGGTTTGGAAATAAAAATCAATGGTTGTTTATTCATTATAAATTTGAGATGTTTATTAGATGATCATAAAAAGAGGTCAAGATGGCAGTTGAATATGTGTGTGGAGGGTCAGGAGTGTTGACCTGACTTTGGTCATCATAGGCATATAGATTCCATTGAAAGTCACAGGACCAGATGAGATCCCCTATGGAGAGGATGCAGACAAGGACTATAGAGGGATACCAACATTAGAGGTCAAGCCCAGGAGAAGCTAGCAACTCAGATGAAAAGCAGCAGTCAGTGAAGCAGAGGGATTTTGCTCTGAACCTAAAACTGCTCTAAAAAGTCTATTTTTTTTAAATGAAGGGAATATTAAGGCATTCCCAGATAAACAAAAACTAAAAGAATTCATCACCATCAGACCTGCTCTACAAGAAATATTAAAGGGAGTCCTTCACATTGGACATTAAACAGTAACTTGAACACACCCAAAGACATAAAGAGAACCAGGAAAAGCAATGACTTAGGTAAATATATAGACAGTATACTTTAATTTTTGTTTGTAACTCTTTTCCTCTCAAATCTTATATAAAAGACAACTCCATAAAGCAATAAATGTAAAACTGTATTGGTGGGTTTATAATGTACAAAGATACAATCTGTATGGCAATATAGCACAAAGGAGGTGAAAAGAAACAAACCTACACTGGAGCAGAGTTTTTGTATATTATTGAAATTAAGCTGGTATTAATCTGAACTAGAATGTTATAAGTTAAGATGTTAATTATAATTCCCTGGTATAATTCCCTAAGTATAATTCTTCCTACTAAGAAAATAACTCTCACTATATATACATATACATATATGTATATATATTAAAAGAAACAAGGGAACTAAAATGGTATTCTAGAAAATATCTATTTACCACAAAAGAAGGAAGAATAAAGAAACAACAAAAAAAGAGAAGATATATAGAAAGCAAATAGCAAAATGGCAGACATAAATCCTGCCATATTAGTAGTTACATTAAATGTAAATGGACTAAATATTTCAATCAAAAGGCAAAATATGGTGGTAATCCTGCAGAGACAGGATGGGTCTCCCTACTCCAAATTTGCTCAGCTATCAAGGCTGATGATACCACACATGTACCAAGAGTGAATATAAAATGATTACTCACATAATGAGCAGTTCTGGGGAGAGCATGATAGGCCCTCAAGCAGGTCCAAAAATGGCTGGAGACAGCAGAGAGGGATGACTGGTTTGACATTTTATGGTGGTTAAGGGGTGAGAGTTTCTTCACATGGGTCCTTGTATGGCTTGAACTTTCCACAAGTGTGAAGGAAGGGAGCATCCAGGCTTTCTTACCAAATTGCCCAGACATGAGGCAGAAAGCTACTGGTGTAACTGGAAAGCTGTCAGCAGTCAAATATGAAAAAGAAGTCATACTCCTTATTACACAGAGATTGGCAGAATAAATAATACATCTAACTATCTGATATATGGAAGAGACACACTTTAGATTCAGACAGAAATAGATTGAGAGTAAAAGGATGGCTCAAGAAGAAATAGACAATATGAATAAATTTATAACAAGTAAAAGATTGAATCAGAATTCAGAAAGCTACACATGAAGAAAAGCTCAGGCCTAGATGTCTTCACTACTGAATTTTACCAAACATGTAAAGAAGAATTAATACCAATTCTTCTCAAATAAAGTAGAAGGCAATACTTCTGAACTCATTTTGTGAAGCTAGCATATCCCTGCTCCAAAACCAGACAAAGATACCAAAAGAAAAGAAAACTACAGACCAATGTTATGAATACAGATGCAAAAATCCTCAAAAAAATATTAGCAAAACAAATCCAGCCCCATAAAAAAGAACTATACACCATGGCAAGGTAGGATCTATCCCAGGGATACAAGTTAAATTTCTGAAAATCAACTAATGTAATATAACATATTAATAGAATAAAGAAACAAAAATCACATGATCATCTCAATAGACTCAGAAAAAGCATTTGACAAAATTCAACACTCTTTCATGATGAAAAATCAACAAACTAAGAATGAAAGGGAACTTCATCAACCCATAAAAGTCATCTATGAAGTACCCACAGCTGACATCATATTTAATGGTGAAAGAGTGGATGCTTTCCCCCTAAGATCCGGAACAAAACAAGGATCTCTGCTCCCACCACTTCTCTTCAACATGGTATTGGAGGTTTTAGCCAAGGCAACGAGGTATCAAGATTAGAAAGAAGTAAAACTATCTCTATTCATGGATGACATGATCTTGTATATTGAAAATCATAAGGAATTCACTAAAAACTATTAGAACTAATAAGAGTTCAGCAAAGTTGTGGAGTACAAGATCAATATAGCAAAATCAACTGTATTTCTATTACCTTGCAATGAACAATCTGAAAAAAAAATTAAGAAAACATTTCCATTCAAAATAGCATCAAAAAGAATAAAATAGGGCTTCCCTGGTGGCACAGTGGTTGAGAGTCCGCCTGCCCATGCAGGGGACACAGGTTCGTGCCCCAGTCTGGGAAGATCCCACATGCCGCGGAGCGGCTGGGCCCGTGAGCCATGGCTGCTGAGCCTGCGCGTCCGGAGCCTGTGCTCCGCAATGGGAGAGGCCACAACAGTGAGAGGCCCGCGTACCACAAAAAAAAAAAAAAAAAAAAAGACAAGAAAAGAATAAAATAGTTATGAATAAATTTTTAAAAACAAGTGAAAACCAATTAATAAGTCATGGAGATGTAATGTATAGCATGGCAACTATGGTTAATAATACCATACTGCATATTTGAAATTGCTAATACAGTAGATCTTAAAAGTTCTCATCACAAGAAAAAAATTATGTAACAACGTGTTGTAATGGATGTTAACTAGACTTACTGTGGTGATCATTTTGCAATATATACAAATTTTGAATCATTATGTTGTACACCTGAAACTAAATATAACATTGTAAGTCAATTATACCTCAATAAAAAAGAAAAAAGTGAAAACTTAAGCTCTGCAAACTAAAAAACTGTTGAAAGAAATTAAAGATGTTCACAGATTGGAAGACTTAATATTGTTAAGATGGCAATACTTCCCAAACTGATCTACAGATACAATGAAATCTCTATCACGATCTTAAATGATTTCTTTGTAGAAATTGACAAGCCATCTCTAAAATACATATGGAATTTTAGGGAACCCAGAATAGCCAAAACAATAGCAAAAAAGAATAATAAAGAAGAATAACAAGTGTTGGCAAGGATGTAGAGAAATTGGAACTCTCATACATTGCTGATGGAAATGCAAAATGGTGCACCTGTTTGAAAAATAGTATGATAGTTTCTCAAAACTCAAAACAGAATTACCATACAGCCAGCAATTCAGCTCATAGGTATATATCGAAGAGAAATGAAAACATATGTCCACAAAAAAACTTTACATGAATATTCATAGCCACATTATTCATAATAGCCCCAAAGTAGAAATAACCCAAATGTCCATTAACAGTTGAATGTGGTATATCCTTACAGTGAAATATTATTCAGCATTTAAAAGAAATGAAATACAGATGCATGCTACAAGGTGAATGGACATTAAAAACATTATGCTGAGTGAAAGAAACAGATACAAAAAGTCATATATTAAATGATTCCATTTATAGGAAATGTCCAGAACAAGCAAATCTATAGAGACAAAAAATAGATTATTGGTTTAAACAGATGGGTAAGTACAGAGATAAGGAGTGAGGTGGGGGAATGGGTGTGACTGCTAATGGGTATGGGTATGCAATGAAAATGTTCTGGAATTTGATAGTGGTCAAGGATACATGATTCTATCAATATACTAAAAGCCACTGAATACTTTAAATAAATGAATTGTATGGAAAATGAATACCTCAATAAAGCTGTTTTAAAAAACGGACACTACTCATTGGTGGTCCATCTAAAATGAAGATAAAGTACATGAGGAATCAGACAAATCACCAGTAAGTTTAATTTAATTTTTCAGTAATATACCCATTTTTATTTGGAGATATGAAGACATCTGAAAATTAAATTTGACCTTTAAATATGTGGGTCTGAATATATAGTGTCTATAGCAAAAGCATTTGTTAGAAGCAAAGGTCAAGGATAACTGCTTATCCACGGACCTGCCTGAGTGGGGCTGGCAAAGGCAGCCACTGAAGTCAAGAGTGGGGAAAGGTCTCCTGCCCCCAACAGTGTCTCCTGTCCTGCCCCCAAGGGTCTCCTGTCCCTCCCTCTTCAGAGGGACAGCACCTGAAATTCAACCACTGCTGCCTCTCCGGTCAACTTTATTAAAATGCAAAAGATAAATGTTTTAAACTTTTAGCCTTCGCATAAATGAAGCTGATGCTTTTGTGTTACGCTCCCAATGATAGGCTGTGTTAACAGTAAGAGGAGCAAAGAGCATTAACTGGAGTGAGTACTGAAACGTGGAAACACAAAAGGGAAGGGAGGGCACCAGTCTCACTTCATTCTGACTTTTGATGAAGGTCGGTTTTGCCTTTTGGGGCTGTATCTATTAGGCCATTCCCAGAGGCAAGCTGATGAGGGAATTTAGAAATCTCTATGCCTGGGAATCCCAGTCCCCTTTGCTCAGGAGCTCGAAGGTCCTATTGGCTGGACATTGTCAGGGGTCCCAATTCTCTCTAGGGGCCACTCCCAGCCCACCTGCCACTGAGGTTCTAAGCACCTTCCTGGCAAGAAGTCTGTGGACAATTAAAAATAATTATATTAGCCATCAGCAGTGAAAGACTTTAAACAGATGGGTAAGTACTAGAGCCTCTTGTACTTTAATTTTAAAATTACAGCTCAGCCTGATTAGCAAGAAGCCACAGTTTTCAGCACTTGAGACCAGTGGTCTCTTGCTGGCTCATCAGTGGTATGTAATCCCTTCTGCTGGGCATGCAGTGCAGAATGCAGATCTCATTGGTTTTACTATCTCACATAGCTCCTGAGGGAAAGGCAAGGTGGAGATAAATTGTGGGCTGGTGAGTGTTTTGTCTGTGTCTCCTGGTCTGTGTTAATCAGTGCAATCACCCCGGAAGGCATCTTGGCTCTCAGACGTGGTGTTGATTTCTTGTTTGACTGACCCTTATTTTTTAAGTAAACTAGGAGTACACAATTTCAAACATAGAGAATTGGTTTTAAATTGGTATTTACTCATTTTACATGAGTCCAAGACTCTCCACTGAAGGGATTTTCAGGAAGCCCTGCACATTATACCTTGGTACCAACTGGGGAAGTGAAATGTTGCCACCCGCTCTATTTACTGTTACAAAGAAGCATCCAGACCAGAAAAGGAGATGTGAGTTCCTGTAGAGGTGAGTGAGGACATGGGAGTGTTCCAAGAACAAGAGGAATTTATGTGAGCCAGAAAGAACAGTTGGGGAAAAGAAATTCGAGTTGATATGGGCTCCAAAGTACTGCCAAGGACCCCCAGAAGGCATTAAACTGCCCTTATAGCCAGGACAGACAGCCCTTCTGTCACTAACCCGGGTCCTTGAAGTCTTTAATCAATAGAAATTGATAAGAGGCCAGAAGAGAAATCCAGGCAAGGCTTTACTGGGACTCGTGCCAGAGCACGAGGGAGTGAAAACAAGTAGCAGGTGCCCTTGCTTGCTCTCTGAGGAGGGCAAGCTGGTCCCTTAAATGGGGTGAGGGTGGGGGCGGATTGGTGGGTCAGGCTGGAGGGGCGGCTTGGGTGTCTGTCCACACCCTTGGCGGTGCTGTGTGCAGGGATTATGCTTTTGCTCCCGGTACCTCAGCAATGGCAGTTGGTTTGTGGTCTTCTTGTATCTTATAATTGCCCCCAACTGCAGTTATGTGTGCAGTTATTTTTAGTCCCTTATAGTTTCTTTGTATTCTGTCGCTAGAGATTCAAGCACTCCAGTAAATGGTGCCAGGTCCCAGCTTATCTCACTTCAATCCAATACTAGCCGTTAGAGAATTTTTTTTAATTGCAGTTGGTCTTTAATAGTATCACAGAAGGCAAAAACAAACAAAAGACAGCTATGATAGCCCCATATCTTATACGCTGTTTAAAATGTTTCAAGGGTGTTTTTGTATGTAACCTATAGAAATGCTCTTCCTTCCCGCCCTCCCACCGTGATCTCTCCTTATCTATCACATCCCTACCATGCAAGACCTAGCTCAAATGCCTGAACAAAGTTTCTCCCATCTTCCTCAGCAGGAAGTTTACCTCCCTACTGTGTCTACTGCATTCATTCAACTCCTACCAGTTCCACCTTCAGAGTATTTCTTGAATTTATGTCCTCCTCCACAGTCTACCTGAACCCTGCACAATTTCAGGACCACTTTTTCTTTCCCCTGGATGATTTCTTGTCCCTAAAATACATCCTCCACACACTCACAAGTCCTTGACAGAGCAGGAGAAATGTGGGGAGGAAGGAACTGGATGGAGTTCAAGTTCAAGGGTGGTGTGAGTGTCATCAAGGTCATGAGAGGCCTGCGAGGGCAGGAGCCTGAGTCAGAGGTGGGGACTGAGTCAGAGCTCAGAGGAGCAGCTTTGTGGGATGAGCCCAAGTGAGGTACTGAGGAGTGGCTGGTTGCATGGGGAGGTGGAGGTGAGCAAAGTGGACGAGGACCAGCATGTGGATGAATGGGTTTTCCACATGGACATTGATAGAAGCAGAACAAAAGCTCTCAGGTTTTGATATGTGCAAAAATTACTTGGTGTGCTTGATAAAAATACCGATTACCAGGCATAGCCCTCAGAGAGCCTAGTCAGTATATCTGGGATTGGGCCCAGGGATATTCATTTTAACAAACACTCTAGGCAATTTTTATATAAATGGGACCTTGAGCATACTTTCAGAGACACCATCTGTTATGGGCTGAGTTGTGTCCCCCACCAAATCCATATGTTGAAGTCATAACCCGCCAGTACCTCAGAATGTATTTGGAAGTAGGATCTTTAAAGAAGTAAATAAAGTAAAATGAGGTCGTATGTGTGGGCCTTAATCCAATATGATTGATGTCCTTATAAGAAGAGATTAGGACATAGACATGAGCACACACACAGGGGAAAGATCATGTGAGGACACAGCGAGAAGATGGTCACTTTCAAGGCAAGGAGAGAGGTCTCAGGAGAAAGCCAACCTGCCAACACCTTGATCTTGGGCTTCTAGCCTCCAGAACTGTGAGAAAATAAATTTATGTTGTTTCAGCCCCCCAGTCTGTGGTATTTTGTTATGGCAGCCCAAGCAGACTGGTTCACTGTCCTAGAACAATGGTAGGAGTTGAGGGGTCTAGAGAATGACTAGGGGGCACCTTGCAAAAGAGGAACATGTCCAGAGTGAACAGAAGATGGAAATGAGCTGGGGCAGAGGCCACATTGTGGGTGGTGTGAGCCTCGAGGCCGAAAGGGCAGTGGGGGTCAGGAGAATGCCCCCTCCCGCTAGCCCCACAGCTGTGAGGACGGAAGACTGGGTTTTGGGGGGAGGGGAGCCATGCTTCAGTCAAGGTACGGAGGAGATGGAGGTAAAAGAACATCCTGGGCATTTAAGTAAAAATGGCAGCTTTCTCTCTGAAAAAAACTCACTAAAATGATAGCATACAGGTATTTTAGATTTAACCAAACAAAAAATGTTCACCAATAAGGCTCAGGGAAAGGGATGAATATAGACAACAGCAACCAGATTTCAGAAGCTGGAGCACAGCTAGAAAAGTGTGCTTTTCACAGTGCCTTAGCACAGTGGGTCCTCACCAGGAGCGCTGACAGCCCCTAGAAATTTGTTGGACAAATTCCTGAGCCCCCCACCCCAGACCTACTGAATTAGAAAATCTGTGGGTGGGCCCCAGCAATCTGTGTTTTAAGAAGCCCTTCAGGTGACAATGCTGAAGTTTGAGGTCCCCTGACTTAACAGACCAGAGAGAATTGATCAGAGCTATCAGCTGTGAAATTTGAGAAGTAAGGTTGCAAAGTGTCAGGAATGACAGCACCAGGTAACTTTAGAAATAGGGAGTGAGGAACTAAAATTATGAGAACTGGTTAGAAGGATTTAGAAAGCAGTTAGATCCCAAGACCATCTCCTCAATTGTTCATACCTGCAGGCTCAATTCTGGCACATAAAGAGGGCAGATCAGGTAACAGCAGGTGTGTTTCTGCCTTGGTGGGATACGTCACATAGAGTCCTAATTGGGGGGTGGGCAGGAATCTTATGTTATTTATCATATTTACAGGGAGATGATAGTCTTGTTGACAAAGAAAATACTGCTGAATGTGAAAAGGCAGAGTATAGTTTGCTGACCTAGGAGGCAGGAGATCTTGTTCTAGGTCTCACTCTGTCTCTAACTGTATAATCAGGGCAAGAACTTCCTCAGTTTCCTTATATGCATCAATCTATTTTAACGACCTTTGAACACAAATATTCCATAGTCCATTTTAATTAATTCCATAGTCCATTTTAATTAAAAATGAAGAAGAATCATAAAATAGTACTAATTGCAAGCAT
The DNA here is from genome assembly GCF_949987515.2 of Delphinus delphis. Classification (NCBI taxonomy): domain Eukaryota; kingdom Metazoa; phylum Chordata; class Mammalia; order Artiodactyla; family Delphinidae; genus Delphinus; species Delphinus delphis. The sequence goes on from NC_082695.1 coordinate 62,582,399, forward strand.
GGCCTAATTAGACTAACAGGGTGATCCCTTTTTAGATATTTGCTGTTTGGGGTTTCTATGTTTTTGTGTATTTCACTCTGTTCAAATTGTTTAAAAATATATATACAGAGCTTCTACTGGGTGTGCAAATGCCTGAGAAGTGACACTATCCAAATACTTAGAAGGACTACTGGAACTATGGATGACATCGTAATTCACTTTTTGTAATTTTGCAATGTTATTTTACTATTTAAAAAAAATTAAGCACAGCCACAAGGATAGAAAATAGGTTAATTATATTAAGTGCCAATTCTGATCAATTGCTAATGTTTGCTTGCAGTGCTATATTGAGGGCCATGAAGCTCATTTCAGACTAAATGGGAGAGAATGCTGTGATTACTCAGTAATGTCTGCCAAGAGAAAAGGATAGGACACGTGCCGTGTATTTGCCAGCACTCTGGCGGTATAACCTAGAGGCAAAATGATCTCCTTTTCCCTCTTTGAATGTGGTTGCTAGACTCCAGATTAAAAGCTCAGCTCTCGGGCTTCCCTGATGGCACAGTGGTTGAGAATCTGCCTGCCAAGGCAGGGGATACGGGCTCGAGCCCTGGTCTGGGAAGATCCCACCTGCCACGGAGCAACTGGGCCCGTGAGCCACAACTACTGAGCCTGCGCGTCTGGAGCCTGTGCTCTGCAACAAGAGAGGCCGCGACAGTGAGAGGCCCGCGCACCGCGATGAAGAGTGGCCCCCGCTTGCCACAACTAGAGAAAGCCCTCGCACAGAAACGAAGACCCAACACAGCCAAAAATAAATAAATAAATTTATTTAAAAGCTCAGCTCTCTTCTACTAGCTCCAAAAAGAAATAGAGGATTCATAAGGGAGCAGTCAAGTGTGTCTATAAGAGCCAAGATCCAGCCTTCCTTTTTGAGGATCATCTTATGCATAATTTGAAGAGTTGCCTTTAATTTCAGGGAGTGTGTGGAGAAATATTGTTCAGTGTGGATTCTTCTCATCCCCTCATAGCCAACCTGAAGACCCAGAAATCTCCCCATTCTCACCCATGCCCATCATAAAGCCTTAGCATCGTGGAGATGGCTACTACAAGCCGGTCTTGAGTCTAGGACCTTCTAAACCCAGTCCTCATTCAGAAGGAGCCTGATGGTGCATAGTGGACAAGACTACCAGCTCATGGGCTAGACACCCATTGGCACACCAAGTAAGAGCTCCATTACCTTCCCCAGGATGAGAGCCAGTCAATACTTACTGCCCATTATCCTCCGTACTGTTGGACCCTCGGCAGTCATTTCCCTAACGATCTCATTGTCATCCTCATTGGCATCCAGCCAGCGATTGCAGTTGAAGTTATACTTGTCCTTGGTCAGGGTGTTCATCAGGGTCATCTGGAATGAAGTCCTGGAGTGAGCAAGTGGTGTACCAGAGATATTCATCCATGCCTTGAGGTTCCCGTTCTGCTAGTTCATCTCAAGGAGGACAAGGCCGTCCCCTAGGGATGACTCTTGTGGAAGATGGAGTGCCAGATTAATATTTATCCCTCTGGTCCCCTGGAGACCCACAGTTGCCTAGCAGCCAGGTGATTAGGACACAGTGCAAGTCTGCTGAAACCTAAGCAACTTCTTAGTCTACTTTGGAAGTCCTGTCCCCGTCAGGAAGTCCATGTGTCATGTGTCCAAATTTAGGTCTCACTACAACCCTTCCCCACCCACACTCCCAACAGATAAACGCAAACTAACAAGACAAGGTCATTAGAAAGAGACCATTTTGGTTCCTCTCCCAACCACCTTCTAACCCCCAAGATGGTACATCTCACCTTTTCTAAATGCCATCCAGAACCAGGACTCCTTTTATCATGCCACGCCCGAATCTTATAAAACCTGCCGAGGTCTGGGAGCTCAATCTATGGTGAGAAATAACAAGGCCTGAGTGGACAGAACCAAGTGAAATGTGTTTACCCTCATAGCTGACCCCCTGCCAGGAGGGTACCCACTTTGAGCTGTTTCTTCAGCATCAAGGGTGGGTTTGCTTCAAACCATCCTCATATATTCTATCTTCTTGTGCTCTTTTAACCAATGGCACATGAGGGAGAGACAGCCACGTAGAGCTAAGGTTCAATCTGGGCTGGTGAAACTGAACAAAAATAACTGACCCACAGTAGGATCCAGACTAAATAAAATCTTCCAAGCAATAAGCTTTCAATTACAAAATCCATATGGCAGCCCTGCAAATTAGCACAGGCCCAAGCCCCAGGACTCTGCTGGGCACTGAAACAGACAAAAAGATCAATACAGTGGTCATGCCCTTTCCCTAGGGGCTCCAAGTCTAGCCAGGAAGACAAATACATAAAGAGCAATGAACTGAAGGTATAATAGAAGCGCCAACGGGGTGCTCTGAGAAGAGAGCTGCAAATTACAAATTATTCTTACCTAAAGGTCAGAGCAGCACTTCCGTTGACAAAACAAGCCTTGCTCTGCTTACATACATACTGAAAATTTAAAGCTGAATTTCTTTTTAAATGTTCCAAAATGTATACTTTCCTTTAAATTTGCTCCTCACTCTCTAATTCAGTCCACACTGGGCGGTTTGACACTAACTGTGCTCAGGGTCTCTGTTCTAAAATGATTCCCCAAGTCACCAGGCTCCTGAATGTCCAAAGCCATTACATACTTGCTTCTTCTCCCATGCTTGGTTCTGGACTGTTTGATTCAGATGAAGGGCCAGATCTAAACTGCACCCCATCAGTACATTGCCCGTACATTAAATGTGGCATTCCTTGCAGGGGCCTAGGGTCTCTATTTTACCTTTTTGTCTTCAAACGTGGTCCAAACCTGGCTTAGGAAACCAGAATCCCATGACAAATGCTTCTTACACCCCTTTCTCTTTCTTCCCTCCCACTCTGTCACTCTTCCTACCCTAAATTTCTCAATGATTCCGGGTTTGAACCACTTGTTGTTGGGATTCAGGAGAATCTCATCCGTTCGCCCCTTCTGCCCATAAATCTGGATGAAGATAGGAGAGTTGGTACCAGCTTTCTTCAAGTCGGTCGTCCAGACCCACAGGGACCATGGGAATTCTGCAGAGACAGGTCAAGTTGTACCATTAACTTCAAAAGTGAAGAGATTTTCAAGCTACCAGTGGGAAAGACAAGCAAATCAAAGGTGATCAGGACTGAAGTACAGGTTGTATACAGGTGTGCCCTACCCTCAGAAACCCATTATAACAAATACTAAATTTGGGAAGCCAAGGATTCCTTGCTATTTGAGAGAGTGTGCCTTAATGTTCCTTTTAGTGGTGAAAGTCTATTAGTATATTTTAAATAGGGGGAATAGTTGACTCCACCCACCCTATGGCCAGTACATTCAGAGTGCAGTGTGTGCAGCCATTCAGTTTAACAACTAGCCCATCACAGCAGCTTAACGATTTGGGGCTGCTGGAGTATCAGCCTTGGTGCCATGTCTGTAATTCTGTGTGGTCTGTACCTTGGAGAACTGAGGTCCCTGGGGGACCCTTTCCCTTCCTTTCCAGAGGAGAATTGAGAAGAAGGAGCGCCCAGTGGTTTGACAATCCTGGCCTTTGCTGGCTCTGGGCCCCTCCACCTACTTTTCAGCCTCTTCTTCCTGAGAGACACCATCTCGTAGAGCTGCCTCTCGATCAGCCCATCTGTCTTCTTCTCATCCAGCCAGCTGCTGCAAGGGAAGGTCTGCTGGATGCCAGTGAAGGGGCATAAAATCACCACCTGGGGGAGCAGATCACATCTCCTACAGTAGGTCCCCTGGCTGGGACTTCTTTGTAATGTTCAACAGCCTCCTTAGCCCCACATTTAGGGTTGTCTGCATTACTTCCCTCAAGGAATGTCACTTTTCTTCCCACTGCCCATCTCATTAAATCTTAGATCAAGAAATACCTCCTCTAAGAAATCTTCCCAAGTAGGTATCATCTATATTCCAATTTACCAGCCCAAACCTCAAACATTTTTCTCTATACACATACCCTTTTTGAATACCATATTTCCTTATGCACATTGTAAAATCTCCATCTGAACCAAGTTAACTAGAATACTAAATTAATACCCTATATTTGTCTTGTGGAAAAAAGGTCAGTCACATAAAAGGTAATTAATATCTATAATTTAATACAAAAACTAACTACCCTCTTCAGGACTTGATCCTTATTTAACCTTCTCTCCTACATCTTCTCCATCTCTACCCACATTCTGAACTTATGGGTTTAGAACATGGCATTCTAACCTTCTCTCCTACACCTTCTCCATCTCTACCCACATTCAGAACTTATGGGTTTAGAACATGGCATTCTGTCTAACCCAGACACACCTAGGTGTTTTGAAGAGAAGCATCAGAATGCCAAAGACAGAGATCTTAAGAGCATCAAGAGAAAAAAGACAGATGATGGCAATTGGACTAACAGAAGCCAGAGGATATTGGAGGGTGGGGGCATTATAACTCAATCTAGAGTTCTGTATCCTGAAATTTCTTTCAAGAATGAAAATGAAATAAAATAATTTTCAAATTAACAAAAACAGAGTTTACAACCAATAGACCTTACTTAACCAAAGGAACTTCTAAAGCATAGTACTTTAGGAGGAAGAAGAAAATTGACACCAGAAAAGAGGTCTTAGATGCAAGAAGAATTGGCAAGCAAACACACTGGCAAACAGGTAGGTAAATCTGGACAAATATGACTCTACAAAACAACAGCATATAATATGTGAATTTAAAAATAATTCAAAGGAGAGCTAAAATACTCTACTTTCAAAATTGGCATGCAATCTAGATGCAGGATTATTACCATTAGAAATTTCTAAGGTTCTTGATTTGTCTAAGAGGGAGTTAGAGATGGTGGTTAAATTTAGGTCTTGTCACAGTAAGTATGTATGTTAAAATTTCAATAGTAACCACTAAAAAAACCAGAGAGTGTATAATTTCCAAATCACTATCAAGAAAATAAAACCCACAACCAATCAGTTAATCAAAAAAAAAAAAAGAAAGAAAAAAGAAAGACATATAAAAGCAGGACAAACAGACATGTTAATAGTTATAAAAAACATAAATGACTAAATTTATCAGTTAAAAGCTAGATAGTATCAGATAGGATTGTGATAAAGATTCAATTAACCAGAAGGTTATACTAATTCTACACCTCACAACATAGCCTAAAACTATATAAAGCAAAAATTGTTAGTTCCACAGTAAGAAATTTAAATATCTACCACCGACATTGGAAATTTCAACACATATTTCTTCGTAATTAATAGATCAAACAGACAAAATGCTATTAAGGAGATAGAAGATTCAAAAACAAAAGTAACAAACTGAATTTAATAAATAAAATCAAAATCTTAAGTTCAACTCTTGGAACATATACCTAAATTGAAGCGCATTGTAAAGTAAATGTCAAAAAATTTTTTAATGGCATCCACCATTGAGAGGACCTTCAAGATGGCGGAGGAGTAAGACGTGGAGATCACCTTCCTCCCCACAAATACATCAAAAATACATCTAAATGTGCAACAACTCCTAAAGAACACCTACTGAACGCTGGCAGAAGACCTCAGACTTCCCCAAAGACAAGAAACTCCCCACGTAGCTGGGTAGGGAAAAAGAAAAAACAGAGACAAAAAAATAGGGAGGGGACCTACACCTCTGGGAGGGAGCTGTGAAGGAGGAAAAGTTTCCACACACTAGGAAGCCCCTTCACTTGTAGAAACGGGAGTGGGCTTGGGGGAAGCTGTGGAGCCATGGAGGAGAGCACAGCAATAGGGCTGCAGAGGGCAAAGCGGAGAGATTCCCACAAAGATGATTGGGGCCAACCAGCACTCAAAAGCCTGAGAGGTTTGTCTGCTCACCCGCCAGGACAGGTGGGGGCTGGGAGCTGAGGTTCGGGCTTCGGAGGTCAGATCCCAGGGAGAGGACAGGGGTTGGCTGCGTGAACACAGCCGGAAGGGGGCTAGTGCACCACAGCTAACCAGGAGGGAGTCTGGGAAAAAGTCTAGAACTTCCTAAGAGTCAAGAGACTGTTGTTTTGGGGTGCACGAGGAGAAGAGATTCAGAGCACTGCCTAAAAGAGCTTCAGAGACAGGTGTGAGCCACGGCTATCAGTGCGGACACCAGAGACAGGCATAAAATGCTAAGGCTGCTACTGCAGCCACCAAGAATCCTGTGTGCAAGCACAGGTCACTATCCACACCTCCCCTCCCAGGAGCCTGTGCAGCCCGCCACTGCCAGGGTCCCATGATCCAGGGACAACTTCCCCAGGAGAACACATGGCACACCTCAGGCTATTGCAATGTCACACTGGCCTCTGCCGCCGCAGGCTCGTGCTGCATTCTGTACCTCTCTCTCCCCCGGCCTGGGTGAGCCAGAGCCCCTTAATCAGCCCTCCTTTAACCCCCTCCTGTGTGGGTGAAGAACAGATGTCAGAGTGTGACCTACATGCAGAGGTAGGGCCAAATCCAAAGCTGAAACCCAGGAGTTGTGTGGACAAAGAAGAGAAAGGGAAATTTCTCCGTGCAGCCTCAGGAGCAGCAGATTAAATCTTCACAATCAACTTGATATACCCTGCATCTGTGGAATACCTGATTAGACAATGAGTCATCCCAAAATTGCGGTGGTGGACTTTGGGAGCAACTGTAGACTCCGGGTTTGCTGTATACGACTGACTAGTTTCTGATTTTTATGTTTAACTTAGTATGGTTTTTAGTGCTTGTTATCATTGGTGGATTTGTTTATTAGTTTGGTTGCTCTCTTCTTTTTTTAAAAAAATTACTTTAAAAATATGTTTATTTTAATTATTTTTTATTTTAAAAATTTTATTTTATTTTTCTTTCCTTCTTTTTTTTCTCCCTTTTCTTCTGAGCTGTGTGGCTGACAGGGTTTTGGTGCTCTGGCCGGGTGTCAGGCCTGTGCTGCTGAGGTGGGAGAGCCAAGTTCAGGAAATTGGACCATCAGAGACCTCCCGGCCCCACGTAATATCAATCGGCGAGAGTTCACCCAGAGATCTCCATCTCAACGTGAAGACCCAGCTCCACTCAATGACCAGCAAGCTCCAGTGCTGGACACCCCATGCCAAACAACTAGAAAGACAGGAACACAACCCCATCCATTAGCAGAGAGGCTGCCTAAAATCATAATAAGTTCACAGACATCCCAAAACACACCACTGGACATGGTCCTGCCCACCAGAAAGACAAGATCCAGCTTCATCCACCAGAACACAGGCAACCAGTCCCCTCCACAAGGAAGCCTACACAACCCACTGAACCAAACTTACCCACTGGGGGCAGACACAAAAAACAATGGGAATTACGAACTTGCAGGCTGCAAAAAGGAGACCCCAAACACAATAAGTTAAGCAAAATGGAAAGACAGAGAAATACCCAGCAGATGAAGGAGCAGGTAAAAACCCACCAGGTCAAACAAATGAAGAAGAAATAGGCAGTCTACCCAAAAAAGAATTCAGAGTAATGATAGTAAAGATGATCCAAAATTTTGGAAATAGAATGGAGAAAATACAAGAAACATTTAACAAGGACCTAGAAGAACTAAAGAGCAAACAAACAGAGAGGAACAACACAATAAATGAAATTAAAAATTCTCTAGAAGGAATCAATAGCAGAATAACTGAGGCAGAAGAACAGATATGTGACCTAGAAGATAAAATAGTGGAAATAACTACCACAGAGCAGAATAAAGAAAAAAGAATGAAAAGAATTGAGGACAGTCTCAGAGACTTCTGGGACAACATTAAATGCCCCAACATTTGAATTATAGGGATACTAGAAGAAGAGAAAAAGAAAGGAACTGATAAAATATTTGAAGAGATTATAGTTGAAAACTTCCCTAATATGGGAAAGGAAATAGTCAATCAAGTCCAGGAAGTGCAGAGAGTCCCATACAGGATAAATCCAAGAAGAAACATGCCAAGAAACATATTAATCAAACTATCAAAAATTAAATACAAAGAAAAAATATTAAAAGCAGCAAGGGAAAAACAGCAAATAACATACAAGGGAATCCCCATAAGGTTAACAGCTGATCTTTCAGCAGAAACTCTACAAGCCAGAAGTGAGTGGCAGGACATACTTAAAATGATGAAAGGGAAAAACTTACAACCAAGATTACTCTACCCAGCAAGGATCTCATACAGATTCAACAGAGAAATTTAAACTTTTACAGACAAGAAAAAGCTAAGAGAATTCAACACCACCAAACCAGCTTTACAACAAATGCTAAAGGAACTTCTCTAGGCAGGAAACACAAGAGAAGGAAAAGACCTACAATAACAAACCCAAAACAATTAAGAAAATGGTAATGGGAACATACATATTGATAACTACCTTAAATGTAAATGGATTAAATGCTCCAACCAAAAGACATAGACTGGCTGAATGGATACAAAAACAGGACCTGTATATATGCTGTCTACAAGAGACCCATTTCAGACATAGGGACACATACAGACTGCAAGTGAGGGGATGGAAAAACGTATTCCATACAAATGGAAATCAAAAGAAAACTGGAGTAGTAATTCTCATATCAGACAAAATAGACTTTAAAATAAAGACTATTACAAGAGACAAAGAAGGACACTACATAATGATCAAGGGATCAGTCCAAGAAGAAGATATAGGAATTGTAAATATTTATGCACCCAACGTAGGAGTACCTCAATACAAAAGGAAAATGTTAACAGCCATAAAAGGGGAAATTGACAGTAACATAATCATAGTAGGAGACTTTAATAACACCCCACTTTCACCAATAGACAGATCATCTAAAATGAAAATAAATAAGGAAACACAAGCATTAGATGACACATTAAACAAGATGGACCTAACTGATATTTTTAGGACATTCCATCCAAAAACAACAGAATACACTTTCTTCTCAAGTGTGCACGGAACATTCTCCAGGATAGATCACACCCTGGGTCACGAATCAAGCCTTGGTAAATTTAAGAAAATTGAAATCATATCAAGTATCTTTTCCAACAACAATGAGACTAGATATCAATTACATGAAAAAAACTGTAAAATATACAAACACATGGAGGCTAAACAATATGCTACTAAATAACCAAGAGATCACTGAAGAAATCAAACAGGAAATCAAAGAATACCTAGAAACAAATGACAATGAAAACACAATGACCCAAAACGTATGGGTTGCAGCAAAAGCAGTTCTAAGAGGGAAGTTTATAGCAATACAATCCTACCTCAAGAAACAAGCAACATCTCAAATAAACAACCTAACTTACACCTAAAGCAATTAGAGAAAGAAGAACAAAAACCCCCCAAATTTAGCAGGACAGAAATCATAAAGATCAGATCAGAAATAAAGGAAAAAGAAATGAATGAAACAATAGCAAAGATCAATAAAACTAAAAGTTGGTTCTTTGAGAAGATAAACAAAATTGATAATCCATTAGCCACACTCATCAAGAAAAAAAAGGAGAAGGCTCAAATCAATAGAATTAGAAATGAAAGAGGAGAAGTAACAACTGACACTGCAGAAATACAAAGGATCATGAGAGGTTACTACAAGCAACTATATGCCAATAAAATAGACAACCTGAAAGAAATGGACAAATTCTTAGAAAGGCACAACCTTCTGAGACTGAACCAGGAAGAAACAGAAAATATAAACAGACCAATCACAAGCACTGAAATTGAAACTGTGATTAAAAATCTTCCAACAAACAAAAACCCAGGACCAGATGGCTTCACAGGCCAATTCTATCAAACATTTAGAGAAGAGCTAACACCTGTCCTTCTCAAACTCTTCCAAGATATAGCAGAGGAAGGAACACGCCCAAACTCATTCTACAAGGCCACCATCACCGTGATACCAAAACCAGACAAAGATGTCACAAAAAAAGAAAACTACAGGTCAATATCACTGATGAATATAGATGCAAAAATCCTCAACAAAGTACTATCAAATAGAATCCAACTGCACATTAAAAGGATCATACACCATGATCAAGTGGGATTTATCCCAGGAATTGAAGGATTATTCATTATAGGCAAATTAATAAATGTGATACACCGTATTAACAAATTGAAGGATAAAAACCATAAGATCATCTCAATAGATGCAGAAAAAGTTTTCGACAAAATTCAACACCAATTTATGATAAAAACTCTCCAGAAAGTGGGCATAGAGGGAACCTACCTCAACGTAATAAAGGCCATATACGACAAACCCACAGCAAACATCATTCTCAATGGTGAAAAGCTGAAAGCATTTCCTCTAGGATCAGGAACAAGACAAGGATGTCCACTCTCGCCACTATTATTCAACATAGTTTTGGAAGCCCTAGCCATGGCAGTCAGAGAAGAAAAAGAAATAAAAGAATACAAATTGGAAAAGAAGAAGTAAAACTGTCACTGTTTGCAGATGATGTGATACTATACATAGAGAATCCAAAAGATGCTACCAGAAAACTCCTAGAGCTAATCAATGAATTTGGTTAAGTAGCAGGATACAAAGTTAATGCACAGAAATCTCTTGCATTCCTGTACACTAATGATGGAAAATCTGAAAGAGAAATTATGGAAACACTCCCATTTACCACTGCAACAAAAAGAATAAAATACCTAGGAATAAATCTACCTAGGGAAACAAAAACCTGTATGCAGAAAACTATAAGACACTGATGAAAGAAATTAAAGATGATACCAACAGATGGAGAGATATACCATGTTCTTGGATTGGAAGAATCAGTATTGTGAAAATGACTATACTACCTAAAGCAATCTACAGATTCAATGTAATCCCTATCAAATTACCAATGGCATTTTCTATGGAGCTAGAACAAATCATCTTCAAATTTATATGGAGACACAAAAGACCCCAAATAGCAAAAGCAGTCTTGAGGGAAAAAAGCGGAACTGCAGGAATCAGACTCCCTGACTTCAGACTATACTACAAAGCTACAGTAATCAAAACAATGTGGTACTGGCACAAAAGCAGAAACATAGATCAATGGAACAAGATAGAAAGCCTGGAGATAAACCCATGCACCTATGGTCAACTAATCTATGACAAAGGAGGCAAAGATATACAATGGAGAAAAGACAGTATCTTCAATAAATGGTGCTGGGAAAACTGGACAGCTACACGTAAAAGAATGAAATTAGAACACTCCCTAACACCATACACAAAAATAAACTCAAAATGGATTTGAGACCTAAATGTAAGGCCGGGGACTATAAAACTCTTAGAGGAAAACATAGAAAGAACACTCTTTGACATAAATCACAGCAAGATAGTTTTTAATCCACCTCCTAGAGTAATGGAAATAAAAACAAAAATAAACAAATGGGACCTAATGAAAGTTCAAAGCTTTTGCACAGCAAAGGAAACCATAAACAAGGCAAAAAGACAGCCCTCAGAGTGTGAGAAAATATTTGCACATGAATCAGCAGACAAAGGATTAATCTCCAAAATATACAAACAGCTCATGCAGCTCAATATTAAAGAAACAAACAACCCAATCCAAAAATGGGTAGAAGACCTAAATAGACATTTCTCCAAAGAAGACATACAGATGGCCAAGAGGCACATGAAAAGATGCTCAATGTCACTAATTATTAGAGAAATGCAAATCAAAACTACAATGAGGTATCTATCACCCCACACCAGTTAGAATGGGCATCATCAGAAAATCTACAAACAACAAATGCTGGAGAGGGTGTGGAGAAAAGGGTACCCTCTTGCACTGTTGGTGGGAATGTAAATTGATACAGCCATTATGGAGAACAGTATGGACGTTCCTTAAAAAGCTAAAAATAGAACTACCATATGATCCAGCAATCCCACTACTGGGCATATACCCCAAGAAAACCATAATTCAAAAAGACACATGCACCCCAATTTTCGTTGCAGCACTATTTACAATAGCCAGGTCATGGAAGCAACCTAAATGCCCATCGACAGATGAATGGATAAAGAAGATGCAGTACATATATACAATGGAATATTACTCAGCCATTAAAAGGAAGGATATTGAGTAATTTGTTGAGACATGGATGGATCTAGAGACTGTCATACAGAGTGAAGTAAGTCAGAAAGAGAAAAACAAATATCGTTTATTAACGCATATATGTGGAACCTAGAAATATGGTACAGATGAACCGGTTTGCAGGGCAGGAGTTGAGACCCAGATGTAGAGAATAAACGTATGGACACCAAGGTAGGAAAACTGCGGTGGAGTGGGGATGGTGGTGTGCTGAATTGGGCGATTGGGATTGACATGTATACACTGCTGTGTATAAAATTGATGACTAATAAGAACCTGCAGTATAAAAAACAAACAAACAAAAGCAACTCATACTAAACTTTCTTTGGGTTATTTGTATGGAAGTATGTTAATATAAATGTTTCAGACATTACATGAAATTTCTAAAAATCTTATATGTTCTGGTATAATGTTATAAGTCATAATTCTAGTTATTACTTTAAAATGTATATCTCAGAAATAACTACATTTCCTTGTCAATTGCATTATTATGAACTTTCATCAAATCTTTAACTGTGGTCATTTTTAAGTCTTTTGTCATTTACAGACAATTCTGTGCGTACTCTGATGCTTTCGCAAAAATGTTCCTCTAGAAGGGTTTCATCTTTAAGGAATTCATGGAAAAGACTCTGACAAGTACAGGTTTCTGGTAACTGACTATACTGCTGAACTGAATGAATAAGCATTTTCAGAACTCTAATGGGAAACTGATGAACTCATAAAAGTGCTAACAAAAGATCAAGATAAAAAAAATTAATTACATGGGACTGAGTGAACTGATGAGGATGATTATAATTTTTGTAACTTTCTGTTTGAATTAAAAAAAAAAAAAAGGCCCCGTGAGAGGGATTTCTCATGTACTTTGTAACTGGTGCAAAGGAAGTAGGAAGTAGGATGCAGATTAGAGTTTGTATTTGCAAGTTAAAGAGAAGGGTTGAATCAGGGCAGGGTCCTCCCCAGCCTCCCTTACCTTCTCACAGTACCAGCCTCTATTGGCTCCCACATTGCCATGTCCGATGGAGACCCGGCTCAATGGGCTGAGGAGGACAGCCAGCTCGATGTTGAAGATGTCTCTGCGGCCACGGCCAAACACACCGCCCTCCAGGAAGATTTTCCCACTGTTCTTATTTCCTCTGGCCCCGAACATGACCAGGTAGATTTTGGATTTGGTCCCAGCACCCCGGACGTCCCCAGTGAAGACGGTGACAATATATGAGATGGCTGGTATGGAAACAACAGGGGGAAGGAGAGGGTTCAGTGCAAGCTGACAACAATATCCTACCCACCTTCTCCGCCACCTGACCACACCTCCCTAGGCCCTCCCTCTGCTGTACATCCCCATCCCCCTAAGTCCTCCTCCCCCAGACGACATCCAGTGCCCCTTTCCACTTCACTTTATCTTTTTTGGAGTTGGTGTGTCAGTGCATCTGAGTTTAGGAACAAACTGCAGGTTACAGGAAGCTGCCAGCCCCCATTACAGAAAACTAACAAAGAGAAGGAAGAGCTTGGGTTGGTTAAGAATAGTACTTATTATTAATGCTAATTACCATGTGCATATTATTAATAGCTGCCAGATGAATTCTATTATGTCTCATTTAATTAGAATAGTCAACTCGATTAAGAGAGATTTATATTCAGGACTATCTGATTCATGGAGCTTGCTCTTTTGCACATAACTTAAAAGCATAACTCTTTTTTTTTTTTTTTTAATTTATTTATTTATTTTTGGCCGTGTTGGATCTTCATCTCTGTGCACAGGCTTTCTCTAGCTGCGGCAAGCGGGGGCCACTCCTCATCGCGGTGCGCGGGCCTCTCATTGTTGTGGCTTCTATTGTTGTGGAGCACAGGGTCCAGACGCGCAGCCTCAGCAGTTGTGGCTCACGGGCCTAGCCGCTCCGCAGCATGTGGGACCCTCCCAGACCAGGGCTCAAACCCATGTCCCCTGCATTGGCAGGCAGATTCTTAACCACTGCGCCACCAGGGAAGCCCTAAAAACATAACTCTTAATAGAGGACACTAATGTCCTCCTTTACCACCTGAGGTGGTGGGATGCGGAAGATTGAGGGAGGGAGAGGACATTGTGGGTTGGCCCATTTGGGGTTTTGGTCAGTCAGAAGGCAATGTGAGGACATGGAGTTCTGGGGAAGAGCCAGCAAGAGGAGATTAAACTCTGAGATGAGACAGACTAAAGGAAAACACCAAAGACAAACATTTGAACAGGAAACTATAGGAAATTCTGCTAAGGTGTGGTCTGCCTTTTTTCACACTGTCCCAGAGTCTAAGGCAAGTGGTACTTTAAGCCTTGTTAGTCCCCCACCTCCCTTTCATCCTACCCCCATCCCCTGATCTCAGAGAAACAAAATGTCTTTGGGAGATAGCACATGCAACCACATGGACGCATTGTTCATTCATACATTCGCACTTTCCCTTGCTCAACAAACATTTACCGAGTGCTTACTCTATGACAGGCCTTGGGAGACTATGAAGATAAAAAGGAATAGCCACTGCCCTCAAAGAGTGGGTGTCCAGCTTTACTTCACAGCACATGGACAGATGGTGTTCTCACACTAGACATACTGCCATAGCCTAGGTTGTCAGCAATTCCAGCCTCTCACTGTCATTTCTCCTCGTCTACCACTGGAAGCAAGTAATAGTAACACAGTTAAAGGGGGCATAGTAAATCTGCTCTAGTGGATGTTTTAAGTAAATAATTTTCAAACTATAGAATGCAAAGTCGTGACACACCCGACAACGTGGCACCCCTCACCCAGGCCAAGGCGCCATGATGCCATGGTTGAAAAGCACTGGAGCAGAGGCGCATTGGTTTCCTAAACAATAGCAGTCACGTTCTTCCCAAAATGTCTGGAGCAAGAGAAGGGAGAGATGGCCCTGTCTAGAGGGGGTAGGGGAAGTTTCAGAGGAAGTGACTGGCAGCAGGAATTTGAGAAGCAGAAAGAAGAGAAATGGCGTAACAGGCTGAGGAGAAAGCATATTCCGAAGAGAAAGGAAGAGAAAGAGTAAGGCCAGCAGCTAAGGGGAGGGGAGAGGGAAGCATGTGGGTGAGATGGGGGGAACAGGGAGAGGGGGTAGGTGTGGGAAAGAGTGAAAGGTGTGCAGATCGGGGGAGGGACAGGGAGTGTGTGTGGAAGTGGTAGTAGAAGATGTTGAAAGATGCTGCTGAAATGGTCAATTCGAGCCCAGTCGTGGAGCAATTTTATCTTATACCCCAGAACTTGGACTCATTCTCTCTGCAGTGGGAGCCATGGGAGGGTCTGTCCCAGAGCATGTTCTCAGCTGTGCGCGTTCACCAACATTGATATTCTGGAACAGCTATGAACTTCCATGCTGGGAGCTTCAGGTTTTCCATGGAACTCACACAGGGTAGAGATTTAAGAGGCAGACCAAATCCTGGATTTGTCACTTATCAGCTGTGTGACCTGGAACAGGTCTCCTAGCTTGTGACTCAATTTCCTCTACTGTGAAATGGGAACAGTAACCGTTCCCATACTATAGGGTTGTTGTGAGTATTAGAGGAACGACATGAGTCAGGTGCCTAGAGAGAGTCTGCCACATAGGAAGCGCTCAATAGCAGGAGGAGGTAAGGGTCAGTCAACACCCTCATAAACACCCACATGTGTCGGGAGTTCACACCCCGGCTCCATCCTGTGCATAACTTCTCTTGCCCTGGGAAGTCAGTGTCTGCTCAGGGGCGCCTTCCCATCACCTCTGGTATCAGCAGAGCCCCAGACTCCAGCCCGGGGGGACAGAACACTTTCAGGGGCAGCAGGAATGTTGTCTAAAGACATGGCTGCTTCCCACTTGGTTGCAGGCCTCCAGACCCACAGATGAGAACATTGACCCTCAGGCAGAAAGTGAAATATTAGCCAATTGGGCTTCCCCTTTCTTCTGTTCTACCTGTGGTCTCAGCTCCGGCCACTAAGATATCCCTCTGAATTTTGCCATCGTCTTCATCCAAGGCCAGCCAGCGGTTAAGAGGGAAATCATATTTTCTTTTATTCCCAATATCTTCAATGACAATCTGGGAAGAAGAAGAGAGGGAAGGAAGGTTAAGTGTCATTGAGGTCACACCTGGTGACCGAATCCATTCCTCCATCACTTGAGTGAACTCCAAGTATACTTTCTCATCTTCCTCGTGGCCCAAGGAAAGCTTATCACAAGGACACACCTGTTGTCAGGAAAACCTTGCAAAGCACTGAGAGTCAAACAGGGATGACTGACAATTAACTCCTTGAATTACTGAGTCTTGTTCCCTCCTCTGCTAAGGATCATTAAAAAATGCTATGCAAGAAACTTAGCAGGATGGACCCTGTGAGACTGAGGTGCTAGAACTGGAAGCCTGGATTTACAGACAGCATCAAGACCACCATCTTCCTCACCTGCTTGGGATTGGGATTCTGACCTTCTTGCTGAGAAGCAGAGTCCACATAAAGGGAACTACAAGCCCTGAATCTGGCACACAGAATCCCAGTATCTGGTGACCAGGTTGGAAAAGGTCAGCCACTGACAGTGAAGTGAGGAGAACTGAGCATCCTTGAAG
Source organism: Delphinus delphis (assembly GCF_949987515.2). Classification (NCBI taxonomy): domain Eukaryota; kingdom Metazoa; phylum Chordata; class Mammalia; order Artiodactyla; family Delphinidae; genus Delphinus; species Delphinus delphis. The sequence continues at coordinate 62,598,992 of NC_082695.1, forward strand.
CCCCCACGGGGACTCACATGTGAGCTATGTTGGTGAGGCTGAGATAACTATGTCTTCTAGAGCTCACCAAGGAGCTGAGGGGCCCTCCCAAAATGTCCCAGGAACATCCAGCTGAAAACTCACTCTAAGATAAGTGTGATCATCAATAACCAGACCAAGTCCTCCAGTCATAATGGGAAGGCAGATGCATCTGGTGACAGACAGGGTGAGTTGGAAAGTAAAAATACCTGCCCAGGTACTCCCAGGACTGCCTGACAGAGTGGGGCTCTGATTCTCAGTGAAAGACTCACTTCCTAAGATCAAAGTGTCTGTAGTGTGGAAACAGGGCATGTCTTGGTCTGCCTAAAGGCACCTCACCTTGTTCTAATGCAATGTTCAACAAGGAATCTTCTGGGCTGAGAGCTGAACTCCTGAGTATACCACCCACCAGAGACGGGTGAGTGGCCTGAGCCAGTGGCCAGGACCAGCCGTCCCACCAGGGTTCTCTCTCCAGATATATCAGCATTTAAGCTCTGGTTTATAAGTCAGTCCCTTGTAAGTTTGGTTGGTGTGAGTCAGCCTTCAGAGCTTGCTGATTTCTATCGAGTGTCTGTACTTTCAGAGCTGACTGCCTGGAGACCTCTGTGGCCTGTCCAGAAGGGGTTCTGCCTTGAAAGGAAGTCCAGCCTCTCCCAATTCATGTATCTGCACATTTCTCTATATCTTTCCTCTCCCAGGGTTGAGGCTGTGGGGAGATTGGGGAGCCAAGGATCTGGGCTATACCTCCTGACCCCCTTTATGCTGACCCTCACAGGGTTGGAAGAGCAAGGTGAAGAAGGAAAAGAATTAGTTTATCAGATAAGCTGTCAAGTCTACTAATCGACAGATATACAGATTCACCATTTCTGTCTTTAAATGTTCACAGACTGGTGTGCCAGCCATAATTCCAAGAGCAAATGACAAAACACCCTCACAGTTCACAAAGATGTCATCAATAAAGGGCCTTCTCCTGGCCTGATAGCTGATGGACATTCCTGGCTTGAGAAGTTCAGCTAATCTGAAAAATAGAATGTGTTGCCATTAAATAACTCTGTAGGACAAAAGTAGCTGAACCACAAAGGGAAGAGAAAATATATGAATGAATATTTGAATAACCAACAAGATTCTAAAAATCAGACATTCTGAAATCACAAAGAAAGGCTGAGACATAAACACTTAAGCACTGATATAAAAAGTATAAAAGTCCAGGAACAGTTCTGGAAAGTTTCCAAATGAGTATTGAAATATATAAACAATTACTGATGACATCTGTTAGTCCCAAGGTCTGCAGGATAAGGCTGGAGGAGGCTGGCTCCCAGAGGGTGGAACATTTTGGAACACATCTAGTAGCAAATGGTGAGTGCTGTAGGAAGGAGCAGAGGGGTGAGATGTGGAAGGAGCCTACGTCGGCACAGGAAGGTTGTCCAGGGGGACGTGGCAGAGGACTCTCCCAAAGGCATTCTGGCCTCTGCAGATATGGGTCCTGTTGCTTGGGACCCATGACCCCTGTTGCTTAAAGGATATTAGTAAGGGCCCCTCTGGGGGAGAACAAGCAGCTTTTCCACTTGTGTTCACAAGTTGCCCAGACATCCCTGAGTTTTCATAAAGTTCCTTTTAAGAATTCAAGACAGCTCAGGACTGGTTTTTGCTAACAGAATGAAATGGTGGTGCTCTCTCCAGACCACAGTTTCATAGTCTGTCGTTCTGGCAGAGACAACTGTAAAATAAGACTGGAAAGACAGAGTGGCCTTTATCATGAATGATAGAAGCACACACCTGGAGTGGGTGTGTGAGAGACAAACAGACAGACAGAAGCAATAACCTAATGGAAGACAAGAGCTGTTATCTCCTGGAGGAATATTCTCACCTGCAGGCAAGCCTATAGGCTGGGCTGACCTTCTAAGAAGCAAGAGGGAAACCAGGGGACATGAGCCCTTGGGAGGCGAGATGGCAGCCAGACAAGGGGGCCTGTCCATGGTGCAGCCCGCTCTGTCCTGCAGCAACAGGGACAGAGCAGTTACGAGGCGAGACCACCGTTACGAAAAGCCAAGAAGGATAAACCAACCGCGAAAAAGAGGAAGAAGCTGCCAAGCAGGGGTTCTTTCTTTCTTGTTCTCTCCAGATGGTTCACAGACACATCCAAGCAGTCCAGGACACGGGGGCCTGCATTTCCTCCCGCACAGGGTAAACATGTCTGTGTGAGCACATGGGCTTTGTCTTGGAGTCGATACCTTGCAGATCAGTGTAGAGAGTCAACCATGACTCACAGCAGCTCTCCCTCCTCCATATGGGAATAATTTCCACCAACTTTCCATAACCTGATTGGAGCGGAGACCCATTCTGGGCAGAAGAAACAAACCCCACACACATAGGGCAATCTGGAGAAGCTGAAGGGTCTCCTCCTTCCCGCCCACGTGCCGAGGTGCCTGAGATGCACAGTCTGGGTGATCCACAGTGTTCCCTCTCTGTATCAGCCACGGGGCAGGAAATGAATGCAAGACCTATCCCTGTTTCCAATCATCCCTTTGAACATGCATATCTGTTATCCAGTAAAGGTGGCCCTTGCTTGACTCATAAGCAGTCATCGCCACATTCCAGGAACCACTATTGAACTGTGGTTTACATTTGGAGTTCCTAGATCATAGGGCAAGGGGCAGGTAGGTTTTGACACAGGAGAAGATAAAAGAGGAAGACTTTGGAGTTTACAAACCTACTTGGAAAAAAATCTTGGCATCCAAGGCTTAGCAGGGGAGACCTGGTGTCATGGAAGAACAAGGGAATGTTCTATGGGGGGAACAAAGCTCAGCGAAGGAAGGGGGGTCGGTGTCCTCCTCCTTCCCCACACGCTTTGCACCTCGCTCATCACACTGCAATACTGTGTCAATTACTGTGTAACATACCACAAATATGAGTAATGGTAAATGACAGCATTTGAATGGTGACACCCGCAATGCTCTCGCCCTTTCCTCTACACTTCATCCCTCCCCTCTGAGCCTGCCCACACACCCACTCCTTCATTACTGCCTCGGCTGCCTCATTCGATAAAGACCTTCGATGGCTTATTCTGATCAGCGCCTGCGATGGTCCTGCCCTCACCTTCTTCCTGACATTATTTCTCAGTTCTCTGAGCCCTGTGCCCTGGTCCAGTTATTTAGTATCCCTGTGCCACTCTCCAGCTGCCCCTCATCTGTCATCCCCTCTGCCCAAAGGAGTCCTCCTCCCTGCTCCTCCTGGCAAAGCCCTGCCCATCTTCATGGCCCAGCTCCAACGGACCCTCCCTGAAGCCCTCTCTGTTGCTCAATCAGGCACAACTCACCCAACATTTTTTTTGTACCTCACGTAAGACTCATCTCATCCTGCTTCGTATTAAAGTTGGGGTGATTCTGTTTTCTGATTTTCAAACTGGGAAATTTGGTTTGATCAACACATGTGGGACACTTAGGACAGAATGTTTGTTCACTGAAAGCTGGACTTTTCCTGAAGTTTTGGAATATAAGGTTAAAGTAAGTAACCTGCCTTATAGTAAGGAAGTATTCAGGAACTCGCCTTGTCTCTTTTAGAAGCAGAACCATGTTCACTGCAACAGCTGCAGTTGGTAGCTCAGGGCCTAGGATATAATAATCAATCAGTAAATGTTTGTTGAATGTTGAGTATAAATTGGTGACATGAGGCCATGTTGGGCTTCCTGAGGTCCCTGAAATCTGTTCATTAGCCTCTGTCTCCTCTTCCTGTTAGAGCCAGTGGTACTGGTTGAACTTACGCTCCCTAAGGCATGTGGCAGGCGATCCATCCAATTCTGGATTTTCTAATGCATGACACAGTGGAGAGAGTCCAGACTCAGAGTCCAGAGGACCTGGGGCAGGTCCCAGTACTGTCACTGAAGAGCTGTGGGGCCTCAAGCAAGTCCTCTACTGAAGCAGATGGGCCAAGGGCAAGGCCCACTGGCAGCGTAATGTTCCATCCCGTGACTCTTGCTCTTTTGTGGTGATCATTGAGTTGAACTGATCAGTTGAGTCAGTCACAATTGTTGGACTAAGCAGACACGGGGACCCAAGCCATGTGCAAAGCCTGGGGGAGGGAGGATGCCAGCCCCGGAGAGGGGATAAAGAACAGGGGGCTGAGGAACACACATGGGCAATTGACTAAGGAAGAAGAGGAGGGAGATGACTTATGAAGGGGTTAATAATATTGGCTTTCAGATTTATCCCACCAAGCCCTCACACATAAATACCAAAGGAGCAGTTGTCATGTGATGTCCAAGGCAACCAACCGGGCAACTTCGAGAATGGGAGCACTTACTGTGCAAGTGTCAAATTTGGAAACGCAGACAATTTAACAGCATTTTAATTGGTGTCTCTGTGGAGGTTAGGTGAGGAGGGGGCAGCGTGGAGACCCAGTCAAGAGGGAAGGCAGGAGGTGAGGGCTGGCTATGCATTGTGTAGTCACAAAGCGATGAGAGGTGGCCCAGGGTTTCCTCTAGCCTCTGGTTTTCAGCTTGAGTCCACCCTACCTGGGACCTAAAACCCGCCTTCCTCCTCTCTCATCGTAATTCTTCCTTCAGGAAAATATCTAGTAAATCCAGGTGTTCTGACCTGCAAAATTCCTGAATTATTATTTTTATGTCTTATCCCCAAGGGGCATTTTGGTTTGGCTTACATTAAAGGAACAGACTGTTAGGAGTTCTTCAGAAGCCAGTGAACCTTTGGAGGGACACCCACCTTGGCACTCGGGGGACAGGTGGGGACCTGACAACCAGGCCCTGAACTTGCCCCTACACATAACACTGGCTCCAAAGAGAATAACCAATCTCACACTGAAAGTAGCCTGCTTGGGCTTCTGGTTTAAAATAGTGTCTGACTAGCAACCAGTAAGAAGAGGAAAAGAAGAAAAGGAAGGCGGAGGAGTAGGAAGGAGGGAGGGAGGAAGGAAACATCATTCTGAAGAATCAGAAGAAGAGCAGAACTCTGGAAAGGACTGGATAAAGGATACAGAAAAAGAATTCAAGAAACAGGTATGCTTAATAGAATATAAGAAGATATGGTCTTTATGAACAGGAGTAAACATCTTTAAATAGAAAGGGCTGCAGTGAAAAGGCAATAAAATGATATGAAAGGAGAGCTAGATTACATGGGAAAGGTATCCAGGAAAGCAATACTATACAGCAGCAAATACATCAAAGTTCTTACAATTCTGCATGCCCTTTAACCATCTCCTAGGAATTAATTGTAGGAAATAATCATAGATGTGTATAAAGATAAGCTACAAGAATGTTTGTTGCAGCACAATTTATAGTATCAATAATTTCGAAAAAAATTGAAATGTTCAACAAAGGGGAATTGGTTTAATAATTCATGGTATATCTGGGCAATGAAATATTATAGGCATTAAAAATTACATTGTAAAATATCAATGTTATTCTATTTCAATAGCATGGGGAAACAGGCATGTTACACTTGAAAGTAAAAACAAAACAGTTTGTAAAACATTGTGCTTATTATGAACCCATTATTAAAAATGACATGTGTATTCATTCACAGAAAAATGTCTGGAGGATACGTAATTTCTGGGTGGTGAAATTATGGTGGTTCAGATTATCTTATTTTTGCTTACTTGTATTTCCTAAACTTTTTACAATAAATATATATTACTTTCGTAAGAAGAAAAAAATAGTTAGAAGAAACATTCAGAATTAAAATGCATATTAATAGTAGAAAGAAATGCAACTGGTAGTGTGAAAAATCAAATCAATAATGAGATGGGGGAGAATTTGACGAGTTCTTATGGAATGCAAAGAAAATAGAGATGAAAGGAATAAAAGGGAAGCTGAGATCTTTGGAAGACAGAGAGTGGAGAGCCAATAAATGGATAACTGGTGCTCCTGAAGAAGAGACCCGAAAAAAGCCATTCAAGTAAGAATCTAGTATATAATAGGAAATCTTTTTTCTGAGCTATAAACAAACAAATAATCCTAGGCATCATGGAAAAGATTCAACTTGTTCCAGAGAAGTTAAAAACAAGGGAAGGAAAGAAGGAAGGAAGGAAGGAAGGAAGGAGGGAGGGAGGGATGGAAGAAGGGAGGAAGGGTGGAAATGGGAGAGGAGGGGAGTAAAGGAGAAGGGAGAGGAGGGGAGAGGAGGGAAGATGAATGAACTAACAAAGACCCCACTCCTAGACATTATCTGGCAAGAATTAAATTATAAATAAAAAGAAAAAAATCCCATAAGCATCCTGGATGAAAAACAAAAAACCACAAAACAGTTTGTCCAGAAAGAAATAAATGTCTGCTTGGCTTCGATGTCAAATTTCAGAAGGTAACAGAACAAGATTTATAATGTTTTAAAGGAAAAAAGTGTTCTCACCCATATATTTCACATCTCGCCAAGCTGCCCTGTCCTTGAGCATGAAGATGACAAAAGGACCTGTTTCGGTGTGCAAACCTGCCTCCTTCACATAGCTCCCGAGAGCATAGGGGGTGAGGGCCCAGGTGATCAAGAAGGAAGCTGCCTTCAAGAAGTACAGCTGCAACGACTACGTCAAGACCTCCCTCAGGCCCTCGGATGCACTTTGCGGCTCCTTCCACTACACCTGTGTTTTCATTCAGTCTTCCCTCCCAGGATGAAGGAACTGGGCTGCAAGGTACCTGCTCTGTGCCCCATCCTGGCTGAGGTCCTAAAACACACCTGCCTCCTCTCCCTTGTCTGCCCTGAAGACACACCTCTGCCCGCACATTGGCTCTTTGGGACCTGGACTCCTGCCCCATTTCTTCTCCAATCCAAGCAGCAGTTCCACTTAGCCTCCTGGAACCCTGTTCAGAATTAGGCTGGCTGCCCTTAGGGCCAGGCCAGCCCCCTCTTTCCAAAGGACACTTGGCCATTCCTTGCTCCACTGATTCAGCACCTTGTCCCATGCCAAGAGCTGGGAGGTACCCTCAAGGAACTTTGAGGCTAGTTATGGAGAGACGTGTGGCAGACACTCAAGGATGCTTACTCAACACCCTTTCCAATCACCTTCTTAGCCTACTTCTACTATGAGGGCTGGAAAGCCTACTTGAAGTCCCAGTTTCCAGCGTAGCTAGGGTGGCCATGTGACACAGGCAAAAGTTCCAAGGAGAGCTTTGTTTCTCTCAAAATAAAGCAAGACTTGCCAGAAAAATGTCTTTCCCCTTTGGTCTTCTCTTTTCTTCCTGCCTAGAACACAGATGAGATGCAGAGAGGTTCAGCAGCCACCACGTGATCATGAGACAACAAGCTGGAGGATGAAAGCCGCAGTGCTGAGGATGGTGACACAGCGAGAGACCAGGAGTCTCAGAAAGTAGCTGCGCCAGCCCTGAGCTGACCATATCTGTATCTCATGTGAGATGAGAAAAATAAGCCCCTGATTGGTTAACATTGCACTTCAATTTTCTGATCCTTGCAGCCAAATATGTTCCTAACTGACACAAGATGATAGATTAAGGAATAACAAAACCTCAACTATCAGACAGCTTCAGTCTAAATAGTCAAATTATTATAATCCGAGGGTTTTCTGGTTTTAGGCCATAAGACCTTTTCAAAATATTTTCCAAAATATGTTACCCATCAATCTTTTCCTATCATTCTGTGATGAGCTGAAATAGATGGAGAGCTCGTGACTAAGGAAAATACATAGTCCATTTTCTAAATGACCTCAGACTTCCATAATTTTTCAATATTCTTCTGGCTTTTTATATCTTCTCTGACTCCCCATTACAGTTCTCAATAACCCTACCAATTACAGTGTCTCTTTTTCCTTCTAATTTTCTGCTATAGGTTTAAAATTACAGGTAGCAAGTCTGCTAGAAGGGATTATAAGCAAGCACTGAGTGAGAATCTGAGGGGTCTTGCCTTCAGAATCAGGGCAGGGCAAGGTAATGCCAGGGACATGAGCTCTCCTCATGAACTTTGAGCCAGATATGTCTTAGCTTCTCAGAAGCCTTTTTGCTTTCTTCTTGATTCTTCACTTTGTCCTGGGTAGGTGAAATCATGAGGACCTGAGATCCAGAAGTTTGAGGTACAAAGCAACAGGCCAAGATAAGTCACAATGTAGCTTATGATTAAGGTGAAATGAACCGCTACAAGCCCGGCGGGGTTATAGACATTCATGGGAGGGAGAGGTTCTGGTGGCTAGAGGGGAAACACTTCATGGTAGAGCCCTGAAGGATGATCAGACCCTGGCTGGGTTCAGATGACAGAAGTGGTCCTTCTAGGAAGGTGATAACACAGGCAAAGCCTTGGAGGCTACTGGGAGGACAGCATGGTTGGCCAGTGGACTTAGGCAGAAGAGTGGAGACAGATCTAAAGAGGGAAGTTAGGGCTGAAATATAACTTCTGAAGAGCCAGAATTCCTGCCTCTCAGGCCAAGGGACCACAGACAGTCAGCTGAACCCACCTTTGACAGGAGCCAGCCTGCAGACGGCCCCTTGTTATTGTGGCCAACATTGATCTTCATGAGCTGTCCCAGATCCGGGGCATCCACTGTGAACTTGTCTTCCGCTCCCTTTTCAAAGTTGTCCTTTCCATTCTCCAGCCTACGCTCACCTGTATGCACAGACACATGAGAAAGTTACAAAGGAGACCAGAGGACGAGAAAGAAACAGCTCCAGACTTTAATGGGCTGCCCACTGAAGGATGGTTTCAAAAGTCACCACGGTGCGAGGTGGTGGGTTGTGACAGGAGGTATGTGGACACTCTCTGTACTTCCACTCGATTTTGCTGTGAACCTAAAACTGCTCTAAAAAATAAAGTTTATTAATTTAAAAAAAGGGCAGCTTCACCCCAAGATCTACAGGCTCCTTAAATCCCTCCAGCCACCAGTCAAGGCCAAGGCTTGCCTTGTGTGTGGCTTGTGCCCAGGACCCACAACTGGGCTTCTGATTTCTGCCTTAGCCCAGAGTCCCCACCCTAGTAAACTGATTTGCACCCCCATCCCTGGACCTGAGGCCCTGCCTTGTTTACTGGCTGCTGGCCCTGAACTAGGAACACAACCATGGTCGTTGGTCTAGGGGCTGTGGCTGGGACCCTGACATCAGCCAGCAGGCTTCCTTAGGCCTGACTCCTCTGGAAAACAGTGATGATAAGTAGCATCAGACACTGCTGGGTGTTTAACACGGTTTCTCCCCTCACTTATTCCACGGCACAATCTAGGAGGGAAGTATTATCAACTCTGTTTTGCAGATGAAGAAACTGAGACTTGGAGAAGCTAAGCAACTGGCCAAAAGGCAGACAGGTATTGAGCACATAGTTAGGACTCGATCTAACCTGTTCCTTCTACTTTTCAGTTTTCCATTATTATCCTCCGAGGCCTATCAGTCACATTAACCCTTACAACCCCACCTAAGCACCAGCCTTTTGCTTATGCTATTCTGTTTTCTTTCTTTTCCAAAATTTGATTCTTTAAATTTTTCTAAATTTTAAATTGCCACACCTCAAACATATAGATAATAATAATAGTCATCCATGTACCCACCACCCAGATGTAAGAGGTATAACAGATATTAACATTTTGTGTAATTAACTTAGGCCTTTCTCTTTTTTAAAGGAAATTAAACATGACGGGTAGGTCTAAAGTCTCATGGTCCATCCCTTCCCCCGCCACACCCTCCCACAAACAAACACTATAGTCAACTGGTATCCGTTGTTCCCATGAATTTTTGCTTGCACATGTATGTATCCATAAAGAAAATATATTATTTTTGAATGTTTTAGAATTTTACAGAAATAAGATCATAGTGCACATTGCTCTGTCTTAAGATAAGTTCCTTTTCTGTACAATAGGGATGATAAGGGCTCCACCTCATTGGGGCTGCTGTGAGAATTAACTGAATGGATGTGTGCAAAGCCCTTAGAGCAGCGCCTGGAGATGTTAGGTGCTGTATAAGGGACAGGGCCGGTGCTATTGCTCCTGTTACCATCGTCCTATCATCACACACCCTTGTGCAACTTACTTTTTTTTAAGTTAATGTCATGCTTTTGAGATTATTCTGTTGATGCTAGTAACAGAATTCGTCCAACTTCTGTATAATAGTCATTGAATGAAGAAAACACTATTATGTGTTCATTCTTTCACCGATGTACATTTGATTGTTTCTAGTTGATTGCTATTGTAAACAGCACTGAATTGGACTCTCTTGTACTTACCTTCTGCTGCCCATTTGTAAGAACTGATCTGAATAGACACCTATAGAGTTGCTGGGTCCTGAGGTATATTCATCTTCAATGTATTAGGTATTGCAAAATTACCTTCCAAAATGGTTGTACTACATCAATTACCACCAGCAGTGCATGAGGGTTCCCATTCCCCATAATCATTATTAACACATATATTTAAAATTTTGTTTCAGTGTGTGTACAATGGCGTCTAATTATGGTTTTAATTTGCATTCCCTTGATTATTTGAAAAGGTTAAAAGATTATTTGGAAAGACATTCATATATATATTCAATACATACATTTGAGAGATCGGTTCATATATATATTGGCCATTTAGACCTTGCTCTTCCATAATTTTCCTGTTCATGTACTTTATCATATTTTTCTATTGTCTTTCCTTTGTCTATGGCTTTTAGCATATAGACATTTTTCTTGTTTTAATGGACTTTATCAATATTTCCCTTTGTTGTTTGTGCTTTTAGTGAATTGTTCAAGAAACTCCATCCTAAATTGAGATTTTTAAAAAGACACTCAAAGTTTCTTCTAAAAATTTCATAGTTTGCTTTTTCACATTTAAGTCTCTAGCCCATTTGGAACCTATTTTTGTGTATGATGAAAGGTAAAAAGATCTACTTTTATCTTTTCTCATATGGTTGGACAATTGTTTAAACATCAGTAGTTGAATATTTCATCCTCTTCCCTCTGATTTATACCACTTTCTGTGTATTTCTAGACTCTTTATTCTATTCATTTATTTGTTTATCCTTCTATCCATATCTCACTGTTTTAGTTTTTAGAGATCTGAATGTTTTAATATTTGGCAGGGTAAATATCCTCATATTATTAATACTGTAAATATTATTTTCATTATTCAAAGTTATCTTGGCAATACTTAGCCCTTTGTGGACATGAATTTTAATAGTAGCTTAAGCTGTGGGATATTGCCTTTTGGGAATTTGACTGAAATTGCATTGCATTTATAGAATAATCTGAGAAATTTAGATATCTTACTGAACTTAAGTCTTTTCTCATCCATGAACATAATATATTTTTCCATATATTTAGTTATTCTTGTGTATCCTTAAGTAGAAATCTTTATTTTTTTCCAGAATGTGCTTTTGCTAGTTTTTCTTAGACATATAATTGCTATTGTAAATCATATATTTTTAAATTAAATATTTGCTTGCTGTTTATGTTAATATTTGTGTATTAATCTTGTATCCAACACCTTTATTAAACTTTCTCATTGGTTCTAATGATTTTTAAGTTCTAATGATTTTATAGATGATCATTAGTTTTTATGAAAATTAAATTTTATTTCTAAATGGGGCCAGAGGTTGAATTTTTTCTAATTTTATTGACTTGTGATCAAAGAATGTTGTCTCTATGTTATTGATTCACTTGCATTTGTCATTATGCACTTGAAAAGAATGTATTCTCTACCATTTGGATTTAGGAATCTACATACTTCCATTAGATCAAGGCTATTAACTGTGTTGTTAAAATCTGCACCCATACTAAATTTTTATGCATTTGACTTATCAGTTACTGAGAGTGTTGTATTAAAATCTTCCACTATGATTATGTACTTGTCAAGTTTCTCCAAGAATTTTATTATTTTTTGCTTCACATATTTTGAAAATATGTTGTTAAAACTGTACAAGTTCAGAATTATCATATCTTCCAGGTTAATTGCTCTTTTTGTCATTGTATAATACACTTATTTCTAATGAAGTGTTTTGTCTGAAAGTTTAATTTGACGGATATTAATATAGCAGCACCAGCTTCTTTCTTGTAGTTGATATGTTCCTGGTATACTTTATTCCATTGTATATATTCTCAGACATTTATGTATCATATATTTAAGCTGGATTTTATTTCTTTTAATTTAATATGAGAATATCTATTCTTTAATTGATGAGTTTAGTTTATTTCTATTTATTGTATTATTTACACACTTATCTTACTTTTTGCTAGTAGCCATGCTTTTTTTTTCTTCATTTCCTGACTTCTATTTGGTTGATTGAGTCTTTATTCCCTTTTATTCCCTCCATTGGTTTAGAAATTATACATTTCTATTTGGGGGTGGTTACTTTTACAATTTTAATATGCATACTTGACGTATTAAAGTCTAAAGTTAATCAACTTCTCTGCTCTCCTAGGGTAAGGGAATGGGCTACAACCAAGTTATGTTTTAACTCTCATTATCTCCTTTCTTTCTCAAAGATTGCTATCTTTTAGTGTTTAGGGTCCACATTTTCTCATGTCTTGATAATAGTTATTATTAGTATCATTTTTTATAGTCAATGCTTTCTTAAATTTGTTATATAATTATCATTTGGGGGCTCACCTTTGTTTCTTGCATCTCACACTTTTCTTCTGGGTACAATTTTCTTTTTCTTAAAGTATATCCTTCAGTGGTTATTTAAGCGTGGGTCTATGAGTGAGTGGTCAGTCCTATTTCTCTTTGTTTGCTTGGAAATCCATTAATTTTGCCTTCACTCTGGAATGATAACCTAGTTGAGTACAGAATTCTAGGTTGATATATGTCCTTGCTCAGAAGATTGAAGTTTGGGTTTTTTTTGTTTGTTTTTTGTTTTGTTTTTGCTTTTTTTATTTTGACCATGCCACACAGCTTTTGGGATCTTAGTTCCACGACCACTGGACCACCAGGGAATTCCCAGAAGATTGAAGATATTATTCCATAAACTTATATCCTCTATAGCTTGCTGATAGGAATTTGCTATCAATCTAATTGCGTTTATAGAAAATAATCCACCAAATCTGGTTACTTTTAAGATCTTTCTCTTGGCCTTTGGCTTCACTACAATGAACCTAAATGTGGATCTGTTTTTATTTATCATGTTCAGTGTCTTTTGTTACTTTAATCTGAAGAGTCATATCTTTGCTTAATTCTGAAAAAACGTGATCAGCCATTATCTATTCAAATATTTCCTCTCACCTATTCTATATATTCTGTTTCTGAAACTCCTGTTCAACATGTCAGAACTTATTCTCTCCTCCACATCTCATGACCTCTCACTGATATTTTCCAACCCTTTATGTCTTGGCGACATCTGCATGTTTTGTTTATATTTCTCTTACAGTTCAATAATTATTCAACAGTTTCTAATTGTGTTGTTTAACCCATCCATTAAGTGTTTATATTTAGTAACTATATTTTCATTTACTGTATTTCTGTTTGCTATATTTTTCATAGTGCCTTGTTGTTTTCCTTAACTGTTTGTTTCATGTCTATAGACAGTTTAAACATACTTAAGTTATAGCCTTTCTCAGATTACTCTATTACCTGAAATTCTGGAGAATTTAATCTTATTGTCTGTTGTGTCTTTTGATGGTTAGTCATGGTGGATTGTGTCCTTGAGTATTTTGTAGTTTTGGAAGGTGAACTCATCTCCAGTACTTTATCTGTGGGAATCTCATGAAGTCTTGCAAGTGCTTCTGCCAAGCACCAAAGGGTATTACTGGCATGGAATGAATTTTCTGTACCTGAGGGGGAGGGTTCCCAAATCACACCTGTAGTGTAAAATCAGACCTCAAGCCCACATGTGTGTAAGCCTAAGATATCAATTTCCCATTAACTGTCTTTTTAATCTAGAGTTCTTACAGAGATAAGTTTACTATACTGATGAGCAATTTTTTTCCTAGTCTATTTTTTCACTGAAGATGTTCCTGTGAACTTCAGGGATCCTGGCTTTATGTGTGGTTCTAATTTTTTGCATATTTTGCCTCATACAGAGCCAAAATATCATTTTCTGACCCCAAATGTGTATGGAAATCCATCCTGTAGATTGTTGAACATAAAGGCTCCCTGATTCCAAGATCCACAGCATCAATTCATAGCTGATACTTTAGTTTAAGTTCTCTCTTCATTTCTGACACCTGGAGATTTCTCTTTTTTCTTACAATCCCAGCAATGCATTTTTATTATTTAATATACTGTGTCCAAAATTCATGTCTTTGTAGCTTTCTGACTCCTATAGTATTCCCTTAAATTGGCAGAAGCAGGACAACACCACCTGTCTCAGTTCTGCTGGCCTGAACTTCCTTCCAACACCGGCAGCTGTGTCTGTGCCCTCAGTTCCTGCTCCACCTATGAGGCCAAGTGTAAGTCTATCCCCTGGCCCCATTCTTGTCTGCCCCAAATCATGCAATGAATCAGGCCATGCCCAGTCACATCCCAAAATATAATTCAAGATGGGCATGGAGCCTAGGGAGATAGATAGAGAGTAAGTGAGGATGAGTCCCCTGGAGATGTGGAGCCTGGGTCTGTTCTAGGATGCAGGATGATTTTAAATCAACCAAAAATCCAAGCACAACTTACTCTGAAAACACACCACACACACAAACTTGACAAGATGGACACCATGCTGCCCAAGGAAGGCCATGACAAACCACGTCACAAGAAGAAGAGAGGCTCAACAGGAGAGCCTAGAGGAGACTGGAGTTGCCTTCCTCTTCCAGGAGGGTGGAAAACAGCCCACTTAAGAAGTAGTTCTGGGCATGGCTTTTGAAGAAAGGATTTCAAACCCATTACCTGTGTCTCCATACTCTCCAAAGATATTGATGAAGATGTCAGCATCAGTCCCTGCACCAATGACATCACCAGTGTACACCTTGAGTTCATACTTGTTACCTGGAGATGAAGACAGAGAAAGTCTCAGCTCATTCAGGTCCTGAGTAGAGAAGAACAGAGGCCAAAGTAGCTACCGACCATCCACCCTTCCCTCCAGCAATGCATGAATTGTCACCATTACTTTCAATAACCAAGCAAGACACAAGTCGCCTGACGTTGGTTCTAAATGGTCATAGCTGAACTGCGTGCAGAGCAGAAATCAGAGGTAGAGGGGACTTCTGTTTTTATCTACTAACTTGTTGCCTTGGGATGCATGAATCAACCCAAATACAACCAACCCACCACCAGCGTTTCTCCTCTGGATACTGAAATGACTCCCACTGGGTCCCCAGCCTCTACTCTGTCTTCTCCAATCTGTTCTCTATGCTGCATCACAGTATAAAAATCCATGGGGGAAAATTGATTATACAAATAAAAATCGAATTTATATGTAAGTTTTCAAGGCCATAACCAATGCAAAGACCAGAGGAACCAATAATAGCTAGCAAATGCAAGTTCAGGCATTACCTCATTTAAAGACCTGTATCAGCTTCCTGTATCTTTGCTCCATTTATTGAACAGAAATCCATTCTCTGTAACCCCAAAATGCTTAAGCCTTGGCCATGGCCTCAAGTCAGGGGGTGGTGGGGCTCAAGGTAAACTTGACAACATGTTGAGCCCTGCCCGGGTCTCCCCAACCGGAGCCTGCCTTAGGGTGGGGTAGCAAAAGCCAAGGATTGCTATGTGGTGTGAAATGGAGATTCCTCTAGATTTTCTTTGGGTGCCAACAATTCTAAGGGCTGAGGCAGCTTTCCCTTCCCTTTCCCCTTCCTACAATAGCTTTCTATTTTTCATGTACCAGAATCTTTTTTTTTTAGATGTCTTATGCCTAATATATGAAACTGATAAAAATTAGAGCTGTTTTAATTGAGGCGCAAATCAGAGCCCCTCTGCCCACCTCCTCCCTAGAGCCTTCCTTCATGTCCCAGCCCCCACGTGTCTTGCTCCTCTGTGTTGCTTGGCTCTGCCATGGTCTCTGTGTCAATGATTTCCAAGTTTCACCATCTCCTCCTTGTGCTATTTGCTGTTTCCTGCAGGTGAGAATTCTATGTTCCTCAAGAAGTTAAAAGAGGTCTGGGAGCAGGACTTCCTTCTCTCATATGGCTTC
The DNA here is from genome assembly GCF_949987515.2 of Delphinus delphis. Taxonomy (NCBI): domain Eukaryota; kingdom Metazoa; phylum Chordata; class Mammalia; order Artiodactyla; family Delphinidae; genus Delphinus; species Delphinus delphis. Next base: position 62,614,980 of record NC_082695.1, read on the forward strand.
TCTCATAGCCCCTAGCACAGTGCTGGGCACATATTAGAGTCTCACTGAGTATGTTGAAAAGCTAATTGAATTGAATTTCCTAAATCTCAAAGTCTCATGAAGTTGCTCAGGGCAAAGGACTGAGGTGGGGAGGTGAGAAGAAATCTAATTTCATCCCTTCCCATCTCGAATCCTGTCCAGCAGTACAGGGCTGCCCTCTAGAGATGACACAGTGCAGAATCCTGCAGGGGACCCACGGAGGACACTCCACCCGCACAGCCCTGACGGCTGGCCTTTGACCTGCTGAGGACATTGAGCCAAGAAGGAGCAAAGTCTTCTCTTTCTCTCCTCAATCTTTACTTGGTGAAACCCATCCAGGGAGAGGGAAGACCCTCCAATCTTTGTCCCCAAATGAAGGCTTCAGTAGGACAGTTGTTCTCAGATTCCCACCCCTTTTGCTTCACCACTAAGACTCTTCTGAGACGGGACACGGAGCCAGGGCCTTCAGAAGAGTCCAGACAGGCAAACCCCGGCTCAGTGACTTGAAACTTGGGCCACATTCAGGCTCCCAGGGGAGCTTGTTAACAAGGCAGATTTCCAGGTTGCCTTCCAGGGACCCTTCATCGGGGGTTCATCCAGCGAATCCTGTTCTTGATCATCCTCCAAGGTGCACAGGCCTCCTGCAGGAGTTCTTTCCTCCTCTGGCTGGCAGGGCCTCTGAGAGCCACTCACTTTGGTTCAAGTCCTTTCTCAGGTGCAGTCCAGGGCTCACTTCACACAGAGGCAAAACCCCTCTGCAGGGCCGGTGGTGCCAGGGTGGCGTGGGGACTGGGAGAGGCTCTGAAGGCCACTGCTGAACATCAGTCAGAGGGGCAACAGGACCCCAAAGGGAACTGGGCACAGTGAAGCAGGAGAAAGGATGAGGGGGCTAGGGAATATTTGTGGAAGGAGTAGCAGACACTCTGAATCATTCCAGAAGGCGGAATTTGAATTAGTGGGTTGAATTACAAAGAGGAATATTTTAGCTCACCAAAAGAAACATTTTCTAATATGTAGGGCTATCCAACAAAGGACTGGGATGCCCTCGGGGGAAGTGAGTTTCCCAATCCCGGAGACACCTAAGCAGTCACTCTATGCCAAGCACATTGGTGGGGAGCCACCTGTCAGGGATGCTGTGGAGAAAATGGCAGAGGTGAGGGATGTGAGAACACTAAGGGTCCTCTTCAATCTGCAATTCCACAACATTTGACCAGGAAAGGCAGCCTTGCAGACTATGGAGGGAAGCCAGGAGAACAAGGAAGCATCTCAGAGGATGGGAGAGGTACCCAAGTCTCATGCAGATGAGGCCCGGAAAGCAGGAGTCCATGAGGGCTTTGGGAACAAACATCCTCATCCTGGGAAAGACCAGAGAAGCAGAGTATCAGGGCCTAAGTGAGGCAGCAGGATGATAAGCCAATGGTCAGGGGCCAACAGGCCAGAGAAAGCTTCTAGGCCTTGCCAGGCGAGGCTATCAGGGGCCCGTGCCCAGGGATCAGGAAGCCAGATGAACAGAATGCAGGAGGAAGTTGATTCTGGAACAAGGCTAGACTGTCTTCTAAACTCTGTGGAACTTTCTACAGCAAGATGAGATGCTGGGTCCCCATGTAGCTGGCTGGATGGATAGAAGATGACCCTTGATCACACTGAGGAGTGGCCAAGAACTGCCTTTTAAATCTGCTCTTTAAAAGGCCCCATAGGGCTTCCCTGGTGGTGCAGTGGTTGAGAGTCTGCCTGCCAAGGCAGGGGACACGGGTTCGAGCCCTGGTCCAGGAAGATCTCACATGCCCCGGAGCAACTAGGCCCGTGAGCCACAACTACTGAGCCTGCGCGTCTGGAGCTTGTGCTCCGCAACAAGAGAGGCCGCGACAGTGGGAGGCCCGCGCACCGCGATGAAGAATGGCACCTGCTCGCCGCAACTAGAGAAAGCCCTCGCACAGAAACGAAGACCCAACACAGCCAAAAATAAATAAATAAATTTTTTTAAAAAAAAAGGCCTCATAGACAGACAAAGAAGCTTCTTTTATTACTGTTCTCTCTCCCTTTTCCCATATTTCCTCTTCAGGCAGAACCCCATAATATCTGATTTGCCATTTTCCAAGCAAGCACTAGGGCCCAGAGCCCATTCGAAGTTGTGATGAAGTGCATATATTGATGAAAGAATAAAAGCAGGGCTCCGTTCCCTCACCATTGGCAAACGGCCAGCACAGTACAGCAAGGCTTCCTCTTAAGTGTTCACATGAGAGCCCCCCAATTTCCTGTGATCAGAGTTTCAACAAACGCAAACTCGCCTTTCTGGCACAGTGGGTGGTTTGGCCAGGGGGAAAGGGGAAGGGCCAGGAAAAATCCCTGCCCCAGAGGCCAAGGGAACAAGGCAGTCTGGAGAAAGATGATGAGAAGAAAGGTGGAAAGAAGAGGCCAGGAATGACTCACCTTCCCTGGCAAATAATACTAAACCTTCACACAGGGACTGCAGTTCACAAGGCACTTGCATGTCCTTGATGGAGTCTGATCCATGCAAGGGCCACGTGAGGAGGGCAGGTACTGTGAACATTCTTACTGACAGACGAGGTACCGGGGCTCAGAGAGCAAGGTGGCTTAGCTGAGGACACACAGCTGCTAAATGTTGCCAGCAGGGCTCAAAGCCATGTCTCTTGTCTCCAAATCCAGGGCTGTTTCCAGAATACCTCATGGGCTCTCATGCTCTTGGCCAGAGGTCAGCAACATTTTTCTGTAAGTGCCAAATAATAAATATTCTCGGGCTTGCAGGCTTCCTGTGTCATGGAATATTCTTCTTGTTTTGATTTCTTTTCAACCCTTTAAATATGTAAAAGCCTTTCTAGTCTCATGGTCCACAGAAAGACAGGTAGAAGACTGGGTTTGGCCACCCCCTGCCCTGTGTTCTCTTGTGCTCTCAGGCACCGTCCTGTGTGTTTCTGGCACAGGACTGCAGGCAACTCTGCTCTCTGTGGCCTGGATGGGAACGGAGCTGCCTGGCGCAGGGGAGTCAGCTGCTGGTTGCAGGATAATCACAGCACAACCTAACCACTAGCTAAGCAGCTCAGGGCTCTGAAGGTGGGGGAACTATTGCCCTTTCTCTGTTGGGGTGGAAGGGGTGAGAAGGAGCAGGTCCTGTGCTCCGTTTTTCCTGCCATTACAACGCTGTGTGACTAGGCTGAGCCTGCTGTTCCCTTGAGTCCAGTGGAGAAGGGGGTCTGGTCTGGGGTTTTCTGAAGGTGGGGACGATGGCAGGTCCAGTTCTGCAACCTTTGGCGTTATGCCCTTCAGCTCATTGCCTGGTTGTGAACGAGCAAGGAGCAGAGATGGGGAGAGAGGGGAAAGTCAGGCTGGAGGAGGGACTAACAAGTTCATCCCCCTTCCTGAGTGAGCATGGGAGAAACAGGGACTAGAGATGGCCCACCCCAGCCCTAAAGTTGGCCTGTGGTTTACCCATTTGGCATATTATCTGTTATAAAATTCTCCCTAGAACTGATTTCTCTCTGGCCTTTCAGCAGGGTTACCATTAGCCCAAATGGTGCCTTTGTGCAAATTAGATAAAGGGATCCCTTCCTCAAGACACATTACTGCCATCTGTTGGATAACTGTCATAATAAATGCATAAATCTACAAGCTCTATGATGTGAAAGCTGTCTCCTTACATAGTTGCACTTGTGCAGTGCATAGCCTGTACATCTGAACCCAGCAACCCTACCTTTCAGGTAGTAGCCTCCTTCCACTAAAGGTCAGCGGGAGCTCGGAGTGGACAAACTAATTGAAACGTTTGATCTGAACAATATACAACAGATACAGATCACGGTGCCGATCACCTGGTGCCTTCCAAAGCCAAACAGCGTTGAGCTGGGGTGCTGTACGGATAGTATCATTTACAGCTTAAAGACAGATTGCTACCTCAAGGCCACATCATTGGGTTGTCTGTGTCCTTCTTGCCCTGCCCAGGGGATACCCAAGTCCAGCCTTGCCCTTGCCCTTTTTTGCTTCTGCACGCCCCATTGCAGAGGCACAAGGCTACTCCCTCCAAACAGGAAATCTGTCCCCTGCGGACCAGCCGGAAGTTGCATGTGCGGGCTTCCAGAAAAGGCAGGCACTGGCAGACCCCAGATGCCTCCTGCGCCGCCGGGTGTGCCAGCGGCTCCCACAGCCTCCCCAGCGCGCTGTCTGGAACAGTCAGCACACAGCAGTGACGGGACACATCTCCAGAGAGCAACCCTGGGTGGCAGGGGGAGGCAGAGCCCTGAGGGGGCCGGAAGCCCCAAGTCCTAGTGCCGCGTGCACAACTGAGCCAGCTGAGCTGCTCATCGTGTGCCCAACAGCAGAAGCCTAGCAAAGACCCCATAACTAAGCCTCTGTCCCACTTGCCAAGGAAGAGACCATCCCAACCCCAACGTGGTTTGAGCCTCCGAGAAGCTCTCGTGGTCCAGGCTTTTTCAGGAAGCAGAGAATCATGAATGAGCTAATGATGAGCTGACTGAGTTTCTTTCCCTGCCTTTCGCCCATCCCCAGATCCTGTTTAATTAGAAAGTGGCTTTATTTATTTTGGCAGGTGAGACTGGGGAGGAGGGTTGGAAGGAGGATGACGGGTCCTGATTTTACCCCACCCCCAACCGCATCTGCCAGGTTCACACCCTGACACCCGGCACTTCCGCTCACCCAGAGCAAGGATGCCAACACACAGAAGTGAGATCTCACAGGCGCTGCGTGGGAGGAGATGAAAATGGCAGGGAGAGAGATTCAGGGGGGGCTGCCCTGGGGGTGGAAGCCGAGGGGGAATGTTCTCCCCCCAGCCAGGGAATGCCCCTAACTACTCAAGCCTGCATGGGTATGGGGAGAATGTGGTCTGCAGAACCCAAGGATGGGCGGCAAGGCTCCATGCTGAGAGCTAGGTCATGGCCACTGATCAGTGAATGCCTTCCCAGGCCCATGGGCTCGAATTCTCCCTCCCCCAGTGCTGTCCCCCTACAGTTTCCTCCTTCTTCTCTCCAGTCCAGAAACCCAAATCTCTCACCCAGATTCACCCTGTTCTTTAAACAGGACTGGAACACCTCTGCTTTCTCTATAAGGCCCTCGACTTCGCTGCCCTTGCAGACACACCCACTAATCAATAGATAGCTAGTGGGAAGCAGCCGCATAGCACAGGAAGATCAGCTCGGTGCTTTGTGACCACCTAGGGGGGTGGGATAGGGAGGGTGGGAGGGAGGGAGACGCAAGAGGGAAGAGATATGGGAACATATGTATATGTATAACTGATTCACTTTGTTATAAAGCAGAAACTAACACACCATTGTAAAGCAATTAGACTCCAATAAAGAATTTTTTAAAAAATAAATAATGAGAGCCTCCAGGGCTTACTGAGAACTAGTGTGGGCCAGCACACCTATTATCTCCTGTAATCCTCACAATGGCTATTGTCACCATCTACTGATGAGGCAATCTATGGAAGCAGGAGGTTGACACGAGTTTTCACAGTTGGAAAAGATTGAAACCCACACCTGGACTCAAGGGATCCAGACAAGAAGGCTCTCTCCTTAGCTGTCATTACACCCACCCTACCGGCTGTAGCTTAAACCCCTGATTCTCTCTAAAGGGCCCTACCTCCCAAGCCCTAAGTGCTCCATTCCAGAACTTCTGGGGTCTGCATCACTTATTTGGCACTTAACACTTGCTAGAACACAGGCCAAGGGTTGAACGCAGCTGAGCCTGGTTACACAACATTAAAACATCACTCAGTCATGAGTAGTTGCTCTTGGGTGGTAATCAAGAAAAAGTACTCTGCTCTTTTCATCTCCCCCACCCCCAAATAAATATACAGCTCATATATTTCCTAGGAAACTGTGATGTCAGCCTAACGCTATCAGGTGTTTGACAGTATTGAGTAGATAAGCTTTTACTCCACCTCGTGCTCACCTCCCTCACTGCCAAGCCCCACGGAGCTATTTCCACACGCACCCCCATTGCTCGCCTGCCCCACTCCTGCTGCGCTGCTGAAGGTCCTTCCCTTCCACGTGCACACTCAGCAACTGTGGCTGCATTTCCTCTTTCCAACCCAGATTCCACTCCATTGCTGGAGTTTATCCTCCCACAGTGCTGGGAAGCCGGCACTTCTCAGTTGCTGCCGGAGGTGAGTAACACGTGTCAAAAGACTTATCATTCTGTGAACCCCTTGAGCCAACAATTCAATCCCTGTGCATAACAATTAGTTTATACTAGGAAATAATTGTGTTCATTGATTACCTAAAAAGATGGCTATCACAGCTCGGTTAGTAATAACAAGAAATTGAGAACAACTTAAAAATATCCAATGTTATAAAGCAGAAACTAACACACCATTGTAAAGCAATTATACCCCAATAAAGATGTTTAAAAAAAAAAAAAAGAATGTATGTTAATAAACGTCAACCTGTATGCAAAAAAAAAAAAAAAATCCAAAATGAGGGATTGTTGGGGGTGAATTACAGTATTCACTCATTCATGAAATACCATGCAGCCGTTTAAAATAATAGTTTAGAAAATTAGTCAATGCTATTAAGTGAAAAAAATTGGATATAAATCTGACTATAATACAATACCATTTTTCATCAATATATAGTGTTTAATACATTCATGCACAAAAAAAGAATAGAAAAGAAATTCACCAAAATGTTAACAGAGGTGTCTCTAAGGCTGTCCTACACAGTGATTAAGTTCAAGTCTCTGGGTTCACTTTTGGCTCCTTCACTTATAAACAAATTACTTAACCTTTTTGTGCCTTTGTTTCCTTCATCTGCAAAATGGGGATGTGATAATACCTCCCTATGTCAGAAACATACAAACAGCTTATACAGCTTAATTTAAAAAAAAAAGAAAACAAAACAAAGAAACCAATCAAAACATGGGCAGAAGACCTGAATAGACATTTTTCCAAAGAAGACATATAGGCACATAAGGCCAACAGGCACATGAAAAGTTGCTCAGCATTGTTAATTATTAGAGAAATGCAAATCAAGACTACAGTGAGGTAACACCTCATTCCAGTCAAAATGGCCATCATCAAAAAGTCTACAAATAACAAATGCTGGAGAGGGTGTGGAGAAAAGGGAACGCTCCTGCACTGTTGGTGGGAATGTAAATTGATACAGCCACTATGGAAAACAGTATGGAGTTTCCTTAAAAAATTGAAAATACAGTTACCATATGACCCAGCAATCCCACTCCTGGGCATATACCTAGAAAAGACAAAAACTCTAATTTGAAAAGATACATACACCCCAATGTTCACAGCAGCACTATTTACAATAGCCAAGACATGGAAGCAACCTAAGTGTCCATCAACAGATGAATGGATAATGAAGATGTGGTACATATATACAGTGGGCTATTACTCAGCCAGAAAAAAAGAATGAAATAATGTTATTTGCAACAACATGGATGGACCCAGAGATTATCACATTAAGTGAAGTAAGACAGACAGAGAAAGACAAATATCATATGATATCACTTATATGTGGAATCTAAATAAATGGTACAAATGAACTTATTTATGAAACAGAAATAGACTTACAGACATAGAAAGCAAACTAATGGTTACCAAAGGGGAAAGAAGGGGAGGGATAAATTTGGGATTAACAGATACAAACTACTATATATAAACTAGATAAACAACAACGACCTACAGTCTAGCACAGGGAACTATATTCAATATCTTGTAATAACCTATAATGGAAAAGAATATGAAAAACACTTGATGCTCAGGGGAGGGGTCAAGTAGGAAACCATTGGTGGCTGGAATGGACACCCACAGGCCAAGGCAATATCTGTATCATAAACTCACATTTTCATGATTACATAATACAGCTCTGTGAAAGTGCAATTTCCAAAAATAGAAACAAAGGTTATTATAAACACCTATTTGAAAACCAAAATAACCAAGTATGGGGCAAATATACAATTCCATGCATTCCCCCAAAGGTTCTGGCTGGTTGGTTGAAAGAGAATGTTGCTGGCAGTGGTCCCAGGGAACCTGAGGCCACAGTGAAGCTGCGAATTTGAGGGTCTGTCCCCAGCTTTGTGAATGAGACACTGTGCCACCAAGACCCATCAGTTCCTAAAGTGCCCTCATTCTGTTTGAAAGCCTGGCGAACTCCTCACCCATGAAGTCACAGATTGAGCATCACCTCCTCTATGAAGCCCTCCTGATTCCTCCTTCATCTGTGCTTCCATTGGCCTGGGTCATCCCCCACCTACAACATTCTATCCCTTTGTACTGTGATTATTTACTGGCCTGACTCTCTCCCCTCTAGACTCTAAGCTCCTACAGAGAAAAGGCCTTACATATTTACCCTGAGCCCAGGATCTGGTGCAGAGAAGATTCCCAATAAATGTGCACTGCCCACTGAATCACCGAATGACATTGGAGGAGCGTGAGCTGGCCTCTTGAGCCCAAGGCTCTAGCTCTGCCTATAGTTACCCTGTGTGACCAAGAGCAGCTTGTTCAACTTCCCTGGGCTTCTGATCTCTTCTCTGTAACACGGAGGAGGGTAGATAAGGTCGTTTTGGGTACTGAGATTATCTGGTACTCTTCACTGGGGCCTCATTCAAAGCAGTTCTCTTCTTCCCACTCTTTCCGGAGATGACTTTCTGCAATGCTAGGTGGTAGCAGATGGGGTGGGTGGGAAGCTGCTGTGAAGTTCAGAGGAGGAGAGCGCTGCGGGGCTGGCCCTGCTCTCCCCACCCCGAAGCCCTCGTGGCTGTGAGTCCGTGGCCCAGGACCACCTCTGTAGGGTTCCGAGGAATCATGATTCCCATGAAGCAGCCACAGCAAACAGAGCTAGGGGACCCTGAGTAACATTTGAGCTGGGTTCGGGGGAAATGTCAGGGAGAGGGAAGGGGTTTGGGAAGAGTGGTGCCCCTCGCAAGTTTGGCTGCCGTCAAGGTCATGAGCCAATCCCCAGTTGTCTAGATGAGCCTGCCGGATTCTAGAGGGGATCCTGACGCTTAGTGCCTCCAAGGTCCTTTCTGAGTCTGAGAGGCCAGAATCCTGAGTCTGTGCATCTCAGTGTCAGCGCAAACCTAGATGTGGAAGAAGCAGCAGGGGGAGAAACACTGGCTTTGTAACAACAGCGACAACCAGACTTGCCTCATGTACTGAGCATTTATTCTATGTTCTGCACTGCACTAAGTCCTTTAACGTTCACTCCCCTAATTAACCAGCTCAAGCACTTTCTGAAGTGGGAATTAATGTTATCCCCACTTTACAGACGAGGAAATAGAGGTAGAGAGATTAAGGCATCTGTTCATGCTTAACTGGTAGAAAGGCAGAGCCAGGTTTTGACCACAGAGATTGGGGGTTCAGAGACAGAGCTCTTGGTGGGGAGATGGGCATGTGCAAAAGAATAGAAAGCAGGGGGTGGGGATGAAATGGGGAAGAAGCATCCACTGTAGAAGGGGAGGGGCCAAAAGCCAATCTCCTCCTGCCTCCGTAGAGGAAGGCTAGCCCCAGACAATCCTCTGTTGGCTTGTGAAAATAAACACTCTACTAGTACTGAAAAGACCCAAGAGGCCATCTGGTGCCCCTACTCCACAGAGGAAGAAACTGAGGACAGGAGAGGACTGAGCTCTGCCCCATGTCCCATCCCTGCTGGGGGCAAAGCCAGAACTAGAACTCAGGGTGCACAGCCCATGTGCTTTCTGACCCAGAGAGCTATATTTTTAAATTAATGATCTAACTACTCTATGATATCATCCAGTAGAATCTGGGAGTAGGTCAGGGCTGCCGGTTTATTTGGCAGGGCTCTCACGTCGGGTGTCTTTTGCATCAGTCACCCAGGCTGCTTGCATTTGCTCCTGTACCATGCGGTTCTCTGGCTAGTCCGTAATCCACTGCAGGTCAGCACAACCTGCACATGCCCCTAAGACGTTAATCACGATCCCTTTCTTGTGCTGTCCTTTTTTCAAATGCACCCTGGGCACTGTGCCCAACACAGTCTTGCCAAGACCTGGTGCACACCCGGAGCTGTGTGATAATCATTGTGTAGCACAGCCTGGGCTGGAAATTATAACCCAGTTACCTGACGAAATAAACAGGACTGGAAACAGTGATTGTGCCAGAGGAACGCAATGTCACTTTTACCTGGTCCCCAGCTCTGGGCAACTTTGGGCCCCCAGCACTGGCTGTCTCATTTGGTAGAGCCAAAAAAAAGGAAAGCCAATCCATTTGCTCCAGACCGGGAAGCAATGAGGACGTCATCTGCCTCCCTGCCGCCTGCACACTGCACGCAGCCCACCTGCCCAAGCTGCTGCTCCTCCTTGTGGGCTCCCTTTCCTCCAACTACCAGCCCCTCAGTCTCTGTGGAGCACAACACAAAACTGGCTGCAGGCGTATTTATTATTAATCCACCAAAGAAGACTAAACGCTCCTTAGAAGAAGGTTTGTCCCTAACGAACAGGTCCCAGCTGGGAGCAGGGGTGGTGGCCGGGCCCACCTCACTCCGGGCCCTTCTGAATGCAAGGGCCCTCTCGGCTGTCAGTGAGGCCTGGTCTGAAACCCTGATGAGCTGTTGGGCCTGGGCTCTGACAGCCCTGGGGTGTGCACAGCCCCCAGGCCAGCTGGAACTCAGCTCCTGGCTTCAGAGGCCTGTCTCACTGCCAAGCTGGCAGGCTCTCCTGTTGCAATGTGGGCTCAGTACTGACTTAAGCCACGTGATCAACTCAGTGCTTTTCAAGGTGGGAGGGTTTGTGGGTTGGCACCAGGATGGGGACAATTACTTGGCCAGCAGGCAGGAAATGACGTCATATTGGCAGTGAGAAGGCCATGTCTGCCCTAAACAGGTCTTGCCCGTGCCTCCCTACCGATGAGAGCCCCTGGCTTACGCTCCTTCGAGCCCCAACACTGGGTCACCCCAAATCTACTCCATCTTATCCTGCCTGTTTACCTCCACATCCCCACCCCTGATCTTTCAGTGCCACCCCCATCCCACCTCCAGCTTCAGGGATGTGCCCTGAGCCTCCCTGGGGCCAGAAAGGCACAGGTAGTCCTGCGTTCTCAGCCTGTGTAAGTCTGCAGTGTGCTTGTCAGCTGCATGTGGGTGCTGTGCCCCACGAATGTCACACTAAAGGTGACCCAGCAACAAGGGGATCACTGGGCGGAAGAAACATGGAGCCACGTGAAAGGGCCGAGAGATGCTTAGCTAGCAGAGTACCAGAGGAAGCTAGCGCCTCAAGGGACCTTGGACAACATCCGGGTGTTCTGGTAAGATGAGAAGGCAGCCCAGAGGACAAGTAACTTGCCTAAGGGGCACAATTACAGAGGGGCAAGTCTAGAAGTCAGCTCTCTGTGCCCCAGGAGAGCTCTTTCCACCCATCTCTGCTGCTGGTCTTCATGAGTGGGTGTGTCTGCACACAGCCCACACACACACACGAGCCCGCGTCCTATCGATCTTCACCCAAGCCCCACCGAAGTGACCAAGTGCGCAGGCACAAGTGAAAGTGTTACCCTCAGAGAAACCTGAGCTTAGCTGGAGACACCAGATAGACACTTATTAAGGAGTTAGAACCCAAAGAGGCAAACAGCGGTCTCTGAGATATGGTGTTTCTCAGCCATTTATCCATCTCAAAACTCCTGAGGGCTATAGCACACCCCCATCAGCCACAGTGGCTCGTCTGGCTATAGCTGATTCAGCCAGAATGTATCTGAACCTCAGGGAGCAGGTGGAAAAGTTCCTCCTCTCTGCCCATGAGATTCCTTACATATCCCCTAACTGCCTTTGGGGTGGGGGCCCTATGCTGAGAATCACTGCACTACAGTGGAAGGCACAGACTTCACTTTCTCCAGAGTTTGCAGGGAGAGAAAAACCCAAGGCAAGGGCACAGGTGATGCTTTCCAGAGAGGCTGGGGCTTTAGACCCAATGGGGTTTGGGTGGCATGGAGAAAACAGAAGGAGAGGGTGAAATAGAGCAGGTGAGGGGGAAGAGGAACGGGCCCTGATGTTTCCTCTGACCCTGGTATATATTTTAGTGGGTGATCCACAATTTTCTCTCTAACTGACTTGAGACAGATGTCTGGGAGAAAGGAGAAGCCCCCAAGGCAGCAGGCAGGCAGGCAGGCCCTGGGGCTCTGGTGAGAGCAGTCTTATTCAGTCCTTTTCGGGGTAGCTGAGGTGGGGCCTGAACCCCAGAAACTGCTCTCAGTAGTCTGGCTTCCACTCCTCAGTCTGGGAGTAGGTGGGGAGAGGGTGTCTCATCCTGTCCCTCAGGCTTCAATCCCATTTCCCATGGGTCCCTTGAAACCTCTTCATGGTTTATTAGTGCCGGAGAGAACAGCTTTCAGAATGCCGCCTGCCAGACACTAGAGCCAACACAGTCTGAGCAAACAGGTTGAGAAAGGGGAGTTGCTGGCCTGAGATCGAGAAACAGAGGAGGAGACTACTCAGGGTCATGGATGTTCCCTGACCTTCGTTGTAGGTGCAAAGCGGAGATAATAATAGACCTTACTTCCTCAGGGTGTTATGAATTTTAAATAAGATACTATCTGTAAGGTATATGCACACGAAGACACAGTCTGAAGAAGGATTTTGTCCATAGCTAGTAGGTGGCGTTGTTGGGATTTGAACCTAGGACTCTGTGACTTGAGACGGGAGCTCTGAACCATCATGCCCTCCACCCTCTTTGTGAATACCTTGTACTATGGCAATGTCTGTCCTCTCTTAGACTGTGAGCATCTTGAGGGAAAAGACCATATTTTCACCCTGACCCAGAATCTAAGAGCAGCTCGGGGGGGCATCACCAATGGCAGTTGCTAATGATGAAGCTTCAGTTCGAGGGCTGGGAGACTGTCCTTAGATCCTGGCCAAGGGCTTTCATCAGCGTGTAAATGTCAATGCCCCTCTGGGTTCTGGGTGTCAAAAGGGTGAGCCATTCCAGACAGGATGAAATAAATCCTCTAGGAAGGGAATCAGGTGTCCATGTCAATGGAGGTGGGGGAATACAAAGAACCAGATGGCAGGAGGGAAAATTCGCCACACTTCTGGAACGATTCGATAGTCAGACTGTGTTTCCAGGTATAATCAACACAGATATGCTGAAAAAGCAGCTGGCAACCCTCCCCAGGCCCCAGGAAGCGCCAGGACCCCCGACACCCATTCTAAGAAGGAAATGAGCATAGAGGTGGCGGCAGCCTCCCTGTTCAGGCTGCATATATATCTGAGATGCTTAATTAGGAGGTGTGATGTCTGCCTGGATCATTTTTTTGTTGAGATGTGGTGGAGAGCCAGCCAAGATTGGGACACCCACACCTGCTGACTCACGTGGGGATGAGTCAGGAGAATCCATAGGTTTCTCCAGCAGCCTCTAAGTCCTGGGCAAGGACTGAGGACTTGGGGTGGAGAGAGCATTTTCATCTTTTCTTCCCGGTGCTTATGGTGTAGTGTCACTGTTACAAATACTTAATGAGAATTTAGGGTGCATTAAAAGAAGCAGGATGTAAACCAAATGTCCATTAACCAATGAATGGATAAATAAAATGTAGTATAAATATAAAAAGGAGTATTATTAGGCCATAAAAAGAAATGAATTACTGATATATGCTATAACATGAATAAACCTTGAAAACAGGGCTTCCCTGGTGGCGCAGTGCCAATGCAGGGGACACGGGTTCTTGCCCCGGTCCGGGAAGATCCCACATGCCGCGGAGCAGCTGGGCCCGTGAGCCATGGCCGCTGAGCCTGCGCGTCTGGAGCCTGTGCTCCGCAACGGGAGAGGCCACAACAGTAAGAGGCCCGTGTACCGCAAAAAACAAAAACAAAAACAAAAAAATAAAACCTTGAAAACATGCTGTATGAAAGAAACAAGTCACAAAAGGCCCCATATTATATGATTCTGTGTATATGAAATGTCTAGAATAGACAAAACTATAAAGATAGAAAGTAAATTAATGGTTGCCTAGACCTAGGGAGTATTGGGAGGGGTGTGTTGTGAGTGACTGCTAAAGGGTATAGGACTTCTTTTGGAATGATAAAAATGTTCTAAATTTGATTGTGGTGATGGTTGCACTTCACAAATATACAAAAAAACATTGAATGTACACTTTAAGGGTGAATTATATGGTATGTGAAGTATATCCCAATAAACAAAAAAAGTAGAAAAAAAGAAGCAGGACATCAAGGGATACTGAATAGCCAAAACAATCTTTAAAAAGAATAACAGGCACTTCCCTGGAGGTCCAGTGGTTAAGACTTCGCCTTCCAATGCAGGGGGTGCACGTTTGATCCCTGGTCAAGGAGCTAAGATCCCACATGCCTCAGGGCCAAAAAACCAAAACATAAAACAGAAGCAATATTGTAACAAATTCAATGGTCCACATCAAAAAATCTAAAAAATAAAATAAAAAGAAGAACAAATTTGGAAGTCTCACACATCCTGATTTCAAAACTCCTACAAAATTACAGTAATAAAAATGGTGTGGTACTAGCATAAGGACAGACATTTAGACCAATGGAATATAACAGAGAGCCCAGAAATAAACCCTCATATATATGGCCAAATGATTTTCAACAAGGGTGCTAAGACCATTCAATGGGGAATGGTCTTAGCACAGTCTTTTCCACAAATGGTGCTGAGAAAACTGAATATCCACATACAAAATAATGAAGTTGGACCCTTACCTTTCACCATATACAAAATTTAATTCAAAATAGATCAACAACCAAAATGTAGGAGCTAAATCTATAGCACTCTTAGAAGAAAACACTGGGACAAAAGCTTCATGACATAGGATTTGGCAGTGACTTCGGATATGACACCAGAAGCATAAGCAACAAAAGAAAAACTAGGGAAATTAGACTTCATAAAAATTAAAAACTTTTATGCACCAGCAGACACAAATAGCACAAAAGGCAGCCCATGGAATGGGAGGAAATATTTGTAAATCATGTCTGATAAAGGGTTTATATCCAGAAATATATTCTGGATAGACTCTTACAACTCCACAAGAAAACAAACAACCTGATTAAAAAATGGGCAAAGGACTTGAATGGACATTTCTCCAAAAAGATATACAAATGACCAATAAGCACATGAAGAGATGCACAACGTCACTTATCCCCAGGAAATGCAAATCGAAACCACAGTTGAGACACCACCTCACAACCATTAAGATGGTTATTATCAAATATAAACAAATAAAAACCCCAGAAAATAACAAGTATTGATGAGTGTGTGGAAAAATTGGAATTGCTGGTAGGAATGCAAAATGGTGCAGCTGCTGCGGAAAGGAGCGTGGCAGTGCCTCAAAAAGTTAAACATAGAATTACCATATGATCCAGTAATTCGACTTCTGGGTATATATCCAAAAGAACTGAAGGCAGGAACTCGAACAGATATTCGTACATCAATGTTTACAGCAACATTATTCACAATAGTCAAAAGGTGGAAACAACCCAAAGGTCCATTGACAGACAAATGGATAAATAAAATGCGGTCTATACATACAATGGAATATTATTCGGCCTTACAAAGAAAGGAAATTCTGACACATTCTACAATGTGGATGAACCTTGAAGATACTATGCTAAGTGAAATAAGCAGTCACAAAGGACAAATATTCTATGATCCCACTTATATGAGGTTCCTAAGTAGTCATTTTCAGAGAGACAGGAAGAAGAATAGAGGTTACCAGGGGTTGGGGGAGGGGGAGGGGAATATGGAGTTATTCTCTAATAGGTACAAATTTCAGCTGGGGAAGATGAAAGAATTCTGGAGGTGGATTGTAGTGATGGTTTCACAACAATGTGAATGTACTTGGTGCCATTGAATGGTGCATTTGAAAATAGTTAAGATGGTAAATATTATGTATATTTTTCCACAATAATATTTTAAAAGAAGCAGGCAATAAATATTATGTATATTTTTCCACAATAATTTTTAAAAAGAAGCAGGCAATGAAGTCAGGGAGGCCCTCTGCATGCTGTTCTGATGAGGCCCCATCTGCAACACAGGGTTCTAGCTTGGGAGGCACGTTCTTGAGGGGCAATGATAAACCAGCGCTGCTCAGGAGCCAGGCTGGGGAACAGCCACAAGAGGAGAGGCTGAGGAACCTAGGGGTGCAATCCTGAGAGGAGAGAGCCCTGTCTTCCTACAGCCAAAGGGCTAACGTGAAAATCTCCTGTACCGGGTGAGGGGAGGTCTGAATCAGATTAGCAAACATCTCAGGGAGACTCATGGGGGTTTAATTTCAGGCTGATCCTTCTGACAACAAGTGCCGCTCATCAGTGGGATGGGTTGCACTGGGAGGTTGGGCAGCATTCCCCACTCAAGAAAGGCTAGATTTAAACCAAAGCTGGAGAAGCAACTGGCGGGGATGCTGTGGAAGGATTCCTGTGACAGCAGGAGGCTGGGCCAGCTGACCTCCATGAGCTCCTCGCTCTGATCCCTCAGGCTCTGATCTCTCAGGTGCCCTTGGTCTTGCCCTGTCCAAGGGGCAGACAGAAGGCACATTCCACCAACAACTAGTAGCCCTGCCTTCTAGTCCCAGCTCTGTCAGTGATTGGCTGTCTGATCTTGGATGAGTCACCACCTCCCGGGCCTCAGTTTACTCATTTGTGTAATTAACACCTGCCTGCCTTCCCTCACCCCCACCCCCAGAAGTGTGGCAAGGACAAAGCGAAGCAAAGACTCATGAAGAGGAGAGCCCAGATACCTTCGCAGCCCTCCTCCCCTCCCTCCTGGCCTCTGCTTTCCCTTTCTCTCAGAGCAGAGCTGGTAGTGTTTCCAAGGATGCAGTTTGCACACCACTGGTGGTATGTGGGATGCTAGGGGTGATACTTGAGGCTTATCTAATGTTGCATATTTATTTTAATATGTGCTAATTATCCTTGATGTTTGTAGCAAAGGATAACAATAAAGTTTTTAATGATAGCTATATCCACTTTTTTTTTTTTTTTTTTGCAGTTCGCAGGCCTCTCACTGTTGTGACCTCTCCCGTTGAGGAGCACAGGCTCCGGACGCACAGGCTCAGCGGCCACGGCTCACGGGCCCAGCCGCTCCATGGCATGTGGGATCTTCCCGTACCGGGGCACGAACCCGTGTCGCCTACATCGGCAGGCGGACTCTCAACCACTGCGCCACTAGGGAAGCCCTCGGCAGGCGGACTCTCAACCACTGTGCCACTAGGGAAGCCCTCAACTTTCTTTTTAAAATATACTTACAAGTTAATATAAGTTGTAAAAAGTGAGTTAAAGAAGAATAATAATAACGAAAGTGATATTTGAATAAAGCAAAAGTCTTGAAGGAGGAATGTGAGTGGCTGGGATTTGGGAACCCCAGATGGATTGGGGAGATATAACAGCCTGGGCCCCCAGGCCCCAGCAACATCCTCCCAGGCCTGGTGATCAGATGCAAAGAAGACCAAAAGACAAAGCCTTTTGGTTGGTCCTATTGCCTGGTTCCCTTAAGGTGCCAGATTTTACCAACCGATTGACAACTAAGAAATAGAACTAGGTTCTCAGATCCTCCATCCACATGACTGTGAGCTGGTCGACTCCTACCTCCTTCTTCTTGAACCTGCTGTCTCTGTTCATACTGGTGCCAGTGGCTCCATGAGGAAGAGGACAGCCCTGACTCAGCCATTCCCCTCAAGGTGGTAGGAACATGTTGGGTCCCTCCCCCAAAGTATACTTAAATAGAAGCCTAGAGAGGAAATGCCAGGCTCTGTGCCACGCGGCGAGGGTGATATTCTTGTCCGGGGCAGCAGTTCCAGTGCACCTCGGCTTAGCTTCTGCACCAGGGAGGGCAAGCTCCCCTCAGGCACTTGTGTCTTTAAGCATGATATGCGAGATCCCCTGTAGAGGAACCATCTAGAAAACTGATCAAGGCCCAGTCCCCTCCACTCCACTATTATCTGCTGATCACCTTGGTCAAAGGGTCGGTCGGTCAGCCTGGAACACCAACCTTCCCTGAGGAGGCGGAATGAAAGAAAGTTCCGGCTGATTATTAGCCAGAACTTTGGGAGATGGCCCTTGGGGGTGGGGAGAGGGGAACAAGGGGAGGAGGGCATGGAATACACTCAGAAAATGCCCCCTTTCCTCTCTCCTCCTTCTATTGTGGCCCACATCGCACATTTTGAAACATTTTTACCTGTCAAACTACGAATAAAGAAATAATTATCTTCCCCATTTTGATGATCAAAGACCTCCAAACACCAAGTTAGTATAATTCCAGGTGAAAAGAAAAGAAACTTAACCTTTTGTTTACCAACACAGTCCCTGAATATATGAAGATCATTTTTTTCATTCCCTCTCCCAGAATCTAGCCTGGAAATACTAAAAACCCAATGCCCCCCAGCCCATAAAGGAGCAGGGAGCCCAGTTAGGCAGCCTGATTCAGAGACTTTAAGAAAACACTACCCTGGACAGTTCTTGTGGAAAGTTGGGGAACCACTGAGTTAATTCATTCTTTCTCAACGGTGATTTTCAGAAGCTCTTCTCCTAACAGTGGAGCAATGGATTTTCATGTGACCAAAGCAGAAGGTTGGATAAGGAGCTAAAAGGAGGGAAAAGGCCAAGAAAGGGGAAACTAAGAGAACAAAAGAGAAAGATGGCAAGCTTGACAATTTGCTAAGGATTGATCCTGATAAAGAGACTGGATCAAGGATTAAAGTGCCTAAGGTCTATAGGAGAATTGGTGAAATTCAGCCCAATAGAAAAGACAGGCACGGGGGCATGGGCAGGCAATTCACACACACACACACACCACAAATGGCCAATAAACATATGAAAATGTTCAACCTCACCAGTAATCAAAGGGAGAACATTGAAAAGCTCCTTTTCCAGAATGGCCATCACCAAAAAACCTACAAACAATAAATGCTGGAGAGGGTGTGGAGAAAAGGGAACCCTCCTACACTAGAGGTGGGAATGTAAACTGGTACAGCCACTATGGAGAACAGTATGGATGTTCCTTAAAAAACTAAAAATACAGTTACTGTATGATCCAGCAATCCCACTCCTGGGAATATAACTGGAGAAAACCATAATTCGAAAAGATACATGCACCTCAATGTTCATTGCAGCACTATTTACAATAGCCAGGACATGGAAGCAGCCTAAGTGTACATCAACAGAGGAATGGATAAAGAAGATGTGGTACATATATACAATGCGGAAGATGTGGTACATATATACAATGGAATATTGGAATGGAATGGAATATTACTCAGCCATAAAAAGAACGAAATAATGCCATTTGCAGCAACATGGATGGACCTAGAGAGTGAAGATGGACCTACTGACTGAAGTAATTCAGAAAGAGAAAGACAAATATCATATGACATTGCTTATATGTGGAATCTAAAAAAAGGGTACAAATAAACTTGTCTACAAAACAGAAATAGAGTTACAGATGTAGAAAACAAACTTACAGTTAGCAGAGGGTAAGTGGGGGGAGGGATAAATTGGGAGATTAGGATTGACATATACACACTACTATATATAAAATAGATAACTAATAAAGACCTACTGTATAGCACAGGGAACTCTACTCAATACTCTGTAATGGTCTATATGGGAAAAGAATATAAAAAAGAGTGGATATATGTATACGTATAACTGATTCACTTTGCTGTACACCTGAAAGTAACACAACATTGTAAATAAACTATACTCCAATAAAAAATTAATTAAAAACATAATAAAAGCCCCTGTTCCCATCCAGTTGGGAAATTAAACAATACTGCCAGCTGTTGGCAAGGCTGAGTGGAGTGGGTGCTCCTGCACAGCTGGTGGGACTGTGCACTGATGGGTCCTTTCTAGCACACTTTGGGAATACCCATTAAAAGCCTTAACCCTGTGTATTCTATCTGACCTAGAAATTCCACTTAGGAATTTATCTTAAGGCAAGAATCATTTATCTGTGCAAAGATTTAGGTGTATTGTTCATAATAGTATTATTTATAATAACAAAAAATTTAGAGGGGGAACACAGTATAAATGTCCAACTATAAAGGATTCAATGAATAAATGATGGTATCTCCCTACACCAGAATGCTACAGAGCCATTACAAGTAGGGGTGTTGAGTGACATTTAATGGCTTAGAAATATACATGCTCTAAAACAGGAGATGTTGTAACAGCCCATCCTTTCAAACTATATATTCATAGAAAAGACTAGAAATAAGTGTGCAAAAATTTCACCAGTGATGTTTTTCCAGGTGATGGGATTACAGGTATTCTTCTTATATAATTGTGTTTCCATATTTTCTAAATTTTCTGCAATGATCAAATTTGGCTTTTGTAGTAAAAGATGGATAACATATCTTTAAAAAAAGAATCAGTGAAGTTGCAGGTTATTGTGATGGGGACAACAGAGGAATGGGGCAAGTGTTCAAGGTCAGCTGGGAGGTGGGACATAAGAGGTAGACAGAGAAATTGAGAGCTGAAGTCCATTGGAAGAGAGGATATGTTTATGTGCTCAGCTGGGGTGCAAGAGCCAGTGGCACTTGGAGACCACTGGGTACGTGCTGGGAGGTGAAACGTGTTCTACTGGGTGACCGTGGGAAAGTCACTTCTCTTCTCCTGGCCGCCAAGTTCCTTTCCCCTCCGATGGCCCATGACTCTGTGCAATCAGGCTATTATGATGACGGTACCCACATGTGATGTCCCCTTATTTGAAAAGACAAATATGTTCAATAATGGGGTGAGGTGAGGTCAGGACTTTAGGTGACAAAGGAGTGATAAAATAGGACATGAGATACAACGTGCATTTTTATATGCTTTGATCCCCTGCCTCCCATTTTTCCTGTAGAGCTAAAAATGACTGAATTTAAGGATTTGGGCCAAATGTACTTGAAATAAGTTGTTTCACTCCTCATAAAATCAGGAGGAGTTGGGGGCAGCACGATGGAACTCTGGAAGCTGTAGATTGCGATTCACATCCACCATGCCTCCCTGGCTGGAACTCACCTTCCTTGGTCATCAGAAAAAAAGCTAGGGAACAGGAAGACAGGGAAAACTGCCTTTGAACTCAGAGAGAACGCTCCATAGATACTCATCAACAAGAGCTGTTGAAAACATAGGGTACACTCAGGGCTGTGCCCATTCCTCCATCACGGCTCCAGGACCTCCTGCATCTCCCACTTCCATGAGCCCCCAGAACTTGCTCTTGGGAGGGACCCAAGGAAAAGCTGGGGCTTCCCCTGGGCCCTAGCCAACAGGAAGAGGTGGCAAGGGGTGATGGGGCTGCCCAGAACAAGACAGAGGCCTGGGTGAGCCCAGTGCAGGCAGGGAGGGATGGTGGGCAAGCCAGCCTGGGCACTGACCTCTGGGCACGTCCATGGGGTTGAAGCTGGCCAACAGGTCGCGACACCACTGGCGGTCACCCTCCACCTTGCTCAGCCAGTTGTTGCAGTTGAAGTAGTAACGGAGGTGAGGCCGCTTCATGTCGGTCACAATCACACGGTCCAGGTACCAGCTGGCGTGCAAACCTGTGTTGTCATGCTCGATCCTGGTGTGCAGAAACAGACACCCGCACCGTCACTGGCAGAACAGAAACGATGCCCCTTCCATACCGAAATACCCCAATGTTTGTTCCAAAGAGAGGTTTAATCATTTTGATGTTGTTGTTACTTTACCTCTCCAACCTCAGTTTCCTTATCTACAAAGTGGGGACTCCTTGCAAGGTGGATGAGCTTATGAATGAATGTTGCACCGTTACATTGCCCACAAGGAGATATTGCCTTCCATGGAAAATCCAGGATTGCTAAGGCTTGTAGCGGGACCATCTTGAGCTTCCCCTCTCTCCCTGACTCCCAGACACACCCCCGCACCCCAGATACTCAGTCCCACCACCCAGAGGATCCCCCATGGCCACATAGGACTGGTGTTGCCCCATAGAAATATCACATGAGCTTCACGTGTGAGCCAGATAGGTAATTTTAGATTTTCTAGTAGCCACATTGAAAAAGAAAGACACTGGTGAAACTAATTTTAATAATATAATTTGTTTAATCCACTTATCATTTCAGTGGGTAACCGTGTAAACATCTATTAATGAGCTATCTTACATCCTTTACTTCATACTAGTTTTTCAAAGACCTGGTGTGTTTTTGCACACACAGTGCATCTGGTTTGGGCTAGTCACATTAGAGTGATCAATAGCGCCATGGGGCCAGGGGCTGCTGAGCTGGGCAGCAGAGATCCAGACTTTTCAAAATCTGGCCCCCATTATCTTCTGCCACTTCCTACAGTCCTCTTCATCCTTGGCAGTCCAGTTTTCTCTTTGAGGCCCAGTTTCTTCCCCAGAACTTGACCCTTGGACGACCTCACTTTGCACCAAGCATCCCATGACAGTGAGGCCTTACAACTTGCAGGTCTTAACGGGACAACCACAGTCCAAGACAACACACACATGGATGACACACATGATATACCCAAGGATGCATGGCTCTGCCCGGCATGGAGCCTGGCACATAGTGGACCTCAGCTTAGTGGCTGCCTTTCCCACACACTGACACCTTCTTCCCGACCCTCCCCCATAAGAACCCCTTCCGTGTTCATAACCCCCTTTCCCCACACAACCGGTGCCGGGGCCCTCATAAGTCTCTTATTTTCCCAGTAAAGAGAGTTCATGGCCCTATATTTTCTAGTGGGAGGAAAAAAAAAAAAACAAGGACTGAATGGAGGCAGTATTTCCCTTCTGTCCAGGCCCTCTAGTCTGGGTACAGTCAGACCATAAGTGATCTTGACATGCTGGCAAATGGGCATGACTTGATTGGGGGTGGCAGTAGGTGGAGGGGGGCAAACAGGGGCAATTGAAGGCTGTTCCTTAGCAACCAGGCTGGCAGAGTTATCCCTCCCCACACATTCACAAAAACTCCACCAGACAGAGCAAGATTAGGGGAGATCTCTGTCAAAAGGCATCCTGCAATGTGTCCTGGCATCTCTAACACTCACTGGGCGCTTATTGTATGCCAGTTAATATTCTAAACACTGACTCATTGAATTCTTACTAACTCTAATGGTGCCCTAGGAGCTGGGCACCATTATTACAGACAAGGAAACTGAGGCCTGGAGAGGAAACCTTCCCAAAGTCCCACAACTGGTAAATGGCAGGGCAGAAATTTGAACGAAGGCAATCTGGACTGAGTCTACTAACCACTTTGCTAGGGTTTCTCAGAGCATATTTCCCAAGTGTGTGAAAAATTGTCTCAAGTTGTCTTAACCCAAAGAAGTGAAACTCTAATGGGCAAATTTAGGGCACAATGACTCAGAGTGGGAGGGAAAGATTTGGGCCTTTGATCACACCTCAGATGACATCAGAAGAGCAATCAACACCCAAAAGTGTCAGTAGTGAAATCAGTTCCTATTCTACTTGCCTTCCTCTCACCCAACCTGGTCAGGGGCCAAGTTCTCACCTGATTTTGTGGATGAGGCCCACATTATTGGTTCTCACCCGGAACACATCGACGTTGGCTTTCTCAAAGGCAGATTTGCTCCTGCAATGAAGGTGTGCACAGTTAGCACAGACCAGCACTTGGTTCACAGGCCCTGGAGGAGAGCCAAAGGCTGGCATCCCCCTACTTCCTCCACCATCCCACTCCAGGAAGTGCTACTGCCAGCCAATCCCATTCTGAGATTCCTTTCTGACATGGTTTGGAGAGGTGGAGGGCAAGGATGGTTAGTATTCATTCCTTGCTTTCACGCCCAGGTTCTTATGGGATCCTTGCTATGTATCATTAAGGCAAGCATGGTGGGCAACATTAGCCCCATTTTACAAACAAGTAAATTGCTAGTTGGTAGCAGAGCTGGGACCAGAACCTGGCTCCCAAAGTCATGATCCAATGCTCTGTGGTTGCTCTGGGTTGGGAGAGTGGAGGAGGAAGGAAGGTGTGATAAATGCCATGGTGCTCTTGGGTCTGCAGGCCTCCTGGCCTCTCCTCCTCACCTGCCTTGCTCTTGCTGGGAAGAGTTGCAATGGCAGCCCCAAGTGGATGCAAACCTTGGGTGGTGGGCCATGGTCCTGCCATTCCAAGGAAGGAAACATTCAACACAAACCAGTGACCAGGGAAGTGGGGGCAGTGAGGGAATGCATGTCTGGCATCCCACAGAGGGTGCAAACAGAAGCAAGTGCACCTGAGATGTTTCTCAATGAGATGCCCAAGCAAGTCCAGACTCGGGAGCATCCTAGCATCCATCAGCTTAGACACAGGAAGGCTGGAGCACCGAGTCCTCTGGGAGTGGAAGCCTGAATCTCACGTGGACATCTGCTCTGTCCTCTGTGTAGGCCAGGACGCCCGCCGCTTGAGCCCAGGCCTGCTTGCAGCTCTTCCTGCTACCACAGTGAAGGCCTCACAGGGCTGAGAGCTGTGGACCTCCCTCAGCGCTCCCGGCCAGGGCTTTCAGCACCAGCACACAGCCCATAGGAAAAGAAAAACGCAGAAGATATGTCTGTTCATTGGCCATCACATGTTTCAAAATAAAGTGAGAGGTGAAAGGCCTTCTCCCCAAGGCAGCAAAGGCTCAGACTCTCTCAGTAACAGAAGGCTTTTAAGGTTCTAGAGACCCAGAAGCTGTGATTCTGCAAACAGACCCACTCTGGCAAACAGTCTGGTCTGGGGAGATATTTCCTTATGGTGGGCACAGCATGAGACATGGGGCCCAGGGCCCTCCTAAAGCAGTGCAGAGCTCACAAAATCAGGTAAAAATGTGCAACGAGGCCACCTTGTCAGGGAGAAGAGCCCCCAGTTGTGTAGCCCGGGGAACAGAGCGGGAGGAGAGAGTGGCGGGAAATTCCGGGTTTTGCTGGAGTGAAAAGGCCCGCCCCCAGGCTGGCGACATGGACCTGTCAGAATCTCACTTCCAAGGGCGAGTGACAACATGGCCTGTATTCTGTTGCAGAGTCAAAGCAGTTGTTAAATGACTTGCAAAACACGTGAACATCGATTATGTGCATCAGGACTGTGTGAATGGGAAACAAGGAAATGAATAAGAGGTATTTTCTGTTTCAGTATACAAGACAAGGAAATCGATTTTTAGAATAGACAGGAGTCTCTATATCATATAAATACCCTACAAAGCAGTCACCCTGGGAAGCTCTATGATGGAATATTATGCAGCCATTAAAAATCCTATTGTGAAAGAGTATTTAATACAACAGAAACAGGTTTATGAAATAGGCTTAAAAGAAAAAGCAGGTTAAAAATAGAATGTATAAACAACAACTAATACAAAAAGGACACCAAGTTCATTTAAAAACAATAAAGAGGGGGAGGATTTATACAAAAACATCATGTCTATATAATAAGACTATTATGAAGTGCTGGTTATTTATTCTTGTGTTCATTTTTTTCAGTTTTCTGAAGGAAGCACATCTTGATTTCATAATTATGAAAAAAGTACAGTCCCCTGTTTCAGAACCCCCTGCTCCATCCAGCCCACAGCTGCTTGTGGTGAATTCTTCGGAATGAATTTGAGGCTCGCTAGGCTTCATCTGCTGAGGGTGCATGGAATTTGGGAAACAACCAATGCCAACGAGTAGGGGAAGTGGAGGGTGATTTGGAAAAGAAAACACAAGGTGTGATTTGGACGGAAAGCAGCTGGCTTTTTAGGGTGCTTCTCATAAGAGTTCCAGCTCCAGCAGCTGCATCCAGCAAGGGGAGCTCTGCACCTTCAAAAAGGCCCTGCGCGCGCAACCAAGTGGAATGTGGGTTGGCGCTTTCCAGCGTGTTTGTTAAATAATCGACCATGCTGCTTTACAGTCACTCAAAAAAGACATTTTAAAAAGCGAGGTGGAAGAAGGGAAACGAGGAGGAAAGGTTTGCCAGGATGGGCAGAAGGTGTGCTCCACGCTCTCTCAGGACCACACTGGAGCATCCAGGGCACCACAGGATGTGACGCAATCATCCACAGTGTTTACGACATGGAGACCAATATCCTGGCGGACAAGAGCAAAGCCTTCTGCATTTCAGGGGTCTCTCTTCAGAGAAGGGAAAGCAAAGGACTGCAGAGACAGGGCTCTACAGACTCCCTCCTCTCAGGGAGGGGCCAAAACAATCCCAGATGAGCTCCAACCCCAGCCCACTTGGGGTCAGACTCCGAAATCCCCCCTTCCAATAAGTCAGAATGCAAATGCTGGTGGGTTTCAGAAAACTGACTGAAGGCGGTGTGGAAACAGCAAACGACAGAGGTCCCTGGCCAAAGAAACATCAGAAATAGACACTTCTTCACATTTCCTTGTGGGAGATGGCAGGTTTTCCACAGCTCCTGGTCAATCCTCAAATGCAGGACACAGCTCCCTGCCCGTGCCTGCCGCTCCACAGGGATCCCACACTTTCCAGGCAGCACAGGGCATTTTAGCTACCCCCTGGGCAGAGCCAGCAGACTAAAATGCCAGGATTCTACCACACTTGCAGTTGGTGAATTCTCAACGGGAGAACCGTGTTCCAGAAGATACATGAGATCCCATCCTTTTGCCATATCCTAAGCATGTGACTCATTGTTGGGGGTGGTCCTGGGTAACGGGGAAGGGGGCTTCCTCTGGGATCCAGAGCTGTTGGTACTTCGCTAGTGTGGAGGTCAGGGCGGAGGTCAGCTAGCAGGGGAATGAAGTGAACGTGTCCCACTCTTTGCTGCCTAAGAGAGGGTCCAACGTGTGCCGAGGAATTTAGATCCCAGACCATGAGGGTGAGACCCATCAGCATTTTAACATCAGGCACCAAGGCTCTTCTTGCAGCAGGAATTATTTTGTTTTGGAGAATAAAAAATCCTAATAAGCCACCCGGGAGTAGAAGGTAAAGGCCTGGGGCAGAGGAGAAAGGCCACAAGAAAGAGTGGAATTGATGGGAGAGAGAAGAAGGAGGACGAGGGAGAGGCAGGAGAGAAAGGTGGGGTGAGAGACACGGCCAGAGGCTGCAGAGAAAGGGGTTGGGGAGAACTTCCAGGAAGGGTGGTGGTTTAACTTTAAGACCTTGGTGCGGGCAGGCGGGGCATCTATCTAATATTCCATTTTAAGTTGTCTGTGTTGCTTCCATGTGAACTCTGGCACCCCGAGTTATCAGTGGAGTCTGATGCACACCAAAATGCCTTGTAGTTTGTGTGTGCGTGTGTGCATGTGTGCATGTGTATATGTGTGCTTGCGTGGATGTATGTGTGCGTGTTTGTGGGTGTAAAACAAGGAAAAGGAGCTCAGTTCCAGTTGACACAGGGGTGTGGGTGTGGGTTTGGGGTGACACAGTGTGGCCAGGAGGGAACAGCAGCAGACAGTGAGAGGACAGGAGATCGCGAGACCAGTGGGCCAGACCCCAGGGACTGCTGAGGGTGAGGGCTGGGCTGGGCTAACTGCATCTAAATCTCACAGAGCTCGGGGACCTCCGTGGCCTCTGCATGCTGGTTACACGGCAACCTGGACTTCCTCGGAAAGCAGTACTCCCCTCCCAGACTCGAGATCTCCATCTTGAATTGGAAGGGTCTCAGATGGTGAGGATTGTGCTTATGCGATTCTCTTTATAGACAATTTCTCGGGTCTTGCAGCAGCCAGACTCTGGTCTCCTCTCTCCCCGTTTACCCTGCTCACCGCAGTCAGATTAACCCTTCTTGTCTGCACCGTACGTCAAGCCTCCACAAGGCCTTCTCCAGTCTGGTCCTCCCCTGCCTTTCCCACCTCCCTCCTCTCTGCCCCTCCACGCAGCCGGTAAGTCCCCATCCAGCCCCCATTGGTCTGCAGTGTCCCTTGTGGCCTCCATACTTTTTCAAGCCGTTCCCCCTCATCTAAAGTACCCTCTTTCTGCACCTCCTCTATGAGTCCTTTTCACCTGTCGAGGTCCAGATCACATATCCTTCCCTGTAAAGTCCTATTCTAGCCACGCTGATACCAAATCGTTTAGTGAGCTCTATTTGCAAAGCACTGGGATAGGTGCTGCAGGCACAAAACAGACCTCCCGTCATCCTCTGGCTCCACCTATGCATCCCGCTATGCATCACCTCTCCAGCCTCTCCAAGGACATACAGCTGATGCTGCAAACATGCCTGTATCCCTGAAACTGCCCATTTCCTGCGGGCCCCTGAAGAGCCCTCTGGACCAGCCGGATTGGGACCCTGGCCTAATCTGTGCCCTTGATGCCCTGCTTGGAGCAGGACACAGATACAGGAGGGACCCCTACAAGCAGACCCGTGGAGTAATTGGGGGGAAGTTGATTCCTACATGCAGGCTATCTCACAGAAGCTGGCTGCCTCTGTGTGGCTTCAGAAGCACCCAGAGACCTGCTGGCCCTGCCAGCTCAGTCATGCCTGAGACCCTTCACCGTGACGCAGATTTCCTTCCCACTGAGAAGGAAGGCTGGAACTCAGACTCCCAGGGCGAGGGGACACAGTGACAGACCTTCACATGCGGTTATAAAAGTTGACTCTGGGGACCTTCCTGAGAAGGTGTTTTGACAGAGGAAAAAGGTGAGAGGGGAGAGTCTGAGGGTCCAGGTGCATGAAAGGAGGAAAGCCAGTGAGGAACCACCACAAGAGGGGAAATGGCTCTTTTTGTTAAAAAAAAAAAAAAAAAAGACAGGCTGGGGACTCCAGATACGAAGCTGGCCAACTCCCCAGGGTCTAGTGGCTTCTCCCTAGAGGGGTGCACTCCGGGGAGGACACATGGCAGAGGATGGATTTCATGTATTCTCTTTACCGTGCCCACAGCACTGGAGCAAAGGGCTTCCACAAGCGAGTCACTCGGCAGTGTAAGCAGTACAAGAGGGCAGGTACCCTGTTCTGTGGAAATGGACAAAATAGGACGTTACGCCTGCCTCAACGCTGCCGCATTTACACCAGAGGCTGCCCTCAGGGTAAATGTGATCCACTGGGGCCTGGTCCGTCTGCTAAGCACAGAGTATGTGGATCTCCTGGCCTGTGGACCCACCTTTCTACTGCTTCGCCTGCCGCCCCTGGAGGTGCCAAGCTATAAACCCCAGAGGTCACACCCTGGAGCCCCAGGAGGCCTGCAGGGGAGTCTCCCACACATCCTCTAGGGCCACGGGGTCATGTGCTTGAGGAAATGTCTGCATCAAGACCCTGGGGTTTGAGGACCAGCTTTACCATCAAAAGTTCCATGACTCAGAGTTGCTCACCACTCCCCCCCAGATGCCCCGTGAGCAGGTTGGAATAGATTTAGTTGTTTTCAAGTTTTTCTTGGCTACAGAGCCCACGGTGCAAAGAGTATCTGACTGAGAAACTTGGTGGATATGATAAACGTAAGTCAAGCTCCTCCAGGGGGAGGAATGCTAGGGTATTGGGAGCCCAAAACCAACTGACCAATCCCCTGCTCCACTCAGCACAGGGTGAAAAGAGCTGCCCAGGCCACCAGTGAGGTCCCTGGCCATCTCTGGAATGCCATGATTCTGCTAGAATGTTGCCATGTGTAGTAACTGTGTGTGCACATGTGTGGTGGAGGGGAGGGGATGGAAAGGAAGAGACAGCAGCCTCTGCTCTCAATGGGACACAATGAAATGGAAGGCACAAGTGTGCACACACACACACACACACACAAGCACATCTACACAAACACACGCACTGACTTGAGTGTGCGTTAGCGGGCAGGCAGGTTCAGTTTGACGCTGGTCCCAGGTGAGACGTAGGTGCAGAGCATTTAAGCTTGTGGCTCCCTCACATGCATGGCCTTGTCCCCTCTTCCCAAAAGTCCTATGAGTTTGGTAAGATGAGGATTATCACTTCCAGATGACATATGAGGAAGCCAAAGCTTTGGATGCCAAGAGATTTGACCAAAGTTATACGGCAACTAAATGGTAAAGCTGGGCCTAGACCAGGTTTCTTGATCCTGAGGGCTTATGCTCCCACATCAAAGGACAGCTAATATGAATTCTTGGGAATTCTGAGAGCCAAAGTAAGCATTACCATACACAAAAAAATCAAGAGAGGAGCTAAGGAAATCACTGGGAGGGGCCTGGCTGGCACGTGATCGGTTGTTAGCAAGGCCCACACCACTTAATACACCTGTGGACACACCTGTCTTCTCTCATGGGTTCCAGAACTTTATCAACCCCCACTAACAGCCCAGGACCCCACCAAGGCTGAGCTGGTACTCACTTGCTGGTAAGATGGAGCTTGGGAGAGAGCCCATTCTCTCCAAAAAGGGTGATGAAGACATTGGCACTGGTCCCTGCGCCACGAACATCCCCCGTGGCTGTGACCACCTCGTACACTGCAGGAGGAAAAAAGACAGACCGCAGGCTCAGAAGAAAGCCCAGAATCCTATGTGGACTCGGAGAAGCCATAGCTCCTGCCGGATCCACAGGGGGATGCCCAGCCCCAGAGCACGCTCTGGACCCTTGCTTCAGCCCGCAAGCCTCTGAGCCAGGGTCAGACCCACACCAAGCCCTGCTGTGAGGCCACAATCTCCCACTTAATGCTGCACATTCATTCTACAGGTAAGGAACCTGCAGGCAAGGGGACAAGCCCAGGTCACACAACACACAATGTCAACACCAGAGCCCAGCCCAAGGCCTCCCAACACCTGTCTGTGATCTTTCCAGCACAGCACATGGGTGCCATCCTAGCCAAGACCTTCTTCAGAGCCCGCCCCTGGCTCTCACCTTTCTCTCTGCCCTCTACACAAGGCTGCCTTGCAGGCCTCACTTCCTGTGACCTCCTGGGTGTTGCCATGGCAATCTCAGGATAACACATCTTAGTGGGGGGGATGCAGAACTTTGCCAGTGAGTCCCTGTAGGCAGGGGCACGGAATTCCCCTCTCTTTGTCCCCTTGAAGCTTGTTCTGTTTGCTGTTGGTGTCTTTTCTTTTGACGTCCCTGGTTCTGATGAAGGTCCCCGTGAGGGGGAGAAAGGAACAAGTACATTTGTGTGACTCCCTGTCTCTTGTGATAACCAAAGCCTTCATTCTTCACAGTCTACACCACAGGGATTCCTGATCGGTAAACAACTCCTAGAGCCCTCCCTGAGATAACTCCAGGACCTGAAGTGTTGCCCATATGGTTTGCACATATACAAGGATGTTTCCCAACTGAGTGTTCATAGGAAAATGACCAGCACGGTGGAAATTCTAGAACCACATCACATGAGAGAAGACATATAGGCCTGGAGATGCCTGGTTTAGAGAAAGGAGTCTGGGGTATGGGAGAGGGATAAAGAAACTACCTCCATAGCTGCCCCAAGTGTACAGAGCTACTTCTCAAATAGGACACTAACCATTAAAAAATGATAAATTAGTTAAAATTAAGACCATCAGGAGAATGAAAAGGCAAGCCACAGACTAGAAGATATTTGGAATGCACACACAGGCATCCCACATAATACCTTGTTTTATCACAATTCCCTTTATTGTGCTTTACAGATATCATGTTTCTTACAAATGGAGGGTTTGTGGCCACCCTGTGTCAAGCAGGTCTATCGGTGCCATTTTTCCAACAGCATTTGCTCACTCAGCATTTGCTCACGCCTGTCTCTGTCACGTTTTGGTAATTCTCGCAATATTTCAAACTTTTTCATTATTATTATATTTGTTATGATGATCTATGATCAGTAATCTTTGATGTTACTACTGTAAAAAGATTGACTTGCCGAAGGCTCAGACGATGGTTAGCATATTTTTTAGCAATAATGTATTTCTAAATTAAGGTATGTACATTTTTTAGACATAATGCTATTGTACACTTAATAGACTACAGTATGGTGTGAAACATAACTTTCATATGCACTGGGAAACCAAAAAATTGGTATGACTCGCTTTATTGTGATATTTGCTACATTGCTGGGCTCTAGAACCAAATCCACAATATCTCCGGGGTCTGCCTGTCGCCAAAAATGGACTCATACTCAGAAAATGTAAAGAATTCACACAAATCAGTAAGAAAAAGAAAGACCAGACAATTGCTTTAATGGGTAATAATTTGTTTTAAAGATAAACATACACTTACCATAAGACCCAGAAATTCCCCTTTTAGGTATTTACCCAAGAGAAATAAGAACATGTCCACACAAAGATCTGCACACACACTTTCATAGCAGCTGTATTCATAATAGCTCTAAACTGGAAAAACAACCTAAATGTATCAACAAGTGAATGAATATTTAAAAGTGTGGTATATCCAGACAGTGGAATCCTACTCAGTGATAAAAAGGAACGAACAACTGACATATGCAATACGGATGAATCTCAGACACACGATGTGGAGCAAAAGAAGTCAAACACAAAGCACTACACGATATGTAATGCCAGCTCTGTGAACTTTAATCTGTTTTAACAGAAAGCAGAGCATGGTTGCCTAGGGTTGAAGTTAGGGGGAATTGCCTGGGAAGGGGCACGTGGAACTTTTGAGGGATAATTTAAATGCCCTATAGATAAATGGTGCTGGTGGTTACATAGATGTATACATTTGTCAATACCCATCAAATGGCACTTTTAAAGTAGATTCCTTTTATTGTTAATTATATTTCAATAAAGTTGAAAAATGGGCAAAAGACTTAAATAGGCATGTCATAAAAGAGGATATCCAAATGGCCCATAAACATAGGGAAAAGGGCTCAGCATCATTATTCATAAGGGAAATGCAAATTAAAATTACCATGAGACACTACATGTACCCACCAGAATGGCTAAAATTAAAAAGATGGACAAATACTAAGTATTGTCAAGAGTGTGGGGCCATTGGCACGCTCATACATTGCTGGTGGGAGTATAGATTGGTACAAGTCCTGGCAACTAAACATAAGCCCACCCTATGGCTCAGTGATTCTACTTCCAATTATAAATCCAAGAGAAATGAGTGCATGTGTCCATCCAAAAATGGGTACAAGATCTGTAGCAGCTTTATCCATAATAGCTAAAAACTGGAAATAACCCCAAATTCCATCAATAGAATGATTAAGCAAATGGTGATATATTTATAAAATGCAGTAGTACACAAATAATAAAAAAGAACAAACTATATAACAAGTCACAACATGGATAAATCTCTCGGATATAATGTTGAGTGAAAGAGAAGCTAGACACACAAAAATGTGTGTACTGTGTGATTCCGTTTATATGAAGCTCAAGAGCAAAAAACTAATGTATGTGGGGCTTCCCTGGTGGCGCAGTTGTTGAGAGTCCGCCTGCCGATGCAGGGGACGCGGGTTTGTGCCCCGGTCCGGGAGGATCCCGCGTGCCGCGGAGCGGCTGTGCTTGTGAACTATGGCCTCTGGGCCTGCGCGTCCGGAGCCTGTGCTCCGTAACGGGAGAGGCCACAACAGTCAGGGGCCCACGTACCGCAAAAAAAAAAAAAAAAAACAACTAATGTATGTGATAGAATCAGGAGGGCCATTACCTCTGGGAAGAATTTTAAAGGAGCTTTCAGGAGGTTAGAAATGTTGTGTCCTGTTCTGAATGGTGGTTACACAAGCATGCACATGTGTAAAAATTCATCAGCTGTTCCTTTTTGAGTTTTGTGCTAATTATATATATTACATATATAATTTATATGTGCACATACATATTATATATATTCTATAATGTGCTGTATATACATATATATAATAAGTATATTATTCTTCAATTTAAAATTTTTAATTTAAAAAGTTCAGACAGCTGAAGAACTATCTTAGAGAAGACAGGTATCTCATGAAAGACACAAAACTCTGTTTAGTCCAGAGAGGAGGGTCCCAACTAGTAACATCCCCTGGTCAGCACAAAGAAGAAATGTCAACAGCAACAAGGGTTGCTCCTAGCACAGAGCATGACAAATGGGAGATGCTCGATAAATAATTACATGGATGAATGAATGAAAAAACAAATGAATGAATGAAACAATCAATGAAATGAATGTGGACTATGGAAATAAATTGACCAGTATGTAAATCTCAATTCTACCATACTGGCTGTATGATTTCAACCAAATTTCTTACTGGGATTCATTTTCCTTATCACCGAAAGAGAGAGAATTTCTTCCTTGAAGGATTATCATAAGGATTAAATCAAATAAAACAAAGTTTTCAACTTTCATACTCATTGACCTAGCATATTTCCACTTCTGGGAATTTATCTTACAGACACTCCTTCGCAGCTGGATGAAAGATATACATTCCATAAGTGGTAAACTGTTACCATCATCACATCACCATCATCATCTCCACTGTTGTCATCATCAACATCAATATCATCTTCAACATCACTACCATCATCTCCATTAACAACATCCCCAAGAAGGAAGGCTGCCTTGGGAAACTGTATTCCAACAGACGCTGGGTAGCCCCCTGTCTGGGATACAGGAGAGGAAAGGGCCCCAGGGCTAGAAGCTTGTGCAGCATGACCTCTGAGGTCCCTTCGGATCCCAGATTCTGGTAGGAGTCACTCTCTTCCCCTCATGGGCCCTGTATTAGTCAGGAGGTAGACCAGTGCACCAGCCTCAGCCTACCCTCAGAGCATGGAGGGAAGCTGCTCTCCTTCCTCTGGCTGTTGGTAATCTCCAGTGTAGCCTGGAGGTGACCTGAGGAACAGAGAAGGAAACCTAGGCCTTCCTCCTCTTCCTTCTTCTTCCCCATCACACTCATCAAGATTCTCCACAAAATGCAAGAACCCAGTGCTCAAAGGGAGTAGGCGACACATCGTTCTAGAGCAGAGAGGGTAACAATGACAGTGCAGGTAAAGTTCAGACAGTGACTACTGTCAGAATCTTACACATTTATCGCCCATTCCTGTAGCTGACTGCGGAGTCAGTGGGTCTGTGTCTCTTAGAAATGTCAGCATGGCACCCACCCTGGCCTGCTCTCCTCCAGCTATTTTCAGCAGAGTCAAGATTGGACAGTACAAGAGTAAGGGCCAGCCGGAGCAGCAAGATTCAAATCCTAACTCTGTTACTTCCTAGCTTTGTGATCTTAGGCATGTTACTTAACTTCCCTGTGCCTCAGTTTCCTCACCTGAAAAAGCAGATTTTAAGAACCCAACCCACCTTCTTGGGTTGTTGTGAAGATTAAACCGATCCACGTGGGTAAAGTGCTCAGCGTGGTGCCTGATGCATTAAATACATGATTCTATCGAACAGCATCGTGGCCTGAAGTGGGGACTTGTCTTGGGAACCGTTGAAGTTCCTGTCTCTCCTGCTTGTGACCTTGTTGACATCACGTCAGTTCTCGGAGCCTCAGTCCTTAACCTGAGACTAATCACACCTGCCTTGACTGTTCTCCGGGATATTGAGGATTCCAAGTGAGAATGGAAGTAAAGAGGCTTTGAGAAGGGTAAAAAGAAGAGGGAAGCTGTGAAGGATCACATCGTCACACTAAGGCAGGCAGAACCCATGAACAGAAGTGGATGGGATGGCGGCTATGAGAGGTTTCCGAGTGCTCTCACCAGCAGGCGTGCTGGCTGGGGCAAATCACCCCAAAGCTGAGAGTATTTGTGATGGGTGCTGCCCGCACATCTGGCCTCAATGCCCCTAGCCCCACCAGACAGAGCTTGGAGCACACGCGCTGAGAAAGGCAGCAATACCTCACTTGTTCTAGGTCCTTCTTTCCTCCCCACAGTACCCACCTCCACCCCCGAAGGTGCCCAGGACACCATGCCAGGAAAGAGGCTTCAGCAGAGTCACAGCCTCAAAGTGCCATAGCAGCGACCACCTTCTCTGAGCCTGGGGTCTGTGCTGGGAGCTGGGTTAGGAGTCAGGACAAATAAAGGAGCCCCACCCCTACCCCCGCACAGAGGTCAGGATGGCTGAGGCCACGAGCCCAACAGAATCGGATATAATCAAGGAACTCCCAGCAGACAGGAATTAAGGAGGGCAAACAAGCCCATGGCAGGCACAGAGCAAGCATTCGATACTTATCTGCTGAATGAATGGGGGAGTCTGGTGCTTACAGGGAGAAGTGAGCCAGTTTAGAGGAAGCGCTGAGAATTTAAATGCCTTCAGGGGCCAGGCAGGCAGCATTGAGGAGTAAAACAGACCTATGAGTGATAAAGTCCGCTGCCTATGGACATTCACAGTCAATCATATTTTTTTTTAACTGTGAAAATAAAACAACACCAACAGGGCCTTCCCTGGTGGCGCAGTGGTTGAGAGTCCGCCTGCCGATGCAGGGGACACGGGTTCGTGCCCCGGTCCGGGAAGATCCCACATGCCGCAGAGCGGCTGGGCCCGTGAGCCATGGCCGCTGAGCCTGCACGTCCGGAGCCTGTGCTCCGCAACGGGAGAGGCCACAACAGTGAGAGGCCCGCATACCGCAAAAAAAAAAAAAAAAGAGTAAAAAAAAAAAAAAAAAAACAACACCAACAAAAACAGCAAAGCAAAAAGAATCTCTCTGCAAAAGCCAACACTGGCTCCTGGGCCCCCCGTTCACCCCTTCTCTGGTTTACCTGACAAGAAGGTAGAGCATTTCTAAGCAGCTCCCATACACCCCAGAGGAAGGTGAGATCGGAAGGACTGGGCCCGGGTCCAAAGCACCAACTGCCCTCCCATGTGGGCCAGGGCCATCGCCTTGCAAAGCCCCAGGCCCTCACCTCCATCGGCCGCGGTGGGCAGCGGCCCCCAGCCCCTGCTCGGCACCCGCTGATGACCAGGTCTCTTCCCACAGGCCTCTGCACAGCCTGACGCAGGCCACACCTCAGAGACCAGGCGCGAACATGGCTTCTGGGACGTGTAGGACCTGGAGAGTGTGGGCACTCGGTTCTAGTCTATTCTGTGCCAATCAGGCTCTGTGACCCTCGCTACAGTGGAGGCCCCAGTGTACCCCAAGGGGGTGTAGGATAGACCCAACAGGATAATCCACGAGAAAGGGGTTGGGTTGGAACCTAAAGTTCCTCCCTCAAAGCCAGGGGCAGGATGGTGCCGCCCCCGCGGGCCCCGCCTGCGCCCCCGCCCCGCAGGCCAGGGCCCCGCACACCTTTGGCCTTGTAGTACTCATGCTCCAGCTCCTCTTCGTCGTCTTCCGAGGCGTAGCTCAGCAGCTCCTGCTCATACAGGCCTAGAAAGTCGATGTCCTCCTTCCTCCTCTTTCTCTTCTGGGGCATCATTTTGCCGGCTGTCCCTTCCTGCCACTCACTGGCTCACGGTGCCCACCCCTTTGCACCTGCTTGGACCCGCGGCCCTCTCACCTGGAGCTCCCGTGCACACGCCTGGGGGGGCCAGAGCCCACACATGCCCACACAGCTGCCCTGCTCCCCTCTCCTCGCTGGCCCCTGAGCAGAACCTCGGTGCTTTATCTCTGGCCCCCTCCTCTGCACCTGCCGTTCTCTTTGGGTCTCATGACTTATTCATGGGGACTGAGGACAGGCTATCCTCCTTCCCACCCGCCCCCTCCCCCTTTCATGCAGAATCAGGTGACATCAAGCCCTTGGCATCTGTTTCCTACCTGGCCTCACAGCAGGGGCAGGTGGGGCATCTCCCATAAAGATGCCCCAGCCTCACAGCCCCAAGGGCCGTGAACGATGCCCCCAGGGCCTGAGACCTTCCTGAGGAGGGCAGGGCCCCAAACAAGCCGGGCCCCCAGGACTCAGAGGACTCCATTTCTCTCTATTATTCATGACCTCTGCTCATCTTACGGGGCAGGCAATGTTTTTACTGGATCCTTCTCGATCTCTCTGCTTCCATCTCCTCAAGTCTGCTGGCTCTGGAAGTGGCCATTCAGCCAGGAGAGACCTGCTGCTCTGATGAGCACTCAGACCACCCACAGAGTGTTTTCTGAGTCATGAGTTCCTGGTGTTGCAGCCAGAGCTGAGGGCACTGGGAAAGCCCTTCGAGTCCTAGGTGACCCCCACAGTGCCCCGACAGGCCGGCAAGATTAACCAGCATCTGTTCTAACAAGAGCTCTCCATTTACCCATATTGCCCTCTGCGCTTGCAAGGAGATAATAGAAACCCTGCGAGCTCACCTGGATGCCCACCCCACTCAGCCCTTACCATCCCTGCAGCCCCGCACGGGGCTTCTGAGTGAGAGAGAGAACCAGAGGCCCCTCTCTACCCCAGATCAACAAGCAAGTTTCCCTTAGGGCCACTGGACTCCTCTTCCTTGCTTATTTTATTTTATTAAGATTTTATTAAGATTTCTCACAACCCGAATTTAAGATTTCTATGTAAATCCTTAAAGCTAGAAATTTTCAATCCTCTCCTTCCTCTGTCCTGGTGGCGTGAGGTCATCAGACAAAACTGGTCTGCCCACCGCCTCCTGGCTGTGCAGCCTGGGCAAGCCTGTCTCCCCACCTATAAAAGGGGGAGAATGACTCATTAAAGCATATTGAGCACTTGGAGAAAATACTCAGTAAGCGGAAGCCTCTGGAAGACAGTAGAAGCTTAATAAATGTTCATGACTGAGGATTTCTCTCTTTCTTATTTTGTATGGCGGGGGCGGGGGTGGTGGGCTGTGTGCGATGCTTCGTTATCATCTCAGATTGTCCCAGAAGCCCTCCTTCGGGTCCCGTAGGCAAGGGCCAACCGCCGGCATCCTCCTTCCTCTGTGGGTCCCGACCCACACTAACACATCAGAGACACTAGTGAATAGATGAGAAATCCAGTTTCCTGGGAGGACTGCCTTGTAAGGCCCTGCTTACTTGTTACCCATCTCCCGCCTCTCCCAGCCTTGAGCTCTGTGAGGGCAGGGCTGGTGCCCCCTTGCTCACTGTTAGGTTCCCAGTACCTATAAGATGCCTGGCACACTGTGGCCTTCAGTACCCCTTTGTTCAGTGAGTGAATGGATGCACGAATGAACAAATTGCAGCAGAGCTCTAAAGCAGCTACAAGGAAAACAGAATGGGCTGAAAAGCAAACACACTTTACAAGATAGATTGGTAAAGTGTTCCAGAACCAATATCGTTCTGAGCACGTTTGGCCTGGAGAAGAGGACATTTCAAGGGTCTACAAATGTGAATGATTGTCTAGACTAAGGCTGAAAGGGCAATCTTACACCCGCTGGTGGTGATTACAGAAAGGCAGGTTTCAGCTCAATCCGTGAAGAAGGATGGGAGCACTGCCTGGGGTGACAGTGTCACAAGAGATATGAGGGCTGGACAGCATTGTTTGTCTGCCTACAGCAGGGGGCGCTCCAGGGGCCTTTGTGGACTTGGACCTGGCGGACTCTCCATCAGGTAGCTGGACATTCTATGACACTGAGTGGCAGGTGCAGGTGGACACTGAGGAACAATGACAGGCCCCCCAGCTAGTGGCCACCGTGATTCGCCAGCTCTAGCTCTGCTGCAGAACCTAGATCAGACAGAGGGGTCTCTGTCCCACCACCACCGGGGACTGAGGAGGGCAGGAGGGCCTCTGCCCGCCATGCCTGGCCCCCCAGCCTGAGGTGGGGTGCAGAGAGGAGGAGGGAGCTGGTCTGCAACAGCCACAAGACTTTCATGGTTCCTCTCTGTCATCTCTGTGTCTCACAACCTCTTTGCCCGGAGCTGAGCCCACCCACAGTGCCCTTAGCCCCAAGCCGCAGTGCCCAGGACCCCCTGGCACCACCTCCCCTTCTCTGTTCTCAGTCTCCTACCCTCTGAGATGCTGTCAAGGTCCATTTTTCCTAAGGTGGGATTCCAGGACTCTGGATTCGACTCTGTGGAACAACTCATCAAAATGATAATTTCTGATCCCTTACCCCCAACCACTGAATCAAAATCTCTGAGGGGGAAACTTGGAACCTACATTTTCAACAACCCCCCTCTCCTCCCAGGGATTTTTCTATGTACTGAAATTTGGAGCCACTGTGACCTCTATGTCCCAGGTGAACTCACTAACTTGATCAGCTCACCTGGGCCATGGGGGAGGATTAACAAGCTTCCATCCCAGGGTGCACAGCCCCGGCTGCACATCAGAGCCACCTGGAGAGTTTTTAAACGCTGATGCCTGGGTTGTCCCAGAGGTGAGTCTGGGGCAGCCTGGGCAGTGGGAGTTTTCAAAGCTCCTGGGTGATGCAGGACATCCAAGCAGCAGTCGGCGCTCACATCCCTCCCCAGAGCCTGGGGCAGCCTTGTGTTTTGGAGCCACCCAAGTCCCTACCAGGGGAAGGTATTTCTGGCCCTAAACGTCATCACTCAGGAAAGATCAACTTTACCTCTGCCTCTGTTCTGCTGAGGGATGGTGTAGGGTCCCCTCAAAGACTGAAAGAGGAATAGAAGTGGAGTTTAAGTGTGGGTGACGCACGCCCCCTGCTGGCACCATATGGTTTGACCTCCGTGGTTAATTATGCATTCGGTTCTTCAGGCTGGAGACCTTAAAAGATTACTGGGAAATCACTAGGGAAATAACATTTTTCATGAGGATCCATTCA
This sequence comes from Delphinus delphis, assembly GCF_949987515.2. Lineage (NCBI taxonomy): Eukaryota > Metazoa > Chordata > Mammalia > Artiodactyla > Delphinidae > Delphinus > Delphinus delphis. Next base: position 62,655,208 of record NC_082695.1, read on the forward strand.
GAGAAAAAAATGAAATAAAGTGTTCATTTTACATGCGGACCCATTCAGAGAAAAAAAAATTTAAATTTTTATTGGAATTTTTTCAAAAAACTGAAACCAAAATATTTTTAGAGAATCCCATGGCCTTAGAACACAATGATTAAGAGAGCGGAGTCTGAAACCATACCAAGTGTTGATGGGGACGTGGAGCAACTAGAACTCTCACACCGCTGGTGGCAGTGCAAAATGGTACCACCACTTTGCAAAAGAGTTCGTCACTTTCTTATAAAGACCCTTCCCACACAACCCATAATTTCCACTCCTGGGTATCTACCTAAGAGGAGTGAAAATATATGTCCATACAAAAGCTGCATTTGAATGTTCACAGAAGCTTTATTCACAATAGCCACAAACTAGAAACAACTCAGATGCCCATTGACTGGCCAAGACTATTCAGCCATAAAAAAGGGAAGAAGAGGTGATACACGCCCAAACACGGATGAGTCCCGAAAGCATTATTCGTAGAGAAAGAAACCAGTCAGAATAAACTACATGCTGTCTGATCACATGTATCTGACATTCTAGAAGTGGCGAAACTAGCCTAGTGGTTGTAGGGGCTAGGCACGTGGGGAGAGGATTGACTGGAAGGGAGCATGAGAAGGCAGTGCTGGGCCTCGGGCTCTGCCCTGTCTCTCACTGGCCTGCCTCACCTGCTGTCTTCCACTATGAAAGTTTATCCGGGCCAGGCCCCCGGTGCAGTCTTGGCTGCTGACCCGATCCCCAACCCAGGCTCTTTGGTGTGAGGACCCTGCACATGTTTGACTTGGGAAAAGGTGCTCAGGGCATGATTTGCAGACCTACCTTCCATCCCAGGCAGAGCGAGGTCTGTGTCAGCCACCTTGTCCAACCTAGGCTTACCATGAGGCCCTGAACATGGACGTATACTTCTGCACTCTTGATAAAGCTGACACAAAGTGCAGACAGGATAATTATTGGGACCCCAAACTTCTGGTTGAAGGAGGGGCCTGTTTATCCCATTGACCACTGGCACGTGTGCACAAAGGCATGCTTGCACACACATGTTCTCTCACATACACGCTCTCTCACACACACAAAACGATCTCATTGCCCAAGTCTCCTTCCCCTTTAACTACATCCCTCTGCTGCTGAATCAGTTCTCCTAAAGCCTGCCTTTGGTCGTGTCACTCTCCAGTTCAAAAACCTTCAGTTACATCTCAGTACAGCCAAATTTTATCAGCCAGGATTCTGGATTGCAAGCAACAGAAACTAACACTGGCTAGTTTAAGTAGAAAAATTATTTATTTAAAAGTTAATGGGGGGAAGAGGGGTTTCAGGATTTTCCAGAGGGCTAAGAACCATGCTTAGGGGCTGCACCCCGGAAAGATGCCTGAGGTCATGTGGTTGGGTAAGGACCCCGCTGCCACCGATGCTGGACCAGAATGGACTCTGCTGCCTTGTGCCAATTCAGAGTCTGGGGCTTGTGCATCTGATTTGTTGAGCCTAAGTGGTGTGCCCACACCTTGCTGGAAAGGAGGCTGGGAAAGTGAGGATTTGGCATTTTCAGCTCTTACCCTGGGACCTGTGCTCTCCTCACACTTTAGAAGGGCATTCAGATGTTGGGTTGCCAAAAAAAGAATAACAAATACCCCCAGCACTAATAGAATTCCATGGCATTGGAGGTCCTGTAATCTGACCCAACCTCCCCCTTAGGAAACCCACACTACAATTAAACTGAAGAAGTTCTGTTTTCTAAACATACCTGGTGCTTTCCTTGTGTGAGCCTAGTCTACTCTAATATCGGAGCTAGAGTGTGCACCTCCGTACCAGCAAGCTCTTGTGACACAACCACCACAGAAATCTCAGTGGCATAAGCATTATTTCTCACATGTCTGGGGCTCAGCTGGGGTGACATCTTCACTGAGCTCAACTGCTCTGCATCCAGCTACAGGACCAGCTGGCTGTGGCTAGGGCAGGCCTGCGCTAATGGGTTCAGCTGCCTAGAGAAAGCTCTTCTCATGGCCATGGTCGAAGGGCAAGGAGGGCCACCCTGACAAGGCAAGCACTTTCATCAATCTGCTAACATCCTCAACCAAGCAAAGCAATGCACATGTCCGAGCCCATTGGCAAGGGCTGTAAATGTACATAGCAAAGGGTGTGGACACGGTGAGGGGTGAGAACAAGGGCAAAAACTCAATCTTCCCCAATGACTTCTCTCTTCCACTAGACACAGCTCCTTCCCAGGAGGTCCTGTGTATCCCCAGTGCCTAGCAGAATGTGAGTGTGACTCAAGCAATGATGAGTGAATGAGTGAATTACAGGTATGTGTGTTGGGGGTGGCTACAGAGCATATACAAGTGCAAAGAACAGGAGTGCTCGTCCTGGCGGCTCCGGCTCCCTCCCGTGGCTCCCTACCCACCTAGTGTCCCTAATTTCTCGTTCAAGGTACTAGCTGGTCTGGTATCTCAAAATGAACCACCTCTTATTCTGGGAGCAGGACAGGTGATGCAGTGATGTGGGATTGGTGGTTTTCCTGTTTCACTGAAATGTTAGTTCTCACAGACATTTTAGGCAAACCCTGTCCCTGTTCCGCTACCTGGTGTATCAGGAAAGTACATCTTCAACCACTTCCGCCCCCTTCCCTCCTATCCACTCTGCTCAGAGCAGCCCGAGGGATTTTACTAGAAATAAATCAGATCATGTCACTCCCCAGTGTATATGTTCCAAAGGCTTCTCATGCACTTAGAATAAAGTCCTGATCCCTCCTCAAGGCCCGTAGGCTCTCATCTCCTCACCCCTCCCTATCCCCCCCCCATTCTCCAGCCATGCTGGCTCCAACCCCCTACCCCCATTTCCACCCACTCCTCTTCCTGTCCCAATCAAAAAAAGTGCACGCACACACACACCCATTGTCAAGGGCAAAACCCCTTAGAGCACATCTTTGCAGTCAACCCCTCCTCTCTGTCACCTGTGCCACCTTCTTAGTCTCCACCTTCCTCCTCTCTCACTGGGACCAGGTCCCCTAGCTGGATGCCCAGCAAATCTCTGTCCTCCTGCCAGGTTGCTTTTCCAGAAAATTGATGTGGACACATTATTCCCTTGTTGCCCCATCTCCTAGAAAACAAAGTACCCACTCCTTAGCTCCACTGACTAGGACCCCAAATCTGGCGCTGTCTACTACTCCAGCCCAGTCCCAGGCCCCTGCACCCCACCCCACCCCGCCTGACCGCACTCACCAAACTCATTCTTTGTGATTTTCACAAGGTCAGGGAAGGGGGGAGGTGCAGAACATCCTTCTATCCCTCTGACCTCCTCCCTCTCTTGGGGACTGGAGGTCTGACCCCACCCCACATCCACCCCACTGCAGGGTTGGGTCCCTTGGATATTTAAGGCCAACTCTTCCTTGGGAAACTTTGTGTGTTTGCTCCCAGGACTCCTTCCAACTCAGCTCCCTGTCCCTCTTTTGGATGGACAGTTCCTAATCCCACCTCAGCTTCTGCCCCAGCAGTGCATCCCCACAACCCCCTACTGCCAAGGGTCCCTCCCCCTGGCAGGCTACCCTCTTCCACAGAAATCCCCTGTCAAATGACCTCTGGCTGACCTCTCTGCCGCACATCTCTTCCAGGACTCTATTGGAACTTTCCCCACTCGCTGGACCATGCCGCCCCGGGCCACTTTATCTTCCCCAGGCAAGAGTGGGGCTCCAGTGCCCTGCATTCCAGGTGCAGGGAATCCATGACATGCTCCCCAGGTGGTCCCATGGAAGCCCCTCTCACTAAGCCTGGGGTTAAGAGGTATCGTTGACCCCCACCCCACCCCTTTATCTTGAGAGGGGGGCTCACTGGTCTCTACATTGGAAATCCTTCTCAAAAACCAACTATTCTATCAACTCTGCCACCTCTTTTATAATCTTCAGTCTGCATGAAGGGGCCAAGAACAGTTTAACTAGTTTTGAGCTAATTTGTCTAAAAATTGTGTACATGGTCCAGCACCTCTTGGGGAGGTGGCTTCCATTGTTGGTTGGTATCTCGGTTGAAACTTCCCATTTGGTGACTTCGTCACACTTGCTGATCTCTCTCCTCCAACGGGCAATCCCATACTCGGGGCAGAGCTGGTGTCTCAGCCTCCTGTGTCTCTGCTGAGAAAGTGTCATCCTTGACACCTCACTTCCCCTCCCCCTCCCCCATCCAATACATCTCTGAACCTGATCCATAGTCTGCTTACTCTGTTTATCTCCTCCAGAGCTCTCAGCTCTGCCCCTTTGCTCTACCCTAGTCCTCATCACCATCAGTAGCCTCCTAACTGGTCCCCAGCAATTCCACACTCCACATCACAGAAGGGAAAATTGTCTTTTTTCCTTTGTTTAAAAATATTTTTAATTGAAATATAGTCATACATATTATGTTTGTTTCAGGTATACTATATAGTGATTTGACATTTGTAGACATTTTGAAGTGATCACCATGATAAGTCTAATAACAATCTGTCCCCATACAAAGTTATTACAATATTATTGACCATATTTCTTATGCTGTATATTACATCCCCATAACTTATTTGTTATATAACTGGAGGTTTGTCCCTACTAATCCCTTTCACCTATTTTACCCATCTCCCCACTCCCTCCCTTCTGGCAACCACTTCCGTATCTATGAGTCTGTTTTCATTTTGTTTTGTTTGTTTCTTTTATTTTTTAGATTCCACGTTAGTGAGATCATGCAGCATTTATCTTTCTCTGACTGACGTTTCACTTGACATAACACCCTCTAGATCCATCCATGTTGTCACAAATGGCAAGATTTTATTTTTTGTGACTGAGTAGTATTCCATTATTTATCTATATCTATAAACTTCTTTATCCACTCATCTATCAATGGACATTTAGATTGCTTCCATATCTAAGCTATTGTAAATAACACTGCAATAAATATTGGGGTGCATATATATTTTTGAATTAGTGTTTTTGTTTTCGTCTGGTAAATACTCAGAACTTCTGGATCATATGGTAGTTCTAGTTTTCATTTTTTTGAGAAAACCCCATACTGTTTCCAATAGTGGCTGCACCAAATTCCGTTCTTACCAACAGCACACGAGGATTCTCTTTTCTCCACATCCTCGCCAACACTTGTTATTTGTTGTTTTTTCTTTATGATAGCTATCCTGACAGATATGAGTGGTATCTCATTGCGGTTTTTGATTTGCATTTACCTGATGATTAGTGATGTTGAGCATCTTTTAATGTGTCTTTTGGCCGTCTGTATTTCTTCCTTGGGAAAACATCTCTTCAGGTCCTGAGGCCATTTTTTAATCGGGATGTTCATTTTTTGTTGTTAAATTATAAGAGCTCTTTGTATACCTTGAGTATTAACCGCTTATCAGATATCTTCTTTTATTCAGGAGGCTGCCTTTTCATTTTGTTGATAGTTTCCTTCGTTGTGCAAAAGCTTTTTAGTTTGATGTAATCCCATCAAGCACAATTGTTTAAAGTTGTGCTTTTGTTTCCCTTGCCTGAGGAGACAGATCCAAAAAATTTTGCTAAGATTGATATCAAAGAGCATACTGACTGTTTTCTTCTAGAAGTTTTATGGTTTCAGGTACCTACATATAAGCCATTAATGCATTTTGAGTTTATTTTTATTCGTGGTGTGAGAAAGAAGTCCAGTTTGATTCTTTTGCATATAGCTGTCCTATTTCCTAACACCATTTATTGAAGAGGCTGTCTTTTCCCTACTGCATATTCTTGCCTCCTCTGTCAAATTAATTGATCATATAACTGTGGGTTTATTTCTAGGATTTCTATTCTGCTCCATTTATCTATGTGTCTGGTTTTGTGTCACTCCTATACTTTTTGATTACTATAATTTGTATATATAAGCCTAATACCTACAGCTTTGTCTTTCAGTCTCAAAATTATTTTGGCTATTCACGATCTTTTGTGGTTCCATACAAATTTTAGAGTTATTTGTTCTAGTTCAGTGAAAAATGCTACAGTTATTTGGATAGGGATTGCTTTGATCTGTAGATTGCCTTGAATATGTAGATTGCCTTTAATAGTATGGTCATTTTAACAATATTAATTCTCCCAATTCATGAGCACAGTGTATCTTTCCATTTGTTTGTCTTGTCTTCAATATCTTTCATCAATGTCTTATAGTTTTCTGAGTACATGTCTTTTACCTTTTTGGTTAGATTTATTCCTAGGTATTTTATTCTTTTTGATGCAATTGTAGATGGGATTGTCTTCTTAACTTCTCTTTTTGATAGTTTATTTTTAGTGTATAGAAATGTAAAAGATCTGTATATTAACTTTGTATGCTGCAATGTTATTGAACTCATATACTAGTTCTAATTGTTTTTTGGGGATGTCTTTACGACTTTTGATATATAGTATCATGTCATCTGTAAACAGTGACAATTTTACTGCTTTTCTAATTTGGATTCCTTTTATTTCTTTTTCTTGTCCGACTGCTGTGGCTAGGACTTCCAATACTAAATTGTCAGTTGAATAAAACTGACAAGAGTGGTTCCTGATCTTAGAAGAAATGCTTTCAGCTTTTGACCATTGAGCATGATGTTGGCCATAGGTTTGTCATCTATGGCCTTTATTATGTTGAAGTATGTTCCCTCTACATCCGTTTTGTTGAGGGTTTTTATCATAAATGGATGTTGAATTTTGTCAAAACTTTTTCTGCAACTATTGAGATGATCATGTGATTTTTAGTCTTTAATTTGTTAATATGGTGTATCACATTGATTGAATTACAGATACTGAACCATCCTTGCATACCACTTGATCGTGGTGTATGATCCTTTTCATGTACTGTTGAATTTGTTTTGCTAATATTTTGTTGAGGATTTTTACACCTATGTTCATCACTGATATTGGTCTGTAATTTTCTATTTTTTGTGATATCTTTGTCTGGTTTGGAGATCAAGGTGATGCTGGCCTCACAGAATGAGTTCAGAAGTGTTTCTTCCTCTGCAACTTTTTGGAATAGTTTGAGAAGGATAGGTGTTAACTCTCTTCTAAATGTTTGGTAGAATGCACCTGTGAAGCCATCTGGTCCTGGACTTTTGTTTGTTGGAAGTTTTGTTTTGTTTTGTTTTTTACTGATTCAATTTCATTAGTTGTAATTGGTCTGTTCATAATTTCTATTTCTTCCTGTTTCAGTCTTGGGAGATTGTACATTTCTAGGAATTTGTCCATTTCTTCTAGGTTGTTCATTTTATTGGCATATAATTGTTTGTAGTTACCTCTTATGATCCTTTGTATTTCTGTGGTGTCAGTTGTAACTTCTTTTTCATTTCTAATTTTATCGATTTAGGCCCTCTCTCTTTTTTCTTGATGAGTCTGGCTAAATGGTCATTCATTTGGCTTATCTTTTCAAAGAACCTGCCCTTAGTTTCATTGATCTTTTCTTTTTTCTTTTTTTTTTTTTGGTCTCCATTTCATTAATTTCTGCTCTGATCTTTATGATTCCTTTCCTTCTACTAAGTTTGGGTTTTGCTTGTTCTTTTTCTAATTCCATTAGGTGTAAGGTTAGGTTCTTTGAGATTTTTCTTGTTTCCTGAGGTAGGCTTGTATTCCTATAAACTTCCCTCTTAGAACTTCCCTTTTGCTGCATCTCATAAATTTTGGATCATTGTATTTTCATTTTCACCTGTCTCCAGGTATTTTCTGATTTCTTACTTGCTTTCTTCAGTGATCCATTGGTTATTTTGTAGCATATTTTTATCCTCCATGTTTTTGTGGGTTTTGCCTTTCTTTTCCCCCTTGTAATTGATTCCTAGTCTCATAGTGTTGTGGTTTGACACGATGCCTGATATGATTTCAATATTCTTTCATTTACTGAGATTTGTTTTGTGGCCTAGCATGTAACCTATCTTGGAGAATGTTCCATGTGCACTTGAAAAGAACATTGCTTTTGGATGGAATGGTCTATATATATCTATCACATCCATCTGGTCTAAGGTGTTATTTAAGGCCAGTGTTTCCTTATCAGTTTTCTGTCTGGGTGATCTGTCCATTGATGTAAGTGGGGTGTTAAAGTCCCCTATATTATTGTAGTATTGTCAGTTTCTCTCTTTATGTCTATTAATATTTTCTTCATGTATTTAGGTGCTCCTATGTTGGGTGCATATATATTTACAATTGATTGATCCCTTGATCACTATGTAATATCCTTCTTTGCCTCTTGCTACAGTCTTTGTTTTAAAGTCTATTTTGTCTGATATAAGTATTGTTACCCAGCTTTCTTGTCATTTCCATTTTCATAGAATACCTTTTTCATCCCCTCACTTGCAATCTATGTGTGTCTTTAGATCTGAAGTGAGTCTCTTGTAAGCAGCATATATATATATATATATGTAAGATTGATTTGTATCTGTTCAGCTACTCTATGTCTTTTGATTGGAGAATTTAGTCCATTTATATTTAAAGTAATTATTAATAGATATGTACTTATTGCTATTTTGTTAATTGTTTGGGGGTTGTTTTTATAGTTCTTTTTTTCCTTCCTATTTTGTTCTCTTCCCTTGTAATTTGATGACTATCTTTATTGTTATGTTTGGATTCCTTTCTCTTTTTTGTGTATCTATTTTAGGTTTTTCGTTTGTGGTTACCATAGTTTGTGGCTCATATATAACAACATAGTTAGCTAGCTAGCTAGCTAGATAATAGAGATAGATATAAATATATATTATATATATACATGTAATTATTTTCAGTTAATGACTTCTTAAGTTTGAACACATTCTAACAACCCTACTTTTACTCCCCCCCTCCATGTTTAATTATTTTGATGTCATGATTTAATTCTTTTTGTTTCATATATCCCTTAACTACTTATTGAGGATATAGATTATTCTACTACTTTTGTCTTTTAATCTTCCTACTAGCTTTATAAGTGATTGATTTTCTACATTTACTGTATGTTTGCTTTTACCAATGAGATTTTTCCTTTCATAATTTTCATATTTCTTGTTTTGGCCTTTTTTTTCTGCTTAAAGAAGTCTCTTTAACATTTCTTGTAAGACTGGTTTAGTGGTACTGAACTCTTAGCTTTTGCTCATTTATAGAACTCTTCATCTCTCCTTCAAAACTAAATAAAAGCCTTGCTAGGTATTCTTTTTAAAATTTTTTTATTAGTTTTTTTTTAACATCTTTATTGGAGTATAATTGCTCTACAATGGTGTGTTAGTTTCTGCTTTATAACAAAGTGAATCAGCTATACATAAACATATATCCCCATATCTCCTCCCTCTTGTGTCTCCTTCCCACCCTCCCTATCCTACCCCTCTAGGCAGACACAAAGCACCAAGCTGATCTCCCTGTGCTATGTGGCTCCTTCCCACTAGCTATCCATTTTACATTTGGTAGTGTACATATGTCCATGCCACTCTCTCACTTCGTCCCAGCTTCCCCTTCCCCTTCCCCGTGTCCTCAAGTCCATTCTCTACATCTGCATCTTTATCCCTGCCCTGTCCCTAGGTTCTTCAGAACCATTTTTTTTCTTTCTTTTTTTTTTTAGATTCCATATATATGTGTTAGCATACAGTATTTGGTTTTCTCTTTCTGACTTACTTCACTCTGTATGACAGTCTCTAGATCCATCCACCTCACTACAAATAACTCAGTTTCGTCTCTTTTTATGGCTGAGTAATATCCCGTTGTATATGTGTGCCACATCTTCTTTATCCATTCATCTGTCAATGGACACTTAGGTTGCTTCCATGTCCTGGCTATTGTAAATAGAGCTGCAGTGAACATTGTGGTACATGACTCTTTTTGAATTATGGTTTTCTCAGGGCATACGCCCAGTAGTGGGATTGCTGGGTCATATGGTAGTTCTATTTTTAGTTTTTTAAGGAACCTCCATACTGTTCTCCATAGTGGCTGTATCAATTTACATTCCCACCAGCAGCGCAAGAGGGTTCCCTTTTCTCCACACCCTCTCCAGCATTTATTGTTTGTAGATTTTTTGATGATGGCCATCTGACTGGTGTAAGGTGATACCTCATTGTAGTTTTGATTTGCATTTCTCTAATGATTAGTGATGTTGAGCATCCTTTCATGTGTTTGTTGGCAATCTGTATATTTTTTTTGGAGAAAAGTCTGTTTAGATCTTCTGCCCATTTTTGCATTGAGTTGTTTGTTTTTTTGATATTGAGCTGCGTGAGCTGCCTGTATATTTTGGAGATTAATCTTTTGTCAGTTGCTTTGTTTGCAAATATTTTCTCCCATTCTGAGGGATGTCTTTTCATCTTGTTTATGGTTTCCTTTACTGTGCAAAAGCTTTTAAGTTTCATTAGGTTCCATTTGTTTATTTTATTTCCATTTCTAGATAGAGTATTCTTGGTTGTAGGTTTTTTTCCTTTCATAGCTTTGAATATGTCATGCCACTTCTTTGGGTCTGCAAAGTTTCTGTTGAAAAGTCAGCTGATAGTCTTATGGGGGTTCCCTTGTACATAGCTAGTTGCTTTTCTCTTGCTGCTTTTAAGAGTCTCTCTTTATCTTTAATTTTTGCCATTTTAATTATAATGTATTTTGATGTGGACCTCTTTAGATTCATCTTGTTTGGGACTCTCTGTGCTTCCTGGAACTGAATGTCTGTTTTCTTTCACAGCTTATGGAAGTGTTCAGTTATTATTTCTTCAAGTAAGATATCTATCACTTGCTCTTCTCTCCTTCTTGGACCCCCTATGATGTAAATATTATCATGCTTGATGTTGTCTCAGAGGTCTCTTAAACTACCCTCATGTTTAAAAAATTCCTTTTCTTTTTTCTGTTCAGCTTGGGTGATTTCCTCTACTAGGTCTTCCAGCTCTCAGATCCATTTCTCTGTATCATCTAATGTACTGTTGATTCCTTCTAGTGTATTTTTATTTCAGTTATTGTATTCTTCAGTTCTGTTTGGTTCTTCTTTATATTTTCTAAGTCTGTTAAAATTTTCACTGTGTTTATCCATTCTTCTCCCAAGTTCATTGAACATTTTTTGTTTTTACTTGAAATGTTTTATCAGATATATTGCTTATCTCCACTTTTCTAAGTTCTTCTGTGGTTTTATCTTGTTAATTTATTGGGAACATACTCCTTTGTCTCCTCATTGTGTCTAATTCTCTGTGATTATTTCTATTTATTAAATAGACCAGTTATGTTTCCCAATCTTGGAGAAGTAGCTTTATGTAGGAGATGTCCTATGAGGCCCAGCAGCATTCTCCCCTCTGGTCATCAGAGCTATATGCTCTAGGGACACCCCCATGTGGGTTGTGTGGGCGCTTCTTTGTGGTGGGGTCAACTACTGTGAGCATGCTGGTAGGCTGGGCTGGACTCTGGCCCAGTTGGCTGCCAGGTCTTGCCTTGAATGGTGGCTATCAGCCCACTGATGGGGAGGGCCATGTCCTGAGGCAGCTGGCTGTATGACCCAGGAGCATCTTGGGGTTGTTGCCATCCCCGTAGTGGATGGGGCCTTGTCCTGCTGGTGGGTGGGTAAGCTCCCAGCACTTATAGGCTAGGTAGAGCACTCCAAAATGGCGCTTGCGAATGCCAGTGTTTTCGCAGTAGGACAAACTCACAAAAATGACTGCTGCTATCATTCCCATCCCCAGGGGGAGTCCAATTGCCTCCTGCCTCTCCAAGAGGCTCTCTAAGATCAACAAATAGGTCTGCCCCAGGTTCCTTTCAAATTACTGCCTCTGTGCTGGGACTCAGATTGTGTGAGATTTTGTGTGCACCCTTTAAGAGTGGAGTCTCTTTTTCCTGCAGTCCTCTGGCTCTCCCCTGTGCAAGCCCCGGTGGCCCTCAAAGCCAGCCATTCTGGGGGTTTGTTTTCCCAGTGCAGGATTGGGCTGGGAGTCCATTGTGGGACTTGGACCCCTCATTCCTTGAGGAGAACCTCAGCAATTGTGATTATCTTCCCCCTATTTGTGGGTCACCCACCCAGGGATGTATACCACATCTCTGCCCCTCCTACCCATGTCATTGTTCCTTTTTTATATCTTTAGTTGTGGAAAATCTTTTCTGCCAGTCTTTAGGTCATACTCATAGATAGTTGCTCTGTAAATAGTTGTAATTTTGGTGTGCCCATGGGAGGAAGTGAGCTCAGGGTCTTCCTACTTGCTACCTTGGCCACACCTCTCAGGAATTTTTTCAGTGTAAATCTGACTATGTCCTCTTCCTCAAAATCCTTCAAGGGCTACTTGATTCTCTTTGAATCAAAATCAGAATCATTAACATGACCCACCTCTTCCCCACAGAGTCTTGCCTCCATCCAGCCCTCCAGACTTATCTCCTGCCATGTACCCCCTCCCTACCCTTGCAAAATCCTTCCTCCAAGGTCCCAAGCTCTCTCTCCATCCAGGGCCCTCTACCTGGACTTACTTCCCGCACAACTCCACCCTTACCTTTCACCTAGTTAACCCTTCCTCACTCTCCAGCTCTCAGCTCAATTGTCCCTTCTCCAGCAGAGTGCTCTTTGTGCTCAACCTCAGGCCAGGGACATTTGCCCAGCATCTCGCAGCACCGCACGCTCGTTTGAAGCACTGTCTATAATTAAACATTGAACTATGGAATTTTTTGATTACCTTTATTGCTCTGGCCAGACTCTATGTCCTGTAAGTGCAGAGATGGCATGTGTGTTTGCTCACCTTTGTATTCCCAAATTCTCAAGTTGCCTGGCCCAAAGTAGGGGCTCAAGAAATGCTTGTTGAATGAATGAATGAAGTGACAAATTGTATGCATCTATTTATTAAATAAATGAACTACATTCAACTTCTTTCCCCAGTTCGTTGGGTCATTCATTCATTCATTCAAATATACATATTGAAGTCCTATTTCCCTGACCCTCAGCTCTTTTTCTTCCTATAATAGACAGTGCCCAGGTCTCAGGGATAACCCTCAAACAGTATCCTTAGGTTCCATAGTTGCTTGCTTGAGTGTTTGACATTTTAGAATGGTAATAAGGAAAGTTTAAATATCTTCCAGCTAGCATGGAAATTCTTGTTAGGGGGTAGGTAAAAGGCGAGCTGAGATCTAGGCTCTGCAGGAAACCAAGCACACAGAGGATGTTTAAACAGCTCCAAAGAGAAATAGCAGAAATGTGTTCTCCATTGAGAGGGAGTTGGGGAGTAAGAACAGGAGGCCAAAGAAGGGGAAGGAGAGGAGGAGCCAGATAGATGGACTGAGGCTGGAGCCACATGAAGTATCCCCCTTGGGAGGTTGGCCAGTGGGTTAGCCAGAGGACACCCAACATTACATTTGAGATTGCTTGTTTGGAATGTTATCCATCCCTTTCCCATCTCTTCCCACATCACTCTGGAATGCATTATATGATCACTGATGTCAAGGAAAGGTCTGCATCTAATCTAGGTGGTTAAGGGTTATAAAACAGAAACATGCTCAGAAGCTCAAAAGTCTGAAGGCCGCGGGATCATGAAAATGTTAGCCCCTGGGAGCTTGCAGAGATCATAGGAAAGGCTTTGGACTTCCCAAAATGCAGATCCGTGGAATCCAAGCCATTTTATCTGCATCCCATAGGGCAGGCCAGACCCAGCCAGGCAGTTTGTGCATGAATATTTTTTTTATTTATTTAATATAATCCTATTTTAAACACACTCATGGATATTGGCATTGAAAGAACTTTTTTTTTTTTTTTTTTTTAATAAGAGGGTTATTAGTGTTCAGGTTCCTTTGCTGTGACTCCGGACCTTGACAGAGCTAGTTTGCTTAGAGAGAGACAAGTCTATGTAGCTAATGGATCTGTTTCCAGGTGTGAGCACATCTCAGATCCCACCTGCCCTAGCCCTCCAGCCCTCAGGGACCCTCCTTCCTTAGTGGAAGCCTGCGGTCCTCCATGCCCTCCTGCTCCCTGTATACTGTCAATTCAGCACTCCACCCAAATTAGTCTAGATCTTGGTTTCTGAGCCCTTCCTGTGAGCCCCTATGCTTACATTGCCACTCTTGTCATACACAGACAGGCCAACGCTGCCCAAAGATGGGCCCCAAGTGGCCATGCCTTCTTCACAAGAGCTGGGAGCCTCCCCACATTGGGCTGTGCTGCTTCAGCCTAGTCCAGCCTCCTCCCCAAACACAGACACACACACACACACACATGGCCACAGCCAGAGAGTCTTTGCTAAATGAGCCATTTGACTGGTTTTACTGGATGGAAATTGAGGGCTTTTCAAACAGTGACAGATACAAATTACCCTGATTATGTTCTTAGGCATAAGTCACACCACTTCAGGATCACTCAAGGACAGCCACATACATACAAGCTAGAATTATGCTGCAGGAGTTCGTATAAACCCCTGCTCCTCAACAAAATTTGCATGACAATAAGATAACGGCTGCAGCCCCATCTCCCCAACGCTTTGGAATGGCACAGAGTGTTTCTCTCCAGGGCAAACAGAGGGAGCAAATCAACCAGAGGAAGGGAGGGATTTTTTTTTTTTTAAGCAATGCTCCAGCTCCACACCCAGATCGAGTTTCTCTACATCGCAGCAAACAACATCTCAGTCTCCCTTTTCTTCTCCAATGGGAAAGGCTCTACAGAACACAGTGCCATGTGATGCGGCCCTTGAGAGAGGAAAGCAAGGGAGGGATGGGGCTGCAGAGCACATGCATGTCACGTCCGCGTGGCCACTTTTGTCTTCACACACGGTGGCCACTTAGGGATGAGTCCGTGCCACCAGCCCCTCGGAGGTACTGTGCTGGCTGCCTTCACATGCACTCCTGGAAACTTCCATTAAGCCTGGCTGAAAGCACGTGCAGGCGCAGGGCAGGGAGCACGCGGCTGCAGGGCCGAGATTTCCGCAGCTCCCCTGTGGTCCGCCATCATCTGTCCTGGCTTCACTTGGGGAGCAAGGTGGCAGGGGCTTCTGAATCCAAACCGTAGCACTGAACAGTTGAACGCTCATTGAGTTAAAGTGTTAGTTTAAAAAACACATATGCATTTACATATATTTCACAGTTCAAACAATACGGCTTTGAAGAAGAGTTATGGCTTTCTGAAGGGAGGTCAGTTGGGTCCAGAAAGGGAATTTTCAGGCCACCAAGACCCTGCTTCACCCCTAAAACATGTGTGCAGAGCGTGGAAGCCTCAGGGAGGACCAGCTGTCCCCCAAACCTTGGGAAGAGGGACTGGCTCAGAAGCCTGCCACAGTGGGGCCAGGGTCCTGCCCGAGAAGGTGCAGGAGGGCTGGCAGGAGCTGTCACTTGGGATCCCAGCAGCACCCCCCGCGCCCCGCAAACGGCCACAGCACCAGGGGGCTGTGTCGCTGTGTCTGCTGCCAACGCCCTCCACACTCTTGCTTTGCCGCGGCCTTGGGTGACCCTCTGCCCAGGGCAGCTGCCACCTTCCGCACACCAGGTACAGCCCCCATGCTTGGGGCCTGGAGGGGAACGGAGCCCCTCACCGACGCTGGGCAAGGCATGAGGCCAGGGGTAAAGCTCAGGCCTGAACCACACTGCAGTCAGCATGACAACCCAGAGGGAAGAAAACACGAGGGCTTCAGGGGTTAGAGCAAGACACGGCTGTCTCCCCCTGCCCCTTGGGGAGCTTGGGCACCCAACCGGAGCTCACCACCATTCCATGTGACCCGGGGCATGCCTCCGTCACCTTCCTGGGCCTCAGTCCAGTCGGGATGCCACCACCTGCCTTACCCTCCTCCTAGGAACACAGCAAGGACTGGTGAGAAATTAGATGATGAAGACGTGTAGAAAGTAGAAGTGTTCACTTTCATAAGAATATGAAAAAAATAGTCATATTCTTAAAATCACAAATAAATCCAGGCCAAGTCACTGCAGAGCCTGCCCTGGCCCCGGCTAAGATCCGCATCCCCCTCCCACGAGCAACAGAGACACAACAGGTGAAAGCAGAGGTGCAGGAAGAAGACACCCCGGCCACCACAACCAGCCCTGCTGCACGTCCCCTTTAAGACGGGAAAGTAGAAGGGGTGCCCTTCTCCCTCCTCCTGGGGGGGGGGGCAGCAAATGTCAGAGGGAAACTAAGTCTAAAAGAGTGAGTTTGCCCATCTCATGAAGCCTATATTATCAGATAACGAACTAGTTCACCTACCTGAACTTCAAGATAACTAAGGGCTAATCCTTTAAGCACCAAGACATCTATGAATGTGTTTTAAGTGTTTGGGGATGGAAATAATTCCAAGTGGATAAAACGCTTCTCTGCCTTCTTAAACACAGTCTACCGAACGTTGTTTGAGCGTGTTCGTCCCTCTACGTGGTTGTGGATACCGCAGGCTGGGCTGCTCTGAGGGGTCATTTGGTGCCCTTGGGGTTATTACTACATGTTGGGCCCTCCACGAAACTACTTGCCCCTCCACTAGCCTCAGATCACTTGGTATTTTCTGAGATGTATAGATTTGGTCTTTTTAACGCCATTATTATTAGTCTATTAGCTGCCACTTCTTGCTAAATCTAGCACCTGTTATCATTCTCTTAATTTGCTTTATTATTAGAAACCAGAATCAAGTTCACTAGATTTGAATTTAAAATTAAAGTGAATGCCATGAGGGATTTGCTGTTAGCAAAATATTTGCTCTTTGATACAGAGCTTTATAGCAGCTACTTTGGGGGCTTAAAATTAATTTTCCTTTCCCTGAGTCCACAGCTGCCTGGGGCTGAGCGAACTTGCTGGGTAAGTGGCCCTGGGAAGTGAGGTGTGCTTTGACCTTGTTTCAATAACACAGTAACTATTTCCTCCCTTAACAAATTTTTGTGGCTGAATGAGGAATTGTGAGCTGCCATGGGGATAAAGTGCTCGCTGGGACCACACTGCTGGGGCATCTTCAGAGGGAAGGGGCAGGGGACTTGCCTCCAGTTGGAGACGGAAGAGATTGAGGCAGGTTCCAGGCACTAGCTCGCTGGTTGCAACTGGAGCCTTTTCCAGCGGAAGGTGGGAAAGGAAGGCGGAACATAATGCAGGTGTGAGCCCTGGGTCACATTAGCCCATTTCTGTGAGATGTTTCCTCATCACCACCTTCCTTTTTTGTTTTCCATGGGCATGGTAGGCAGAGTGCCTGGTCCAGCTTTGCGTTAAAGAGAGCATGTTGTGCTCTGATCTTATCCCAACATCAGTTACAGGGTGACCCTCAGCTGGTCACAGGTTGGTTCCAAGCTCCAGAGACCCAACCCCTTAGCTCTGATCCCAGAATGCAGCCTGATCCTGGGCACAGATGAATTCTTAATTCAGGTACTCTGAGCCTACTAACCCTGGGAGAAGAAATCTATGTAACTTTGCTTTAAAAAGATTTCTAATGTTTATTTAAATGTTGAAAATGTTCAGAAAAAGAGCTGCTTGGTACCTTTCAGAAATCTCAAGCATGAATCGATGCTCCCAACCCCTAACCAGGAAACAAATGCAGCAGAGCAGGGCTGAGCTTCTTACAATATCATGTAGAGCAGGGCTCCTCAACACGTAGTCCCAGGAGCAGCCGCAGCACCGCTTAGGAACCAGCGAGGAAGCTCCACGCCAGGCTCGTCAAATCAGACTCCAGGGAGGGGCCCAGGAACCAATGAGCTCTCCAAGTGATTCTGACACAGGAGCTGCTGACCTAGAACAACAGTTCTCAACCTCGGCTGCATAGTGGAATTATTTGGAGAGTCAGAAAAGCCCTCATACTCAGATCACACCTTAGACCAACTGGGTCAGAACTTCTGGGTGCAAAGTTCAGGCACGAGTGGGTCTTAAAGCTCTTCAGATGACGCCGATGTGCCACCAAGGCAGAGACCTTCTGCCTCAGGACAATGAGCCTCAACCACCGCGCAACAGAGTCACTCAAGGAGATTTTAAAAATAAGAATATGGGGTCCCATCCCCAGGCCAAGTGAATCAGATTCTCTGGGAAGATGAGGATCTGGAATGGGGGTGGGTTTTTTTTGTTTTGTTTCGGTTTGGTTTTTTTTGCGGTACGCGGGCCTCTCACTGCTGTGGCCTCTCCCGTTGTGGAGCACAGGCTCCGGACGCACAGGCTCAGCAGCCATGGCTCACGGGCCCAGCCGCTCCGCGGCATGTGGGATCTTCCCGGACCGGGGCACGAACCCGTGTCCCCTGCATCGGTAGGCGGACTCTCAACCACTGCGCCACCAGGGAAGCCCATGGGGGTGGTTTTATAAAGATCCCCAGGTGAATCCAATGTGCATATAAGGTTGAGAACCATAATTCTAGAGGAAATAAAACTTTTACCTCAAAGCTGAGCAAGTCATTTAGTTGAAAAAAAATGAGTTACTTGGTTGCCAAGGGAACCGTCCCCCTACTGGAAGGAGAGACAGTCACTGACTTCTGGCTTTTGTGCCAAGAGCTAAGTCACGGTAATGTATGTATGTATGGATGTATGTATGTATGTATGTCTCTCTCTCTCTCTCTCTCTCTCTCTCTAGTGAAAAAAAGAAGGTTCACTGAAGAGACCATGCAGGGGAAATATCTAAACACTTATAGAAGCTGTGCTGTTGCCTCTTAGGACACTGGCTGGCCAGCACAGCTGAGCCAAGCTAGCAAAGCAAGACCAGGTCTGTTCTGACCCTCAGCAAAGGATGCTGAGGCTGCCAGAAGCTAGGGACCAACCAAGGGCCCAGGACAACTGCTCCAGGCAAAAATCAAAATCAGAATCCTATTATAGGGACACTAAAAACAGTTCATGTCATTTGAGAACAGCTTATATCTAAATGATTCTATATGAAATAAGTCGCAAAAAGTCAGATATTGTACAATTCCATTCATACGAGGTCCCTAGAGTGGTCAAATTCAAAGAAACAGAAAGCAGAGTGGTGGTTGCCAGGAGCTGGGAAGAGGGGAAATGGGGAATTGTCCTTTATTGGGTATAGAGTTTGAGTTTTGCAACTAAAAAAGAACTCGAGATTGGCTGCACAACTTAACACTACTGAACTGTACACTTAAAAATGGCTAGGATGGTAAATCTCATGTATATTTTACCATAGTTGAAAAATAGAAAAAAAAATCTCTGATAGTGTCGAGGCCAAAACAGATTTCATAAATGTTATAGATTCCTGAGCAGTTAATTTTTGTTGCTAATTTAATAGTGGACTCTATTTTATGTTCATATTTCCAGAACTCGCTGAAGTTATGTGCCAGATTCTTGGTTTTGCTCTTTTATCACTTAAGACTCCAGTCTGAATATCAAGCCAGACGTCACCACTCACCTGGCAGTAGCCACTGACCCACAAGCGGTGCAGAACCCAGTTCTCCAGCCGACATGGGCTCTAAGACCACCCACCGGGGGATGTCACAGTGCTGGTTGCTCAGCATCACCACCCCTCCCCCAGGTTCTGAGTCCAGAGGCAGGGGTTTTAACACTCAGGGGATTCTGACATAGGTGATCTACAGTCTACCCTTTGAAGAACACACTGCTTTATCAGGACGCCTTGTAGGATGTAATCAACCTCAGACTGTCCTGGCTTGACCAGCCCTCCAAAGAACAAGAGAACAGGGCACACCCTGGGCTTCAGCACACCCCGAGCCTGGCCTCACCTGGCTGTAAGCCACAGCCAGCCTCCTCCTAGAAGGGTGCCCTGGTTGCAGGGAGAGAGGCCAGGGTGTGTGTTGAACTCAGAGCAGCACCGTCCCCTCCCCACAGGGAGACCCCCAAGCTCCTGCCTTCCACTGGGCAACTGGAGTGGACATTTTGCAAAGCTCAGCTCATCTGTTTCCCAGCCAATAAATAAAGCACTTTGCACTTGTTCTTGAGCCATTATTGAAAAGTCCCTCATATACTTCTACCCAGCCTGTACCTCAGCACAGCAGTTTCAGATCCTGACAAATCTCTATGGTTCTGAAGGAAGGAAGGGCAAAAAGAAAATCTTTCCCTCTTTTGTTTAAACTAGAGAAAGAGGGTTGAAGAACAGGCAAGAAGCAGACGAGCAAGATTATAATGGGAGGAGGCAAAAAGAAGGTAGCGGAGACTGGGTGATGGAACCGACAAGCAACTGCAACAGGGACATTTCAGCCTCCTGCATCCCAAACTCCCCAAAAGCAGGTGGGCAAGTCTTTGTATAGCTCAGTGCTTCCCACATAGAAGGTACCAGGCAAAAAAAATAATGAGCAGAGTACTCTCTTAAGCTGACAATTACCCCAGGGTGTTACTCGGTTTATTAATGGGGTCTCCTGAACCACTGGAACCCACCAGCTAACAGAGACCCCACTGCTATAGTTAACACATGGCTCTGTGCCAGTGCTGAGGGCCCCAAGATGAGCCAGATACAATGCATTCTCCTGGGGAAAGGACAGACCCTCGGCCAAGGACACACGTAGTATGCTGTGAGGACGTCCTAATAGAAGTCAGTGATGGTTGCTACAGAAGCACAGAGAGTGCCCAGCCCAGCTCCACAGAGGGGAAGAGGCGGGGACCATCACCTGACATTATCTGCAAAAGTGGTGGGGTAAAGGGGAGGAGGGAGGAGGTTGGAATGTGGAGCCATTCCAGGCATTTCCAATAGCTTGTGCAAAGGCACAGCACCTAGAGGAGTATTAGAGGGATGGTGCTGGCAGGAGGGTCTCTGGAAAGGTGAGTGAGCCAGCTTGGGATATACTCTGCACATCTGGGTAAGGAATCTGGACTATATGGTATAAGATGGCAACAGGCTCCACCAAAGATGTTTCCAGAAGTTAATTCTCTGGAAGCAGAATGGTCAGTCAAAAGGGTCTGAGTTAGGGCAGTGGCAGAAGGAATGCAGGTAGGGAATGAATTCAAGGGATATTTATGAATCAGAACTGATAAAATTTGGTGAACAAATAGACATAGAAAGTAAAGAAGGAAGAGCCAAGAGTGACCCAGGTTTGGGGCTGAAGGGCCATTGATGTGGTAGAGCCATTCAGCAGGGGAAGAAAGGAGGAAGAGGGAAACTGCTCTCTGGGTGTCTAGTTTGTGCCGGCACTGTGCTAGGCATTGTGCAACCCTATTCCACAGCTGGTGAGGCTAGTGTCCTGGCCTCAACCTCAGATGATGAGTCAGAGCCTCCAGGGGCTTTGGTTGCTCCCCCAAGGTCACTAGTAAGTAAGGGCACATGACTTTGAACCCAGATTGCCCTTTCAACTGTACCAGTTGAGGACATGTTGAGGTCTGAGATGCTGAGCAGGTACAGACATTCAGACGGCCACGGCAAGCGTGTTCCTGACGTTCCAAGGGAGAAATGGCCTCCAGGAGAGGGGTGTAAGATGCAAGGACAGGAGAGATGTGAGGCTGCGAACAGATGTGATTTCTGCAGAAATGCTCCTAGAAAGAGAAAGGAACCCTGAGGAAGCTTCACGGAAGATGAGTCCACAAAGAAGCCTGAGCAGGAGCGTTCAGAGAGGCAGGAGGAAAGTCGGGGGAAAGTGGTTCCTTATAAAAAAACAAAAAGGAAGAGAGGACTCAAAAGACCAGTGTGGTCACCCTGTCACACGTCACATGGATGTTGAGGATGAGGCCTGACGTGGATCCACTGCTTTGACAATTGCAGTCATTCTGCCGACCTTCGGAATTCAGGACTGACCCCGGCATGGCCAGGTGTTCCTCTCGTGCTAACTGTCCCTGAGCCCAGACTTGCTAGCACTCAGCTCAGCTCCGAAGTGTGCCTGGGGGACTCAGTTCAGCATCTGGACGTGCCCACCGGACCATAAGCTCCAAGAGGGCTGGGGCTACATTCTGCTCATCACTAGTTCAACGGCCCCTCGCACGATGCCTAGCACAAAATGAGCGCTCAGTAACAATGTGCCGAATGCCTGGCTGAAGCCAGCTCTGTGCTGTCCTTCAGTCGTCAGGAAGTGCTGCCACTGCTTCCCCGCTTCTCCACTTACTCAGCAGAGTCAAGGGCAATGGGCGCCCTGCTCTCTGCAGCACCAGGTGATTAGTGGGCAGAGCTGCCGCAGCAGCAGTGCTGAAACGGTCTCAGAGGCCACATCTGACCTTGCGCCACCTTCCTTTTTGCTTGGCTGAGCACCAAGTCGTTTACTTGTTTTTGCTGCCTTTCAAACCTGGAGCAGTGAGCTTAGCACAAAGGAAGACACGATGGTTGCTTTGTTTTGGGGAATTGATTTCCCTTATACAAGAGTGTCACTGGTAGTCTGCATGGTGGGATGGGGGTGGAGTTGCGAGGAAAGTGGTGGGGTGGGGCTTCCTGAGTCAACACCCAGGTCTCTTCGAGCCTTTGAAAGGGTGTATTGCCTACAAACACTGGCTGCAGGAGAAAAGTGTAGCCTGGCAGTCAGGAGGCTGAGTCCCAGTTGAGTCACTAGCCAGCCATGTGGCCTTGGGCAAGTCCCCCAACATGCTATCTTTTAATATGTACCCCTTCTGCAAAATGTGGAGACGGCCTCAACTCCCCTGCATACATTGCACTGTGGGTGCATCTGTACTGCGGCCAGGGCCAGGGCTGGGTGGGTGGGGGAGCACCTACAAGCAGCCTCCCTCCTGGACCCATAACAGCCTCCCAGAGCACTGTCCCTAGAGCGGGGCCCAGCACCACCCTACAGTGGCCTCTCAGTCAGGATCCCTCTTGTTCCAGCCCTGGTGACACTGGCTAGGAAGCAGCTAAGACAGGTTTGGAGCACAGGCTTTGGGGTTCTACAGACGCGGGTGCGGTTTCCTCCACCGGGTGCTTGGCCATCAGCCAGACACTGAATGGCTCTGAGCCTCAGTCTCCCCACCTGCCCAATGGAGTCTTCTTACCCAAGGGGGTTTTGTGATGATCACAGGAGACAGTGCAAAGAAAGTGCCCAGTGTAGGGCCTGACACAGAATAAGCGTACAGTAAATCTTAGCTATTATAATAATAAATATTATTTATGGCTTAGATCCATACATCATTAGTACTTCCAAAAACTTAAATAAAATTAAAGATTACAGAGACCCTAGGGGTATTTTTTAAGCCTTTAGTTGTAGAGATGAAGAAACGGAGACCCTAAGGGAGGGGAAGGGACTTGCCCTAAGACCCAGCGACTTAAACAGGACCGAGAGCAAGGAGTCCAGCTCCTTCACAGGATGGGTCATGAGGCTCCATCCCCAGCCCCTACAAGGGACCTGGCTGGGGCAGACACCAGCCCATGACACCCTTGGCTGTGAGAACCATGGTATTTGACTCACCAAGGCTCTTGCCCCCAAACACTGCCCCATCTGGAACATAAACAGAGGGCTTCTGGCAGAGGGTTCTGTCCTCAGCAGGCATTCAACAGAGCCCCTGGCACGACTTGACCCAGGACACCTCCCTGTTCTGGGCCTGTTTCCTTATGTGGGACAAAATGGTCTTTAAGAGCCTTCCAGTTCTGACATTCTGTAGTTTCAAGAAAGGAGCTCAATTAACCACAAACAAGTGGCTGGAAACCTCAGTTAACTGGAATCTTTCCAGCCATTCCTTCCTTGGGAGAAACAGGCAGAGCACAGGGAAGCATAACCACCCACCGTCCTTAGTAGTGTTTCCTGGTTCGCCAAGTGCTTCGGCCTAATTTACCTCATTGGCTACCTCCTTGCTCTGCAGACAAGCAGACGGGTTCAGAGCAGCCCCAGGTTTTCCCAGTGAGGACCAGAGCTCAGAAGCAAGGCCAGCATCTAGAGCAGTGTCGTGCATGGAGTACTTGCTCTATATTGGCCCACCAACATGAAATCCAGGCAAGAGGAAGGGGTTCTGCCCTGGATGGGGAGCCTGGGGGCCTGGGACAAGGCCTGTGCCCACCTGTCTCTCACCAGCTGGGCCTATTGCTCTGCCTGTAAAATGAGGTGATCAGATGAAAGGTCCCGTTCCCTGCTGTGCTCTCACAGTCCCTCCCCCTCTGAACACCCAGTGGGCGGGGCCAGAATTTGCCTATGTTCTGCCCTCCACTCCTAGAAGACAGAGATACTGCCTTTATGTGTCACCTTGTCTTCCCAAGCCCAGCCCCAAACCAAAGCAGAATAGGCTTCTGGAAATATTTATGGGAAGGAGGGGAGAAAGGAGGAAGGGAAGAAGGGTGAGAGCAAAGAAGGGACGGGGGAGGGAAGGAGGGAGGAGGGAGGGAGCTGAAGGTCTTTCAGGACTAATACTCTACGATTCCACAAAGCTAAATTCTAAGGTAATTCATACCACACAAAATTCTAAGGCAAAACACCACGGGGGAAGCAAAGGGATGTGAAATGACATGTGAACCCCTTTTAGGCTAGGTCCAGCTGATTTTCCAAAGCAGAGGCCCTGTGGGTCCGTGTGTGTGAAGGCCACCAGGCTGAGTGCTGTGGGAAGTCCCGCCTTTACAGTAGAACCTCAGTGATGCTGGTGTCAGAGACCATGGCTCACTTCCATCGCTAAGCTCACCAGTCACATGTCAGCGTTTTCCAGTCTGGAGCCTTACGGTTCCAATTCAGGAACATTATACAGCACGATTGGGCAGTATTCAGGAACACACAGAGGGATGGATCTTATAAATAACTCCTGGTTAAAACAGAGCTGAAGATAGGGAGACAGAAGAGGAAGCAAGTCGCTAAGCACTTATTGAGTCGATAACATTGGCTTGGAAACCTTAGTGCAAATGGCTGGTCTGGTTTATTTCCTTCTCATCAACAGATCAAACGCAGGATTGAACTTGGAGGCGCCAAGACTTATGTGTGTGCCTGCGGATGCGTTTGAAGGGTGTGGCTCTCCTTGGCTGACGGTGTCTCGGCGAAGATCGGAACACACAGGGCTTGCATCAGATCTCACAGTGCCGCTTAATGGACTCGGTTGGTGAACCTTGGTTGGTAATCCCTGGACCTCTCTGAGCCATTGTCCCCACAGGAAGGTCTGGCCGCTGGGTTGGCCTCTAAGCTCTGAGGTTCTCTACAACAATTCAGGGCTGAGGCCTGGGTATAAGGCTCAGGAACCCAAAATCCTGAGTTAAATCTTAACCACGCTCATATGTCCTGTCTCCCTCTTTTCCGTTCCCGCCGGGGCCTTCCTTTAGCTGCAAAGAGGCCATACAGTTTGTGCTCTCTTGGTTGCTAAAACTGAGTGGAAATGTGCTTGATTCACTTGCAATCCCCAGGGCCGCGACCTTGAGCTGTGGCCCAGCAGTGCGCTACCCATGCGCAGGTGGGGGGCGCTCGGCATGGAGCTGACTCCGCCTGGCCCCCAGCCCAGCCTCCCAGCCCACGGGACCCAAGCCCGAAGCCGAGCGTCCGAGGGCGTGCCAGCCTCAGCGCCAGGCCTTCGCCCTGCCCTGCGGGTGGGCGGGCGAGGAGGAGCGAGGTTCCGTGTGCCGGGCTGGCGGGCAGCCTGCGCCGCCCTCAGCAGCAGTTGCAGGTGCCCGTGTGCACGCGCAGGATGCCGCGGCTGTGCAGGTGCAGGAAGTTGAAGATCTCGGAGGGCATGGCGTGGAAGCCCGGGCGGGGCTTGACGTTGTCATAGTAGTGGTGGGTGATGTAGAGGCCCGAGGGGTTCATGGGGAAGGCCCAGAAGCCGAACAGGTGCACCTCCTCGCACAGTTCCAGCGCCGCCGTGACCAGGATGAGGCCGGTGCTGATGCGCTTGGCGCGCACCCCGAGGCTAAGCCAGTAGCGCGACACGTTGACCAGGTACTGCGGGTGGAAGTAGTACACGGCCTGCGGCGACTCGAAGTCGTCCAGCACGTACTTGACGCGGATGGACACGTCGGTGTTGCGCGTGTTGTAGAATGCAGGCAGCAGCACGGACGCGTTCTCGTACACCTGCAGCACCCGGTAGAAGGGCCGCCGCCACTTCTCCAGCTTGTGGAACCTGGCGGGGGCGCAGGGTGAGACGGGGCCCCGGGAACCCTCCGTTTGCCCCACCCTTGCACCCTGGGGTCTTTTCAAAGGACGTAGGAGCCCCTCAAGGCCACCCCCCTCCTCTTTCGTCTCAGTCACTTAGCAGATGAATGTCCACCTTCCTCCGGGACGGTTATATTTTTGTAAGTGAGTGCCGGAGAGGGCAATCTGGACCCAAAGGGACAAATATCTAGTGTGTGGTTGCAGGGGAAGGGTAATACTTAACCCATACGGCTGAGGGTGCCGGGGGCGGGCTCAGAGGGGAAGGGGCGAGGGAGTGGAGGCTTTCCCTAGAGCCCTCAGGACTCACCTGTCCTGCCTTCCCCAAGGACTCACCTGTCACTGCCTTCCCCCAGTGAAGAACACCAAACCAGCTGCCTGTCCTCTGAGCCCTTCCTCCCCTCGCTCGCCTTTCTCTTTACACTGAACAGCCCTCCCAGCTGGCTCACTGCGCACCTCGCTGAATGCTCCCTCACTCAGCTGACTCCTTGTAAATGTGCCCGGGCATCTGACCGGATTTAACAACTCCCCCTCCTCTTACCCTTCATCTGACCTGGAGGTGTGACTATGCCCCAGTTGGAGTTTTAACCCCATCAGCCCCTCCCCCAGGCCTCCCAGACAGACCCCAGGAGGGGAGTCAGGAGCGGGGGTTGAGGTCTTTGCATGAGGCTTCTCCCCACTGCCGGGAGGACACACTGTGTAGGGAGCTGCCTGCCCCCGTCACACACTGGAAAGCTCTCTGGCCCATCTCTAGGGAAAGAGAGTCTAGACCAGTGCTGTCCAAAAGAAATATAATGCAGGCCACAAATGTAATTTTAAATGTTCTAGGAAGCACATTTAGAGAAGTAGAAAGAAGTAGGTGAAATTAATTTTTACAGTAGATTTTATTTAACCTGATATACCCCGAATACTATCATTTTAATATGTAATCAATATAAAAATGTAATAAGGCACGGCCCATCCTCTTTCTCATATTAAGCTTTTAAATCAAGTGTGTGTGTTGCACTTACAGACGGCACATCTCAACTGGATCGTGCCCCGTGGCCACACATGATGAATGGCTATCATATTGGACAGCACAAGTTTAGAAAGAGGGCCACTCACCTCTCTGTGATGATGCTGGGGTTCACCGTGACCACATCTGTCTTCACCCCTACATCCATGGTGTACTTCTCCGAGATGGGGGGTAGGTTGCACCTGCAGAAGAGATGAGGCAGCCCGACTGCATGTGGTATGTCATTCTAGATAGAGCTGGGGAGCTGGGGTGTGGCGAAGAAAGGGCTGGTGATCGTGTGGGCAGAGGGACACAGAGGAAACCAGCTGGGTGGAATCTTCGTGCCTGGGCATGGAAGGGCAAGTTCAACCCCTTCCCTCACCAACCCTGGGTGACCCAATGGTTGTAGATACACGACCCACGAGATCCCACTGCAGCCTCAACCCAAGTCTCTTTGCTTTAAACTCTCATTTTCAACCTATCTTCTTCACCCAGGCTAAAGAGGGTCCCCAAAGAGATAAGAAGGGCTTCTACATAAGGAAGAAGAAATACAAGGACAAGTGTCTAGCTTAGGTAAGGCCAGGGTGAAGCTCACATTGGTGTCAGCCACAAGACTACCCTGGTTCCAAGCGGTGCTTCCAGAAGAGTGGAACCCAGCCAGAGAGGGTTCCAGGCCTTGAGGTCGCTGCCCAGGTGACCTCACCAACAGATCCGCATGACCCCTGGGAGTCCTCAGTGTCTTCACATCTATTATGCCATTTGCTCCCATTCTGCAGATGTGGAGACTGAGGACCTGAGAGATTCAACCCTTGCAAGGGACAGAGCTAAAGGGGGAAGGGACAACCCAGAGCATGAGGTCTGCAGGGGTGGGGAGTGGGGAGTAATCACGTAAATGGCAGCACTAGCAGGCTGGGGAACCAGAAAGGGGGCAGGCACGGAGGGGGAGGGCCATGGGGGTAGAAGTGGCAGGTGCAGACCCGGGGCAATTCTTACCGGAAGACAAAGTCGGCGCTGTTGATCTCCCTCCCGCAGCGGCTGTTCTTTAGGATGCCCCCATTGCCCACCACGGCACATTTCTTAAATTGGGACCGGTAGTAGGGCATGTCCTGGGGAGACAGGGGCACAGCTGTCAGAGGCGATGCCCCCCCTGCCTTCATCTGGTGCTCTCACCTCTGAGCCCACGTCCACCTCCACTCCTCGTAGCCTCACAAGACAGCCTTGTAGTAAATGTGGGAAAAAAGTGGTTATTCCACTTTGCAGATGAAAAGAGAGGTCAAAAGCTTCGTTCTCAGTTCCACGGGCAATTAGGAATGAGACAGAACTGGAAGCCAGATCTCCACAGCCTTTTTCAATAAGCCCTGGGATGCCTCCGGTTTCCAGAAAGACAAGAGTACGAGTTATGGCTAACCCTGCTTGCCTTTGGTTTTCCCAGTGGAAGCTCAGCTTCTTTTACTTCTAATCCACATATTTTAATGGTTAATGCAGACCTTCTGGGAGATGACAGCAGCAGAGATGTGGCAGAGCCACCAGGGACCAGGGCCCTAAACCTAGCCCTCACCCCTTTCAGCTCAGGGTAAGGTACAGACCCTCCCTCTGCTCCATGGGGAGGGCACAGGCCTGGGATAGAAAGGTCATATAGACTGGGACAGATGCCAGGACTTGGTAGCAGCAGAGACAACTGACGAGGGGTGGGCAAGCAAGGCCACACCAGGGGAGCAGTGAGAGGCAGGGACACTGGGATCTCTGTCAAGAAAAAGCGTTGAGCACAGAGAGCCCAGGACTCACTCTAGTAATGATGACAGCCACGGGGGCACTGGGAGGGAGCATCCCCCAGCGCTCCAACCTGGTCATACCTCGGCTGGTGGTGTTACCTTGGTCTGGGCGCTGGCTGCCCACAGACTCCCTGGGCATGCTTTCCAGGGGACCACAGGCAAGTAGGCAGGAAAAAGCAAATACTGGCCTGATTAGGAGACCTGGTTCTAGGCCACGTCCCCATTCTAGGCCTCGTGGGCATCCTGAGGCAGGTGGGACCAGGCAGGCTCAGGGCACGAGTGTAGACCTGGAGTGCAGGGTAGGGTGACCAACCATCCCAGTTGGCCCAGGACTAGGGCACTTTGCTTGGGATGCAGGACTTATATTTAGTCAAACCAGGATTGGGCACCCTAGTCAATGGACCCAGTTCAATCCTGGTTTTGCCCCACAATGAGGTGAGGAAACCACGGACAAGTGTTTTGAGCCCTCGGTGACTTGGTTTTGTAAATTTTGTAAAGCTTATTACAAATTAAACTTTGTGATTTGTAAAATAAGAATAGTAACATGTATTTCCTGTGACTCTGCATTTGAGATGATGTAAAGCAGAGCTTCTCAACTTGGCACTACTGATACTTTGGAGCAGCTCATTCCTCGTGGCGGGGCTGGCTGTGCAGTGTAGAACGTGTAGCGGCATCTCTGGCCTCTTCCCACTAGATGCCAGGAGCACCCCACCCCCGCCTGTCATGACAAGCAAGAGCATCTCCAGACGTTGCCAAATGTCTCCACCTCCCTGCCCCCCACGTCAAGAACCACTGGAGTAGATGAAAAGCTTACCCACTGCAGTGCTTGGCGCAGAGGTGTCTCTGCAAGGGGACCAGGTGGTTATTACGGGATGGCCCTGAAGTTACCCGCCATCTCTGTCACCCAGAGGCTGCCGGGCAGCTTTCCTCCTATCTCACACCAGCTGGCCAGCCCTGCGTGACAGTGGCCCTGGTCAGCACCTGGGGCTTACGTTGGAACCAAGTGCCAGACAAGTGTCATGGAAAATCCCAGTACAATGGGATCATCAGCAATTAGGCTAAATCCAAAGGAGATGCTGCACCTGTCTGTGGGAGACTGTCCTTCCTCATGGCACATTTTCCCTGGAGGGCCAGGCTCCGGGAACCGGGACGGGGAAAACAAGGGCGTCTCATGGCCAGTGGGGGGAACTGCACTGTTTGACTTTGACCAGAGAAAGAATAAAAACAAAGTCCTTTTTGGAGAGATCATCAAGGGCTTTTTATGTTCTATGTCAGTGTTTCTCACACTTCTGTAAATCAAAAACTACCTGGGTACTTTCTGAAAATACACATTCTTAGCTCCATCCCAGAACCACAGAATCAGAATCTTCAGGGTCAGGGTAGGAGCCCAAGAAGCTGCATATTTTTCAACGCCCCCCCAAAAAACTCACCTTAGGGAAGTTTGGGAAATACTTCTACATCACATGCTCTAATTCGGGGGTGGTAAATTACGGCCTGTGGGCCACATCTGACCCTCCGCCTATTTCTGTACAGCCAGCAAGCTAAGAATAGATTTTATATTTTTTCAAGGGTGGGAAAAAAGAATACTTTGTGATGTGTAAAACATATAAAATTCAAATTTCAATGTCTAATGGGAACTAAAGCGTTATTGGGATCCAGCCACACTCTGTTGCTTACTCGTGTCTGTGGCTGCTTCATGCTAGAACGATAAAGGTGAGTAGCTGTGACAGAGACCATATGGCCTGCGCGTTTGGCAACCCCTGTTCCACTTCCCTGGGCCTCAGTGGCCCATCCCCACGGCCCTCCTTGCATCCATATGTTATACTCGAGCTGTGTGTCACCCACTGGCATTACCTGCAAGTTCACCTGCTGTCACCAGTCTCACGTTCCAGGCCTTGAAAGACCCACCTCGTAAAGACGACTCACACCCCGTCGTCCTCCAGCGCTGCTGTGGGAGGGTATGTTTGACACCCGTCCACCTCCAGCTCCTCCCCATTGCTCCCCTCCCCCCCAGGCCCAGTCATACCAGTGCACTCTGGTGCTCGGAGCAAGAAGTAATTATACTCCAATAAAGATATTTAAATAAATAAAAAAGAATGCAGGGAACCCCTGGGCTTTGCTTCATTCGCACTCCCCGGAGCAGGGCAGCCCAGCCCCGCACATTTCATCCAGCAAGAACTGAACCCGCCCCACCCCCTAGTTTGCTAGAACGCCAGCAGTTCTACAAACTGGACCCACTAAACCCTGCCCTGGGCTGGCACTCTCCAGGGGGTGCCTATAAACACCTTGCATGGAACCCTCCTCTTCAGGTGGTAACCATCCTCATCGGCTGAACATACAGGCTCCAGGGTCCCTTCTCCAAGGGTCTGGTGCAACGACTAGGCCAGAAGTGCCTGCCTGCGCCTGGGTTCTGTGATCTGAGCACTTTGCTCACGTGGGCCACTCATTCTGTGGTCCCCCTGGCCAAGGAGCCTCGTGCTGGCCCTGAATGAACAGCCTCCCTCCAGGCTTCTCATAGGTGAAGGAAAAAATAATAATAAACGTCTCTCTTGTTTAAGTCTCTGATATTTTGGATTTTCTGTTCTAAGCAGCCAAACCTATTCCTAGTCCAAACCCCAGTGTTACAGACAGTGAGAGTGGAGGCTTGAAAGACAAAAAGGACTGCCCAAGGCCAGCCAATACGAGATCAACCTTTCAGCGCTTTACTTTGTATGGTTTGCGCTTTCTTGTGCATACAACCTTTGCATATACATGTTTTTTAAATTATTAATTAATTTATTATTTATTTTTGGCTGTGTTGGGTCTTTGTTGCTGTGCGCGGGCTTTCTTTAGTTGTGGTGAGCAGGGGCTACTCTTCGTTGTGGTGCACGGGCTTCTCATTGCAGTGGCTTCTCTTGTTGTGGAGCACGGGCTCTAGGCGAGCGGGCTCAGTAGTTGTGGCTCCAGGGCTCTAGAGCACAGGCTCAGTAGCTGTGGCGCACGGGCTTAGTTTCTCCACGGCATGTGGGATCTTCCCGGACCAGGGCTCAAACCCGTGTCCCCTGCATTGGCAGGTGGATTCTTAAGCTCTGTGCCACCAGGGAAGTCCCTGCATGTACATTTTTGCTCTTGTGCCTCCCTCGGGTTGGGGACAAATGCTTAATCCTGCTCCCAGATAGCTTCGGGATGTTCTCTGCAAGCAAGGCAATAACCAAAACTTCACAACCACTTTCTTGCCAACAGTCATTCAAATAACAGCCAGTTGGCATTCTTTGTGCTCCGACAGAACGCCCAGGAACCCCGGAGGACGGTCTACTGAGCCTACGAGAATGGCAAGCCAGGACCAGGACAGCTGGGTGCAGGGCACAGCTGAGTGATGCCACGCCACATGGGCATGGCCACAGAGGGCCCTACTGGGTCAGCTCCATTGTCCCACCCGGACCGCCCTGCCCAAAGCAGCACCTTGGGAAACATGTGGAAGATCTCCCGGTTGATGTGGTAGATGCCGCTGGTGTCCACCTCATACTTGAGTTTCGTCCCCAGGGGTGTGTTCTTCTGGGTGGTGAAGAGGAAGGAGGGGGCATTGCAGCACCTGGACAGAGTGGACCTGCCGGGCAGGAGATAGACAGAGAGAGACCAGTGACACAGGGCAGAGCAGAGCCTCTCAGAGAACAGAGGGGTCATGGAACTGAGGTCCCTTGGGGAGGCCAGGGAGCGCCATACTTTCCCACCCACCCCTGCCCCTGCCCCCGCACCTCTGCTTCAATACTCCTCCCAGTGCCCAAGCCTTTCAGGGTCCAGCCTGGTCTCCCTCTGTGAGCTCCCAGCTGCCCTGTCCCCACTGGCCGCACTGGCCTCCAAAGGCCCAGAGCACAGACTGGGCATCCCTCGCTTCATCATCTGTCAACTCCCTCTCCGCTTGAACGAAAGCCCCTGCGTGGCAGGGACCCTGCCTCTCTGGATCCTGCACAATGTCAGACACGTGGGGGTCAACTACCAAAGTCCTGCCAACTGCGGGCTGAAGCATTCCCCACATGAGATTTCACAAGAGCCGCTAAGCCTTCTACTACTTCTCAGAAATGCTTCTTCATCCAGCTCTAAAGGAAAACACAGGCATAAGAGCTCTTCCTTGGTTTTTGGCCCCCATATCTGACTCTAGACAAGGCTAACCCTGTCTGATGGGGTCAAAAAGCAAGACATACACAGTCAACAGAAATGTGCCATTTCAGTGATTTACAAACTGTCTTAGGAACAGGGGAGGGTCAGAAATTGGGATGGTGGGTTGATACTGGATGACTGCCTGCAGAAAGTGGATCCTGGCTTCCAGAAGTTTTAAGGAGTTCATTATTTAAAAAAAAAATCGCTGTGGTTTTCACTGACAAAAACACTCGAACATGAGCTACAGAAAGGTTAGAGCTCAGACGATGCAAGCAGGCTTAAAAAGACAGCCTTCAAGGGAGAGTGGGGCTGTGAGGCAGGCTTGGGAGCTAGCCAGGCCAGAGAATCCCGATTTCCTCTTCTCTGCAGCTGGTGTTCCGCCCGGCAATGTATTCTCCCAGGGTGCCTGCAAGGCTTGGTGATGGGGTCAGACCCTAGGCACACGCTGCTCCCCTATCCTGGGGACCCAAAGCCCCACCCTGGCTGCAGAGGGGCTGGATTTGACAAAGGATGCAAAATGCCACCCTCTCACAGGGGGCTGTGAGCCCACGAGGACCCACTTTCTCCACAAACAGCAGCAGGGGGCCAGTACACACTGGCCTTCGGCCCCCAACACTGGCTCTGGGAACAGTTACATCCAGCCTCTGGGCAGCCCTGGGAGGAACGGAACGCCATCCCCATGGAGTCTGGATGACGACCACTAACTAAAGTTGAGGACGAGCTTTCTGGAAAACCCACACCGAAGGTGTGGCATGGAAACTTGAGCCGCCAACCTGGTGTCAGGAGGCCGGGCTTCTAGTTTCTGCTCTGCCCCCACCAGCTGTGGGGCTTCGGGAAGGTCTCTTCCCCTCTCTGAGCCTCCGTTTTCGCAACTGTAGAATGCAGGGCTGGCTCTTCTGACCCTCTGTAATCCTGTGACTCCAGATTGCCAAAGCCAGGAAGGCTGCACCCATTGTTTTTTGTGACTTTATCTCTTGCAGGGACTTCACTGGGGAGCTCAGTTGGCTGCTGGCCATAGAGAGCGGTCTCTGCTGGGGAGGGTTGGGTTTTAAAATGTGACTGAGGCTTCCCAGGGGCAAGGCCAGAGGCCTGGCCAGGCAGGAACCATAGGTGAGCATTACAAACCAGCATCTGGCTGGTCCAGAAAGGCCATTTTGTCAGCCCACTGGCGAGTACCCAAGGGAGGGAGACTGACAAACTAACCAAGCTCACGAGCGACTGATACATAAACCAGAATGCCAGAGTGTCCATTTGTAAGCAGCAGGCGGGGGAGGGCCTCTGTTACAGTATTCCTTTCCTGTCACTGGAATGCTCATGCCTGTGTTCTAGCACGCTCCCGCATCCCACCCCACTTCACTGCACCATGTTCTTGCACCTAAATTAAGAGTCTCATCATCATTCAATGAGCTTGTAATGAGAGCAAAGGGGGACGACCAACTGGCCTTGAAACTTTTCCCATTCAGAGCATAGCAAGACTGGATGTCGCTTCTCTTTCCCCCACCGCCAGAAAGGTCTCAGCTCCCCCAGAGCCTCTCCCCGGATCGTGCTGGCTGATCCCTGCCAAAGGCTCCCCCGCGGATCCTGGTTTTTCTCTTGCCACATCATTTTCCCGTTGCTACATTATTTCCTTAGGTATGTGAATCCCACTGGCGAGCCTTCTGTCCAGCTCTCAGCCTGGACAACATCCTCTGGCATCTCACTGACCTTGTCCACGCTGAGTTCGATTTCAGCGTGCCCTCAGTGTGCTTGGGTCTCCCCGTCATGCACCACCCTCAGTATCGCTTCGCTCTAAGGGCGGAATTGGGGCTGCTTTTACAGCACAGACCCGTTGCCCACATTCCAGTCTATAGTACGTGGGTCTCTGCAAACTACTGCCGGGCCTTAGCTGCGTTTCTGCAGTCTCCTAGAGGCATCTGGTTGGGGGCTGCTGGCACCTGCAGCACGTTCCTAAAACGTGCCACTTAAAACTGCCTCTCAACTTGGCCCAGAATTGCAACAAACTGGAACAAATGACTTATACAGAAAATACAAAATACTTAGTGTTATTTGCTTTTCACAGCTTCCCGTGTAGGATTCCTTCATGCAGATGGCTCTTCAGCACATTCAAACTACAGCCTGAGTTGCTAAAATCCAATTTATACACACATTCCCAGGATTCTGTCAATTCCATTCAATAAGGTCTACCCTGCACTAAAAACATACCATTAACTCCTAGAATTTTAGAGTGGAGAGGCCCCTATAGCTCACCACTAATCACAGAGACTGTCTGGACATCTGCTAGGCTCTCAAAGACAGGAGAACATTAAGATACAGCTCTTGCCTCCTGGGGGCTTATAACCTGTCAGTTTCGGTTAGAGAGCAGTTAGGGAATAAGCTACAGCAGGGCTCAAGTGGCTGGTCTAGGCTGTAGAACCCCAAGCGCTCTGAGAAGGAGAGGACTGCTAAGTTAGAGCAGCTGCCCGAGGAGCAGGGTGGGGCACGGGGTGAGGCCATGGAAGATGCTTAATGTACCTGAATGCACGGGCCTCCTGGAGACCTCAAGCACCTCACCTCACAGTCAGGGGCTGTACTGGAGACAATAGCACTGACCACACAGGGCTGCTGCTAGGACTAAGGGCAGGGACATGCGGACAACACTCAGCAAGATGCCAGCCTCAGCCTGTGTGCTGAGTCAGAACATCCCCGCTCCCAGATTCCAAAGCCCAATCAGAGCCAGCTCTGGGGAAGATGTCCCTGGGGGCTGGCCTTGCAGGATGAGGGAGCTCTGAAGAGGTGCCTGGGAGGATCATATGAACAGAAGGGCTGGGGAGCACAGACGAGTCATAGATACTTGAACTGGTTGGCTTCAGAGATGTTCATCGCCCATTTGCACATCTGGAGGCTCTTCCACCTGTCGAACAGCTCCAACTGCTTCACCCTTGGGAGCGGAGGACAGAGAGTGCATGAAAGGGCCAGGCTGAACAACGTCATCATCCCCACACATGCTCCCTTCCTCTTCCCCCTTATGCCAAATCCTGGGCTGGTCCCTTGTGTTAACTGTATTTTCTAATTTGCTATACTCTTGATTCTCTGACATCTGGGGACTTGTGAATCCCTAGAGATCGCAAACCACTCTCCTGCAAGCATGCCTTCCATACACACCTCAGCTAGTCCAGAGCCCACACCTTCAGTCACCTCCTTTATGAACAGAGCCACTAGTCCCTGCCCTCATCAGCCCAGAGCTAAGGATCAGACAACCAGGGGCAGTCCTTATGCCCCAAAGCCCACTGAAATTACTCAAACTAGCCAGTCGTGAACCTTTTTATCCTGCCTTGTCCATTCCTTTCCACGAAAACCACAATAAAGGGTCTCACCTCTGCTTTCCCCTCATCCCTTTGCCTCCTGACCAACGCTGGTGCTTCCCCATGTGTCCCTGCATGGTGTGCCATGCCTCCTGTCTCTAGGAATCTGTGAGCATAAGAACGTCTTCCTTCACATTAGCCTTTTGCATGTCTGTGTGTCTTACTATATGTGATCAAAACAAATCCCGGCACATTTTAAAACACCTTCCTCACGTGCCCACCCCCAAGGGCCTTCACAGTTCTCCCAGGAACATCTGTCTATAGAGGGTGTAAGACCACTTCCCTAAGGTCTGTAGATCACCCCACACTGTGCTCAGCACACAGTAGGGCTCATTGCAAAGGCACAATGCCCTTCTCTTTCTCTTTTCTCAAGGGCAGATCACAATTTCCAGCGACAGAGAAGGAGAGGTGAGAAGTCTTTTGTCTGAACCACCATCTGCAAGGCTTTATGCCAGTTGGGTTTAGACATCTCAGCATTGTGACATCCCAAAGCACTCCCTGGAAAGGGAATGTCTAAATCATGTAGGATTCTTCCTTTGACTGAAACCAGCAAAAAGAATTGGATCATGGAACCCTTTTCCCATTGAGCGGTGCCACTGACTGGAGTTCTCAGGAATGCTGGGAGATGCTGGACAGACCATAAGTTCCTTAAAGGCAGAGCCATGACTTTTGTCTCCTGACCTCCCACATTCCCCATCCCACAGTTAGGCATTATACAGTTGTCCAGGGTTACCTGGCTGTGGCCCGGTTCAGATGCTGGCTTGTCTTGGACACTGATGCAAGGGGAGCCCTTTAAAGGTCATTCTGGTTTGGTCATGAATGGGAAAGTGACAAGCCCCCAGGAGCTGAGTGTTATCAAAAAACTACAATTAATTGTGGTTCTTACTTTGAGGTCCACCAAAGGTCTTAAGGAAACCTATGAACCCTCTGAATTATAGGCAAAATCCCCTGTCTGTCCACCCATGTGCACATCTTAGGGAAAATCTGAAGCTTTCATCAGCTTCCAAAAAAGGTGCATGATTTCAAAAAAAGGCAAATACTTAACTGTAAAGTAAAAAAACAGGTTCATTCTGCAGAGCTGTGTCCTGCTGTGTTTAACTGGAGGGGGAAACAGTTGTTCCCAAACTAGGCAAGCCTCACCTACAGAGAGAGTATATGACTGGTGCTGGGAGGAATGATTGCAGGAAAAGTCATACAGGATAGTGACTAAGTACATAGATTTTGGAACCAGAAGGGGAGTTGGGCCTCAGACCCAGTTTAGGCACTTCCTAACTATGGGACCTCAGGCCGGCTATGTGACTGCTCTGAGCCTCAGTTTTCTCGCCTAGAAAATGGTCATAACACGAGATTATTGCTCACCCACCCAGGTTTGTTAAGACTACTAACTAAGACGATGCAATAAATGACTAAGAATGGCGTCTGGCACGTGGAAAGTGCCCTGCAGGTGTAAGTTATTATTACTGTTAAACTAAGCTGTCTTGACAATGCCGACTCACAGCCCCCTGTACTTTCCCCTTCTGTAAAACCCATAACCTGTCATTACCTATGCCTGATACTTCCCACTAAATAGTAAATACCCTGGGGCAGGGGATCATGCCTGACTGTGACTCCAGTGCTAAGGCACATAGCAGATGAGTGGTAAATATTTGTTGAGTATATCAATAATTAATGAATGAATCAATAAGTCTGAGTTCAAATACATTCTATAACTATTTACTGAATTCCTCGATATGGCAGGAACTGGAGATACTGTGGTGAACAAAAAAACTCCCTGCCCACACAGACCTCACAAATGGGAAGCAAATATCCAGGGATACAACACCAAAAGCACAAGCAATAAAAGCAAAAATGGACAAGTAGACTCCATCAAACTAAAAACCTTCTGCACAGCAAAGGATATAATCAGCAGAGTAAAAAGACAACCCTACCAAACAGGAGAAAATATTTGCAAACCATATATCTGATAAGGGGTTAACATCCAAAATACATAGGAACTCCTACAATGCAATAGCAAAAAAACAAATAACAGCAATAGCAAAAAAACAAATAACCTGATTTTAAAATCACGTTAAACACGGCAAAAGACTTGAAAAGACATTTCCACAAAGAAAACATACAAATGGTCAACGGGTACATGAAAAGGTGCTCAACACCACTAATCATCAGGGAAATGCAAATCAAAACCACAATGAGATACTACATCATACCTGTTAGAATGGCTATTATCAAAAAAACAAAAGATGACAAGTATTGGCGAGGATATAGAGAAAAGGGAACCCTCATACACTGTTGGTGGGAATGTAAAATGGTGTGGCTGCAATGGAACACAGTATGGAGATTCCTCAAAAAATTAAACATAGAACTATCATATGGTCCAGCAATCCCACTTCTGGAATTGAAATCAGAATCTTGAAGAAATACTTGCACCCCCATGTGCACTGCAGCATTATTCACAATAACCAGGATATGGAAACAACCTACATGTTCACTGATGAATGAATGGATAAAGAAAATGTATTATATACACACAATGAAATATTATGCAGCCTTAAAAAAATGGAAATCTTTCCATATGTGACAACTTGGATGAATCTAGAGGACATTATCCTAAGTGAAATAAGCTAGTCACCGAAGGACAAATACTGCATGATTCTACTCGTATGAGGTATCTAAAATAGTCAGTCTTATAGAAACAGCGTAGAATGATAGATACCAGGGGCTCGGGGAAGGAGAAATGAAGAGTTGCCATAAAGTTTCAGTTATGTAAGACCAATAAGTTCTAGAGATTTGCTGTAAAACTTAATGCCTACAGTTGACAATACTGTATTGGACACTTACAAATTTAAGAGGGTAGATCTCATGTTAAGTATTCTTACCACAACCAGAAAAAAAACAAACCCAGATATTTAATGTCATGTTAGGGAGTGGTGAGTGCTACAAAGAAAAATGAAGCAAGGGACTTCCCCGGTGGTCCAATGGTTAGGACTCCATGCTTTCATTACCGAGGGCCCGGGTTCAATCCCTCGTTGGGGAACTAAGATCCCACAAGCCGCTCGGTGCAGTCCAGAAAACAAACAAAAAATCAAATTAATCCATTTAAAAAAAGAAAAAAAGAAAAATGAAGCTAGAGGCTCTAAGGATATATCATACAGCACAGGGAATATAGCCAATATTTTATAATAACTATAAATGGACTATAACCTTTAAAAATTGTGTATCACTATATTGTACACCTGTAACTTATATAATATAGTACACCAGCTATACTTCAATTTAGAAAAAAAGAAATAATAAAAAAAAAAGGAAACTGAATCAGGGGTTGAAAAGTGACTATTTCAGATGGGTTGATCAGGGAAGCCTTCCCTGAAGAGGGGAATCTTGCACAAAGAACTGAAATGATGCATGAGTGAGCCACACAAACATCTGGGGAAAGAGTATTACAGGCAGAGAAGAGTGAGTGCAAAGGCCCTGGGGCAGGAACCTGCCTGGCAGCTTTAAAGAGCTGGAAGGAGTCCCTCCTCTCATCCTGATGCCTTCCTTCCAGCTTTCCCAAACCTCCCACAGCAACTCTTGCTTATTTAGCTCATGTGACATTGGAGGAGAGGTGCCATTACACAGCGGCAGCCTTGCTCACCCACTGCTGCCCTCCCTCACTCCCTGCAACCCACAGGCCCCTAGGGCAGCACCCAGAACAGCCAATGCCTCTAACGCCTCCAGAAACACAACCTTGGCAACACTGAAGCCCAGGGTCCCAAGTTCAACTGTTACCAGTGTCCAGACCCCATTCTCTGTGCCTCCAATGTCCTTGTCACACACTGGATCAAGGTCGGGGCCTGGCTATCCAGCCTGGAATCCTGGT
This sequence comes from Delphinus delphis, assembly GCF_949987515.2. Classification (NCBI taxonomy): domain Eukaryota; kingdom Metazoa; phylum Chordata; class Mammalia; order Artiodactyla; family Delphinidae; genus Delphinus; species Delphinus delphis. The sequence continues at coordinate 62,695,043 of NC_082695.1, forward strand.
TCCATCTCTCACTGACAATATGACCTCAGACAAGTCATTTAATCTCTCTGAGACTCAGCTGCTTTATCTGTAAGACAGATATAACCTCTGCTCTGCTGATCTCAAAGGTTGTCAGAAAGATCAAACGAGGCAATATGTATAAAAAAAATTTTATAAGTTGCTTTACAAAGGCACAGATCACCTTTACTCTAAGATGAGGGTTGAGCCAGCCACTTGCCTCCTTTCACCCAAGACATGACTAACATTCCAGAAGAGGGATAAAAAAAGACTAGATTGCTCTGAGAACAATCTAAAAAGAAAGAGCTCTTGGGGAAAAATGAAAATTCATTAGAAAAGTTGGAAGGTAAAGTCAAGGAATTTCTCAGAAAATAGAAACAAAGGGCAAAGAGATAGAAAAGATGAGATTAAAAGATATTCGAGGAGCAATCCAGAAGAATACCACCCTTAGAGGTACCGGAAAGACGAAGTGGAGCAAATTGGAGAGGAGGAAATATGAAGAAATCCAAGAGAAAGTTCAAGGGTTTGGAGTGAGCTCCAGATTAAGAGGTCTCCATGAGCGTGTATCCTGAGGTCCACCATCGGGCTATTCCAGAACTGTCATGATCTGTAAAGACTCCAGACAGAAGAAAACAGGTCACCTCCAAAGGAACAACTAGTACCGTGCTCATACAGCCCCGGATACCAGGAGATGATGGAGAAGGTCTTCAGCGTTCTGTGGGTGAATGATTTTCACCTAAAATATCAACCCCACCAAACCAAAAATTAAGAGAAGAATTAGGTCATGGAGACACAGAAGGACTCAAACCCTTACCTTCCACCCACTATTTGGGGGGAATTTACTTGAAGATGGGTGGAAGCAAAATGAAGGAGTAAACCAAGAAAGAAGCAGCTCCAGGTGAATCTAACCTACGGCGGCAGAGAAGGGAAGTGACAACAGTGCGTGACCCACCAAGAGAGCAGCCTGTCCAGGATGGAGAAAGAGGATGAGGGGAAACCCTGGGGGAATGCCTGGTCGATGGACAGGCAGGAAAAAAAAAGGGGGGGGGGGCATGATAGAGACAAAGTGTTCAAAGGGAAAAGATGACTAGAAGCTCGAGAAAAAAAGGGGAAAAAATGAATAGGAAAAGAGATGAGAATCACTGTTTTCTGATCTTCAAATTTTAGAGTCTGCCCATAGCAGGCCCCAAAGAGGCTTGCTATGGTTACAAATGGAATGTAAATGTTATCAGCCTTGACATTCTAAAGGTAAACTCACGGATGACTGAAGCCAGAGGCTGGAATTAAAAAGTTGGGGTAATTTTAATAGCCTCATCTTACAAAGTACAGGATCAAGAGATACTGCCAACATTTGGTAGAACAAAAAATAGGTTACTTAGGCGATCTATAGATAGAAGAACTAAAAATAGCAGTACCCCTCAACTGGGAAAAGTGGGGGGAATGGTTTGGGCTGGGTAAGGGAGCTGAATCCTCACCCACCACACCAGGCCGTCAGTGAATGCTAAACACAGCATACATGGCACGCATAGGACTGAGAGGTACAAGGTAATTCCCAGAAGAAACAGCCGAGTAGCAGGCCTGGGGGAGAGGCTGTGGGGAAGGGGATCTTTGCTTTTTATTATTATAAACTTTTGTATTCTACCTGATTTTTCTAGTCGTGTGCAGGAGATGCTCACCTTCATCTCGTTCTCCCTCACTGTTCTCCCCCTTTTCCGCCATGGCCTCTTCTGTTCCCACCTAGGTTTTGTCCACTTTCTCACTCATTTAACAGACACGTCCTGAGCCTGGGTAGGGTCAGGCAACAAGACTCAGAAAAGTGTGGGCACAAAGGGACATCCAGCCCTGAAAGCTCTGCCCAGCCAGCCCTGCTCCCAGCCTCTCTCCTGGTCTCAGTACAGGGCTCTGTGCAGGGTTCCCCCGCCCGGAAAGATGGGGAAGCGGTGGCAGGAGACACCAAGGGTGAGGTCCCAGGCATGGCCCCCATCAGTGTGTGAGCACAGGCAGCAATTGGCTTAAAAATAAAGAGGCCCTAGAATGACTAAAAGTCAGCATAAATAATTTTTACAAGTATTAGGGACAATGTGATTTCGTAACAAATCATCACAGAGTAAATCCTCATTGTATTGGATATTGTCTGGGAACGAGGCCTTTACCATATGGGAATTTTCCAGCTGACTGATTTTTACCATTGACTGGAGCAATTTTGGATCAGAATCATTCCCAGATGAATCACACACCCCACTGTCTCCTCAGATGGAATGCCAGCTGACGTTCATGTACCGGAAGGGCCTCTGGGCACGTCCGTCCAGCCCCTTCCATTCACAGATGGAGATCTAACCTTTTCCGGATGACTCAGGGTCTCCGCCGTGAGCACCACTCCTGGCTCTGGGCTGGAGCACAGTGACGCCCACAGGTGCCCAGGTAGCATCAGAAACAGTCGGATTAGAGACCAGCCTCTGGCTTCTCCGATTCCAGCCCTGGGGGAGCCCACTGACCTCAGCTTGAGGACTCAGGAAAGGTATCACTCAGGAAAGGTATCACTTGGTATCACTGCTCCCTGATGACCCAGCAGGCTCACATGCCCCTTGAACAGCCCGGCCTCTCTCCTCTCAGACCCCCAGTACCACCAGCGCCAAGACTCCAGGGCCAGGGGACCACATGGAGGGCAACTGACATGGAAGAGACAGATGGGGTAAAGCTCACAGGTCGCCAGCTGGGATGGCCGCTCAGCTCAGGAGAACCGAGAGGGTGCCCCAAAGGCAGAGACAAGTAGAGCCAAACACGCAGAGGACCTTTTGTCACCAACACAAGTCCCTGACAAGGGACAAAGGGTGGCCACGGATCATGGAGGGAAATGAGGTTCCCATCACACCCCGCAATGTTCAAGACTTAGGCTTGAAACAAAGGGCCCGGTAACTTCTAATATGGTCCCTAAATGGAAGCTGTGATAAGGATGATTATGGGCTGAATTATATCTCCCTCAAAATTCCTATGTTGAGCCCTAAACCCCAATATCTCAGAATGTGACTCTATTTGGAGGTAAGGCCTTTAAGAGGTGGTTAAGCTAAAATGACATCACAAGGGTGGGCCCTAATCCAATATGACTGATGTCCTTATAAGAAGAGGAAGTTAGGACCCAGGTACGGAGGGAAGACCCTGGGAAGACAGAGCAAGAAGATGGCTATGTATCAGCCAGACAGAGAGGCCTCGGGAGCAACTAAGCCTGCCGACACCTTGATCTCAGACCTCCAGCCTCCAGAACTGTGAGAAGATAAAGTTCTGTTGTTTAACCCCACCAGTCTGTGGTACTTTGTTATGGGAACCATAGCAAACCAAAACAAGGACTTATACTAATGCAGAGAAAATATATGGGTAGAGGGATGCCATGTGACAGAAGGATGGCCCATTTATAGGGTCTCTCAGACTTCCTGTCTAGATCTTGAAGTAACCATGAAGAAACTGTCTGCATTTTATAATTTAAAAGATTAATTCTTTACCCTTTGAAAACTCTAAGGTATGCTCTCAGTGAAGAGTGCTCCGGCTGTCCCCAGCGAGACATTTAAGGGGCCGAGATCTTTGAGTTCTGAGAAAAGATCAGGCCCTCTGCTTATACCTTTGGCTCCTGCCTGCGGGCTGGACAGACGTCTTCATCACTAAGTCACAGTTCCTCGGCAGAGCAAACACCAATCACATTATCCTCCCCCGCCCCCACTTGTTTAAAACCTTTCCCATGGGTGCCCATGGACCTAAGAAAAGGATAAAATCTAAATCCCGGTCCACACTGCAAGGCTCCACAAGGTGCAGCCCTGCCTGCTCCTCCAGGGACATGGCTCCTGCTGCCCCTCAGGCCAGCTCTCAGAGACTGAGACACAGTGGGCCTCTCCTGACACAGGCCTTGGCACAAACTGTCCCCTCAGTCTAGAATCCTCTTGGCCCAGTTAACTCCTAGCGCCCTCCACAGTGTGCTCCGCTCAGGGCTGGGTGGGATGGACAGAGGGTGAGCTGCCTCCTGCGGTCCCTCTAGAAGCTATAGAGACCCTCGAACAGAACAAGGACCGTGAACAACGCAGCTGATCCCAGCTGGACGTTTGGCCTTATCCCTGGAGCTTTCCCGCACTACTGAGCTGATGGGGTCTGTGAATGTCAGCCCAGAAAAGCTGCTGCTGGTTCCAAAACGGAAAGAAAGGGGAGGGGGGAGAGAGGGAGGGCACATTCACATTTACTGAGCACCTATTACGTGTGCTGCCGTAGATGTGCACTGTTGGGCTATCTATTTCACATATGTTACTTCAGCTAGTCTTTACTGCAACCCTTAAAAGTAGGTAGTTGTGTCCCCATTTTTATAGGTAAGGAAAGACTCAAAGAGGTTAAGTAATTTGTATAAAGATGCAGAGCTTCTAAGGCCCAGAGTCAGCTTTGGATCCCAAGTCTGCCTGACCCCAAGCTCCAAGCTCTTTCAATGACCCACATGACTTGGAAATCACGTCAAGTGGCTAAAGGAGCAGTGGATCCTGCCTGTGGGCCATGGATGGAAGTCCTGGGATCGTGTCAGGGCCCGTGAGTCCACATAAGCACCCAGCACTGCCTGGCTCCAAATCAACTGTACTTCTCCACATCGGATGCGCAGTTGTCCCTTGAACAGCGCAGCGCTTGCAGTCAGCCCTCCCTGACCACAGCTCCTGGGCATCCGCAGATCCAACCAACATCGGACCAAGCAGCACTGCAGCGTTTACTCTCAAAAAATGTCTGCATATAAGTGCACCTGCGCAGTGCAAACCCATGTTGTTCAAGGGTCAGCGATAACTGTTTTCAAATAAACATGCATCCTGCCATGATTAACATGACACAAATTCCTCTCAATTCGTGGCAGTGCTGTGAGGGAGGCACATACACACTAGTGAGTCCAGCACGTAATGCGTTTTCCCTCACATGGGTTGTAGAAGAGCCACAGGTGATACACTGTTGGTAGGGAGTGGGGAGCACAGTTCTCTGGCTATTTGTATTAATAAAAAAAAAAAAAAGGTAAAAGACATCCACCCATGGGTGCTGGTTTATGCAGACCCTCTGGAAGGATGCGTGAAGATACATGGGTGGCCTCTGAGGGGCAGACTGGAGGGGGGTAGCTGTGGGAAGGGGACTTCTCACTGTATGTCTTTTTGTACCACTTGAATGTTGTATCCTTTAAATAATTTTTAAAAATTTAACGAATAGCAAGAGGGCAATGCTTAAGCCACAAAGTACTGAATTTCAGATAAGATACTCGGGTGCCCTCTTCGATTTCTATCCAAGAGGAGCCCAGTGATGATAACCATGGACGCTGGTAATTGAGCCGGGGACTGGAACGCCCAGTCACCAGAGGTAACCTTGCAAACTTGGCATTTTTCATAAAACACGAACAGTCATCCCTGTATCGAGCCCTCCAGAGCTCTCCGAATGCCAGAGGCCCCAGGGAAGCACCTAATTCTTTCTCTGTAGTGATGCAGCAAGTTTCCAGTTTCTTTGGGCCAATCCCTCACCCCCCACCCCACCCTGCCTTGCCCGTCCCCACATGCCCCACCCTGCACCCACCACCCACCCGGCCACACTCACATGGAAAGCACCTTCACTTCCAAGATCTCGTGCCTCAGCTCCAGGCATCTCGTGGAGTTATACTCAAAAGGGCCCTCGTAAAATTCAAAGTACCTGGGGACCAATAGGGACAGAGGTTACTACGCAGAGAAGCGGCCAGACTTTCAGGGACCTGTCGGGGCTCTTGTTGTCGGGGGGCGGGGGGCAGAGGGGTGGTATCTGGCCAAATTAATAGAGCAAACCAGCCCACCCCAGCAGACGACCTGAAGAGGGTCTGTTTCCAGGACTGCTGGCGCCCTCTGGCCTCATCACTGGGTGGCTAATTACTCTCAGCACCTCCATCAACCTGGAAGTGTAAGCATGAACCCATTTCAGTAAATCATGACGTTTAGAAGCAGGTTTGGCTCCACGTGGTGGCTTCGAAGAAGAAAGAGGATGCTCCGGGCATGTTCTCATTTGCGTTCTTCCTCTGACCAGTCATTGATGGAGGCAGCCCTGGGAGCCAGGGTAGTGAGGCTACAGGTCTTCAGCTGGTCCTGCCCTTTCCTGCTCTTTTCTCCTTTCTCCTCCTCTTGGGAGAAGTGTCACACAACGACAGCCACAAGCATAGCTGAAAAAACACAAGCTGCTTTTTCTACTATAAAAAGCATTTGTTTCCATTAGCTCACTGATGTCCATGCTCGCGCTGTGACTAGGTGAGACTCTTTCTTTCTCCCCATTTGGCAGCTGAGAAAACTGAGGCTAAACAGGTGGCACTCCAGGTGGTGCTGTCAGTGTAGAGGGGCCCGAGCCCACTCCCACACCAGCTGGCTCCAGGCGTGTCAGAGTCACCTCGCAGTACCTTCTGCAGCTTCACGCAAAATAACAATAGCAACTTAAGCCAATACTGCTGAGCCCTTGTCATGGGCCACGTTCAGGGCCCGGCACTCTACGTGGAAGCATTCACTTTTCTTTCTTTTTAATTGAAGTATAGTTTTTTACAGTATTATGTTAGTTTCAGGTATACGGCATGGTGATTCAGTATTTTGCAGATTCTATTCCGTTATAGGTTATTACAAGATAATAGGTATAGGGCTTCCCTGGCGGCGCAGTGGTTGAGAGTCTGCCTGCCGATGCAGAGGGCGCGGGTTCGTGCCCCGGTCTGGGAGGATCCCGCGTGCCGCGGAGCGGCTGGGCCCGTGAGCCATGGCCGCTGGGCCTGCGCGTCCGGGGCCTGTGCTCCGCGGCGGGAGAGGCCATGGCGGTGAGAGGCCCGCTTACCACAAAAAATAAAAAAAATTTAAAAAAAAAAGATAATGGGTATAATCCCCTGTGCTATACAGTATATCCTTCTTGTTTATCTATTTTATATACAGTACTTTGTATCCGTTAATCTTATATTCCTAATTTATCCCTCCCCCCTTCCCTCTCCCCTTTGGTAACCACAAGTTTGTTTTCTAAGTCTGTGAGTCTGTTTCTGTTGTGCATGTACAATCATTTGTATTACTTTTTAGATTCCACATATAAGTGATACCATACAGTATTTGTCTTCCTCTGTCTGACTTATTTCATTAAGCATCATATTCCCTTTCAATCTTTATTACTAGCCCCCCAGGAGGAGGCTCTGGGAGTTAACTCACTTGCCAGCGTCGTGTGGGTGGCAGGTGGCAAAGCTGCGTTGTGCACCAGTGCATACAGTCAAGACTGCTCTTGTCCACCCACTTACGAGGACAGCTGGTATCCCCTGGAAAGTGCCCTATGGCCTCCCTTAGTCGCACCTGACAGTTTGCACCAGCCCAGGGAACATCCGCCTGCCTGGGGGGTGGAGGAGTCGGAGGCGGGGAGGTGAGGGAGTCGGGGGGAGGGTTCCCACCAAGGTAAAACACAGTAGTTCACTGCTGGACTTGGCCACAGAGGCAGAAGGGGCCTCCAGGGCAGAGGCCAGGTGCACCCTTTCCTCACGGCCTCTCTTTCAGAAGATGCTTGGGCAGATTAAGCTGGGAGGGTGGGATCCCGTGACAGCCCAGAATCAAGAAATCTGCAGGGTCAGCCTCTCTAAACTTGGGGCAGTGGCGTCTCAACAGGTAGCCCTGGAGAACAGGAGGTGGGGATGGAGCCCCAGGACTGCTGCTGGGCACTGCAAGCCACAACCAAGGATTTAAAATAAAGTCAGTCCTTGAGCATTTCCCACAAACCTCCCAAAATGTGGCAGCAGCTAGTTCACATATATTCTCACTAACTTATGTAGACAAACTTATGTCTGTGCTGCTTTAGAAATATTGAGACATTTATCCAATAAATTGGCTTCTTTTTAAAATGTCGGTATTTTAAATAATTTAAAAATACAATTTAATATTTAACACTTTAAAACTATTATATTTGTAAATATTTGTTCTTTCATTTTAATGTGATTTAAGTTAATTTTTTAAATATTATAATTATATATTTAAGAAATTTTAAATAATATTTTAGAATATTAAAATATTTTATACAACAAATTGGCTCCTATTTATACAAAATAAATCCTCTCCTTTCTCTCATGTCTTAAAAGAATTTAAGCAGATTTCATAAGAACTAGGCACTGAGGATCCCCAAAATATCACACTCTCCTTTCTCTGTTTCTCTTGTGTTTTACAACTCCTTTCTCTGTCTTTCTCACCTGGCAAACTCATATTGATCCTTCAGTACCCAGCCCAAATGCCCCCACTTCTGGGAAGCCTTTTCTAATGCTCACTCTCAGGGTCCCTCTATACATTTGCTCCTAATTAGAGCAGATACCATTGTATCATAATAGTCTGTTTATATATCTATTTCCCCTTCCAAATGAGGAGTATCTCAAACACAGGGACTTTGTCTTTGGTATCTCTGCACCTTTTGTACTACAGAGACAAGAAAGCTAAAAACTACATTTCCCAGACTCCCTTGTAGCTAGGGTCCTTGAAGCAATTTAGGTTCAACAATCAGTAGCATGAGACTGAGTCAGAGCCATGTTCTAGAAGAATAACAAAGCTCAATGTATTGTTTTGCTGGTGCAGAATGTGGCAGAGGTGGCATGGCTCTTGGAAATTGTAGTAGTGGCAGCACCTTTGCGATTATATCAGAGGCAGCAGCTTCCACGGTGGCCCAATTTCACAATGCAGTCTGCAGAGACATTCCTGGAAGCTAGCCTAGAGTCTTTCTTCAGCTTTCCCAATGATTCTGTGCTATCTCTACCCTTAATAAATCCCTTTCTGCTTTAGCTAAAATGGATTCTGTTATCTGCAACTAAGAACAAAGGTGTCAGCCTGGGGCTACAAAAAAGTCCATGACCTTGGCTCCAACTCATGTCATTTTTCCAGTCACATAACAGTAAGTGAGGTCTGGTGTCTTATCACAAAGATCATCATTTGCAACCAGAGCCAGTGACACAAAGCCCTTTGGAATCCACTGGGTCATCTGAAGCCATGATCTCAGGATGCTACTAAGAAAAGCTCTAGATTATAATGACGCAGAAGATTATTAAGAGGAGGCTTATCCTAGCGTTCTCAGGGAGTTGGGACACTTGCAGACACATCTAGGATATGCCTCGAAACCAGCTGTGTGGCTTTGGGTAAATCACTTCCCCTCTCTGGGCCTCTTTTTTCTCCTCCTAAAAATAATCTGAAAGAGGTGGTATCTAAAGTCCCACCCAGCACTTAAATACAATCCCCAAGTTTCCCTCAGTTTTTCCCACTTACTAACCAAGCCAGAACAATACTATGAATTAATGATCCACAAACAGGAGAAAGAAACTCTCAAAGGACGTTAAAACCAAGCAGCACCTCCCTTTGATCAGCCAGCCCCTTCACTGCCTTCACAAGGCCATCCTGGCCTTACCTCTGCAGCCTCCACTCAGTCTTCCTTTTTCCTGAATCCCCAGCATCACTCATATGCACATCACTAGGCAGTTCAATGATTCCAAATGGTCTTGTGTGGTGTGTTTAGTGGCTATTAGGTGGAGAGGATTTCGGAATAAGGTTCACATCCTTCTTTGCCCCTCATTAGCCACCTTAGGCCCATCAAATGAAGAGCCTTAGTTTCTTCATTTGTAAAATCAGCATTAAAAATGCAGTACACTTGTGACAGGGCTGAGAGAAGATATTGATGAGAATTTCAGAGAAAGCACTAGTACAGTGCCTGGAACACAGGAAGTGCCCAAGGCATGTCCATTTCCCTTCTTTCCCTTTCTCCTGCCGTTAAAGGGTAAGAGCTGCCAGTGGATGCCCAGGGAGTCAGAGACATGCTTACAGTCCCTCAGCTAGTTGATGGCAGAGCTGAGTCAGAGATGAATAACTCAGGAAGTTCTCCACCATCTGGACTGGCTGCCATCCTCCTTCTGCTGCTATTAGTAAACCTCTCCCCTACCACCCTGAGGATAAAGCCCATGCTGAATTCTGCTTAGACGTGGGGATGTCCCTGATCACCCATCTCTGCTGCAGACTCCATAGATTAACTATGTGTTTCTGATGCTTTGACATCTGGGGCCTTGCTGGCCCTGGAGAGACTGCCTCTCCTAGAACGAGTCAATTCCTAGAGATGGTAAACAGCCCATGAGCACACCTTTCATACGCAAACCAAGCAATCCAGAGCTTATACTCCACCACCACCACCACCTCCTCCTCTCACACTTAGGGCCACTTAGCCCTCTGCCCTAATCACCCCAAGGCCAGCTGCCAAACAACTAGGGACAGCCCTCTGCCCCAGAGCCCACTGAAATTATTCACACTAGCCAATCTTAAGTGTGCATACCCTGTCGCATCCATTCCTTCCATATAGGCTTTGCCTATATGGCTCTTGCCCCCTTTTCCCCTTCACTCCTCCTGCTGCTTGACCGACTCTGGTGCTTCCTGTGTGGTCCTACATGGCATGGTGTGCTTCCTGTTTCTAGAGATCTGTAAGTATAAAAACCTCTTCCTTCATGACAGTCATTTCCACGTCTGTGTGTCTTACCACACGTGATGATAACAAATCCCAGGTACTCTGAAAACACTCCATGTGGTACCTCAGCCACGTCATCAAAATCACTCCAGGCCTGGGTCTAAAGCCTAGTTTTCCATCTGAAAAATGGAGCTAATAGCCCTTGCTTCTTTCTCCAGCATATCTGCGCTATGCTTTGGGGAGGCTGTGCTGCTCCATCTCACTCTTTAAAGACGAATGACTTGAGGAAATAAGACTGCAAGAAGCATTGCCACACGGGTCATCCCTCGATTCTGCTTCTGACAGGAGGCCCAAGGACGGCATTCTGGAGGAAGCCATAGAAATCCCTTTTTGGTCTGGATACTGACCATCATGCAGACATCAAAAATGATGCTTAAGATTTTGTGTGTAATGGGAAGATGCTCATGATAATGTTGAGTGAAAAAGGCAAGTTACAAAACTATGATCTCCAAAACGAATTCTATATACATACGTGAACACATGGGAAAAGGGAAGGACTGTAACAAGATATTAATAGTACGTTTCTCCCATATTTAATTTAATTAATTTAATCTCCCATATTTAATTTAGTTAATTATTTAAAATAGTACGTTTCTCCCAGTTCAAAAAGAGTCATGTACCACCATGTTCACTGTAGCTCTATTTATAATAGCCGGACATGGACGCAACCTAAGTGTCCATCAACAGATGAATGGATAAAGAAGATGTGGCACATATATACAGTGGAATATTACTCAGCCATAAAAAGAAACGAAATTGAGTTATTTGTAGTGAGGTGGATGGACCTAGAGACTATCATACAGAGTGAAGTAAGTCAGAAGGAGAAAAACAAATACCGTATGCTAACACATATATATATGGAATCTAAAGAAAAAAAATGGTTCTGAAGAACCTAGGGGCAGGACAGGAATAAAGACACAGATGTAGAGAATAGACTTGAGGACACAGGGAGGGGGAAGGGTAAGCTGGGACGAAGTGAGAGAGTGGCATGGACATATATACACTACCAAATGTAAAACAGATAGCTAGTGGGAAGCAGCCGCATAGCACAGGGAGATCAGCTCAGTGCTTTGTGACAACCTAGAGGGGTGGGATAGGGAGGGAGGGAGGGAGGGAGATGCAAGAGGGAGGAGATATGGGGATATATGTATATGTATAGCTGATTCACTTTGTTATAAGCAGAAACTAACACACCATTGTAAAGCAATTATACTCCAATAAAGATGTTTAAAAAAAAATAGTAGGTTTCTCTGAGTAATGGGATTATGAATGATTCAAAAAACACTTTTCTATATTTTTATAAGTTTTCTCTTACTATTGGAAACCACTAAAGAAAGGCCCCTTTAAATCATGGATCTCTCTCTAAATATCTCAAGCTTTCCCTTGAGCTGCTATAAGACTGAGAGCAACAGTTTCTCCAACTTCCTCGACTCCATTAGCCTCTCAAGGTGACTTAGTCACTGTCTCTTCTTTCAATTCTGGAAAGACGATCTCTACCCACCTCAAAGGGGAGGGGCACCACATTCGGGCACCTCACAGGTATAAATAGTCCCAGCCGCTCAGATCAGGAGCCCAGCTCATCTCAGATGCCACTTGGCTTCTGGCAGCCAAGTCCAATGCTGGTGCCAGGCTGCATCCATCCTGCCCCCGTCTCTGTGCCCTCGGGAGCGTGGGGGGCATAGCTGGGCAGCGCTGCTGCCTGACCAGCAGGCGAGGGCCCCTACTAAGCGAGAAGACAAATGAAGACGTGACCGCAACGGTTCTGAATATTGGTTCCCCTCCTCCCACGCAGGCTTGGGCTCCCGCTTGGAGGGCTGAGGAGGCCTCGTTTCAGCATGCCCAGGATCCAGTGTGCAGAGTCTGGCTCTGTCATTCCTCCCAGCCCCTCCACATGAGCCTGCCCCACAGAGGGCTCCCCTGTTCACCTGATCCCACCTCCAGAGCTCCTTCAGGACCGTGGGACCTTCCTTAGGGGCCACAGTACTTTGAGACCCAGAAGCCACTGGCTGGTACAAGATGAAGCCCACGCATTCAGCTTTCTATCTAATACGCCGCTTCATCCCTAGATACTAATGCTGTTCAAGAAAACAGGAGCCCAGGGCAGTCCTTGTGTCATGCAAGAGCACACCTCTTGGACCTCCACCAGCCCCAGGAATAGGGAAGCTGCCCCAGCTCAGCAATCTGAACCCCTGGGCCCCTGTCAAGCCTGGTGCAGAGTCTCAGAGAACCACAGAGTGGTTTATTTATCCCACACTGAGTAGGAACAGTGCAGGTAGGGCATCTCTGTGTGCATTAGGAAAAAGCACCTTTTTCTCCACATGCCAGGCACGTGGCCTGTCAAATGAGAGTGAGCTGGATTGCAACTCCACTTGGCTAGCTACTTTTGTGCAGTGCCCACCTGGCACAACTGTATGTGGTAGCCTGATACTAGATCCTTAACTTGGCCTCACTTAACCCTCCCAACAGCCCTAAAAGGCAGGCATTACTGCCCCGGTTTACACCAGAGACTCAGGCTACAGGAGGTAAAGTAACTTGCCCAGGGTCATTCAGCCAGTGGATGGAGGCACTAAAAAAGGAACCTCACACTTTCAAGAGCCCAGAACCCACGTCCTTAGTCACCTCAGTGCAGCCCGTCTCCCTGACCGGCATAAGCCACGGTCATTTGAGAGCTTCTCAGTAAGCAGCCTCCTCCCCTTCCCAAGGCCAACAGCCCTTCAGTGAGCTCAGTGCTATTTTAGAGCAGAACAGCTGCCATCTTGAGATACCATACTAACCGTGAGGGCAAACACACAGAAATCAAGGTCTGAAAATTACAGCCTGACACACAAAGGACTGGAGTGTCTTCTCAGATAGATGCAAGGAGAGGCAAGAAGGGCTTGGCTGTTAACAATAGCAGGGCATAGCTGCCAGGACACACTGCCCCTCCTGGGTGGTGGAGGGACCTGACCCAGACCCCTGCATGGACCAGGGCCCTCTCTGGACCAGTGTCTCTTCATTTGTCCACAGGAATCCCCAGAGCTATTTTGAGAAATCAGAACTGAAAGCTACATAGCCTGACGCTCTGAGCGCAACCCTTGATTGTCTTGTGATTAATCTGCTCCCATCGTGAACCTCAGTGGAGCGTTATTCCTGGCACATGTTAGGGGGAGGGTCAGGGGCAAAGTCTCATGCTGACACTCCTCCTCCCCAGCCAGCAGCTCTGCAGGGCCCCAGATCCAATATCTAGCACATTCCCTGCAAGAGTACATACATGGCAGCCTTATTTTCTGGGCCAGACCAGGGAGCCCTAAGAAGCTCCCCTTTGGGGCTTCCCTGGTGGCGCAGTGGTTGAGAGTCCGCCTGCCGATACGGGGGACACGGGTTTGTGCCCTGGTCCGGGAAGATCCCACATGCCGCGGAGCGGCTGGGCCCGTGAGCCATGGCCGCTGAGCCTGCGCGTCTGGAGCCTGTGCTCCGCAACGGGAGAGGCCACAACAGTGAGAGGCCCGTGTACCGCAAAAAAATAAAAAAGTGGGAAGGAGGAGAGGAAGGGATGAAAGACCCTAAAGATCGTCTTGCCTCTAGTGCTAATGACAGTACTCGAAGAAGATATGCACGTAATCACCTACTTAGATCAATATGGCCATTTTAGTCCAGTCTAACAGCCAGGAGCTGAGGGCAGGAACAGGCGGTCTGAGAGGACTTGGCAAGGAGAAACGAGGGGACCCAACCCAACCCAACGTTGGATGTCTGTCCACAGCCCAGAAAGAAGAATCCCTCTGTCGTGCATGGCCCACTAGTGCTAGGACTCAGAGTCACACTGCATGGCGTGTGCTCCAGCTGCACCACCCACCACACCTGGAAGTGGGGACTCAGTTCCTCCTCTGTAAAATGGGGGCAATGACAGTACCCACCTCAAAGCTCTGAGTGTGAGGATTAACTGCAGTAACACGTGTCAGGCGCCCAGCACCATGCCTGGCACACAGCCAGCCCCCGGTAGCACTCGACCACAGGCATCATCCATCCACATCCAAGCCAGTCTAGCCCCTCCATGGAAGCGCCTCTGACTTCACTAGGCTCCTGGAGTACTTGTATCGCACAATTTATTCCTTAATTATACACTGTCTTGAAACAATTAGGGAGCAATTCAATATAGCATAACAGAATGCTAAATTGAATTCAGTCTAGTTCCTTCCAGCTCTGAAATATGACGATTCCACACCCCATACTGCACAGTAGCTGCTAGGCACAACACAGACCTTGATCAGAGGGAAAAGCTCTAGCCTTGACGCTTACTTGGCCTGCTGTTCTACAGAGCGAAGAGGCTTTTGTGTCACCAGTTTGGGGCCTGCCCTTTACTCCTGTGGCTGGTGCCACCTTCCTCTGTAGAAAGTCCCCAGCACCCCAGTCAGAAGCCCAGCAGCACAGGGAAAACGCTGTCCCGGGAACAGACAGCTTGGGCGGGCGACAATCTGGGCCAGCTCTGCCCTAGACCTCAGAGAGAAGTGTTCCTTGAGCTGTCTTTGCAAGCCATCTCCTGCCATCCATCTCGGACCAGGGGGCCAAGGCTGTGTGCACCCTGGGAGGAGGGGCTGAGGAGGCCAGCCAGCCAGGCCGCCTGTGGGCTGTGTCTGAAGCTATTGTGTCCGGAGGGCCCTGAAGTTGCATGCACAGGCAGTCCAGCCCAGTTCCCCAGGGTAGGAGGCTCCTCGAGGTCTGGGGGATGCCCGAGCAAACACAGAGTGGTTCGTGTGCACTTGCTGGAGAGTTCTCTGCCTGCGTAATGATAGAAATAGCCCTCTGTGCAGACACATCTTAGAGTGAACACAGAGTGAAAGGGGCTATCAGGGAAGGCTTCAAGGAGGAGGCCTAGTGGGAGGTGGATCCTGGCAGGAGGACAAGGGCTGGGATATGGAACAGGATCTATTTGGCAGAAGTCGAGTGAAGCCTTTTGAGCTGTGGCTACAAGCCAGGCTGCGAGTCAGCCCCTTGGGGACTCCTGCCTCAGCTGCCCTCAGCCCTTGTGACTGGGGGACCTTTCCTTGGGATGTCCTGAGGCAGCGGAGGCAACACTGCCTATCCACTTTGCAGGACAGACGGGTGCTGTGCCTCCCCTTGCCCTCCAGGTGGTCACTGGTCTTGCAGGCAGCTGGCCAGGCTGGAGAGGTCAAAGCAGTGGGCTGACAGGACAAGTGCCCTCCCTCCCCTTCCCCTCCCCTATCTACCCTTTCCAGAATCACCATGCGCCATGGTGGGGGTGGTTTGGGGGGGTGTAGTTCTCAGTCAGTTATTGCAAAAGTACATCATCTGCCTTCATTGCCTTCTACTTTCCTACATACCCCTCCTCCACTATCAGTTTCCCCTTTCCCACCCTGCCACCCAGAACTCTCACACTTCCTTACTACCTGCTCTTCTCAAGAGAAAAAATTCTCTGGTCATTCCAAACTGTGAATGAGTTTTTGATTCCAAAGTGTTTCCCTTCCCCAGGGATTAATTTTCAAAGACAGTGCCAGAAGACAAGGTTTAATCCAAAGGAATAAATCTCTAAGGGAGAATTCCAGGACACTGACATTGAAGTTTGCGTTCTTAACAAAAGTCTATACTATGTTCTTGCTTAATGCATTCTTTTATTCAATTAACATTTGTTGAGCCTGTGCCATGCTGGGTGCTAAAAATTCAAAGATGGAGAAGCACCATCACTGTCTAGGTTGGGAGACAGAAACATAAACACATAATTTGAACATGATGAGAGCTGTCTTCAAAGACCTTCCTGCTTGTTCAAAGCACCCACTTAAATAGAAGCATTGGCTGATTAACAATTATTCCTATCTGTTCACTAAAGCAGTTCTCCTAGGAATGCTTATTGGATGCTTTTAGATCTAGACTTGAAATCAATAAAGCCATATGTCAATGTATATTTTGTAACTCATACACTTTCCAGTTGGGTCTGGACTTCCCCCAGCTTATGTCCAAAGTGAAGACGTGGCCACAGCCTTTATGAGCACCATCTGGCCTGGATTTCCTTTGCGGTCCTGTTCGGAGTGCTCCAGACGGATCATTTGGACCTGCTCCTTCTTGTGGCTCCTGGTTGAGTATTCAACTTATGAGTCATTGCTTTTTTTGCCCCTCTTTATCCTCTGTTATAAATGGTGCCTCCCGACTTCCCTTCCAACAGTGTTAATAAAAAATGACATCAGGTGCGCCACGCTTCAACATACCACACAGCTACGGATAGCAAAATACGGCATACGCTGAATTATTCAGTAGGTGAACAATACCACAAAGCTCATCCCGTATTGCAGGCACAGAGAGCTGTCCGCTGGGATGATGCACTTTCACTCTGCAGAGCCCTTTTCACGGTGTCATTAGGTCCTCCCCTCAGCCCTGCACGTCTGCTGCCAGGAGCTGTCCTGCCCATTTTAAAGAAGGCAGAAGCTGCTCCCACGCCAAGGAAAAGAATCACCAACATACAGGTCAGTTCTACTTACATGAACCATTATTTTCTACACGTGTGAAATACATACCATGTTTTCTCACATATGTGGGGAGTTTGGGGGTCAACTGGAAATTGGGATATGAGTTGGGAGTGTCCCAGAAGAACTTGGAATGTGTGGCCATCACATTTATTCAGTGGCTAAGGGAGCTCTTGGTCAAATGGCGGCTCTCTGGAAGGAAATCAACTCAATTGGTAACAATGTTGAATAAAGGGCACCTGACAGATGCCAGAGGTGTCTCTGGCCCTGAGGGACCCTAGGAGGCAGGGAAGGGAAGGCTGGCCTGAGTTGCTGAGAGAGGGAGAGAGGATAAAGGGGAAGGGAGATGAGAGGGAGGAGGAGAGAGGCAGAACACAGGGGCTGAGAAAGAAAAGTGGACAAAGAATGGGTGACAGGAAGAAAGGGAGAGGAGAGACTAGGTGGGGTGAGATAGGTAGAGAAATTAGAGACAAGATTGCAGGAAAAGGGCAGAGAGAACAAAGCCGCTGGCAGGAGGAAAAGTTAGAATTTGCTCAGCCCCTGCCCGGGACATCTGCCCAGAATGGCCTCCAGGGGCCTGCTCTGTCTTGCTCAATTTGTTAGCACCTTCTAGCCAAAACCTCTCGGTGAGCCCTTCAAGGAGTCCTTCCCAGGGAGACACCTGAAGACTTATCTAGACCACCCCCCATCTGTGCGGGCAGGTCACACAGCAGAAGGACCAACACTGGAGGCTCAACATACGGAACAGACAACTCTGGACTTGTCACTCTCACTGGGTGACATCCCAGGGGCCAAGCGGCTGGCCAGGGCTCCCACCACGCATATGTGGAAAGAACTGGGCTCCTAAAAGGCCAGAATAAGACCTTGATCCCAGGCCAGGGCCTGAGGCCACCCACCACAGCCCAAGGCCTGTCTGTGGACACCTTCCCAAACAGCTGCCGACACTGGAGCCACATCTTTTCTTTTTCAAAGCATTGAACAAAATCAGATGTATTGAGGTCCCTGAAAAACATGCTACTTCTCCTCTGCAGGATCGATTTGATGTTTTGGTGTCAAAATTAACAGCAATGAAAACTCAGGCCTCTTTCCCAGGGAAACTGATCTGAAAGTTAGCCCATACTTATAAATGCAAAAATTAAGGAAACAAACAACTTAGCCCCAGGAAACCCTTAGCTGGGAAGTTCCAGCCACACCCAGCTCCAAGCAGAGAGAGCATCCCGTCTTATCAGAAAAATTCCCCGCAATGCTCCCCGCTGCCCCCCGCAATGAGTGTGCCCTGCCTGAGAATATTCCATTTTCATTCATTCTACAAATAGTTTCTGAATTCCTACTCCGGAATATACAGAGTGCCCTTAATGACTTATTTAACTCCAAACACTACAGCCGATCAAGAAGAAATAACCACGTGGTGGTAGACTGTCAATTCTCAGCATTGTATCTTTTTTTTTTTAAATAAATTTATTTATTTATTTTTGGCTGTGTTGGGTCTTCGTTGCTGCGTGCGGGCTTTCTCTAGTTGTGGCGAGCGGGGGCTACTCTACGTTGCAGTGCGCGGGCTTCTCATTGGGGTGGCTTCTCTTGTTGCGGAGCACAGGCTCTAGGCACGTGGGCTTCAGTAGTTGCGGCACGCAGGCTCAGTAGTTGTGGCTCACGGGCTCTAGAGCACAGGCTCAGTAGTTGGGGCGCACGGGCTTAGTTGCTCCACAGCATGTGGGGTCTTCCCGGACCAGGGCTCCAACCCGTGTCCCCTGCATTGGCAGGCGGATTCTCCACCACTATGCCACCAGGGAAGCCCTCAGCATCGTATCTTGATGAAAACGTTTTTCCCCAGCCAAGGTCAGTCTCACAGATAGGCAGAGTAGGGATGGCCTGTCCAGTGGGATTGCAGAGGAACAGGGAGCCCACGACACTCACCCACCCTGATTTCACCCCCCACAAACCTACACACACCCGTGGCCTGGTATCCGGAAGCCTTGCAGCAGGGGTGGAATGTTGCCCCCATCTCAAATGGAGGCTGGAGACCCAGACTCCCTCTCCAGCCTCCATCCCAGCTCCCACCCCAAAAGAGAGGGGCCCAGGAGTCCCTGCTTTGTTCTGGCTGGGTTCTAGCCCTCACCCCTCCTGTCAAAGCAGACAAGGCAGGATCCCAAAGTGAGCTCTGGGCCACTGTGCTGAGACTGCTTCTTCCCTGAGGGCAGCCCTGGGGGGTAGGCCATGGGGCAGGGGATGCAGGGTCACCCTGGGATGAGCTTCCCTGGTCGTTCGCCGGGGTCTGTACCTGGAGCTGGAGTCACTGCCACTCTGCACTGCTGGGTCGTCCATGACATTAAAGAGCCCCGTCAAATTGGCCAGCTGGTCACCACTCTGCCAACCAAACTGGAGACCTCTGGCAAAAGAACGAGGCAGTCGGTACTCATGCTCACGTGCTGGGTAAGCCCATCACCAGAGAGTCACATTCTGGCGTGTGCCACGTGACACCTCGCCTTGATCACGCCTAGTGGAGACGAGAGGGATATCCATCCAGGAGGATGACGGTAATAGATCACAGCCCTTTACGGTGTTCTCTGCTCGTCTACATCCGTGCCCTTACTTCACCTCTACGGGCAGGGCAGGGTTACACATTATACACGCAGGGAACCTGAGGCTTAGCGAGATCAAGGTCGCAGAGCTCCCCTACCCCATCTGGTGCGCCCTTCAATTCCGCCTCCAGAGACTCACACCAGAAGAGCTCCAGCTCGCCAGCTCTTTGCCTTCCCCAGAGGCCCCACACACGGCAAAGCTTTTAATGAAATCTAGTTTTCCAACTCATAAGGACACACCTCCTGGTTTAAGATGATGGACTCAACACACATGGTTCTCTTTGCTCCCTCCCCCCAACCTGACTGAAAGGACAGCAAAGGCATTAACAAGGGCATGAGCATGGATGGAGAGGAGTAGCAGAGGCCGCAACAACATTTTGGAAGATGCAAAGCAGATGAGTAATTGCCTTAGGCCAGAGACAGTGGAGCCCTGACCGCCTATAAGAAGTAAATCTATTCTCTGTGCAGGATATGGGAAGGCTCGGGAATTCACTGCACCGCCGGGGCCACTGAAGGTGGGGTTGCAGAATGGAGCTGCCCGCAGAAGAGTTGCTTCAGGTTTATAAGGAGCGTTAAACACTCCCCACCTCCACACACTCAAGTCCCCTGCCTTAAGCCCAAGCAGTCCGGGCCTTCTGCCTGCCCACCCTGCAGACGGCAGTGTTCATATACCGAGATACTAGGTTAAAAACAGCTGGGCTGACCTGGAAGTCACCTTACTGAGCACGCCCGGTCCCAGCCACCCTGCCCCCAAAGGTCTGGGCATGGATGGGTTTCCCGGAGGGAACCTGACCAAGTCAAACGAGAAGGCTACAGAGGAAAGGGCTGCCGCCGCCCCATCAATGTGGCACTGCTGGCATTTGGGGCTGCGCAGTCCTTGCTGTGGGACTGTCCTGTGATCCTCTGGTAAGCAGCACCCCTGGTCTCTACTCTGAGGCCAGCAGGTCCTCATCCTCCACCCTCCTGCTGTGATGACCAAAACTGTCTCCAGACGTCGCCAAGTGTCCCCTGTTGAGACAATCAACCCCGTTAAGAACCACTGCCCACAACACGGAGCTTCAGTGCACCTTCTAGAGACTGGCTTGCCCTTAAATGTGAATTTTAAAGTCCCGTTAAAGACCCTGGTACGTGGGGTAAACATTAACTTTTAAGTAGAGAATAAAGCAAGCAAAAATAAAACCGGTAACCCCCTAAAAATAAAGCCCTCTAATAAAGTCTCTACACTAAGGGAAATGGGGCAGCAACAGTGGTTGAAGCTGGGCTCTGGTCCACCCGATCGGCCACTAATGAGCTGAGTGACCTCAGTGAAGTCTCTACACCTCTCTAGGCCTCTATTCTCATCTTTCAAGTTGGGAGAACTGTCTCGATGTCTCCAAAGTTCTTGACCGGAAGTTTTATAGGGCTGAGCTGTGTCCTCAATGGCAAGGCCAGGTCACCTCCCGCCTGCGAGTCTGCCCCATTTCCAGCCAGACGCTGGGCGGAGGACGCCCTTGGGGCCCCGTGAGCAGAAGGCTACACACAGGAGGTGCTCAATCGATGCTTTTGCCAAGTGACTCGGATTCTCTTCTCACACTCTCCAGCCTCCTCGGCAGAGCGGAGCTGGCCTGGGAGAGGAATAGGCACAACTCACAGGACAGAGCCCGAAGCCACAGCAAAAGGCCCGTCCAGTTCTTAGTGTTCAGGGAACAGCAGCGTTCCACTTGGTCCTGGCTCAAGTTCTTTATATATTTATCTATTCATAATATAAATATTATATACGTATAATATATAAATCTATCTTATATGCATTTATAAAGATATTATAAACGCCTATAATATAAATACCTTTATTTATATATCTGTTATGTTTCCTTTCAAAGAGATATTTCGAGGTAATATTGCAAGATATTTCTTAGAGAGAATTTGGGTTTGGTTTATCAGGAAGGGAAACATTTACTGAGCACCTACAGTGAACCAGGCCCTTCACATACGTTATCTCTATTCCAACAACAGGCTAATGTGTCAAGTCCCATTTTCTGCACTTATAGGTGATGACATGTGCAGCTCAGAGAGGTTTAGTAACTTGCCCAAGGCCAGAAGGCTAACAAGTGGCCAACCTAAGGTTTAAACCCAGCACTTTCTGGCTTTCTGACTGTAAAAACTTTTATTCCTAAAAGCTTGTACCAGACTGTCTATAGGCCAAGAAAAGAGTAGTATTTCCACCTGCAATTTTGAAAATTAGCTGGTTCACAAGCATATTCAAGCAATTCCCAGCCCAGCACTCAGCTAGGAAACTCACAGGCTCCTTAGAGAGAGTCTGGCCAGAGAGACTCGTGTCCACCGAGTGCACGAGGGGTGACCCAGAAGCACTCTCACTCTCCTACCCAAACTGGCCCCTGTGAGAGCCGGATGTCCCTTCACAAGACAGTCCTCCCAGGGTCGTAGAAGTGACAGACTACTAAGAAGATATCAATTATTACAATATTTAGCAGGAACTATGACACAGAAAGGTGTGCATAATAAATTCAGTGAAAAATGCAAGTTATAAAAGGGGATATGCATTAATGATCCCATTTTTGTAGAGTTTTAAACCATAAAGCTGGTTATCTTTGAAAGGAGGATTCGGGTTTATTCCTTCTTTCAGTTTAGCAACATTTTCTAATTTATCTCCAAAAAACCTGATTGTGTAAGTTTCAAAACCAATATATTTTACACAGTAATTTGAATTCTATTCCTGAGCTAAGTGTAAGAATTGTCCATTATTAGCCAGCGAAACACCAGTGAGGAAAGGGTACGTGGAGATATGAAGGGGGATAACAAAGGAAAAAGAAGCTTTATTCACTCATGCATTCATTCAACAAAAATCTATTGAGCATCTACTCTGTGCCAGCAACTGTGCCGGGGCCTGGGTCACGACCCCAAGGTGAGCAAACTCATGTTTTCTCAATGCTTACCCTACAGCTCCAGTGATTACACAAACACACATGAAAATATTAGCAAACAAGATAAAAAATATTAGCAATCAAGTGCTACAAAGGGTGCTCTGTTTTTTATGTCTAATTTATTTTAAAAGAGAGGAAAAGATTTGAAATACATAGGGCAGAATGTTAACATTTGTTAACATTGATCATTCACAGTCGTGACTACATGGTTGTTTGTCACATTGTTCTCCATCTTCTTCTCCATTTGTTCATGATAAAAATGTGTTAAAATAATTTTTAAAACCAAAGCGCAGAACTGAAATCACTAACAGGACTTGGAGTCGGTGCAGGGAACTTCCTGGGCTGTGGCAGCCTCAAGAAATCTTTGCACCTTCCTGGTGAAACTAACATTAAACGTTGTCTTAAACCTGGGGAAATGCGACATGTAAAGAATTATTTAAACTGAGTTATTCAAGACTGGATTCAGATATTTTAAGGCCCTGAGCACTGAAAAGCTTAGGGTGCCACTTCACACCTTGTACTTACTTAAAAGTTCTGTGACTGTTAAAATTCAAATAGCTCTGGTCTAGACTTTCTGATTATGAAATCTGTGATAGGCTCACTAAGGCTCAGCTTTACTCTGTTGTCGCTGACGACAGCCCAGCTTAGCTAGGTCTCCTGCTGTGTAACCCACAGTCATGTCTGTTAACCCCTGACTCTCATGGCAGTAATTCGTGCAGCCGTCGGAGGGTAGCAAAAGCAGCCCAGGCTTCCCACAGTCAACTACCAGGGGGAGTTTCAGGGCAAAAGACAAAATTATACATTGGAGAAGCAATTTAAAAACAGACAGAAGTGCCCATGAGAGTAGCATTATCTCCATTGATAATATCTTCCAAAAATTATGAAGGGTTACTAAGATGTATGGCAGTGAGTTAAAAAATATATGTTCCAGGGCTTCCCTGGTGGCGCAGTGGTTGAGAGTCTGCCTGCCGTTGCAGGGGACACGGGTTCGTGCCCCAGTCCGGGAAGATCCCACATGCCGCGGAGTGGCTGGGCCCGTGAGCCATGGCCGCTGAGCCTGCGCGTTCAGAGCCTGTGCTCCGCAATGGGAGAGGCCACAACAGTGAGAGGCCTGCGTACCGCAAAAAAAAAAAAAAAAAATTATGTTCCAGGGAATTCCTGGCAGTCCAGTGGTTAGGACTTTGCGCTTTCACGGCTGGGGCCCCAGGTTCGATCCCTGGTCGGGGAACTAAGATCCCACAAGCTGTACAGCACAGCCAAATATATATATATATATTCCAGGCATCGTGATAGGTTTTTCTTATTTTGAATCCT
Source organism: Delphinus delphis (assembly GCF_949987515.2). Classification (NCBI taxonomy): domain Eukaryota; kingdom Metazoa; phylum Chordata; class Mammalia; order Artiodactyla; family Delphinidae; genus Delphinus; species Delphinus delphis. The sequence continues at coordinate 62,718,809 of NC_082695.1, forward strand.
CTCAACAGCTTGGAGGTAGGTATTATTATCCCCCCATTTCACAAATGAGGAATTGAGGCTCATAAGATTAGATTCATAATCTGCCCAGAACCTGGAAGGAGCAGAGAAAGTATTCAAGTCCATGTCTGATCCCAAGGCCCTTGCTTCTTCCTCCCCTTTTGTCCCCATGCTTTTTACACACACACACACACACACTTTTCTAATATCCAATATTCCACAAAAAGATTTTATTGAAGTATAGTTGATGTATAATGTTATTACATAAGTTTCAGGTGTACAACATAGTGATTCACCATTTTTAAAGGTTATATTCCATTTACAGTTATTATAAAATATTGGCTGTATTCCCTGTGTTGTACAATATACCCTTGTAGCTTATTTTAAACATAATAGTTTGTACCTCTTAATCCCCTACCCCGATCTTGCCTCTCCTCTCATCCCCTCCCCACTGGTAACCACTAGTTTGTCCTCTATATCTGTGAGTCTATTTTTGTTTTGTTATATTCACTAGTTTGTTTTATTTTTTAGCTTCCACATATAAGTGATATCATACAGTATCTGTCATTATCCAATATTTTTAACTATTTATAAATTTATATTATGATTATTATTTTAAGTATTAGAGCTGCTGCCTTTGCCGTCAATCATTTAGTGATAATATTTTTATATAAAACAAACCATAGACTATAGTAAAACGAAGGAGTTTGCTTAAATATTCTCTGAGATCTTCCCCCATTTTGATGGGAGACCCAGAGTCACAGACTTCTAACCTGGGACTTCCGCACTGCAGGAGGCCAGTGGAGATGGCTTATGGGAACGGGGGTGTGGTGCCTCCATAGCGCTCCATTCACAGTGTGTGGGTAACTGCACCACCTGCCTTTGCATACAGCAGGCCCTGGGGCCAAGTGTCAGGAAATGCCACCTCAGATGTCGGAATCACCAGGGACGTTGAGCCAAAACAGGCTGAATCCGTGGGGTGCAGGGCACTGGGCACTGTGGACACTTGGGTTTCCTTGGGAAATCGCACCCCTGATGCCAGAGCCCAGGACTCCAGGCGCTGAGTGCCCAACCCAGTGGGGCACTGGGCCTGCAGCCCAGATCACGCAGTCTGGCCGGGTGCCCCCGGATGAAATGGCATCTGCATCCTGTCCTCACAAGCCACCTCCAAGGAAGGCCGTGCCTCCTCGGGCTCTGCAGGGGGAGACTGAAGCCACTGTCATTTCTACATTCCCCAGGTCAGTAGAGGATGGGAGGGCACCAACCTCCGAGCCTCATCTCCAGTCTTCACGCACTCCTATGCTCCCTCAGAGCCGGCTCCCTGAGAACCATGCCAGCAGCACCCCTCCTCTGTTCCAGAACCTTCCAAGAAGCCCCATCGCCAAAGGACAAGTTCCAAACCCTCAACTCAGGGGCCCTTCCAGCAACTGCCTGCAGCTTTGCCTGCAGACTCGTGACCCACCATGGCATTTCAACTCTCACGCCTTTGCCCTTGGCATTCCCACTCACCCTCATCCCATTCCCCCACTTACTTGAGTCCCACCCAAACGTCAAAGTCCAGCTGAAGTGTCTTCTCCTCCCTGAGCCCCCGGCCCAGTCAGCAGAAGCCGCTCGGCACCACACATTCTGCCGAGTCACAGGTCCCCTTTGCCTACCTCTCTGCGTGTCGTCCCCACATGCTTGTAGTCCTTTCTAGAGTAGAGACGTGTATATAAACCTGATGTAAAATTGTCTTACCCAAGATCCCTTAAGCAAGCAGAGCGGGGAACAGGGGCTGACTCGGGTACCTTTAGGTTCTAGAACTCCAGGATCCTGAATCCCACCCTCTCCAGGGTCCCTCTTGAGGAAAATTAGAGCAGGAGGTTTTCACGTCCCAGGAAAGAGGAAGAAACAAGGTAGGGTGGGGGGACACACCCCAGATGGCTCACTGGGTCCAGCCCTCCTGGGGTGGGTAGAGGGGTTGTAGACACAGAGGTGTTTCTAAACTCTCACCCTCCCAGGCAGGGAGAGGCTGGATTTGAAGGGCAACTGGCTAGGGGGCCTGAACTGGCCTGGGGTGGGGTGTGAGGGTACCAGAAAGCAGAGAAGAGGAGGCAGGGCCAGGGCTCGGCCACGTGCCACGTGCAGTGCTCACCTCAGAAACTGGCAGTTCTCAGACACTGGAATGGCCCGGCTGCGGGCCAGCCTTTGGTGGGATTTCAGGCGGCAGCAGCAATTTGATGAGGGAGACATTCCTGGATGAGAAGGCGCTCCCTCCCAGTCACACGTGCCTGCAGCTGCCTCATTCCTGCCTCCAAAGATTCCCAGATAGAGATACCCCCGGAGCTCACCCGCTTTTGCTAATTATGTGACTCCTGGCATTTCACCTCTTGAAGCTTCAGTTTCCTCGCCTGTCAAAGGGGAGAAATAAACCTCGACCTAAGGATATAAACAGTCCACAGAAGCAGATATATAAATTCTAATGTGTAAGAGCTTAAATCTAATAACATACAACTTAAATGCATGTAACTCAGTGTTCAATTCCAGAGAAGACAAGAAAGCTGTTGGAGGACTAGGTGAGAAGGAGTCTTACTTTCCACATCCATACTCTTTTGTGCTTTTTGAATCTTACACATGCAAAATCAAGGTAAATTGTGGTGTGGGTTTAATCTCACTAGTAACCAAAGACTTGCAAATGAAAGTTATGCAATTCTTTTTTTTTAACCTATCAAGTTGACAAAATACATGTAATGTTAATACCTAGGGCTGGTCATTGGTGTCAATCACCTTTTAGGAAGAGAATTTGGGAATATGTATCAGAGGGTATAAGAATGTTTATACCTTCAGTCCCAATGATAACCCTGCCAGGATCCTCGGGAAATGATTGAACTTTGATCTGATGAAATAAAATTTATATTTTAAGGCAGGACAAGAAAAATTAAACAAAAAATTCTCTCTCTGTGTGTGTTTGGGCCTTCTCCCTCCCTAATGTGCAGGGCGCAGCTGCATTAATGTGCAGAGCTCCTCAAAGATGGGAGTGCCTGCTCAACCATAAAGATCAATTTTTTTTTCTTCCTGCTGAAGCTAGCAGTGTAACTTCTTAAAAGAGCAGTGTTCTTTCCCACTTCTGTAGGCGGTCATGGTGACTTGCTGTTCACTTTGTATGTGTTTACGTGGACTTTATGTAAAATACCAGTATGTCATTTTGATGTGCAAAACTTTGTCTCAAAAACGTATATGACTGGGCTTCCCTGGTGGCGCAGTGGTTGAGAGTCCGCCTGCCGATGCAGGGGACACGGGTTTGTGCCCCAGTCTGGGAGGATCCCATATGCTGTGGAGCGGCTGGGCCCGTGAGCCATGGCCGCTGAGCCTGCGCGTCCAGAGCCTGTGCACCGCAACGGGAGAGGCCACAACAGTGAGAGGCCCGCGCACCACAAAACAAACAAACAAACAAACAAAAACGTATATGACTGTGCCTTCGACTTCTAACAGGTGGAACAGTTCCCAGAGCTTTCTTATAATCTGCTTCCCTGGTTATAATCTTCAGTTTGGCTCAAATAAAATTCCCTTTTTTTCTTCTTAACTTGATAGTTAATTGAATTTTTGTCGACAGATCAGAGGGCTTCGAACCAGACACACAGTTGTCTGGAATCTTTTATTAATCAGGAAACATCCTAAATACCCAACATTGGGGAAAGGCTAAGGAACTGTGGTGCTAAATGACAGGTGGCCATGTGGCCCCCAAAACATCATATCTATGAAGTCATTTTAAATGGCGCAGGGAAATCATTAACTTTAAGTAAAAAAAAAATAAATAAATAGAATATATGTGTAAGTTCATTTCTTTAAAAAAAATGCTCAGAGGAGAGCCTAGGAGAAAACATTCCCTAAAGCTAATATGTCTCTGAATGTGGTATGATGAGGGATTTTTTCCCCACTTATTTATACTTTTCTGTCCTTTCCATAAGCTCTAAAACAAACATGTATTATTTCTATAATCACATTAAAAAAGTAGAAACAATGCAAACTCAGAGCAATACAATAATAATGATAATAAAAATAAATAACTATCATCGCAGACAACTTTATAGACCTTTGGAAGCACTTAGTAGGTCCTTAGTAAATGATGCTTGGACTTTCTCAAGTAAGAAAAAGCAGATGCAAAAGCCTCTGGTAACTCTTTCGCGTTGCACAAATAGGAGGGATGGTGATGAGGACAGCTGGTATTCACACAGAAAGGAAAAATGGGGAAAATCAAGCAGGGGAAGTTTTTTCACGCTGAGATTTGAGAGGAGGAGCTGCTGCAGAGAGTTTTATGCCTTTCTCCTGAGTAAGTGCTGCCACCCAAGCCCCTCAGGGGCCAGTGACCTGCTGTGTGGGTCACCCGGACTGTGGCCCCTGTCCTCCCCCGGCATCATCAGGAGAGCCCAGGCCCCTGTGAGGATGGGGACCTAGGGATCAGCAGCTGGAAGTGGCTGCAGCAGTTCAGTTAAAAGCCCTTCTTGACTCAGGTCTTGACAAGAACAGACCCAAATCCACCTCTTTTCCTTGAGTCAACTTAGTCTCAAGCTGGTGGGCCACCAAGAACATGGTGCCCTTAGCCCCCTGAGGGACCCCGTGCTGGTCAGAAGGGCCACTCTCATTCCCTGACATTGATCTCTAAAGCGGGGGATGGTCCCATAATGCCCTTACTCTCCCTTAACCAATCATCATCTTCACTCTCCTTGGGCCATTTCACCTGTAACACACCTTGGATAAAACATCCAATAAAAACTCAACTGTACATCAATACTTGTGCTTCACTTCCACCAGTGAGCGGGCAAGTCTCCCGGAAGGCAGACAGTGAATGAAGTGAATGAGTGAAGCAGAGGCAGCAGGAGCTGGGATTCGTATGCTACCCCTGCCTGGGTAGGTGTCCTGAGCCCCAGCCCACTGCTGCCACATGAGAAGATAGGCCCTGTGTTGCCATTTTCTTCATTCTTCCAAGAGATGCTGGAAACCCAGACTTTTATTTTTAATTTCCCAACTTAAATGCTGTGCAGACCAAATACCCCCTGCTGAGGGCTGCACGCAGCCTGGGGACCCCCAGTGACGGCCCCTGACTTATATCCTTTTACTCGATGCTGCCCCTAGTCCTAGGAGGGAGACAGAGTGTGCATCATCCTTCCCAGTTGAGGAAACTGAGGCCGACAGTGGGAGTTACCTCTCAGCCAGCTGGAGGCAAAGCTAGGCCTGGAATTCAGGAGACTGGCCTCCCAGTTCAGCCACCAAAGTGCGGGATCCTATGCCAGGAGTCAGCACACCTTGGGGTCTTCCATCTCGGGGGCTGGGTCAGCGACCCTCAGCCTTTGCCTCCTGCACAACAGACGGCCTCATCATCACAGAAGGCACCCACAGAGGAAGCCCAGGGGTGTGCAGCTCCCAAGCCCTGCCTGCAACCGTCCTTTCCCTCCCACTGGACAAAGCATATATTAGGAATGCAAATTACTGAGCTGCTGTTATGACAAGATAACCTCGAGTCGGCTCTATTCGCAAAGAATAATGGAAGAAGAAAATCATTCACAAAACATCAGTACTTAACTTTCCTGGGAGGCTAACCTATTGAACTATTCATTTGTATTTTCCCTCCTCCAGTCCAAGAAGGTAGCTTGGCTTTTTCAACCTCTTACTTTAGGACCATGTGCGTTGTGGAGGCTGAAAGCTTCCCAGCTCACCGAAGAAACTGTGCAAGGCCAACCTGGAAGGCAGCGGGAGGCCCTTCAAGTCTGGGGATGGGTGGGTGGGACCATGGCTGAGCAGGAAGTTCCTCAAGTCCAGAAAGCCCATGATGGTGGTCTGGAGTTCCTCCCCATTGTCCCCTTCTAAATGGACAGCAGGGCCTCAAAAGGACTGCTGCTTGGGGCACTTTGGGAGGCTCGACCCAGGGTTCCAGAAGCCTCCAGGGAGCAGAAGTGGACTGGCTGAGGCCGGGATGGCCCGGGGAGCCCCCCAGTTGTTTTGTTCCACACAAGCCTCCAGGACCTTCGCACTACCCTGTGGCGGGGTGGAGGGAAGGCACCTCAATAATGATAGACTAAGTTTCCCACCAGCTGGTGGAGACAGTTTAGTCTTTTTTTATTTTTAATTAAAAGAAAATGAGGAGGGCTTCCCTGATGGCACAGTGGTTGAGAGCCCGCCTGCCGATGCAGGGGATACGGGTTTGTGCCCCGGTCCGGGAGGATCCCACATGCCGCGGAGCGGCTGGGGCCGTGAGCCATGGCCGCTGAGCCTGCGCATCCGGAGCCTGTGCTCCGCAACGGGAGAGGCCACAACAGCGAGAGGCCCGCGTACCGCAAAAAAAAAAAGAGGAAATGAGCCATTTCTTTCACACCAAGCTTGTCAAATAAAATGTATAACCACTCTTCTATAACTAATCAGCAAAGCACTCATGTTGTATCTCACAGCTGACATGTGTGTGTGTGTATATATATACATATACATATATTATTTTATTATTCTATATTTGTTGAACAGCCATGCCAGGCTGGGGTTCAACAGTGAACAAACTAGCAAAGGCCCTGCCCCAGTGACACTTAATTTTGACCAGAGGGAGACAGATAAGCTAATAGGAGACACAACACATAATGTGTCAAATGGTAAAAAGCGCTGAGGAAACAATAAAGGGCGGCAAGGGGAGTAAGGAGTTTGGAGTGAGGAGATATTCCACACAGGGTGGTCTTCTCCCGGAGAAGGTGACATCTGAGCAGGATAAGAAGTAGGTGATGAGGAAACGGGTGGATCGGGAAGAGAATGGTCCAGAAGAGGACTGGAACCTGCAGTGGCCTGAGGCATGAGTCCAGTGGCTCGTTCTGGGGCTGGCAAGGGGTCCAGGGCAGGTGGCAGGTGAAGCAGCGCCACCTTTCTGCGGCCCCTCAAAGCCATCTAGGAGGGAGGTGACCAATGTCCTCTTCTGAGCAAAGATCTCAGCTGGGCCCCCAGGAGTCTGGGGGTTTGGCCTCCCCCCTCTGGGGCTTGCAGACTGCCCTCCTCCCTTCCCACAGTCCTCCGCTGTCCCCAGGTCCACAGAAGGAGCTGGGGTGGGTGTTCAGGAAGGCCCTCTCGGAGAAGGTGGAGGTCCTCCCCACCCAGCTCAGAGAAGGAGTGCCTGCCGGCTGGGAAGCCTTTGCAGGGGGATTAATGGGCATAATTACCAGGTTCCACGTACTCCCTCACCCGGTCTCCATCCTGACTCACTAGTGACTCACTTTACTTCCCAGACGGTAACATTACCCCCAAGAAGAACCTCAGGGGGAAAGGGAAGTGCGTTCATTCCCCAGGGTTTGCCTGTGGAGCCTTTCATTGGGGGCAACAGAAAAGATGCTGCAGGTGAAGCATCCTGAGGACAGGAATGGGGGGGCGCTCCCCAGGCTGACACCCCCACGCTCTCCACCCCTAGAGGGGAAAGAAGGCTGGGTGCAAGTGGTGGGCACTGGCATGGGTGGGGGTCCGCGGGCGAGTGGCAAAGGGCTGACCTCCTTGAAAGGCCCTTGGTGTCGGTGAGCCTCCTGGATGCCAAGGCCATCCATGGTTCTGCGGAAGCCTCTGGCTAAGGAGTGGCCCGCAGGGAGTCCAAGTACAGCCAGTGCCAAGGTGAAGGGAGGGGAGGGTGCACACGGGGGCACCAGCCATAGGAGGGGTCCAGAGAGAGAAACCAGATGAGCTCCAGGCACAACTCTGGGGCAACCTCGCCCCACCCCAGCCTCTGCGTCACAGAGAAGCTGGGCTCCCCCCTGGCCAACCCCCAAACAGTCCTGCTCCGCTGCCTGGCGTTCCAGACCTCTACTGTCAGGGCCAGACCCAAAGAGTGGGTACCCTAAGCCATCCAAAAATGTTACAGCCCTTCCAACTACTCTTTGTCAAATCTTTGCTCAACATTTATTTCAAGGAGAGGGGCCGCTTTCAGGAGGAGCATGGGGTACCATGGGGGTGCGCACACCAGCCCTCCAGCTTCTTCCGGGACTCAGGCCGCAAACAGCACACCACAGAGAGCGGAGTGGGGCCCCCCTCCCTCCTTGGATGGCAGTGGAGTGATGGGGACATGGGGGAGGGTTCACTCACTCACCCAAGCATTCATTCCAACTACTCTCTCTGTCGAGAGCGCCCACTAATTCTATTTCCTCCATCCTGTGGCAGCCCCCAGATTCTCCGTGTGCAGGTGCCTCCGAGGTTAGCACCTCACACTGTTGGCCAGACCTGTGGAACCCAGTCCAGCTAAACTTCTCCAATCATTTCATTCCTGCCCCAGCCTTGCCTCCTCTTAGTTCCTTCGGCTGTTATGGGTTGAATTGTGTCTCCCTGCCCCCACCAGAAAATATCATATGTTGAAGTCCTAATCCCAGGGTGACCTTATTTGGAAATAGGGCTGTTGCAGATGTAATTAGTTAAATTAAGATGAGGTCACACTGGAGTATGGTGGACCCCTAATCCAATATGACCGGTGCTCTTATAAAGAAAGGGAAATTTGGACACAGACATGTGCACAGGGAGAAAACCTGTGTTAAGATGAAGGCAGAGATCTCCAGCCAAAATATGCCCAAAATTACCAGCAAACCACCAGAAACTAGGGGAGAGGCATGGCCTGCAGACACCTTGATCTTAAACTTCAGCTTCCAGAACTGTATGACAATAACATTCTGTTGTTTAAGCCCCCAGACTGTGATACAGTCAGCCCTTCGCATTGGCAGTGTCCAAGTCCACGGTTGGTTGAAGCCATGAATGTGGAATCCGCAGATACAGAGGGCTGACTGTAAGGAAGCTGAGCGTCTGTGGATTTGGGTATTTGTTTCTCCCAATAACCCCACCCTCTATGCATGGCATCACACGGACACCTCCTGGCTTACCTGCCCCATTTCCATCCCTCCACAGTCCAGGGCCTCGGCAGGACCTGTGGGCCCCCTCAAAAGGTCTGGCAAAGCCCAACCTGTGACAAAAGCATCTAGGCCACCCACTCATACTACCTAAGACTAAACCGAGACCAGAGGGGCCATTGGCCTCAGAGCGCCAGGGAACACAGACAAATGTAAAAGCCTTCAGTGACTTCCATCACCTGCTCCTCCAGCCTCAGCACCCCAGCCTGTCCCCCAGAGTATCTCCAACACCAGTCTCTGCAACCCACTAGTTCTCCAAAGCCCACATCAAGTCCCACCTCGCTACTCGCCATCCTGATTGCTGCCTCCTCTGAAACCTACAAGATTTATAGCCTTTGTCACACAATTCCAAATGTATTTATATACCATCTTACCTATTTTTCATGTTTGTCTCTTTCAGGGTTCTGTAAGTTCCTTAAGGACATGTAGCATACTTAATAATTCTTGAGTAACATCCCTTCTCGCCCAGCACAAAGCTGAATGAGTGTTCAATGGACATTCATTGACTGTAGGGCAAAAATTGGGGTATTCTCTTTGTTTGCAGTTTCATTCAACAATTAATGTCTCGCTCTGTGCTAGGTCCTGGGAATTCAGAGATGAATAAAATATCTCTTACAAGGGTTTCATAAGCTGTGCGGACTTACAGAAGTTACTCATCCTCTCTGAGTATTAAATGAGGAGGATTGGATCTGTTTAACAGGACTATGGTGAAGATTAAATGAGATAATCCTCATTTAGGATTATCTGCTTAAATTAGAGTCTGGCTCATGAACCTTTAATGAATATTAATAATTCATGTAATTACCTGATGAAACCATCACCTGTAGGTGTATGTATGTGGGGGGGGGGTGGTGTCCCTACACAGAGGGTTAAGAGCTAAACTTGAGAATTATTGGATGAGAGCCTATTAGATGAGAAGTGAATAGGCCTGGATAAGTCAAAGGGGAGAAACCAGATCCTCTAAGAGGTAAAATTTGCCTGGAAAGTACAAATATCAAAAAGAAAAAAACTAGAGAGAGAGATGAGCAAGGGCGAGGAGTGACAGGTTAGCTCTGCATCCCTGAGGGACATCTGGGGAAGGGACAGGAAGCTGATTAATACCCACCACCTAGTGCAAACTGGGCACAGAGAGCCCAGGGCCAGGACTAGAGGGAGGCAAGCAAGGCACCCAGGGCACAAAATCGAGGGCGGCCCCACCCTCCACCTTGTGCAAGCGCAGGGTCGACACCTGAGAGGGAGTCTCCTTAAACTTTGTCCCTGGGTGCCTTGCTTGCCTCCCCCCAGTCCCAGCCCTACAGCAGGTGCCCCATCAAAACTTGCTCTGTTATAAAGCAGAAACTAACACACCATTGTAAAGCAATTATACCCCAATAAAGATGTTAAAAAAAAAAAAAAAAAACTTGCTCTGACCAGCAAAACTGTAGCAGTTCTGCCAGCGAAGCACAGACCCCAGGCGGTGGTCAGCTCAGCCCCTTCCTCCTCTCTAGGGCTCCCTCCAACTCCACCCTCTCCCCGCTAGGCACCGTCCCCCTCCAGAGCCACCCCCGGTAGATCCTCCAGTCCCTGTGATCCCCACCTCCTGGGGCTGTGCCTGTCTCTCCAGGCAGTCAAACAGAGGGCTTTGCCCCTCGGTAGGCGGAGAGTTGGATCAGCGGTGAGAGCCTTCGAATGTGCACTTGAGATACAGCACGAAGTCAGGCTGTACTTTTCCTTGACCCAGTTTCATATCCTCAAGCTTCAGGCCTGCACCAGCCATACGCAGGCAGCCCAGATCTGCCCCCTTGAGGCACAGGAAAGAGGAAGGCTGGAGGGAAGACAGTATAGAAGAGTCCTGTCTACACCAGACAGGACAAGGCAGGGCCAGCCTGGGCTCCTGCCTGCTGTGCAGTCACACAGAAGGCAACAGGACAGTGCTGGGCAGCCTGTGCTAAGTACACACAGCACAAGTGCTGGAATTCAGGGCAGGGGAAGCGCACTGTGGGCTGAGAACAAAAGGAGAAGCAGGATTTGGACTGGCACAGAGACAGTCGGGGAGGCATAGCAGGTGGGAACACAGTGTGGGTAAAGGCACAGAGTCAGGACAGACATGATGTGTATAAAAGACCCTTGGCTGGCAGGAGCGATGTTCTCCTTTAAGAGTAGGGCTTCAGGTGATCCTTTTGGGGCTTGCAAGGTGGGTTGTTCCGTCTTCACTAAAGGGGTGAGGTATAGTGGGCTCTTCAAGTTTTTGGAAAAGTCACTTTAATAAAGCTTTGAGAACTCTATTCTTTCAAAAAAATAGTGGGGCTTCAGGCACAGGCTGATCATGGGGGTAAGACTTTTGTTTGGGGAGGGCGTAGGGGATGGAGACATTCAAGGACTTCTATTTCTGGCAAAATGGCAGACTGAAAAACCCTCTGTGGCAGGTGCCCCTTCAGGAATGAAGGATTTCTTCCCCACCTTCTGGGGGTGCCCAGAGTTGACAGCCCCCAGCTCTCAGTTCCCTCGGGGAGTTGCCTCATGTAAGGAGAGCCAACTTGGTCAAGACCACCCTCTTCCAGAGGCAGCTGCATCCAATGACTGAAAATTCAACCCAGAGGTACAAAGGCCCAGCCTCCTCACCCTGAGGAAGGCTCAACTCAGGGAATCCAAAGGGTGGCTAAGGCCTTCTCTGGGACTGCACTGCAGCTCAATTTCTCCCCCTGCTCAATCTTATTCCTTCTCCCTTCTTCAGGTGTTGATCCCAAGAGCACATCTTAATCAACCTTCTGCATTCTAGTCTCTGGCAAAGAGTCTGCTTTCCAGAGAACCCAATCTGTAACATCTCCCACTACAAAACACTAAAATACAACTAAAATATACATAATATGTGTAAAACTCCTTCTTAAATGGATGAATAATATGGCAAGGAAAGTAGTGGATGAGTTCTAAAGCCAGCGGCTGTCCTAGGGGCATCGCTCAATCCCCACGATTCATGCTTCCCTTGCAATGGCAACAGGGCCTACCTAAGATGAAGATTCTCGTTAGAAACCTCTTCCTACAGCCAGGAAAACACAAATAATCCAAAGGCAAGACAGAAAAAAAAGCAAAGCAGAATACATAAAAAATACAGAATATGATGGCAGAAATAATATTCCAATATCATATGGTATTCATCAGTAAGCACAATAAACGTAGATATACTAAGCTTTCCAGGTAAAAGATAAATATTGTCAGACTAGATATCAAAACTGTAACTATATGCTGGTTACATAGACATGGAATGAAAAACATGGAAATGTTGAAAAAAAGGATAGAGACAGTCATGACAAGCAAATACTAGCCAAATGAAAGCTGTTTCACTATATTAATATTAGACAACGTCAACTTTAAGGTTCAATGTATCAATATTACTAAAAATAAACTAACTACACTTTAACAAAAGATTCAGTTCACTAGAAAGACAATTTGTCTAAACTAGTATGCATTAAATAACATCACTTCGATATGTATAAGGTAAAAGTTGGTAAGTTGACAAGGAGAAACTGATAAATCCACTATCACAGAGGAAGATTTCTATACACATCTTTTAGAAATTGACAGAACAACTGAGCCAAAAAACAAAAAAAATAAGGATACAGAAGATTGAAAAATTAAAAAACAACTTGATAGAAAAGACAAGTAAGAATACTGCACCTAACAATGAGAGAATCACATTTTTTTCAAGTACACACCTAATGTTTATGAAAATCAACCACATACGAGATCACAAAGAAAATTTCAAAAAATCTCAAAGAATCAGCATTATAAATACCATATTCTCTTATTATCACAATGAATTTGGGTTAAAAATTCAAAAAGATAAATAAATAAAGTAGTTGGAAATTTTAAAACATTTCTAAATTTATGAGCAAAAATAAATAAATCATGAGAGAAATTAGAAAATATTTGGAATTCAAGACAATGAAAGGGGCTCCCCTGGTGGCGCAGTGGTTAAGAATCTGCCTGCCAATGTAGGGGATAGGGGCTCGATCCCTGGTCAGGGAAGATCCCACATGCCATGGAGCAACTAGGCCCATGTGTCACAACTACTGAGCCTGCGAGCCACAGCTATTGAGCCCGTGCACCACAACTACTGAAGCCCACGTGCCTAGAGTCCTTGCTCCACAACAAGAGAAGCTACCACAATGAGATGCCCACGCACCACAATGAAGAGTAGCCCCCACTCGCCAAAACTAGAGAAAGCCCGTGCACAGCAACAAAGACCCAACACAGCCAAAAATTTTTTAATATATAAATAAATAAAAAGTTTAAGACAATGAAAATATTTCTGGTAGTTACAAGCTGTATGACCTTGAACAAATTACTTAACTTCACTGTGCTTCTGTTTCCTCACCTATAAAATGAGAATAGTAATTGCATCTATTACTTGTTGTTAGAATTCAGTGTGGTAATATATAAACCACTTGGGCTGGTACCTGGCATATGGTAAATGCAATATAACACCAAATTGCTGTTATCATCATCATCATCCCAAAACACAGGGCTTTAACTAAAGAATTATTTAGAGGAAATTTTATAACCTTAGAAGTGTACAATGGAAAATACTAAAGACTGAAAATTAAAGAGATAAGCATCCAACTTAAGAAGTTAGAAAAATAATACTAGAATAAAACCAAAGCATAAAAATTAATGAAATAGAAAGTAAAGATACAAGAGAGGAATCAACGAAGCCCGAAGCTGGCCATTTAATAAACATCAGTAAAAAAATAGAAAAAGAAATAAACAATGTTAGGAATAAAAAAAGTGGCCAAAACTCAGATGTAACAGAGAGTATTATGAACTTCGTATGAATAAATATGAAATCTTTTGAAAATTTTCTGTAAAAATATAATTTGCCAAAAAATGATTGAAGAAATATAAAAACCTAAACAGTCTTAAACCATTAAAGAAACAGAATTAGTAATTTAATTTTAATAATTAGTAATTTAATTCTAAAATTCTAGTAAGTTTAACAAGGAAAACATTAGGTGCTGGTGGCTATACAGGTGAATTCTACGAAGCTTTCAAAAAATAAATGTCAAACTTCCATAAACCATTCCAGAAAACAGATAAATAGGAAACATTCCCAACTCATTTTACAAGACTGGTTTTAAAACTAGACAAAAACAGCATTTAAAAAATTACATGCCACTATCATTCAAGAACATGAGATACAATATCCTAGATAAAAATATTAGTCAATAAAATCTCACATCATATAAACCAAATAATGTACCATGAACAATATGGGTTTATCTCTAAAATTATAAGTTTAACATCTATTAGTACAATTTACCACATCAAAAGAGTAAAGGAGAAAAAGTCCATATCGTCCAATAGATGTAGAAAAAGCATCTGATTAAAATTAGTATCCAAACACAGTAAAACAACAAAACTTTTTAGCATACTCCACAAGGGAACCTTCTTTACCCTACTAGAGGATATCTACAAAACAACAACAAACAAAACAAAACCAAGCACACAGACTCAGTGGTGACACTTTACCACCATTTCTCTTAAAATCAGGATTAATGACACCATATACAAAAATTAATTCAAAATGGATCAAAGACCTCAACATAAGAGCTAAAACTATAAAAACCCTTAGAAGAAAACATAGGTGTAAATCTTTGTGACATTGGATATTGTACACAGGCAATGGTTTCTTAGATATGACACCTAAAGCACAAGCAACTAATAAAAACAGTAGATGAATTGGAATTCATCAGAATTAAAACTTTCATGCTGTAAAGGACATCATCAAGAAAGTGAAAGGCAACCAATAAAATGAGAGAAATGTTTTTCAAATCATATATCTGACAAGAGACTTATATTTGAAATCTATAAAGAACACTTAAAACTCAATAATGAAAAACAAATCATCCAATTTAAAAATGGGCAAAGAATCTGAATAGGCATTTCTCCAAAGAATATATACAAATGGCCAAGAATAAGCACACAAAAGAATGCTCCACATCCCCAGCCATCAGGGAAACACAAATCAAACCCACAATGAAATACCACTTCAAAACCACTAAGATGACTGATCAAAAAGACAAATAAATAATAAGTGTTTCCAAGGATGTGGTGAACTTGGAATCCTCATACACTGCTGGAGGGAGTGTAAAATGGTATAACCACTTCAGAAGACAGCCTGGCAATTCCTCAAATGGTAAAACATAGAGTTACCATATGACCCAACAATTCCACTTGTAGGTATATACCTAAGAGAAATGAAAACGCATGTCCACAGAAAAACTTGTACACAGGGCTTCCCTGGTGGTGCAGTGGTTGAGCGTCTGCCTGCCGATGCAGGGGACACAGGTTCATGCCCCGGTCCGGGAAGATCCCACATGCAGCGGAGCGGCTGGGCCCGTGAGCCATGGCCGCTGAGCCTGCACGTCCTGAGCCTGTGCTCCGCAGCGGGAGAGGCCACAACAGTGAGAGGCCCGCGTACAACAACAACAACAACAAAACTTGTACACAAATGCTCATAGCAGTCTTATTCATAACAGCAAAAATGTAGAAAGAACCCAAAAATTCCATCATTAATGGATAAATAAAATATGGTGTATCCATAAATTGAATATTACTCATCAAAAAAAAGAAGCGAAGTACTAACTTGGGACTGACATATACACACTGCTATATTTAAAATAGATAACCAACAGGGACCTACTGTATAGCATGGGAAATTCTGCTCAATATTCTGTAATAACCTAAATGGCAAAAGAACTTGAAAAAGAATAGATACATGTATATGTATAAATGAATCACTGTGCTGTACACCTGAAACTAACACAACATTGTTAATCAACTATACTCCAATTAAAAATTAAAAAAGGAGAAATGAAGAACTGACACATGCTACAACATGGATGAACCTTGAAAATATGCTTAGTGAAATATGCCAGTCACACAGGACCATATATTGTATGTTTCCATTTATATGAAATGCCCAGAATAGACAAATCCATAGAGACAGATTAGTGTAGTTATTCATTTCTAGAGCTGGGAGATATAGGGGTACTAGGGGATGATGGCTAAGGGGTACAAGGTTTCTTTTGCAGGGTAAGGAAAATGTTCTAAAATTGATTGTGGTGAGGGATGCATAACTGTGTGAATATGCTAAGAGCCATTTAATTGTATACTTCAAATGGGTGAATTTTATGAATTTATAGATGGGTGGATTTATGAGTATATTTCAATATAGCTATTCTTTTTTAAAAAAAATTTTTAAGGAAAAAATCAGAATTAAGGCCAGGATATTCACTATGACATTTTTGTTGAACATGATATCAAAGGTCCTAATCAGCACAGTAAGATAAGAAAAGTAAATTAAGGTATAAGGATTGTAATTTCATTCTTTTACACGTAGCTGTCCAGTTTTCCCAGCAACACTTATTGAAGAGGCTGTCTTTTCTCCATTGTACATTCTTGCCTCCTTTGTCATAGACTAGGTGACCATATGTGCGTGGGTTTATCTCTGGGCTTTCTATCCTGCTCCATTGGTCTATATTTCTGTTTCTTTGCCAGTACCATACTGTCTTGATTACTATAGCTTTGTAGTATAGTCTGAAGTCAGGGAGCCTGATTCCTCCAGCTCCATTTTTCTTTCTCAAGATAGCTTTGGCTATTCAGGGTCTTTTGTGTTTCCATACAAATTGTAAAATTTTCTGTTCTAGTTCTGTGAAAAATATCATTGGTAACTTGATAGGGATTGCTTTGAATCTGTAGATTGCTTTGGATAGTATAGCCATTTTCACAATATTGATTCTTCCAATCCAAGAACATGGTATATCTCTCTATGTGTTTGTGTCATCTTTGATTTCTTTCATCAGCATCTTATAGTTTTCTGAGTACAGGTCTTTTACCTCCTTAGGTACGTTTATTCCTAGGTATTTTATTCTTTTTGTTGCAGTGGTAAATGGGATTATTTCCTTAATTTCTCTTTCTGGTCTTTCATTGTTAGTGTATAGGAATGCTAGAGATTTCTGTGTATTAATTTTGTATTCTGTGACTTTGATTAGCTCTAATAGCTTTCTGGTGGCATCTTCAGGATTTCTATGTATAGTATCATGTCATCTGCAAACAGTGACAGTTTCAGTTTTACTTCACTCCCTAAAACCATACACAAAAATAAACTCAAAATGGATAAAAGACCTGAATGTAAGGTCAGACACTATAAAACCTCTTAGAAGAAAACATAGGCAGAACACTCTTTGACATAAATCGCAGCAGGATCTTTTTTGACCCACTTCCTAGAGTAGTGAAAATAAAAGTTAACAAATGAGACCTAATTAAATTTAAAAGTTTTTGCACAGCAAAGGAAACTATAAACAATACGAAAAGACAAGACTCAGAATGGGAGAAAATATTTGCAAACGAAGCAACGGACAAAGGATTAATCTCCAAAATATAAAAACTGCTCATGCAGCTCAATATCAAAAAAAAAAAAAAAAACCAATCCCATAATGGGTGGAAGATCTAAATAGACATTTCTCCAAAGAAGACATACAGATGGCCAAGAAACACATGAAAAGATGGTCAACATCACTAATTATTAGCGAAATGCAAATCAAAACTGCAATGAGGTATCACCTCACAGCAGTCAGAATGGCCATCATCAAAAAATCTACAAACAATAAATGCTGGAGAGGGTGTGGAGAAAAGGGAACCCTGTTATGCTGTTGGTGGAAATGTAAATTGGTGCAGCCACTATGGAAAACAGTATGGAGGTTCCTTAAAAAACAAAAAATAGAACTACCATATGACCCAGCAGTCCCACTACTGGACATATACCATATTCAAAAAGACAAATGCACCCTAATGTTCATAGCAGCACTATTTACAATAGCCAGGACATGGAAGCAACCTAAATGTCCATCAACAGAGGAATGGATAAAGAAGATGAGGTACATATATATAATGGAATATTACTCAGCCATAAAAAGAAACAAAATTGAGTTATTTGTAGTGAGGTGGATGGACCTAGAGACTGTCATACAGAGTGAAGTAAGTCAGAAAGAGAAAAATAAATATCACATATTAACACATATGTGGAATCTAGAAAAATGGTATAGATGATCTTGTTTGCAAAACAGAAATAGAGACATAGACATAGAGAAAAAAATGTATGAACAGCAAGAGGGGAAAGGGAGGGATGAATTCAGAGATTGGGATTGACATATATACACTATTGATAGTATGTATAAAATAGATAACTAATGAGAACCTACTGTATAGCTCAGGGAACTCTACTCAGTGCTGTGTGGTGACCTAAATGGGAAGGAAATCCAAAATAAGGGGATATATATATACATATAGCTGATTCACTCTGCTGTACAGTAGAAACTAACACAGCATTGTAGAGCAACTATACTCCAATAAAAATTAATTTTTTATAAAATGGTATGAGGATTGTAATGAAAGGGAAAAAAAGTCTACAAAGAAATCCCAGAAGACTCTACAGATAAATTATTATCATTATGTGTTGATTATTATTATCATCAAGCTTGCTGATTATAAAATCAATATACAAAAAAATAAAATTTATTTTTTATACTAGCTACAAATGGTTAGAAAATATAATTTTTTAAAGATTTTTTTTTACAGTAGCAGTAAAAACTATGTAGCTAGAGATAAATCTAACAAAAAATGTTCAAATGCTTTATGGAGAATTATAAAGCTCCACTGAGAGACAGTGGAGGAGGGCATTCAAGGCCCATGCCTATCTAGTCGTCCTCTGAGATTAAGTTTAAAAGGCAGGTTGCGACCAGATCACACAATGTCCTTTCTTCCTTAAAAAAAACAAAAAAACATAAAAACAAAAACATTGCCCTTTCCTTACCCCTCTGTTAAAGTATGAGTAACTGAAGTCCTTAACACTCCAGGGATATGAGTTTATGTGAAGGTTTTAGCACTAACAAAGGGAATTTGGAGCAGTGGAGGGCTCAAGGGGAGAGTTTCCTTTTTGTACGGTAGAAACTAACACACTTTGTAAAACAACTATACCACAATTTAAAAGAAAAAAAAAAGAATTTCCTTTTTAAGGCTGAATTTATGTTTTAAATGAAGTGAAACAGAATTTTTTAATGAAGTAGAATAGAAAATACTAAAGTGAATTTCTCATAATAAAGCCAAATATTCTTTCACAAAATGCTTGTTTCAGATGCATGTGTATGTGAGTGTGTCCTGGATCCCTGGGTATAACATATTTCTTAACTGTGGATAACAATCCTAAAAGTTGGAAAAATGCTGATTTTGATGCTTGGCGACTCCAAGATCTCCACTGTTAGTCTGGCTCTTGTCCACCCACAGTTCCCGAGCTCCTTTCCAATGAGCTACTGGAGAGTTCCAAGTGGATTGCCTTGCAAGATCTGAGCAGATCTAGACTCGAACTCGTTACCCTCTTTGCTCCAGACAAGCTCCTTCTCACATATTTCCCACTTAGTTCTGCATAGCCCGGCCCTGCCTGCCTCACCCTGCCCCACCCTGCCCCCCAGCTATATAGGAGGTATGAAGAATTACTCAAGTCTCCCCTGCACTTTTCTACTGTTGTTCAACCTGGGTACCTTCCACCATCCTTCCACATTCCCGTGTTTTTATGGGTCATTCCCCTTTCCTTAAGACTTCCTTCAAATGTCTCCCTGCACCTTGAAGACACCCTGATTCACTATGGCTCCCTCCACATCCTTAGAGTTCCTTGTCCACAACTCCGGTGTGGCTCGTGTATGTGTTATGTGTCCTTCTGTCTTCCCCATAGACTGTGAGCTCCCGAGAACCCTGAGCTGTGTCTGTCTTGCACACCATTGTGGTGTTCAGCGTGTAGGAAATCTTCGTTAAGGATTTGTTCAATCAAGAGCAGATGTGGAGCCAGGAAGCACCAAGGGCAAACTTCACAGCTCTGTTTCTTGCCTTTCCCTCCTAATCCACATACAGTGCACCTTCTCCTGTAGAGACCCTGAGCCCACTAAGCCACCTGCGCTGCCACCTTCCTCCTCTCCTCCTCCCTCCCCCTCCGCTCCCTTTCCCAGCAGTGTCCCCTGTACAGCACAGGGAGAAGCCAGGGGCCCAAAAAAAGAATGCAGACTGACTCACACCCCCACTTCCTTCGGGTGTAATCTGTCCCTGATTCTCACCGGAACAGCTGGCCCTCTTTGTGCCCCTGAGCTCTTTGTGTCACATCAAACAATGAAGGCTCTGCCGAAGGCATCCACACAGCTCAGCACAGAAGCAAAGAATGGACAAATGAATCCCTGGCTCCAAAGTAGATCTGCCCCCAGCACCACATTCTCCTCACTTCTGGCCAGGCTGTGACAACAGCTTCCCCTTCTCTCCCTTTCTCTACCCCTTCCTTAAAAGGCTTTGATCACATCCCTACTCTACTCAAGGACCACATGTGGCTCCCTATGGCCTAATGAACCAAATTCCAGCTGTCCTTCCCAATCCGCAAAGCACTTCACTGAAGCCGCTGACCCAATATTACGTCTGTCCCCTCCTTCCCTACACTCCCCCGTACGCCAGTGGGATCCACGTCTTCACTGTGTCCCTGTGATCACTACCCCTGCCTGTGTGCACGCACACACCACTTTCAATCATTACCCAATATTTTGAGAACCTACTATGTGCCAGGCACCATATTTGGCGCTCAGGGTACAGCTGGGGACAAAACAGACTGAACCTCTACCTCATGGAATTTTCATCTAGAGTAGGGTTTCTCCCCCTCAGCACTGCTGACATTTGGGGCTGGGTAAGTCTTTTGTCGTGGACAGGCCATGCATTGCAGCATCTTTAGCCCTGTCCCTGGCCTCAGCCTGCGAGATGCCAGATGCTCTCCTCTCCCCATTGTGACAAGCAAAAGTGTCTCCAGGCATTGCCTGGGGAACAACACTGCCCTCTATTGAGAACCACGGGCCTAGAGCAGCAGAGAGGACTTGTTACAAATCATCTGAGGAGCTTGTTAAAAAAGCAGGTTACTGGATGCCACCCACAGAGAGGGGCCCAGGAATCTGCATGTCAATGGCCATGCAGGTGACTCTGATGCAGGCTGTTCCAGGACATCTGCTGGAGGAACACTCAAGTGTTTCTACACAGGAGACAGACCAATAATCCCATCAAGTTGATTCATTACAGTGATGAGATGTGTAGGAAACAAGATAGGGGAGCAGGTGTTATTCGTGCTCCGATGTGGCAGCCGCAACCTGGTTCAGGGTCAGGACAGCCCCGGGAGCAGCTAACCAGAGGTTAAGCCAAGTGTGACAGCACAGGTAGGTCAACCTGGGAGAGGTGCGAGGAGGCGGTGCCACATCTCCGCACCTTTGCTCCTGCCCCCTTCAGTTCCTGACGTGCACTTCTGCTCACCTGCCCAAAGCTTCTCCTTCCTTCACGGGCCCACTCAGGTCAAGCCTTCTCCGGGCAGCCTTCCCTAACAGCTCCAGCCCAGTGGTGTCTCCCACCTTAAACATTTCAACACTCATTCCTATCTCATTTGTGGCCATTGTGTTTCCCCAAGGAGACATCAAGCCCCCTGAACACCAGGACCACATCGTCTTCTTTAAAGACCCCATGGTGCCCTTCCAGGATTGAATGCATGCAACTTTTGCTTACTTGATTGGATTCATTCAGTCCCTGGAGTGAGGCCTGTGAGGCGGCCTCTGAGACTGAGGGGCTCAGGGTCTCTGTGTGAGAGGATGGGATGCAACTGGTATGCCCGCTGAGCTCCGGGCAGCTGGTACATCCACCCAAGATCAGGGAGGGCCTGCCGGGGCAAGCACTTAGAAGCTGAGCTGCCATTTGCCGTGGGCACGGATATTCTCCCGCTGTTGACGAGAGGGCAACGATCCCGGCAGCCCCGGCAGCTCTGGGTAGGTGCCAGCAGGGGGTAGGTACCACAGCCATCCTGCTGAGGAGCAAGCAGGCCATTTGGGGCCCAGCAGGGTCATCTCTGGGGGGCAGCAGGCCCAATGGGCTCCGGCAAGCTGGGAGACTCTCTGAAAACGTCCTTTAAAGATACCAGCACCAGGCAGAGCTCGCCAGCTGCCCTCAACCAGAGAAAAATGCTCTCTGGGAAGGTCAGGAGCAGCGGCTGGTTGGAAACAAATGTCCTGGCCAAGGGGCCTCATCCTACCCAGTTCTGGGACATGGAGCGGAAAATGGCCTAACTGCTTGGCTTTCCTACTGTGAGCCAAGGCCCGGCAGCAATGTCACTCCCCCATCCCTGAGTGCCGCCCAGACCAGGGGCACAAATGACTGCTGTGGAATCCAAAGGATGAAAAGAGAACAACTGTTTTATTATTTAGAAGTTTAGAGGAGACGGGATGTTTATATAGCTAGCCAGGCATTTTGTTTTCTATCAGCCTCGCTGGGGAGGGGCAGCGAGAGTAGGAAGACAACTGACAGCAAAGGAAAAACCTCCAGCAGAAAAGAGAGGTGGGTTCTTTCCAAAAGAGGCTCTGAAATGGGAGGATCCTGGGGCAGCCCTCTCCCCAAGCCCTGGAACCAGGCAGAGTAACCCGAAGCTGTTCCCCTGCCAGCAGGGCAGGCAGACGAAAACGGTTGGCATTTCCATATATTTTCCGCACACACAGGGACTGAGGCTGGGCCTGAGTTTCTGAGTGACACCTCCTACTCCTCTGTCTCTTAATGGAGTTTGCCCGTGGATGAGGTGGGGTGGCAGGAGAGCCCAGGAGGGGAGGGTTAACTTCTGCTGCAGCTCTGACCTTCTGCGTAAGGATGAGAAAGAACCATCTGTTTCAGAGGGATCAGGTTGTGAGTTTCACAGATCCAGTGGTTACTGGTTTATAAGGATTCACTATCTCTGTCGCATCGTCCTAGCCCATTATCCCCCCAACCTAACCCGGCACTCCTGCGGGGAACAATATGCTTTTGCCCCTAAGGGCCCCCACCAAAGTTCAGGACTCGAGTGGTAAGCCTATCCGATTTTGAGCCCTCCACACCCGGCAGCCTCCCCTCCAACCAAATGGCCATGGCGCTGTAGATTTGGGGACATCGATCTGACCCCTGCGGCCGCTCAGGGCATTCACATGGATTTATCGTCAGCTTGGCCGCTCCGAACTCCAACCTGTCCCCCATTTTTCACAACAGAACAAAGTTGTTGGGCGCCTCCGGCCAGCGCTGGGCAGGCGTTCTCCTCTAGCTGGGAGTAGAGATGCGCTTCGGGCGCGGTGACCTGAACCTAACGCGGCGGTGCTCGAGGCTAAATTCAGACCCACGGTCGCTCACCCCGGGGACGCCGAGGCGGATGCTGCGGCCGCCACCTGGGGACTCACCCGCGGGCTCCGCGCACCCCGACCCGCGCTCGGACTTTCTTACCTCTTGATGTAGTTCCTGCCATACAAGATCTGTTGCAGCAAGGTCACCAAGGCGAAGGCGCAGATGAAGATGAAGAGCAAAGTTCGGTTCCCCAACAAATCCCGGTTCGCCGAGGGGTCCGCGTAGCGCATCCTGGCGGCCGCTCGCGCACGGCGGGTCGCGGCGTGCGCCAGGCGCCTGGGGGCCCCCGCAATCACGCGGGGGGCTGCGGGGCCCCTGGGGGCGCGCGGCCCACCAGGCGCCTCTCCACGCGGTCAGGAGGGTGGAGGACTTCTCCGGGCAAAGTTTCCGGCTGGCGAAGACGGAGCAGGGGCATCCGAGCATCGCCCGCGGCGGGGCGGCTGGCAGAACAGGGCAGGCCTCTGGGAACTCGACAGCGGCCCCGGGCCTTCCCTCCGGACGCCTTTCCCTCCCGGCGTCCGCGCCCGGCAGCCTCCGATTTCCCTGCGGAGCGGCGACGCCAGGTGCCCTGAGCGCGGGCGGCCCCTCCCGCCGAGGTGGCGGCCAATGGGGAGCGGGGCACGGGCAAGGTCCGCCTGTGCGCCCGAGAGCGCCGCACACCGCCCCCTCCGGCCGGGCTCCGGATCGGCCTTCGAGCGCAGTGCCCGGCCCTGGCGGGCCAAGTCCGATCTCCGGGCCCGCAGCGAGGGAGCGCGAAGGTCGGCCTTCAGTTGTGCAGATGGGAGGTAGGGGACAAAACACCCGGACAGTCTGGGTGAAGACAGGCGGGCGATGGAAAGGGGAAGGGGTGGAGCGGAAAATGCCGGGTTTGAATCGTGGAATTTAAAAAGGAGGCAGGAAGGGAAACCGCGGCTGCGGAGCTGGGCTGGCTGGAGGGGAGCGTTTGCATGCGGCGCGCAAGGCACCGAGTCACCGCCGCGGCCGAGTCCTCGCGCTCTCGGGGAGATTTCTCCGGAGAAAGCGGAGCAAGGTCAGCCGGGTAGCCCTTCAAGGACGGAGCGCGCGGCTCCTGCATGCTGATGGCCTGCGGGATCGCCCGCCCGCGTCCCGGGAGCCCCACTCCAGCATGGAGGAGATTCAGGGGCTCTCCGCCAGGGCCACAGGCCTCCTCGCATTCCCCAGCCGCAGCTCCCGCCTGTTCGTCAAAGACCTCATTGTCACCGAGACACTGGGACCTTGTCTCATCCTTGGAACCACTCGTAAATCTTAGGTCAGGCAGCTGGCCGCCTTCGGGAGCCACTGTCCCCCAAAGCTTTAGTAAGTCACTGTCTAGAAAGGTCTGTGCTTCAAGAGTGCACACCGGGGAAAAATAAAATGCAATGCCAAAGCCGTACCGCATCAGAAATCCTAATCTCGAACTGTGCTCCCCGCTCCTCCTCTCACCCCGCACCCCACCCCGCACGCCCAGCCACAGCCCTGGCAGCCTGGCACTGCGAGTCTCCACCGCCTGGGAGTCACGTGCCCCCGGCGGTCACCCCGTAGCCCTCACTGGATGATTCTAGGGCGCCCCTTCCCAGGGCCCTCCAGCCAGTCGGGGAGGTTCTAGAGTCAGGTCGGGGCTTCAGCTTGGAACTTGACTGGAACTCGAATCTCTCAGCGAGAAAAAGAACTTTGACGGTGAAGTACCCAGACTCCAATATTCTGGTCTCGGCATTTAATAGTTCGCTCTTTGAACTGAAAAGACCAAAGAACACATGGTTAAATCTCATGATTAGGGTTCCACCCATGTCTTGGAATTCATGCTAATTTACAAGGTGAAAGTGGACCCTGTGCCATCTATGTATCAAATGCATATTGTCCATGAGGTTGCCAGTAGGCGTTTTAGCCAACGAAAGAAATAATACATAAACATTTAGATGGTCCATTATTATTATAATCCCCACATTTGATTGGTGTCTTGCACATCAAAATGCTTGCTTTTGCATGTACTAATGAGTTAGCACCTCCTAGGCTCCAGCTAACCCAGTCTACAGTCAATAGGGTCAAAGCTCAAAGACTGGAATCGGAGAGGTAGCTCTTCCTCCCACACCCACAGGCAGGGTTGGCTTCCAGGGAGTGGGACCAGTGCCGTAACCGCACCCTCAGCCTTGCCTTAACGTTCCACTCTTACTGTCTTCACATTCTCAATTTTTGAACAAGGAGGCCCAGTACTTCACTTTGCAATGGGCCACATAAATTATGTAGTAGGTCCAGCACGCAGGCTCAAGTTAACAGAGTCCTAGCTCTTCACTTAGTTGGCCCTTGCCCGCAGTGTGCATAAGGTATATCACCATCACGCCAGGCAAGGCACTCTCTTGTCTCCTTTCCTTTCCTGCTTATTCTCCACTCACGTCAGGTACCGACACTTATAGCTGTCTCTGGATGCACGCTTCCCTGGAAAAACCAAACGACTCTATTTTAAAGTAATAAATCCAAATTATTCTAAAAATGTACAGCTTGCTGAGTTTTCACAAGTTAAATACACCATGTAATCGGCACACACAGATCAAGAAACAAAAACGTTATCAGTCCCCCAGAATCTCCTCCTGCAGTTTTCTAGTTACTACACACTCAAGAAAAACCACCATTTGACTTCTAACACCAAACATCAGTGTTTCCTTTTCTTGCATTTTATGGAAGATGGAAATGGAATCATACATTGTATGTTCTTTCATGTCTGACTGCCTTTGCCCACTATTGACTGTGAGATTCATCCCTGTTGTGTGGTAGGCAGAATTCTAAGATGGCCCCCAAGATTCCTCATCCTCTCTTGTACTCGCAGCCTCTCCCAGTTATTCAACTGAACATTAATCTAGGTGCTGCTGTAAAGGCATTTTGCAGATGTAATTAAGACCCACATCAGTTGGCTTTAAGGTATAGAGATTGTTCTCAGTGGGCCTGATCACATGAGCCCTGAAAAAGGATGGGGCTTTTTCCGGTGAAAGGGAAATGAAGTATGAGAGGAATTGACACAAGGGAAATTCCTCATTGCTGGTATTGAAGATCGAGGGGTCCACATGGATACAGACGGTCTCTAAGAGCTGACATTGGCTCCTGGTGACAGGCAGCAAGGAAATAGGGACCTCAGTCCTCCAGTCACAAAAAAAGGCCCGAATTCTGCCCACAACCCAAATGAACGTGGAAGAGGATCCTGAGCTTCAGCACCTAACACCTTAACTTCAGCCTGTGAGGCCCTCAGCAGAAAACCCAGCTACACCGGGCCCAGATTTAAGATGAGCACAACTGTGAGCTGGTAAGTGTGTGTTGATTTCAGCTGCTAGGTTTGTGGTAATTTGTTTCACAGCAACAGAAAACTAATGCCTTGTGTGTTAGAGTTCAGTTTATAGTATGCCATTGTTGGACTGTAGTACAACTTGTTTATCCATTCTCCTGTTGACGGACATCTGCGTAGTTGCAGCCATGAACATTCCAGCGCACGTCTTTTGGTGAATATATGCGTGCGTATCCGTTGGCTATCAGGATTTAGAAGTGAAATTGCTGGGGCATGGAGTACTTATGCTTAGCTTTAGTGCCTACTGCTGAACAGTTTCCAAAGGGATAAGTTATTTTTTCATAGGTAATTTATTCAGACTTGCCGTGACCTAATAAGGAACTGGTCCCATCCTAGCTGATACTAACTAGCTAATCTAATAGCAAAAAGCCCACCAAGCCAAGAGCCAAAATAGTCAAGAGAAAATAACAGCTTTAGACCCTGGATACTGTCTCTCCTCAATGGCCTGGTCACCTGCATGAATCAGCAGTGAAGAATATTGATGCTGGCATTAGCCATAGATAGAACCTCGTGGCAGTAGAGTGGGCCCTCCACATCCACAGGTTCCACATCCTCAGATTCAACCCACCAGGGATGAAAATATTTGGAAAAAATTCCAAACTCCAGAAAGTTCCAAAAAGCAAAATTTGAATTTGCTGTGTACCAGCAATTATTTACATAGCATTTAAACTGTATTTACAACTATTTACATTGTAGTAGGTAATATAAGCAGTCTAGAGATGTGCATAGGTTTTATGCAAATACTATGCTATTTTATGTAAGGGACTTGAGCACTGGTGGATTTTGGTGTCCACTGGGGCCCTGGAACTTATATATGGGAGGTATTTGGATTGCTTGATACTCTGCAGAGCAATAGTCTGGACTAGCAATAGTCCAGATCTCTGCTGACACTGCTCTTCTGATCCTAATGGCATTTTAAACCTGTCTCCACAGGAAGTCAAAGAAGTGTCTTTCACATACACACAATTGCAAGCATCTATGATGGAGTCAGAGACTGAAGATCTTGAAACATAGAGGTCTGCAGTCCCTGTTGTTTCTATTAATGGAAACATGGTTCTATTTTAAGCCAAACTGATATTCTGATTGTAGAATTGCAGCAAGTACTCAGAAGGCCTTGCAAACAAAAGAGTAAACACATGGCAAACTGGTCCCTCTGCCAGATTCAGCGAACACCATTTTTATATCCTAATTGCCGGGAATGGGGACAGCTGCATCATTGTTTAAAACACACACTCATGCACAATTAAGCCAAGAATAAATGTCAACACTGGCACAATCTGCTAAATAACTGATAACTGATGAGCATTACTCATGCTGTGAGCATTGTCTCCAATAGAAAATGGAAAGATTCCTATTTTGAAAAGATCTTAGAGGTTTCTACTGGTTTAAGAAAGCTGGGTTTACCGAGGGGGAAAGGGGGGTGGTGGGATGAATTGGGAGATGGGGATTGACATATATATACTATTGATACGATGTATAAAATAGATACTAATGAAAACCTACTGTATAGCTCAGGGAACTCTACTCCGTGCTCTGCGGTGACCTAAATGAGAAGGGAATCCAAAAAAGGGGGGATATATGTATATGTATAGCTGATTCACTTTTCTGTACAGTAGAAACTAACACAGCATTGTAAAGCAACTATACTCCAATAAAAAGAATTTTTTAAATACATCCACTATAAAATTTTTTAAAATACATCCACTATAAAAAAAAATTTTTTTAATTTTTAAAAATACATCCACTATATCCCTTATCAGATATATAATTTGCAAAACTTTTCTCCTGTTGTATGGGTTGTCTTTTTACTTTCTTGATTTTTTTCCTTTAAAACAAAAGGTTTTTAATTTTGATGAAAAAAAGAAAAAGAAAGCTGGGTTTTATAACAAACGGCACAACTGCAGCCTGCCAGATTATGTAAGTGGCATTCCACCCATGTGTTCAAGGAGTTTGTGATAAGAACACGCCGTTCTTGTGCATCTTTATATTTGTAGGAACAAGGCAGATTTCTGGTTTGGGGACACTTTTTCTGGGATGAGGGTGTCTTGTGGCCACTGACTAGAAATGCCCAGGGATGGCCTCGTAATCCAGAGAACCAGGGTTTGCCACTTGCATGGGCAGCTTCAGACACTGGACTCTGTGCCATCAGTCTTGTTTTCAATAAATTATTATTATAAAAAAAATTATTATTATAGACTGTAACTATAACTTAAACTCCTTGTTCAGTTCCCTTATGAAGGGAACTGAACATGTTCATGTCCCTTGAACACGGATATGAAGTCACCATTGGCCTTCACATCTCCAACCTGAGAAACATCCTTCTTCTGTCTCAGCACCACCTCCCAGGTGACAACTGAAAGAAAAATGCACAACATAAAGTTGTGAGTTAAGTTTTATTTGGGGACCTTACTGAGGACTATAGCCCAGACAGCTCTGAAGAACTATGCCAAAGAGGTAAGGGAGGAGGCAGGATACATGAATTTTTTTTTGCTGGAAAAAACATGTAGTCAAACATCAAAAGGTGACTGCTAATTACAAAGAACAGACATCTCAAGTTGATTTTACTGCTTTCCTATGTATGGGAAGATGCAAGAATCTGGGATCACTTGAAAATTTTCTTTAGATGCGCATCTTAACTATCTAGGGGCCAGTATATCCAAAGCACAGAATGCTTCCTGTTTTTCTCCATCCTGAATTTTCTTCAGGGCTCAGTGTCAGTGCGTGACTGCAGTGGCTAATGGCTTCATCCTTGTAGAACCGGAAAGGCGGGCGACACTTTTTGTTTACACAGGTATTTCTCTCCTGCACTTGCCCCAGTTTACCCAGTTTGCTTCAAAAGGTAGAGACGTTATTATTATTCCATAATAGTTTATGCATCCAGGGCACTGCAGTGCAGAGAGATTCATTGCTACTTCGGGCATGTCATATTCCCACAGATAGAAACAGCTACATGGTTTATAATAATGTCACTCAGAACACTTTTAGAGGGAATTCCCTGGCGGTCCAATGGTTAGAACTCCGCACTTTCACTGCCAAGGGCGCGGGTTCAATCCCTGCTCAGGGAACTAAGATCCCACAAGCCGTGCAGCACAGCCAAAAAACGAACACACTTAGATGACATGGTGGCCAAAAAGGGACCTGGTATCTCCTTTGCTCACCTTAAAGGCAGAGTCCTGGGGTAGAAACATTGGGATCAGGTCCTGTCCTTTGAGGAAGAGCACTGACGAATTCAGCTGAATGTTTTTCATTACAACCCAGGGCTGGCCCCGAGTCACATTTTGCTGCTGGTCTGTATAATGCCAGAATTTCAAACAATGCCTATCAATGTAGCTGCCTAGAAATGTTTAATGTTCCTTAGGTACCTGAGAAATGGAAAGGGATAACTGCTCCCCTGAGATCATCCATTTCTAAGGCACCAGGGGAGGTTCCCAGCCCTAACGCCATGGCCACAGCAGAGCACGTGTCATTTACCCGCCATCCTGGGGCCTAAAAGCTCCAGATGTTCGGTAGCCATGATGGAGGTGCTCCCATGTTCTTGGTATTGTATGACATGCCAGGGAAACGAGATCAGTAAGTCATAGTCTGTGCCCTTAAAGGAGCTCACAGCACAGTGAGGACAGACACACAGCACCCTAGAGCAGGATAAGTGTGACTGTAAACCCAAATCGGGGTGTCAGGGGTAGAGAGGTGGGCAGGGGCCGAATGGCAAGGAAGATGTCCAGCGGAGGCGGTGTTTGACATGAATTGAGACAGGTAAGGAGGTTGGCCAGGTAGAGCACTGGGACGAGGCATGCTGGGCAGAGGAGCCATGTGGTCAGCAGCAGACGTGGCACAACCGGCTCAGTCTGGCTGGAGATGAGGCTGGGAGGTGGCAGGAGCCAGAGCACAGGGAGCTGGGACTTATCCATGGAACTATTGCAAGATTTTTATTTTTTATATTTTATTTATTTATTTATTTATTTATTTTTGTGGTACACGGGCCTCTCACTGCTGTGGCCTCTCCCATTGTGGAGCACAGGCTCCGGACGCGCAGGCTCAGCGGCCATGGCTCACGGGTCTAGCCGCTCTGCGGCATGTGGGATGTTCCCGGACCGGGGCATGAACCCGTGTCCCCTGCATTGGCAGGCGGACTCTCAACCACTGTGCCACCAGGGAAGCCCATATTGCAAGATTTTAAGTAGGGGAATGATATGCTCAGATTTGCATTTTATATAAATCAATCTGCAGGATGGTGGAGAACAGTGTGAGGGAGAAATGCCTGCAAAGACACGGATGTGACAGACCCCTCCCCACTGCTGCAGCGCCCCACACCCCATTGGCAGGTGGCCCACCATGGATTTCTCATTATGGTACCAACTTGAGAAGGCATTCTCTGCCACTTCCAGGGGAGCAGGCAAGGAGTAGAGGCACAGGCTCACTGCTTCATGAAAGCTGTCACCGAAGTCAGTGCTTCACCATCCAGCTCATTTGATATTCATGGAAATCGGTAAGCATGCTCGGAACAGGTCCACTGTACACTGGGAAGCTCAGAGCCCATCTCTGATACACTTTTTTTTTTTTTTCACTTCCCAGGGCTCCCTCTGGTTCCTGGTACAAAAACACGCTCTTTCCCCTCCCTTTTAAAGCCCTGCTCTTGGGAAAGGCTCTGATAGCTTTCGTTCAGTGCTCTTGATGGAAGGAAATTTAATGTGAAGTATCATCTGTGCCTGTAACAAAGGCCAGTCCCAGGAGAGCTGCACAGAGAGTACTGGAAGGAAACCTTCAGGTGAACAGCACCTTGACCACATCCTCCTGTGTCTTCAGTGCAATCTAATGGAGAGTGGTTTTCTGGAGGAACATGGATCTGATGTTATAATAGGAATTAGTGGAAACAGGACTCTTTAAAGGAAACTTCTTATAATGTTTTCTTGTCAGTACTTTCATATGAAAAACAACAGGATTGATGTGTTCTGCCTGAAGACCCTGAAAACAGAGCCTCGTCCACGAGCATAGTCACCAGTAGGATGGCCTGGCCTTGCTATGTGGTGGGTTTGCCCAGACTGTTGTTACAGGCCAAGCAGATGGTGCTGTATACCAGGGGTCAGCAAGCTTTTACTGGAAAGGCCAGATTCTGTAGGCTTCATGGGCCATACCCCTTCTGTTGCAGGCAGCTCTGCCGTTGCCCAATACAGAAATGAATGGGCATGACCAGAGTTGGCCCACAGGCTGTAGGTGGCTACCCCTGGTCCATATCATGAGATAGGCAGAGCCCTACGCAAAAGTCCTACTCCGTTGACATAAAGAGTCACTGTAAAAGGCATCCCCCTGGGTTCAGGCATTATGTCTACAAAGGCCTGATAGATGACAACATGTTAATCCATTATCCATTGTCAACAGGTTAGCACAGATTCATTTATCCTTGAAGTGCAGCCTGGAGATCACAGGATGACATTCCCATGCATAGAACGCCCTCTAACTTTGACAGGCTGTACCATAAATACATGCCCCTGGTCATCAGGAACCACTGAGCATGAATATGGGCTGCTTGATGAGACTCCATCTCACTTCTGGAGATAATAAATCTTGTGTCTTGAAGGTCAGTGCACCAGTTAAGAGCTTTTGAGTAAAATAACAGAAGCCATAGGGAAATGTATGTTCCCACATAACAGAAAAACTAGAGGTGAGGTGGGATCAACAATTAGCTAACCAGTATTTCTAGAACCCAGGTTCTTTCTATCTTTAGCTCTGCCATGCAAAGTATAGGCTTCTTCCTAAGCATGGCTGTCCTCATGGTTATATGGTGGCTCTCAGCAATAATTGAGACATTAGCAGAACAGAGAGAGAAAGAGAGAGAGAGGAAGAAAGAGAAAGACACTCTCCTCCAACCTGGAACCTATAATAATCACTGGACGGATGCCATGCACGGGATTGGCTTACATCTGGGTCCTTGAACCAATCACTGACAAGGCAATGGTGTTATCATAGTTGGCTTAGTCTACTAAGAACCCTTCCCAAGAGCTGGGGTCAATTCCAGAAACCACATTCCTGCTACAGGGTTGAAGATGGAATGAATGTTGGAGAGTCAATCACCATTTCCACCAAGAGCAGCATTTTTTTTTCACTTATGTTTCCCTTTTCCTCTTTTTAATAGGACACTGTTGCTGTGACCGAGTAGTGCTGAGAAAAAAGAAATGAGAGAGTAGGGAACTGTGCCCCTTCAACATCCCAGAAATGTCATTTCAGAAGCATGTACAGCATCACCCATGGCTCTGTCTCCTGCCCATCCCACCAACCCCCAACACAAGTTACTGTTTTACTGGTGCTACACCCATGACTACAGTCACCAAGCTCAGAGGAAAAGAGAGAAGCCAGGCAACAGGTCGGCCAACCTACAAGTGAGGAAGCAGATTATGTTTGTTTTCTGAATGCCCAGGTGTTTGGCTGCAAAGCCTGCCAGGAGGGAGAGAGTGGTTGACAGTGTCCTGGAGGTTGGGGATGCTGTTGGATGGTGGGAAAGAGCTAGGGATGGGGAGTCAGAAGGTGACACGCTTTAGGTCACAGCTCTGTGAGCTCAGGAGAGACAGCTACCTTCTGTAGCCCACTGGTATCTTCATATGTAAACCGGAAAATATACTACCTACCCCTCAAAGGAGGAGTCTGTGAAGATTAAATGTAAGAGCATTTTGTAAACTATAGAGCTGTACAGCTCTAGACAGCAATATTTACTACGGCTGGAGATAGAGGGAGAGTTGAGTCTTAACGAATTTGTGAAGGTGGTCAGGAATCCCCGGTGGCTTTCCTGGTCCAGCCTATCTGCTGGCCCAGCATCCCCACTGGAGCCCAGACCACGATCTGCCCCCTTCACTTTCCTCCCACCAAAGATTACCTGTCTTGTGTCTCACTACACGCCTGAAGCTGACCTAAGGACGTATGGAATCATGGAAAGAGCATGATCTAAGCATCAAAAACCTGAATCCTAGGTCTGGCTCTGCCATTAACTGGCCATCTGAATTCAGGCTTGATTAATCTATTGGCAACCTTGGACTTTGAGCCTATAAAAGAAAAGAGAGCTCTGGTTTTTAAAACTTTTTCCAGCATTAAAATCCTGGCTTCAAAGAAAAAGGGTGCTCTGTGTTCTTCATCCCTCCCCTTGTGCCCCTTCTCAGCCCAAACGGCATTCCCTAGGCACCCTCACAGAAAGGCATGGGCTTACTGAAGCATAGTTTGAAAACACTGGGCTAAATGATCCCCCAAGGTCCCATTCATCTTTAAAATTCTCTAACTCAGTCTCTACTTCTAAGATAAAAGCCTTCATGCTAATGTGAGAAGTAATATAATATAATATAGTAAAGTACAGTACCCCTACTAGAATCATTTGAGTAGGAATTCTCATAGACATATAATCTTATGAATTAATACATAAAGATAGAATTTCAGGCACCATGTGTGTGAGAGAGGTAGTTGGGAGACCCCCTGGATCCCCTAAGATCATACGACTTGGGTTGTCCATTCAGCTTTCATTTAAAGCCTAATCTTTTGAAGTGGTTAATGGTATTTTTGAGGCTGGTGAGTGACAGCTTGGCTTCCCAACAGCTCCTTGGTTAACGGTGAGGCCCAAGGAGGACAAGGAAAAGCCATCATGTCTTTCATGGCGGGAATATGAGTTAGAATCAGGTTCAGCTCTGAGGGACAGAAATCCAATAAAGTTATACATTCTTTTCTATTATATAACAGATATCCAACAGCAATCTAGGGCTAGGAGAATGGCTTCATTCAAAAAAGTCTTTGAAGATCCAGGCTCCTTCTAGCTCATCACTTTAATATTCCAAGGAAGTAGCTCTTGTCTTCATGTTCCAAAATAGACACCAGAGCTCCAGCCATCAGATCTAAGTCCCAGTTAACAAGATGAGGAAAGAGATAAAGAAATGGAGGTCTTTCTCCATTTAAAGACATTCTCTGGGTGTAAGGGATGGAGGGATAAATGGGAAGATTGGGATTGACACATAGACACTACAATATATAAAATACATAACCAATAAGGACCTACTGTATAGCACAGGGAACTCTACTCAATAATCTGTAATGGCCTATATGGGAAAATAATCCAAAAAAGAGTGGATATATGTATATGTATAATAGATTCACTTTGCTTTACACCTGAAACTAACACAAATTTGTAAATCAACTATACTCCAGTAAAAAATTTTTTTAAAAAGACATTCTCTGAAGTTTCACGTAACACTTCTGCTCACACCTCATTAGCTAACCTGAGTTTTGTAGTCAACCTAAATAAAAGGGAAGCTGGAGGAAATCACCTTCTGGATGGGAAAAGAAGGAAGGATTACCTACGACCGCTGGTGGGTTCCATGTCAGGAGTTAGTCAGCCACAGGGAAGGGTCAATGATCCTCAGAATTTCAGTTCTGGGATTTATACATTGACCCGGGTGCTTGGGAATTTTACTTGGATACCTTCAGATTCTTAAACATAATTTTTTAGTGTCATTAGAATAGACGCAGATGAGATCTGCATAAGTAATAATGAGTATGAACTTTAAAAATACATTTGTACTAACTATGCTACAAAGTTCCTATTTTCTTTTTAACCTTTTAAAAAAGTATAACATATGTACAGAAAAGTGTAAAAATCATGGTGTACGGGTCCATAAATTATCACAAAGTGAAGACACCCAGGTAACTACCACTAAGAAAAAAAATAGAAACCACCAGCGCCCAGAGCCCTCCTGTGCTCCCCCCAATCCAATCTGCCCATCTGGAATCCTTCCCTTTTCTCCCTTTTCCTGCGCAGCTCTGTCCTAGCCCCATCTTCTCTTCTGCTCTCCTCATTTCCCGGGCCTCCCAGACAAGCTGGAGGTCGGGGGTGGGTGGGTGGTAATTTTTTGAGGCTGTTGTGCCTTCTGGCGCAGCATGACCTTTGGAGCCAGGTTCACCAAGATCTAGATCTCAGCCTCTCTGCTCACAGCCTCTGTGAATCTGGAAGAGACGTAACCTCTCTCACCCCAGCCCACACACCGTCCTGAGGGTCAAATCCGCTGGTTCCTGTACTCCGCACAGTACCCGTGCACGCTGGCACTCCACACATGGGGGCCCATATGATAGCCACTGCACTTTCATTTTTATACTTTTTGTTGGGCCTTTTAAAAACCCTGTGAGATGACACTCATTATGTCCATTCCACAGATTGACACTGTGACGCCCACTGAGGCAAGATGACTTGCCCATCATCACACAGCGGGTCAGCAGCACAGGTAAGGGTAGACCCTGGGCTCTGAGGCTGGGCCAGCCACTGCCTGGAGCTGCAGCCCTCCTGACGGGGGGTGGGGACACTGGGGAGGGAATTCTGACCTGCCCACAGTCCTGTAGCCATCCAGGTGCTTTTTTGGCCCAGGGATGCCTTGTTCTTTCCCAGACTCGCTGGCATCCTCACTAATACTTGTCTCAGCCTCGCCAGAATGTTTCCTAAACAGATGCACAAATACCAACCTTATGACACTTGCTAATAAAAACAGTTCCCTCAGCAGGATTGTGTTCCAACAGTGCCTAATAATAACTGCAGACATGAGTGAGGAAATCACTAGCCGTGCATAGTGTGTGGGACCCTCTGGAACCAGATGGAATGTGAAACAGTCAGGGCCAAGGCAGTGTCTACAGCCAGGGCAGGGGCGGGGCTGGAAACTGGTCACCTGGCCGGATGCGGAGGGCAGTGGACCAAAGTCAGGCCGCATCCTGGCCACATGAGCTCACGCCGTCATCCAACAAACACCATGTGGACGGTGACCATGAAACAGGTGCCTAGTGATACCCGGGCATGGGTTCAGAAACCCATGGGAGTTTAGAGGAAAACTCCTCACCCTTCCCGAGATGCTCAGACATTTACTTAGAAGGAGTCAGGTGGTTCCTTATATTATAAACATGAGACTGACAAGCAAGTGACCCAGGAGAGGAGGCCCAGGGACACATCCAGAGTGATGTGCAGAGGAGAAGGAAGAGAGTCTTCCCTGACAGGTGGCTTGGCCCCGTGGTTCCTGCATGGAATCCTCTCACCGTCTGCCCTCACCTTGATCCACTCTATCCCTGCCCCTTCCCTTCTCCACGGAGCTCTGTGAAACAGCAGCGGCAAGAGTATTGAGTGCTCACGTTGTGGGCGCTGTCCATAGTGCTTCCCCGGTGTTAATTCATTTTATCTGCATAGTCTTATGAGGTAGGACCTACTATTATGCCCATACACAGGAGGACACTGAGGCACAAAAGGTTAAGTAACTTGTCCAAGGTGACACGGTGAGGAAGATGGGATCTGACCCTAGGCCATCTGGTTCTAGAGCCTCCCTTTCTTCTGCTTCAGCCGAAATCTAACTCACGCTGCAGGGTGCTGGCTCCCTAGGGCCCTGTGTCGTCTTCCAAGCCCTCAGAACCCCAGGGCCCAGCGCAGGGGTCTGTCGACTCAGCGCTTGGTGCTGTGACTCACTGCCTCCCCTCCACCTCACCTCCTGCCACCGTGCTGGAAGATTCGCACACCCAGCCTCTGGCCAGTCTCGCAGGCCTTCATCCCGCTGGGCTCACACGCTTCTCCCCGCTCTGCCCGGTGGTCCCCAGTGCCGTGCAAGGCAGAAGCCAGGGCTGGCTGAGAGCTTGGGCGCTGGAGTCACACCACCTGGGCTCTACTGCCAACCCAGCCAGTCACCAG
The DNA here is from genome assembly GCF_949987515.2 of Delphinus delphis. NCBI lineage: Eukaryota > Metazoa > Chordata > Mammalia > Artiodactyla > Delphinidae > Delphinus > Delphinus delphis. Next base: position 62,755,938 of record NC_082695.1, read on the forward strand.
TTTCGTCCCCTCAGATTAGTTTCTTGACCTCTCTGAGCCTCAGTTTCTTTATTTATGAAATAGGCTAATAAAAGAAACTACCTTCCAGAATTATAGTGAGGAGTGAGTGTAGGCACACCAATTACTTAAAAGGGAGCCGGTCGCACAGGAAGTATTTAGGAAACCTTAGCACTTACTATGACCACATCTTGTCACGCAGACTCTGAAACCATAAAATCAGAAATTCTGCTTTCTAACCACAACTTCCTGTTTTCCATTCTTAAAGATCCCTTGCTCCCAATAGACTACTCTGCTGCGTTAGTGCCCAAAGGGTGCTGGAGTCCCCATTCCCAGTGTACCGGCCACCTCCTGGCTTCTTTCCTACTTTGCTCAGACCCCATGGTCAATCACTTTACTGACATCCTTATAATTACCCACAATTTCCTCATACTTGATCTGTGTCTGTTAGAATTAGGTTCAGTGGCGTATAATAGAAAACTCAAAATAGCAGTTCTTAAGGTCATCAGGGTTTATTTTTCTCTCACATAAAAGGAATCCAGAGGTAGTTAGCCCCGAGGGGATGGTGGCTCTAAGTGGATGGGGGACCCATGCTCTTCTCTTAACTGTTTGCACGTTGTCTCATAGTCCAAGATGGCTGTTTGAGCACCAGCCATGGTGTCTACGTTCCAGACAGCATAACGGAGGAAGGAAGAGGAGGGGAGAACAAAAGGGAGAGCCCCAGCAGTCTATCCTCCTGCTCTGGAACCTTCCCATCCAACACCTTCCTCTTATCTCTCATCGGCCAGAACCTGGTCACATAGCCACACCTAGCTGCTTACTTACTTCCTGCTCCAAATAAAAGGGAGAAGGGGAGGATGGTCCTCCTGCTGTGCAGGGCTTGCCTGGCCAATGCACAGTCAGTGATGACTTCGCCACCCACTTCTGCTTCCAGGCTGTCCCCAGTGCTGGAGAAAACTACCCAGTCATGCTGACAGGGAGGTCTGTGGACGTGTGGTTTCCAGCCCCACTCCTGGACAAGGCCATGTCCCTCTCTGCTGCATGCCTCATTGCAATTTTTCCAAGTATTCAATCATTTTCCTGAAACCCTCTTCCCGCCCCTGTTCCCAGCCTTGGTCTTGCCTCCCGTCCTCCCGCTCATCTGTACCTCTTGTTTCTCTGAAGCTGCTCCGGCTCCAACCAGGAGGTTACTGTGCCCAGGCAAGGGCAGAGCCCCTCTCTCCCTGAGTCCCACAGTAGCGCTCAGCACACAGCTGAGCGCACCATCAACAGAAACAAACAATGAGAGCGAAGGCGCTCGTGGCTAATGGCCTAATCCCTCCACGCTCCCAGGATGCTCCAGAGCCTCCCGTGTGCATCCAGGGGAGGCCCTGAGCAGGCTGACTGGGGCCATCTCAGGGATACGGCTCCCCCAGCAGCCCCTCAATCCCTCCTCTGAGCCGATGAGTCTCGGAACAGAGAGAGTCCCCCTGCAGGAAGCTCGCTCCGCCAGGACACTTCTGGCCACCCCCAGGCTCAGTCCCCACTGGCACGGGGGCACCGGGCACTCCCTCTGCCTCTCAACAGAGGGAAAGCGCCTTGAAAGAGAAAGCCAGCATTCCCCCAGGTTCAGGGTACCGGGTCCATCTTCTTGTGAAAACGGCCCCCTTGCATTCTTGGCTGCTGGTGAGGGGCAGTGTGGGTGCGGACATCCCTGGGTTTAGGGGCTGACTGAGGTCGCCACCCTATTCTTCAGTAAACGGAGGGGAAGTGAGAAGAACAGTGGCCTTCGAAGCCCTCCAGCCCCCCCTGCTCAGAGCCTCAGATCGGCTGTGCCTGGCGCCTGGGCCTGGGGTACTGCTCTGAGGGCTCACACACTGTTCCCAGGGCCCCGACGGCACCCTCCCTCCTCCCCTGCCATCTGGGCTCATGAGTGCTTGGGTCAGGAAATCGCTCAGCAGCTAAGGTTCCTACTTGGTGTGAAAAGTCTGACTTAGATGTTGCTATAAAAAGGAACAAAAATAACAGATGTGCCTCTTGGTCTGTCTTTATGTTCCCTGCTTCATTTATCACACACATCTCGCAATAGCTACTCATTTTCACATTTTCCTCAGTCGCTTCCTCCTCCAGCATGAATTACTTAAAATAACAACTGCCGCTGGGGGTCAGCCTCATAGCTGTGCAGAGCAGGCAGCTGCTCCAGGAGAAGCCTCAGGTGACCTTCGCTCACCGCGGTACCCACTGCCTCTCCGGCCTGTCAGCAGCCAGAGGCAGCGCTGAGTAAGGAGGCCTGGGGACTCCCCTCCCACTGCAGAGGCTGGGATGACTTTGGAAATTTCCTGAGGACAAGGTTGGCTAAGAGAGCAAGAGAGAGCAGAACACAGACTGTCTGGCATGGAAGGAACACCTGACCAGAGATGGGAGCTGAGTTGCCATCCAATATATGCTGTCAGCATGCTGTGTGGCCACACGCAAGTTGCTTCCCCTCTCTGGGTCTCAGACTCCCCATCTGTAAAATAAGGGTATATGAGGGCCTTCTGTGCTGGGTGCATCCCTGGAGCCTCTCTAACGTTCAGTCCCACCTCCTAAACCTCCTCTTCACCCCTTACCAATTAGGCTTGTCAACGCCTTGTCAACTTCCTATTTACGTCATGCCTGGTCTAGTGTACTAGACTCTGGATGGTTCTTCCTGTCTCCCCTGTCAGCCCCTACAGTCTTTTCTCCTCACGGCCACCAACTGCTTGTCAATGCTGATCTCATGTGCTGTTTAAAATCCATTCGTCACTCTCCATTGTGTTCAACTCTTCAGCCAGGCATGTGACGACTGTCACTATCTTAATCTACCTCTCCTTCTATGGCTTTCAGCTTCATTCACAAATACTTTTTGAACACCTGCTATGTGCCAAGCACTGTTCTGGGAGCTCAGGATATAGTAATAAACCTTCAAGACTTGGTTCAAATGTCACCTCCCTCCCTTCACTCCTTCATGCCCACCTGCAAGCTAAGCTCTTTGCCTCCTCCTCTGTGTGCAGCTGCCCTACCTGGCCAGACTGTGGAGAGCTGAGGACAGGAACCTTTCTCTCCTTCATTACTATATCGCCATTAGGCATACCTAGGATGTTACGTCCAGTCAGTGTTTGCTGAATGTGATGGTTAATTTTACGTGTTAACTGGGCTAGGCCACGGTACCCAGATATTTGGTCAAACACTATTCTAGAAGTTTTAGATGAGATTAACATTGAAATCAGTAGACTCTGAGTAGAGTGGATTATTCTTCATAATGTGGGTGGGCCTCACCCAATCAGGTGAAGGCCTTAAGAGAAAAAAGACTGACCTCCCCTGAGAAAAAGGGAATTCGGCCTCCAGTAGGCCTTCAGACTTCAGCTGCAACCTCAGCTCTCCTCTGGGTCTCCAGTCTGCCAACCTGCTCTGCAGATTTTAGACTCCCCAACCTCTACAATCGCAAAAGCCAGTTCCTTAATCTCTCTCTCTCTCTTTCTCTCTAAACACACACACACACACACACTCACTCTATTGGTTCCTTTTCCCCTCCCCCCCACACACACACTTATCTGATACCTGTGGCTAAAGAAGGCGTTGGAGGAAAAGGAAGAGGAATTGATAGCTTTTTCATATGCTTATTAGCAGCTTTTATATCTTCTTTTATGAAGAGCCTGTTTAAAACTCTTGCCAAAAAAAAAAAACCAAACAAACAAAAAAAAAACTCTTGCCCTTTTCATAATGCTGTTATAGTTGTCTTTTATTATGGATTTGTTTGTAGGAGGTTTTCAAAATATATTCTGTATACATGTCCTTTTTCAGATCTATGTGGCTCATGAATATTTCCCACTAGAATGTGATTTTTTTTCATTTCTTAATACTGTCTTTTGATTATTAGAAATTTAAAATTTTGATGAAGTCAAATCTATTTTTTCTCTTTTCTGATTAGGTACTTTGGAGCTCTAAGAATTCTTTTTCCACCCCAAGGTTGCAAAGATATTTCCCTCTGTTTTCTTCTAGAAGGTTTACAGACTTAGCTTTTGTATTTCAATTTATAATCCATCTCAAATTAATCTTTGTGTGTGGTGTGAAGTAGAGGTAAAGGTTCATTTTTGTTCCATAAGAACATTCAGTTATTCCAATACCGTTTATTATTAAAGACGTTTTTCTCCCATCAAAATGCATTAGTGCTTTTATAGAAAATCAAGTTATACCGTATCTATGGGTTTACTCAGATTTGATATTCTATTCCATTCATCTATTTAATAATCCATATGCCAAGTACATATTGTCTCATCTATTGTAACTTTATATATGTCTTGAAATCTGAATGTATAAGTCCTCCAACTTCAATCTTTATGATTTTTTTGCTTATTCTAGGTCTTTTTGCAATTTCATATGCATTTTTAGAATCAGCTTTAATAAGTAGAAATTGTTATTTCTACAAAAAGTCTGATGGAATTATAACTGAGATGTCATCTACAGGTGGCCAACAGGCACACAAGAAGATGCTCAACATCACTAATTATTAGAGAAATTCAGATCAAAACCACAATGAGCCATCACCTCACACCAGCCAAAATGGCCATCATCAGAAAGTCTACATATAATAAATGCTGGAGAGGGTGTGGAGAAAAGGGAACCTTCCTACACTGCTGGTGGGAATGTAAATTGGTGCAGCCACTATGGAGAACAGTATGGAGGTTCCTTTAAAAACTAAAAATAGAGTTACCATATGATCCAGCAATTCTACTCCTGGGCATGTATCCAGAAAAGGCAAAAGCTCTAATTCAAAAAGATACATGCACCCCAATGTTCATAGCAGCACTATTTGCCAAGACATGGAAGCAACCTAAGTGTCCATCAACAGATGAATGCATAAAGAAGATGTGGTTTATATATACAGTGGACTATTACCCAGCCCTGAAAAAGAATGAAATAATGCCATTTGCAGCAATGTGGATGGATCTAGAGATTATCATACTAAGTGAAGTCAGACAAAGATGAATATGTGATAATACTTATATGTAGAATCTAAAAAATTAATACAAATGAACTTATTTACAGAACAGAAACAGACTCACAGACATAGAAAACAAACTTATGGTTACCAAGAGGAAAGGGGCTGGGAGAGATAAATTAGGAGTATGGGATTAACAGATACACATTACAATATATAAACTAGATAAACAACAAGGATTTACTGTGTAGCACAGGGAACTATATTCAATATCTTGTAATAACCTATAATGGAAAAGAATCTGAAAATGATTATATATATATTCATATATATGTGAATCACTTTGTTATACACCAGAAAATAACACTATATCGTAAATCAACTATACTTTAATTTTTTTAAATTCAAATTAAAAAAACAAAACAAAAATGGGATGTCATCCTAACAATATGACATCTGAAATATATTATCTTCCAATCTTTGAACATAGAATACATCTTCATTTGTTCATATTTTATTGAGTTTTTCTCAATAATATTTTGTAGTTTTCAGCATAGAGGGCTTCTACGTCTTTCATTAAATTTCTTCCTAGGTATTTTATGTTTTTTGATGTTATTGTGAATGGCATTTTAAAAATAAACTATTTTTAGAACAGTTTTAAAGAAAAATTGTGAAATAGTCCAGAGTTCCTATATGCCCCACATACTCAGTTTGCCCTGTTGTCAACAACTTACATTAGTATGGTGCATTTGTAACAATCAATCAACCCATATTAATACACTGTTATTAAGTAGAGTCCAGAGTTTATTCAGACTTCCTTAGTCTTTTTTGTATAGATTGTATCAAGAAGGTTCAATGACTTTAGTTTTTAATGTTTTACATTTATAAAATTTGGTTTCTAAGAATATTTAATTTGTTAGACATTGATACAGGTTTTGTTTGCTTTTATTAGTTTTGCCCCCCAATTTTTTAAACAAATATTTATTGTATCATTAGATAATTATATTTCTTTTATGAGGACATGTCTTTGCAATATGAAAACAAATTTTTTTTTTTTTTTTTGCAGTACAAGGGTACATTAGCATGTACCCTTTTTTTTGCAGTACAAGGGTACAAGGGTACTGCAGTACCCTTTTTTGCATGCTAATGTACATACTAATCACTCTTGATTTTACCTTCCTTGATCACCTGGCTGAGGCAGTGTTGGTCAGGCTTCTCCCCTGTAAAGTTACTTTTTCCCCCCACTCCACACTATACTCCATACATACTCTTTGGAAAGAAGTCACTGTGGTCAGCCACACTTTGGGAGTGTGGAAGTAGTATATCTACATAAATTATTTGGAATTCTTCTGCATGGGTGATCTTTCCTTCCCCATTTATTTATTTATTCAGTCATTTGTTTATAACAGTATGGACTCACGGATATTTATTACATACTTTGGATTATAATCTAGTACTACTTTATTTATTTTGTTGAACAAATTGTTCCAGCTTTGAGCCTTTGGGAGCTCTTTCAGTTTCTTGTGTTGCTTTGACATACCCCTATCAAAGTGTTTTTTGATTTTGTTTGTTTGCACTTACTCTTAGCACTTACTCTCTGGCACTGCAGGATGCTCCAGGTTCATCCTGTGTATTTCCTGTCCCAGTCCTAGAATCAGCCATTTCACCAAGGACCCTGCTCCTGTTCATTGGAGAATGGTTTTAGAAACAAAGATCTGGCCACTAGATGTGCTCACTGCTACCGAGGAGTTGTTGTTGTTGTTTTTATATACACCTTTTTTTTTTTTTTTTTTTTTTTTTTTTTTTTTTTTTTGCGGTACGCGGGCTTCTCACTGCTGTGGCCTCTCCCGTTGTGGAGCACAGGCTCCGGATGCGCAGGCTCAGCAGCCATGGCTCACGGGCCCAGACGCTCCGCGGCATGTGGGATCTTCCCGGACCGGGGCACGAACCCACGTCCCCTGCATCGGCAGGCAGATTTTAACCACTGCGCCACCAGGGAAGCCCTATATATACAATTTTTAAAGGTCACTTTCCATTTAAGTTATTATAAAATATTGGCAATATTCTCCACGTGGTACAATACATCCTTGAGCCTATTCTACACCCAGTAGTTTGTACCTCCCACTCCCCCTCACTCCCTTCACCACTGGTAACCACTAGTTTGTTCTCTGTATCTTTGAGTCTGCTTCTTTTATGTTACATTCACTAGTTTGTTGTATTTTTTAGATTCCACGTATAAGCAATATCATACAGTATTTTTCTCTGACTGAGGACTTGTTGCTTTAAAATGGCATCTTTTAAACCCTGTTTTTCAATTGTTTATCATTAGTATATAGAAATAGGAATAATTTTGAACATTGATCTTGTGCCCCATAGTATGAAGCACTTATTAGTTCTAGAAGTTTCTTTATTGATTCCTTTGGTTTTGTACATATACAATCATATCTGTGCACACAAAGTTAATATTTTTTTCCTTTGTAACTCTTATTATTTCTTTTTCTTGCCTCCCTGTATTTGTTAGGGCTCCCAGAACAATTTTGAATAGAAATGAGAGAGTGGCTATCCTTACCTTTTTCCCATTTTAGAGGAAAATTGTTCAGTATCTCACCATTAATTATATTATCTGTAGGTTTTTCTTTGATATCCTTTATTAAGTTGAGGAAGTTCCCTTTCATGCCTAGTTTGTTGAGAATGTTTATCATGAATGAGTGTTTTTAATGAATTTTTCAAATACATTTTTCTGCATCTATTGAGATGATTATGAGATTCTTCTTTATTCTGTTGATATGGATTTTTTATTTAGGAGGGTCAGGTTTATTGATATATACTTAGTGTATTAGTCAGGGTTCTCCAGAGAAACAGAACCAATAGTAGATAGACAGATAAATAGATAGATAGATAGATAGATAGATAGATAGATAGATAGATAGATAGGTAAAGAGGACATTTATTACAGGAATTGGCTCATGTTATTATGGGGATCAAGAAGTCCCATGATCTGCTGTCTGCGAGCTGGAGAACCAGGAAGGCTGGTGGTGTAATTCAGAGTCTGAAGGCCTGAGAACCAGGGGAGCAGATGGTGTAAGTCCAAGTCTAAAGACCTGTGAACTGGAGGACCAATGGTTTAATTCCCAGTCTGAGTCCAAAAGCCCCATAAGCAGATATCTGAGGGCAGGAGAAGATGGATGTCCCAGCTCAAGCCAAAAAAAAAAAAAAAAAAAAAGCAAATTCACCCTTCCTCTGCCTTTTTGTTCTCTTTACACCCTCAAGAACAGACTGGATGATGCACACGTGCACCAGTGGGGACAACTTTCTTTACTCAGTCTATCAATACAAATGTTAGTCTCTTCTGGAAACTTCCTCATAAACCACTCTCTGGGCACCCCTTAGCCCACTCAAGTTGACACATAAAATTAACCATCACATTTACCTACCTTAAGATTCACCCTTTAAACTATACAGTTCTAGGAGACTTAACAAAAGCAGAGTTGTGTAACCACCATGAAAATTAAAATAAATAAAACAGTTCTATCCCCCCTTTCAAATTCCATATGACTCTCTGTAGTCGATATCCCCTGCCACCCCCATCTGCTGGCAACTACTAATCTGTTTCGTGCCCTTTCCAGAATGTCACGTAAAGGGCATCTCATGTTATGTAATTTTCTGAGTCTATCTTCTTTCACTTAACAATGCATTTGAGAGTCACCCATATTATTGTGTATATCAGCAGTATTTCCTTTTATTGCTAAGTATTCTATTGTATAGACATATCACAGTTAATATCTATCCAGTTGAAAGACATTTGGGTTGTTTCCAGTTTGTAGCGATTATGAATAAAAATGCTATTATAACTATTTATGTATAGGTTTTCGTGGGAATAGTGGTTTTGGTGGGAATAAATATTCATTTATCTTAGGAATGGAATTGCCAGATCATATTGTAAGTGAATGTTTAACATAAGAAATTTCCAAACTGTTTTCTGAAGTGGTGTAACATTTTGCATTCCTCCCAGCAATGTATGAGGGCTGAACTTGCCAGTACTGGTATCGTCATTTTTTTTTCTTCCTATGCTAACAAGTATATAATGATGTCTCACTATGGCTTTAATTTACATTTTCCCAGTGACTAATGACGTTGAACTTCTTTTCATGTGATTATTTGCCATCTATACCTGTTCTTTGATGAAATTTCTGTTCAAATAATTTGTCCACTTAATAATTGAGTTGTTTGTTTTCTTATTCTTGATTACTTACATATATATTATATAGAGAGATATAGATATGTTTTTCGCAAATATTTTCTCCCAGTCTATAACTCATCTTTTCCTCTTTCCAACAGTGTGTTTCAAAACACAGAACTTTAGCGCTTCCCATCTCAGGAATGTGTCACACTGGTCATCAGCAGGTGGGCTGCTGAGATCAACACAGGCTGCTAACACACAACAGGAGAAAGCCTGAGTTAGTCCAGCCCAGGAATCATCTTGCTTACAGTTGACAGATATTTCACAGTGCTATAGACACCATAATGAAAATTCACCTGTTGGAGTCACCTTAATATTGTCACCTTTGTATTGAATGTATTATTCTAAATTTTGTGGTAGGGAAGAGAGGTATGCTTTCATTGATTACAGCCTTTTGATGTCAGCTAGGTGGCTTTTAAAAATCTTGAACGAGGTCTTCCCTGGTGGCGCAGTGGTTGAGAATCTGCCTGCTAATGCAGGGGACACAGGTTCGAGCTCTGGTCCGGGAAGACCCCCACATGACGTGGAGCAACTGGGCCCGTGAGCCACAATTACTGAGCCTGCGCGTCTGGAGCCTGTGCTCCGCAACAAGAGAGGCCGCGACAGTGAGAGGCCCGCGCACCGCGATGAAGAGTGGCCCCTGCTCCGCAACTAGAGAAAGCCCTCGCACAGAAACAAAGACCCAACACAGGAAAAATAAATAAGTAAATAAACTCCTACCCCCAACATCTTCTTTAAAAAAAAAGAAAAAATCTTGAACGAAACTAACTACCTTTTCTCTTTGAATTTTTTAACATCTTTATTACAGTATAATTGCTTTACAATGGTGTGTTAGTTTCTGCTTTATAACAAAGTGAATCAGCTGTACATATACATATATCCCCATATCTCCTCCCTCTTGCGTCTCCCTCCCACCCTCCCTATCCCACCCCTCTAGGTGGTCACAAAGCACCAAGCTGATCTCCCTGTGCTATGCGGCTGCTTCCCACTAGGTATTTTGCATTTGGTAGTGTATATATGTCCATGCCACTCTCTCACATGGTCCCAGCTTACCCTTCCCCCTCCTCATGTCCTCAAGTCTATTCTCTACATCTGCGTCTTTATTCCTGTCCTGCCCCTAGGTTCTTCAGAACAATTATTTTTTTCCTTTAGATTCCATATATATGTGTTAGCATGAGGTATTTGTTTTTCTCTTTCTGACTTACTTCACTCTGTATGACAGACTCTAGGTCCATCCACCTCACTACAAATAACTCAGTTTCGTTTCCTTTTATGGTTGAGTAATATTCCATTGTATATACGTGCCACATCTTCTTTATCCATTCGTCTGTCAATGGACACTTAGATTGCTTCCATGTCTTAGTTATTGTAAATAGAGCTGCAATGAACATTGTGGTACCTGACTCTTTTTGAATTATGGTTTTCTCAGGGTATATGCCCAGTAGTGGGATTGCTGGGTCATATGGTAGTTCTATTTTTAGGTTTTTAAGGAACCTCCATACTGTTCTCCATAGTGGCTATATCAATTTACATTCCCACCAACAGTGCAACAGGGTTCCCTTTTCTCCACACCCTCTCCAGCATTTATTATTTGTAGATTTTTTGATGATGGCCATTCTGACCCGTGTGAGATGATATCTCACTGTAGTTTTGATTTGCATTTCTCTAATGATTAATGATGTTGAGCATTCTTTCATGTGTTTGTTGGCAATCTGTATATCTTCTTTGGAGAAATGTCTATTTAGATTTTCTGCCCATTTTTGGATTGGGTGGTTTGTTTTTTTGATATTGAGCTGCATGTGCTGCTTGTAAATTTTGGAGATTAAACCTTTGTCAGGGGCTTCCCTGGTGGTGCAGTGGTTGAAAATCTGCCTGCTAATGCAGGAGACACGGGTTCGAGCCCTGGTCTGGGAGGATCCCACATGCCGCGGAGCAACTAGGCCCGTGAGCCACAACTACTGAGCCTGCGCGTCTGGGGCCTGTGCTCCGCAACAAGAGAGGCCACAATATTGAGAGGCCTGTGCACCACGATGAAGAGTGGCCCCCACTTGACACAACTAGAGAAAGTCCTCGCACAGAAATGAAGACCCAACACAGCAAAAATAAATAATAAATTAATAAACTCCTACCCCCAACATCTTCTTTAAAAAACAAAAAACAAAAAAAAACAACCTTTGTCAGTTGCTTCATTTGCAAAAATATTCTCCCATTCTGAGGATTGTCTTTTGGTCTTATTTATGGTTTCCTTTGCTGTGCAAAAGCTTTTAAGTTTCATTAGGTCCCATTTGTTTATTTTTGTTTTTATTTCCATTTCTCTAGGAGGTGGGTCAAAAAGGATCTTGCTGTGATTTATGTCATAGAGTGTTCTACCTATCTTTTCCTCTAAGAGTTTTATACTGTCTGGTCTTACATTTAGGTCTTTAATCCATTTTGAGTTCATTTTTGTGTATGGTGTTAGGGAGTGTTCTAATTTCATTCTTTTACATATAGCTGTCCAGTTTTACCAGCACCACTTATTGAAGAGGTTGTCTTTTCTCCATTGTGTATTCTTGCCTCCTTTATCAAAAAACAATGTGACCATATGTGCATGGGTTTAGCTCTGGGCTTTCTATCCTGTTCCATTGATCTATTTCTGTTTTTGTGCCAGTACCATACTGTCTTGATTACTGTAGCTTTGTAGCATAGTCTGAAGTCCAGGGGCCTGATTCCTCTAGCTCCGTTTTTCTTTCTCAAGATTGCTTTTGCCATTAGGGGTCTTTTGTGTTTCCATACAAATTATGAAATTTTTTGTTCTAGTTCTGTGAAAAATGCCACTGGTAGTTTGATAGGGATTGCATTCAATCTGTAGATAGCTTTGGGTAGTATCGTCATTTTCACAATGTTGATTCTTCCAATCAAAGAACATGGTATATCTCTCCATCTGTTGGTACCATCTTTAATTTCTTTCATCAGTGTCTTATAGTTTTCTGCATACAGGTCTTTTCTCTCCTAAGGTAGGTTTATTCCTAGGTATTTTATTCTTTTGGTTGCAATGGTAAATGAGAGTGTTTCCTTAATTTCTCTTTCAGATTTTTCATCATTAGTGTATAGGAATGCCAGAGATTTCTGTGCATTAATTTTGTATCTGGGTACTTCACCAAATTCATTGATTAGCTCTAGTAGTTTTCTGGTAGCATCTTTAGGATTCTTTATGTATAGTATCATGTCATCTGCAAACAGTGACAGCTTTACTCCTTCTTTTCTGATTTGGATTCCTTTTGTTTCTTTTTCTTCTCTGATTGCTGTAGCTAAAACTTCCAAAATTATTTTGAATAGTAGTGGTGAGAGTGGACAGCCTTGTCTTGTTCCTGATCTTAGAGGAAATGGTTTCAGTTTTTCACCATTGAGAATGATGTTCGTTGTGGGTTTGTCATATATGGCCTTTATTATGTTGAGGTAAGTTCCCTCTATGCCTACTTTCTGCAGGGTTTTTATCATAAATGGGTGTTGAATTTTGTCAAAAGCTTTTTCTGTGTCTATTGAGATGATCATATGGTTTTTCTCCTTCAATTTGTTAATATGGTTTATCACATTGATTGATTTGCATATATTGAAGCATCGTTGCATTCCTGGGATAAACCCCACTTTATCATGGTGTATGATCCTTTTAATGTGCTGTTGGATTCTGTTTGCTAGTATTTTATTGAGGATTTTTGCATCTATGTTCAGCAGTGATATTGGCCTGTAGTTTTCTTTCTTTGTGACATCTTTGTCTGGTTTTGGTATCAGGGTGATTTTGGCTTTGTAGAATAACTTTGGGAGTGTTCCTCCCTCTGTTATATTTTGGAAGAGTGAGAAGGATAGGTGTTAGCTCTTCTCTAAATGTTTGATAGAATTGGCCTGTGAAGCCATCTGGTCCTGGGCTTTTGTTTGTTGGAAGATTTTTAATCACAGTTTCAATTTCAATGCGTGTGATTGGTCTGTTCATATTTTCTATTTCTTCCTGGTTCAGTCTCAGAAGGTTGTGCTTTTCTAAGAATGTGTCCATTTCTTCCAGGTTGTCCATTTTATTGGCATATAGTTGCTTGTAATAATCCCTCCTGATCCTTTGTATTTCTGCAGTATCAGTTGTTACTTCTCCTTTTTCATTTCTAATTCTATTGATTTGAATTTTCTCCCTTTTTTCTTGATGAGTCTGGCTAATGGTGTATCAATTTGTTTATCTTCTCAAAGAACCAGCTTTTAGTTTTATTGATCTTTGTTATCATTTCCTTCATTTCTTTTTCATTTATTTCTGATCTGGTCTTTATGATTTCTTTCCTTCTGCTAACTTTGGGGTTTTTTTTTGTTCTTCTCTAATTGCTTTAGGTGTCAGTTTAGGTTATTTATTTGAGATGTTTCTTGAAGTACGATTGTATTGCTATAAACTTCACTCTTAGAACTGCTTTTGCTGCTTCCCATAGGTTTTGGGTCGCCGTGTTTTCATTGTCATTTGTTTCTAAGTATTTTTTGATTTCCTCTTTTATTTCTCCAGTGATCTCTTGGTTATTAAGTAGTGTATTGTTTAGCCTCCATGTATTTGTATTTTTTGCAGATTTTTTTCCTGTAATTGATATCTAGTCTCAGAGCGTTGTGGTCGGAAAAGATACTTGATATGATTTCAATTTTCTTAAATTTACCAAGGCTTGATTTGTGACCCAAGATATGATCTCTCCTGGAGAATGTTCCATGGGCACTTGAGAAGAAAGTGCATTCTGTTGTTTTTGGATGGAATGTCCTAAAAATATCAATTTAGTCCATCTTGTTTAATGTATCATTCAAAGCTTGTGTTTCCTTATTTATTTTCATTTTGGATGATCTGTCCATTGGTGAAAGTGGGGTGTTAGAGTCCCCTACTATGATTGTGTCACTGTCGACTTCCCCTTTTATGCCTGTAGCATTTGCCTTATGTATTGAGGTACTCCTACGTTGGGTGCATAAATATTTACAATTGTTATATCTTCTTCTTGGACTGATCCCTTGATCATTATGTAGTGTCCTTCTTTGTCTCTTGTAATAGTCATTATTTTAAAGTCTATTTTGTCTGATATGAGAATTGCTACTCCAGCTTTCTTTTCATTTCCATTTGCATGGAATACGTTTTTCTGTCCCCTCACTTTCAGTATGCATGTGTCCCTAGGTCTGAAGTGGGTCTCTTGTAGACAGCATATATCCAGGTCTTATTTTTGTATCCATTCAGCCAGTCTGTGTCTTTTGGTTGGAGCATTTAATCCAATTACATTTAATGTAGTTATTGATATGTATGTTCCTATTACCATTTTCTTAATTGTTTTGGGTTTGTTATTGTAGCTCTTTTCCTTCTCGTTTGTTTCCTGTTTAGAGAAGTTTCCTTAGCATTTGTTGTAAAGCTGGTTTGGTGGTGCTGAATTCTCTTAGCTTTTGCTTGTTTGTAAAGGTTTTAATTTCTCCATCGAATATGAATGAGATCCTTGCTGGGTAGAGTAACCTTTGTTGTAGGTTTTTCCCTTTCATCACTTTAAATATGTCCTGCCAGTCCCTTCTGGCTTGCAGAATTTCTGCTGAAAGATCAGCTGTTAACCTTATGGGGATTCCCTTGTATGTTATTTGTTGCTTTTCCATTGCTGCTTTGAACAGTTTTTCTTTGTATTTAATTTTTGATAGTTTGATTAATGTGTCTTGGTGTGTTTCTCCTTGGATTTATCCTGTATGGGACTCTCTGTGCTTCCTGGACTTGATTGACTATTTCCTTTCCCATATTAGGGAAGTTTTCAATTATAATTTCTTCAAATATTTTCTCAGTCCCTTTCTTTCTCTCTTCTTCTGGGACCCCTATAATTCGAATGTTGGTCCATTTAATGTTATCCCAGATGTCTCTAATACTGTCCTCAATTCTTTTCATTCTTTTTTCTTTATTCTGCTCTGTGGTAGTTATTTCCACTATTTTATCTTCCAGGTTTCTTATCCATTCTTGTGCCTCAGTTATTCTGCTATTGATTCCTTCTAGAGAATTTTTAATTTCATTTATTGTGTTGTTCATCATTGTTTGTTGCTCTTCAGTTCTTCTAGGTCCTTGTTAAACGTTTCTTGTATTTTCTCCATTCTATTTCCAAGATTTTGGATCATCTTTCCTATCATTACTCTGAATTCTTTTTCAGGTAGACTGCCTATTTCCTCTTCATTTATTTGGTCTGGTGGTTTTTACCTTGCCTATTCATCTGCTGTGTGTTTCTCTGTCTTCTCATTTTGCTTCACTTACTGTGTTTGGGGTCTCCTTTTCACAGGCTGCAGGTTTGTTGTTCCCATTGTTTTTGGTGTCTGTCCCCAGGGGCTAAGGTTGGTTCAGTGGGTTGTGTAGGCTTCCTGGTGGAGGGGACTGGTGCCTGTGTTCTGGTGGATGAGGCTGGATCTTGTCTTTCTGGTGGGCAGGACTGTGCCCAGTGGTATGTTTTGGGGTGTCTGTGACCTTATTATGATTTTAGGGAGCCTCTCTGCTAATGAGTGGGGTGTGTTCCTGTCTTGCTAATTGTTTGGTATAGGCTGTCCAGCACTGTAGCTTGCTGGTCATTGAGTGGAGTTGGGTCTTAGCGTTGAGATGGAGATCTCTGGGAAAACTTTTGCTGTTTGATATTACATGGAGCTGGGAGGTCTCTGGTGAACGAATGTCCTAAACTCGGCTCTCCCACCTCAGAGGCTCAGACCTGACACCCGGCTGGAGCACCAAGACCCTGTCAGCCACACGGTATCTAAAACCATCTGGGAGAAATCGCAGCAAGGCTGGCTTCTTAGCAGTTGCAGCCATAACAGGAAGCTTATTCCTCCCTATGGATGGGGCAACAAATTGTCCTGCAGGT
This sequence comes from Delphinus delphis, assembly GCF_949987515.2. NCBI lineage: Eukaryota > Metazoa > Chordata > Mammalia > Artiodactyla > Delphinidae > Delphinus > Delphinus delphis. The sequence goes on from NC_082695.1 coordinate 62,771,965, forward strand.
GCAAGGGCACCTCCTTTGTTTTAAAGAAACTAAATTCTTGTCACCCTTGCTCTGGACTAGGCATTGACATTGTCCTCCTTGAATTTTTTATCACACATACATGATGTTTTTTTTTAAAAATAATGAAGTCTGTCACTAGTTTTCAAAGTGACAGAAAAGATCCAGAGAAGTACTGATTCGTAGACCTCCCATGAATGTTGTTTTTGTAAATAGTCTTAAACACTACAATTATGTGGATTATTAAGATACAAATGCAATTACAAAATTAAACAAAAGAAAGGCAAAAAAAAAAAAAAACCCACAGAACTTTATTTTGATGAAGCTCAATGTATCTTTTTTCTTAGTGAATGTTAATGGTGTTGGCTTAAGAAATCTTTGCCTAACACAAGATTATAAAGATGTTCTCCATGTTTTAGAGGCAACTATTGACAGTTGATGTATTTCCATGCAATTTTTTTAAGCTAATAAAGTTTAAACTGTTTGCTGTATACCTTGCCTTTACCAAAAAAAAGGCTTTATTCTTCAAAGAAGTTTTAGGATCACAGCAAAACTGAGCAGAAAGTACAGAGTGCCCATATACCCCCTGCCCACCCTCTCCCCACATGCACAACATCCCCCACTTCAGCATTCTCCACCAGAGCAGTACATGTGTTACAATCGATGAACTTACATTGACATGTCACTATCACCCAAAGCACATAGTTCATATTAGGGTTCACTCCTGGTGTTATACATTCTATAGGTTTTGACAAATGTATAAGACATGTGTCCACCATTATAGTACCATACAGAGTAGTTTTATTGCCCTAAAAATCCTCTGTGCTCTGCCTTATTCATCCCTCCCTCTCCACTGTCCTTTGACAACTGCTGATCTTTTTATTGTCTCCATAGTTTTGCCTCTTCCAGAATGTCATAGAGTGGGAATCATACAGTATGTAGCCAGTTCAGATTGGCTTCTTTCACTTAGCAACATGCATCTAAGTTTCCTCCATGTCTTCATGGCTTGATGGCTCATTTCTGTTTAGCACTGAATAATATTCCATTGTCTGGATGTACCACTCTCCTACTCTTCTACTGAAGGACATCTTTGTTGCTTCCAAGGTTTGGTAATTATGACTAAAGCTGCAGGTTTTTGTGTGGACGTTAGTTTTCAACTTGTTTGGGTAAATACCAAGAAATGTGATTGCTAAATGGTATGATAAGAGCATGTTTAATTTTATGAAAAACTAGCAGATTGTCTTCCAAAGTGTCTGTACAAGCAATGAGTGTGTTGCTCCACATCCTTGTCAGCATTTGGTGGTATCAGTGTTTTGGATTTTGGCCATTCTAATAAGTTGTTTTAATTTGCAATTCCATAATGACATGATATTAAGCTTCTTTACATATGCTTATTTGCCAGATGTATATCTTCTTTGATGAGGTGCCTTTTCCCATTTTAAAATTTGAGTTGTTTTCTTATTGTTGAGTTTTAAGAGCTCTTTGTACATTTAGAATAACAATCCTTTACCAGATATATATTTTGCAAATGTTTTCTTCCAGTCTGTGCCTTGTGTTCTCATTCTCTTGACAGTGTCTTTAGCAGAGCAGAAGAAGCTTATCGGGGAATTCCCTGGTAGTCCAGTGGATAGGACTCCATGCTTCCACTGCAGGGGACACGGGTTCAATCCCTGGTCAGGGAACTAAGATCCCCCATGACACGATGCGGCTTACAAAATAAATTTAAAAAATAAAAGCTAGACTTCAAAGGGGAGGAAGTGAGGAGGAAGTTTAAAAACAAAAAACAATCCAGCTTATCAACTATTTCTTTCCTGGATCATGGCTTTGGTGTTGTATGTAAAAAGTCATCATCGTACCCAACGTCATTTAGATTTTCACCTATGTTATCTTCTAGTGAATTTGTCATTCACTTCTATCTTTGTGAGATCGTTGCCTATTTCTCCTTGAGGGAAGCATCATTTTTTTAAAAAAATCTCTATATTCCCCACAGCACCTGGCATACAGTAGATGCTCAATTAAATGATGGCTGGACAGGCCAATTTACCCACAAAGAAAAATGAAGGCTCTATAATCAGAGGCTTCACTGCATCTTTCTGGACCCAGCTCACATCTGCCCATAGTTCTCTCTGTACACATGGAGATAGAAAGATAATGACAACAAGAGACCACTACGAAATTGTGAAGTCCCAGTGTCTTCTGTATACCTACCCTTCCTTTCCTATGACCTTGTTTCCCTCAGTGGCCTCCATGGTTTCCTCATCTTTTTGCTATGGCAGCTGTCCATATCTGCATGGAGCAGTGCTTATTCACACTAATGTTTCTTATTATGTCAAGGATTTTTCTCTTGTAAAGGAAATGAGGGGCATCAATAATTAGATGAAGAAGGTCTTAAGGGGCTCTTGCTCTGATATCATGCCATGCCTGACACTAGTCTTGAGGGAATGTGGGGCAAGATGCAGGTCTGTTCTCTGAGAAATATGGGAGGGTGTGTGTGTGTGTGTGTGTGTGTGTGAGAGAGAGAGAGAGAGAGAGAGGGAGAGAGAGAGAGAGAGAGAGAGAGAGAGGAAGAGAGACATCAGGTAAGAGAATACTATTAATAGTCAATAGACTGGAGTGTTTATACAGTGAGAAGAGAAAAACTTTTAATGTGTTGCCAATATTAAAATATCAATTGCAGTTATTTAGAAGAATGGCTTGCAATTTCTAGCAAATTATCATGCAGCATGATAATAAGTACGTAAGTCATTGATTTTCAGACCCTTCTTCAAAACCACAGGTTTCTATGACAACGCTTCCAGAGATAGGCTCCAGGCCCTACCCCCATTTCACCAGGGTCACTCCTCTTCATCTACTCATAAGATTTAATTTGAAAGAAAAAGTGTCACCAAAGATGAAGAAAAGAGAATAGGGATCCAGGGCAAAGAGAGAAAGCATTTACAAACTACTGGCATGAAAGATTAGATCTAGGCTAGATAAACTTGTGACTTTGATTAAACCTTATTCTCCAACTCTGAAAAACAAGCACAATAAGATGGAAATAGCTTGACCACATATTAAAATGCATTATAAAGCCTCAATAATTAAAACAGTGTGGTAGTGATACTTGAATTGATAGATTACCAATAGGACAGAATAGAAAGCACAGAAATAGGCCAAAATACATTCAGCAACTTGATTAACAATGAAGATGGATTATAAGATAAAAGAAAGAATTCTTCCAACGCTGGTGGCTCGCATGTAGCTCCACGAGGGTGGTGCATTGATGGGCTAAAGGTGATGGTGCCCTCTGTGCGCTTTCGGTCTGCCTGGTGGCTGTGCAGGAAGAGACGCATCGCTGTATATTGAGCCCCCTTGACTGAGAGCCGGTGATGGGTAGGGACGGAAGTTTGGAATTTCTGTGCCTAGCAGGGAGGGAAAGGCTACTTCCGGCCGCCTGCGCCGGGAGTCTTTGTGAGGAACGTGAGGCGAGGGCAGGCGGTGAAAAGTGGATTCCTTCAGTGGTGCTACACCTTTCAGTCCTGCCCAGGCAAGCTTCAGTGTAAGATTTCTGTAGTCCGTTTTGTACGTGTTTTTACCAAAACACAGCCCCGCTCTGCTCCAGCTTAAGTGGTCAGTATCCAGCTACCTCCAGGAGTCTTGGTCCTTTCTTCTGGGATGTTCAGTAGGTGCTATAAATGCTGAATATTCCCTAATATATCTTGGTCTCCTCCCTCCCAAATTGCTTTCCAGGCTGGGTACCCCTTTTTGTTAATACTCTCATGAGTTTCCAGCTTGGAAACATCAGTGTCTACATTTGACACCGTTTCTTTCTTTCCCTTGCTCCCGTCAGTTGCTAAGTTCTGTTGATTCTACCCTACATTAATTCTGGCATCCATCCACTCTCCATACCCACTGCCTCCACCTAGTCAAAGTTGTCATTATCACCCCCTGGACAGTGGGAATGCGATACCTTTCTCATTGATGCCCTTCCTCTAGCATCACTCTCCTACCTGCCCATCTTACACATCGCTGCTGTAGGTTTACTCATCTTTAAGATGACAGAAAATCTTCACTGGCTCCCTATTGCTTGTAGATTAAAGGCCAAATTTATTCACTTTGGATTCAAAACTCTATTTTCTGCTGTCCCTCTTTCATTCTCCTTTTGCCCATAACAAACCAGACCATGTGAAGTGCCTCATGGACGAACTAGCCATTACCTTTCTGTAGAGGCTCGTGTCTCTTTCTGCTTGGAATACTCTTCCCTCCCCATCACCTCGAGATGTTGAAATTCTATCATTAAAGCTGAATGAACAACAACAACAAAAAGATAAAAGAAAAACAGCTGTTCTGAATTATGAAATGATCCTTCACAGGGAGACAGATGAAAAATCTCCCAAATTCTTGGAGGAGGTAGGTTCTGAATGGGGTTTTTATTTTTTCTCTTCTACCCATGGTTTTGGGTTCGCCTGGGCTAAAAGAAGATACAGCACTTGCTGTAATTGTGTGTTCCTTTCTAAATTCAGATTAATTTGGGGCAGCTGGCAGCAGACTGGGTTCTCGCTTCATTAAGCCTCTGTTCACCAAGAAAGTTCTTCAAAGCCCCTACTCTGGCCCTCGCGCCTCAGGCTCCACGTCCCTCCCACTGCAGGGCCCACTGTTCTTGGGCAATGATGCAGAGCATATTCAAAGGCCAGAGGCCCTTCCCAACCCTCACCCAGGCCAAGGCCCAGATGCACATTAAAGCAGAAAGTACAGCTCTACACGTGACTACTGCTCCCACCTGGCTCCTTAGCCCCTGGAGTCTGATTGGCCTGGCGTGGAGCTTGGGCATCACAGATTTTTTTTCACTCCCCAGGTGTTTTGAATGTTTAGCTATGGCTGAGAATGACCTCTTTAAATTTTAGAGTATCTTTCTTTCCATCAGTTTTGGTAAATCATTCTCTGATGATGCTTGATTAAATAAGAGAATATAAGTAAAAGTGCTTTTAAACTACAGTGCTACCTAAATGTTATCCGTTAGTACCATCAGAAGCTCAGGGTGGGGACAACAGGGTGAATTTGATGAGGCTCTCAAAGTCTCGGGATGCTCACGTTTTAGCTGCTGTTCAGTGGCATGTTTGTGCTGGGGAGCAGGGTGAAGCCTTTTGTTACAGACGTTGATTTTAGATTGATCCACCTCCTCCAGGTTTTTTCTAATAGCTCTACAGCTGCAGATTACAGAAGCTGTCACTCATCTCTCAGGGTATTCTTAGCTGAGCAGGTTCATGAGCAGAGCAGCAGCTCTGCTGCCCAGCCTGAGTCTGAGGGTCGTAACTGCCTCTGGTCCCCTCTTCACAGCCCTCTCCCCATTGAAAGCACAGGGAGATAATCTGTGAATGGCCATCCATTCCATTTCTGTGTCTTAATGTTAAAAACACTGCTTAGCTGTTTATATTGTCTTGTGAGTCATCTTTTTAAAATACCTTTTTTGTAGCCCACTTTGTTAAATGTTGTAATTTTGTACATTTTCTATTTAACTTTGTATTTATGGCTTATTTTAAAATAAAGCACTTTACATCTATTTTTATTCATTAGTTCATATATCAATGTTTTTTCAGTTAGCTTTATCATACCAGTAGCCTTTAGTAATCATAGTTTGTTTCATTTACCCATTAAATACAAATAAACCAGTGTTCAATTATACACTGAATAAGTTTCAATCTTGCTTACTAAATAAGTTTGGTAAAAAGCTATCAATATGCTAAATGCAGTAGAAATCTAGGTTTATATTATACAAAATTCATTCTGTTAGTAATAAAGAAGTTTCCTGATTTGTTGCTTTATCAGTTATCCCCCAATTTGCCCTCCAATCCTAAGCGAGCCTGGGTCGTAGCTAAATCTGAAGATTTGGACTCCAGGACAAGGGGCCTCAAGGAGAAAGCTTTGCAGACCTCCTTCTGTGTTTTCCCCTCCCCAAAATTAATATGTTGAAACCTAAATCCCCAGTGTGATGGTACTGGGAGGTGATAAGGTCATGAGGGTGGAGCCCTCATGGATGGGATTAGGGCCCTTATAAGGGGATGAAGAGACCAGAGCTTTCTCTTTTCACCACTTAAGAACACAACAAGAAGTCGGCAGTCTGCAACATGGAAGCGGGTCCTCAGAAGAACCTGACCATGTTGGCACCCTGATTTCAGACTTCCAGCCTCCAAAACTATGAGAAATAAATTTCTGTTGTTTATCAGAAGTCCCCCCTTCTGAGGGGGTATCCTAAGGGAGGGTACAGTAGTCCCCCCTTATCGTTGGGGGACATGTTCCAAGATCCCCTGTGGATGCCTGACACTGCAGATAGTACAGAACCCTATATATACCATGATTTCTCCTATACCTACATAACTATGTAAATTTTAATTTATGAATTAGGCACAGTAAGAGATTAACAACAATAACATCACAAAATAGAACAATTATAACACATTGTAATAATAGTTATGTGAATGCGGTCTCTCTCTCAAAATACATTACACAAATTTAATGCCTTTTCCATCTTAACTGAACACTTACCATGCACCGTGGCTGTAACTTGTGCAGTTTGGGGTACAAGAGAAAAACTAGCACAAATTTCGTTTCCTTTCCTCACAATTTCACAGGTAGAAGATTTGTTTTTACAGTAAATTTTAGCAACCTCAGTATATGATTTTTTTTCTTTCCTTATTATTTCAAGAACTTTTACCTTTTCACTTAAAAGAAGCACTTTACAGCTTCTCTTTGGCATATCCAAATTGCCAGCATCATGACTCTTGCATTTGGGGGCCATTACTAAGTAAAATATGGGTTACTTGAACACAAGCACCCTCTATGCATTTCCCCTTTGTTGATTTTAATCTGTACATTTTCATTGTAATAAGCCATAACCATGAGCATAACAGCTTTTCTGAAGCCTTCTAGTTTATCACTGAGCCTGGGGGTGGTCTTGGGGACTTTCAACACGTTAGCTTTAAAAATTTTGAACTGTGTGATCTGTTTCTTTCTCAGTGAATATTTACTTTCATACCTAACCTTGTATTCCTAATACTGTATTTTCCTAAAGAGGGACCCCAAAATCGTATAGTTTCCAAATTCTACAAAACCTGGATCAACCTTTGCTTAAATACAAGTCCTCTCACTTCTTGGGCCTTTTCCCATGGTGACATCTTCACTTGGATGACTGGATCCACCTGAAAATATCCTTCTTCCTTCGGCTGTCTGCCAGAACTTTGCCCTCCCTCCTCTAAGACAGAGCAGTTACTCCACCCCCACTGCCCATAACCCTTTACACGGAACTCTGTTTTACCACCTATCACATTACAGTATAATTACTTACATTACAGATGGTTATGTGTCTGCCTTGCTCGAACCAGGCAAGGACTGGCTCTGTCATCAATAGTTCCCTCAGGGAGGGAGGGGAGACAGAATGAGGTAAGGCGTCTGGCAGAGGCAACATGCAGAATTAGAAAGAATTTGTATTTATCACCTGACAGACCCTGGGTCCACCATTTACTAGCTGTGAGATGTTGGGCAAGTGTAGCTCCTAGTGCTTCAGTCTCCTTGATGTAAAGTGGGTGAAACATCACTGGCCTTAAGGTTTGTTTTGAGGACTGAGTGAGAAGATGTAGGTGAAGAGACATAGCCAGCAATTTGAGTAAGAGGCTGGAATGCGGCAGCCTGAATTCTAATCTCATTTTCCTCACCTAGCAGTTGTGTGAATCTGGACGAGTAATTCCCACTCACTTCCTCAACATCTCCACCCTCACAGGGTCACTGGGCTGACTACATGAGCTAACCGGTGCCTTGCATGGAGTAAGGGGTCAATAACTGTTAGCTCTTATTAGACACTCAGTGAAGGCTAATTCCTTTCTGTTTTCTGGCATACATAGCAGGAGTGGATCTGTTCATAAACTCCGGCATTTGTGTTTATTTCCTTTAAATAAATATAATCCTGCTTGCACCTCCACGTTACCCTCACTCTCGGAGGAGGCAGGAAATTCAGCCTCAAGTACATGGAGAGCTTCCCCCACTCGCATACTGAAGAGGCGCTGAGGTCTGAGAGGTCCCAGGTACAGATCATTGGTTCCTGGATTGTAGGTTTCTTTGACTTGAGTGGGAACAGAGTTCCTGGCACACTGCTGGCTGACCCTGGCAGTCCCACTCAACCCCTTGGGTAGCAGCAGCCATGAGGGGTACTGCGTCACCATTAGAAATCCACCATCTCCCTCCCAGGCTTGGAAGACTGTCTTAGTCTGGGTGGGGAGAACCAGACCTTCCCAAATCCTGCAGAACCTGCAGCAATACTCCGACAAAGGGCTGAAGGGCGAGTGTGGGGCAGCCAGGAAGGCCAGGTGACTTTCTAACTTAGCACAAAGGCCTGGGGGCTGGAACCCAACTGGGATGAACATCTAGTCTGGGTGTAAGGGGAAGAGGGAGTTGGGGGGTAGGGGGAGAAGGAAAAGGAACCAGAGTTTCAATATTTATTTCTCGGCTATCCCTATACTTGACAACGTCAGGGCTAGAATTCTCTCCTGTAGACAGGAGCCTCTGGAACAATTAACCCTCTCCACGGGCAGGTGACTGAGCCGCAGTGCACTGCAACTTCCTACAGTCCTGCGGGTTCATTCTCATACTCATTCATTCCAGATATTTATCCTACTTCCAGGCACTATGGTTCTGCACCTTAGAATCTCCCCATCCCACTCCCCTGCCCCAGGCTTTTAAAAAATGTCCATGATGGACCCCCATTCTCCAGAAATTGACTTAACTGGTCTGTGGTGGGGCCCAGTCACAGGTTACTTTGTGAAAGCTCCCCAGGTGACTCGGACGTGCAGGCAGGGCTGGGAACCACTGGGGTAAGAGCTTGTGGATTTGGATGAAATGAGTGAATTTACAGTGTCCTTTGATGACTACCTGCCACTACCTCCCAAGCCTCATGTAAGATGGCTACTGCTCCTTCCAGAGACAGCATGCCTGATGGGAAATGTCTTGGGTTGGAAATCAATTTGGAGTCCTGTCTGACCTTTGATGAACAGTCTGTGGCTTGGTTTCCTTTGGGGAAATGAGAGAAAGAGAGAGAGAGAGATTTCTGCTGTTGAGAGATTTCTTCATTGGATTATGGGATATAGCTCTTTGGGGAAAAAAGTTACATAAAAGGCTATTTTTAAATATCCCTAATAAAGGCAGTATGTCAGTACAGGCACTGTGTTTTAATACCTTTACCTCTCTACAGAGCTCACAGCAATTTTATCTCTAAGCCTAACAGAGAACCTCAAACTGGGGGCAGGGGGTGGATTGCCAAATCAGTAAGACCAATAAAATGTAAGCTTGGCACTAGCTACAAAGTAAGAAAAGTGTAATAACCTTATTATATGCAAAATACATCCAATTAGAAAATATACCAAAACTGAGTGAAAAATATGAGTTCATGTTAGCAAATACTTTAATGCCTTTGGTTTAATAATTTTATCAGCTTTCATTGCTTCACTAATTTTTTTACTTTGGTCGCATTTGTGGTCATCCTTAGGGGGAAGAATCATATCTGGGCTTAATTAAAGGCTTGGCAAATGCGAGCCATTTATTCTGGCCTGAGATGTAATAATCGAATAATTTTTCATCACTTCCATAAATTAAAAGGGAGTAGAATAATAGTACTTAATAAGTATTAGGTATTGCTCTGATAGCTTTACATATATTTTAATTCTCAAAAAAGACAAACCCAAAAGGAAAGTACTTTTATTATCCTCATTTTACACAAGAGAAAACTGGAATATAGAGTGCTTAGGTAACTTTGCCAAGATCACACTAGTAAATGGCAGACAGGGAGGCAGAATTCGAGCCCAGGCAGTCCACACTCTTAGCCATTACGACAGGGTCCTGCCAGACTGCTCAATTCCAAGTGACAGGGAATGTCTGATTCAGTTCCCCTACTGATTCTTCTCCCTCCAGAAACCTCATCCCAAACTACAGAACGCATGCCTTTCTTTGTGCTTCTGTGAGTGTCAAAGGAGACTACCACCACCCAGCTGGTAAGTGCTACTAACAGTCAGAGGCATTTCATGTATTAATTATTCAACCAATATTTACTGGATGGCTACTGAAGCGTTAAGGGTAGAAGAGCAAAGGAGGCAAGGTCCTTGCCTACAAGAGCTTTATCCTCTGGTGAGAGGGACAGACAAGTAGACAGTTGTCCGTCCTGGGCTGCAAAATAATTGCTACAGAGAAGGGAAGCACAGGGTGCTAGGAGAACTCCCCAGAGAGATGTGCTCAAAGCTTGGGAGGGCACAGATTGTTGGTGAAGTTTTCTTGGAGAAGTGGCTGTATATTAGGAACACATGGAAGTTTGTCAGATTGCCAAACCAAAGCCACAGCCCAGATTAATCCAACCAGAATCTCCTGGGCATGTTTTAAAAGCCCCTAAAACAGTGGTCTCTAAAAGAAGAGCATTAACATCCCCTGGGAACTTGTTAGAAATTCCACTAAATCAGCCCTCCAGGGGATTCTGATACAAACTCAAGTTTCAGGAGTGGTTTGAACAGTGGTTCTTAAACTTAAACAGGCATCAGAATCCCCTGAAGGGCTCCTGGTTAATGTATACAGAGCATCAAGGCCCAGATTGCTGTGCCTCACCCCCAGTAAGTCTGAACCACAATTTGCATTTCTGATAAATTCCCAGAATGCACACTTAGAGAACCACTACCCTAGATGAGGGGATGGCTAAACTGGAATCTGAAGGGTTAGTTTGCAAGGGGAAAAAGGCTGTGGGGAGTGGGGTGAAAACCTATTGATCTCTCTATTGTATTCTTCTGTTGTATTTATTTCTACTCTTATTTCTTCCTTCTATTTTTTTGACTTATAATGCCAGTCTTTTTCTAACTTAATATGGATGTTCGCCTCATCAATTTTCAGCCTAGCTTTTCTAATATACATATTTGAGGCTACAAATGTCCCTCCAAGTATTACTCTAGATATATCCCAAAAGTTTATATATATTGTGTTTTTACTGTCATTTAATTCTAAATACTTTCTAATCTCTACTAAAACTTTTTTTTTAATTGAAGTATAGCTGATTTACAATGCTGTGCTAGTTTTGAGTGTACAGCACAGTGATTTACTTTTTTTGCAGTTTATATTTCATTATAGGTTATTAAAAGATATTGTAATTATCTTGTAATAAATTACAAGATATTGGGTATAATTCCCTGTGCTACACAGTAAATCCTTGCTGCTTATCTATTTTATATATAATAGTTTGTATCTGTTAATCCCATATTCCTAATTTGTCCCTCCTCCCCTCCCTCTCCCTTTGGTAACAATAAGTTTGTTTTCTATGTCTGTCTGTTTCTGTTTTGTATATAGAGTCATACAATTTCTTCTTAAACCCATGAATTATTTATGCTTAATTTCTAGACATGTAATTTTTTGCACTGATTTCTAGCTTAACTGCACTGTGGTTAGAGAACATACTTCTGTATTTTAACTTTTTGAAATCTTTATGAAATGTTCCATCTATGCTTTAAAAAAGTATATTCTGCAGTTGTTTGATATAGTATTCTATATATATTCATTAAATCATGTTTGTTAATGCTTAATTCTGTACATTTCTAATTTTTTAAATGTTTGCTCTATCCCTTACAAAGACAAGTGTGTTACTATTTCCTGTAATGACTGGATTTTTTTTTTATTCTCCCTGCAGTTCTTACATTTTCTGCAATATATATTTTGGCTATGTTACTAGGTGCATATAACTTTTAAATTGTTTTATCTAATAATTTTGTGGCCATTTTGTTTGATATTAATACAACTACCTCAAAATTCCCTGGGTTAGAATTTGATTTTTTTTTTTTTTTTTTTTTTTTTTTTGCCGTACGTGGGCCTCTCACTGTTGTGGCCTCTCCCGTTGCAGAGCACAGGCTCCGGACGCGCAGGCTCAGCGGCCATGGCTCACGGGCCTAGCCTCTCCGCAGCATGTGGGATCTTCCTGGACCGGGGCACGAACCCGTGTCCCCTGCATTGGCAGGCGGACTCTCAACCACTGCGCCACCAGGGAAGCCCAGAATTTGATCTTTTTAAGCTTAGCATTTTTGCACTCTTGTGTTTCAAATGTCTTTTGTAAACAGCATATTATTTGATATCTGACCATCTTTGTAATATACCTGAAGCACTTAGTCCATTTTCACAATGTAATTTTTGAGATATATGGACTTATATCAACTAATTTTTGCTTTCCATTATCCCACAATTTTGATGTTTCTACTTCTATCTTCCATTTCTATCATTTGAATTATGTTTTTACATCCCATTTATCCCCCTACCAGTTTGGAAGCTGTTCACTCTGTCTCCATTATTTTTTTTTTTTTTTGGCAGTTATTCCAATAATGACAACATGTAATCTAAAGCAGATTAATATCTTAGCCTCTTCTTTGCCAATAAAAAGCCTCATCACTTCCTCCCCACTCATATGCCACTCATGTTTTTTAATTTTTTAATTTTATTTTTTTATATAGCAGGTTCTTATTAGTCATCAATTTTATACACATCAATGTATACATGTCAATCCCAATAGCCCAATTCAGCACACCACCATTCCCCCGCCCCAGTGGCTTTCCCCCCTTGGTGTCCATACATTTATTCTCTACATCTGTGTCTCAACGTCTGCCCTGCAAACCAGTTCATCTGTACCATTTTTCTAGGTTCCACATACATGTGTTAATATACAATATTTGTTTTTCTCTTTCTGACTTACTTCACTCTGTATGACAGTCTCTAGATCCAACCACATCTCAACAGATGACTCAATTTTGTTCCTTTTTATGGCTGAGTAATATTCCATTGTATATATGTACCACAACTTCTTTATCCATTCATCTGTCGATGGGCATTTAGGTTCCTCCCCACTCATATGATTTTTTAAAAATATTTATTTATTTATTTATTTTGGCTACGCTAGGTCTTAGTTGCAGCACACAGGATCTTCGTTGTGGCATGTGGAATTTTCATTGTGGCATGCATACAGGATCTAGTTCCCCAACCAGGGATCGAACCCAGGCCCCCGACATTGGGAGCATGGAGTCTTACCCACTGGACCACCAGGGAAGTCCCTCTTATGATTTTAATTCTATCCTTTTTCCCTTTTTAAAATCCCACAATGAATTGTTATTTAGTCAACATCTGCTAATCAGTCACTTTCTGTGGCCTTTGTCTCACATCTGAGCTCTTCCATGTGGGATTTCTTCCTTCTATCCTATCTGATTTATATCATCTTCTAGCGAAGGTTTATTAGGGCAAATTTCTGTTCTCAAGTGAAAGTATATTTTACTCTCATACTTGAAAGATAGTTCCACTTGGTACTGAGTTCTAGATAATTTTTCTTCCAGGGTACACTGAAGTGTCCATTTTTGGCTTGCATTGTTGCTAATTAGAGATCATCTATTGGTTTAACTGTCAAACCTTTGAAGATATCTATTTTCTCTTTGATTTTAATACTTTCCTCTTTATTTTGGTGTTCTAAAGTCTTACTCTGATATGTCAAGGTGTAAATTTCTTATTTCTGTTTGGAATTTATTACTTTCCTGAATCTGTGGCATGATATCCTTCATCAGTTTTGAAAAATTCTCAGCCATGATCTCTTTGAATATTGTCTCTTTCCCATTCATTCTCTTCCTTTCTTCTGGGACTCCAACTAGAAACATATTAGACCTTCTCACTCTATCATTCATGTCTCATAACCACTTCTTTATATTTTCCATCTCATTATACTTCTGAGCTGCATTTTAGATGACTTCTGACTTATTCTGAAATTTCTTGCTATTCCTCGTTGAATCTGGAGGATCCTGCTCACCTCTGAGCTTTTTAGAAATGCAGAAATTCAAGCCCTATTTTACACCTACAGAATCATAACCTGCCTTTTAATATCATTCCCACATAATTTTCATGCACATTAAAGTTTGCAAAGCATTTATCTTGTTCATTAACTTTCAGACCTGAGTTTAATCTGTGGTTAAACCTGTACATAGATTTCAATTTTTCAATCATTTTCACTTCTACAAGTTCTATTTGGTACCTTTCAGCATTTAGTTGGATATACTTTATAATTCATTTATTGCATATATTTTTCAGTCTTGTTTTTCACTTCATTAAACATGCTAAGATGGTCATTTTATAGTCTTTGATAATTTCATTATCTGAAGTCCGTGAAGGTTTTTATTGTTTCATTGTTTCTTCCTCTTGATCATCGTAAACTGAAGATTTTTGTTTTACTTCAAGCAGCTCAGTTGCCTTGGAAGTTTTTCTGGGGTGAATGTAGGTTCTTCCAGAGTGAATTTGCATTTACATCTGCCAGGCACCATGGAGCACTACCGTTCTGGAGGGACACTAACTTCTTAGGGTGAAGTTTTTATCAAAACATTTAATACTGTGCATTTAAGCCACAAGACTGTGTGAAGCCTTGTGGTTCCCAATGTTTAGCAGTAATTTCTCTCCTTCGCTAAAGCTAAGATTCCTTGTGGTTCCCTCATAGAGTGGGATTATTTCTATGTCATCTTTATACTAAGGGCACAGCCCTTTGGGCTCTGGTTCTGTGGGGACAATATCACATATTAGACATTTAGAACCTCTGAGATTTGCTTGCTGTAGTCATGCCCCAGAGCCTGTGAAAGCCAAAGTCAATTCCTCTGGTTCAACAAATAACTGCAACAAATAACTGCTGAAGCCACAGCTGCAGCAGTGCTATGCTTTACTCTCTGGATCTCCCACTTTTACTCAACTTCTTCCTTGAGAATTCCTTGATTTTTTGCTAGTTAATCAATGTTTCAAGGCTTTTTTTAAAAAAAGTACTTTTTAAAATCTAGGATTCTTGGTTGTTCTAGCAGGAGCTACTAACCTGGCTAGGTTCAAATAGGTGCCTGTTTGAACCTGGCGAACTGGACAACATCCAGTGTTGTCAGGCAGTGCTTATCAAACTGCTGGTTGGCACAGTTTAATGTGTTAGAAAATCAATGAAGTGGGTCACAATGAGAATTTTAAAATAATAGTTAGATATCAGAATAGAATAGAAAAATAGCTATAGACTCTTTGCAAGAACTTGATGTTTCAATTTAATGTCAGGAAATCAGTGTAGTGAGTCACAATCAGTATTTTCAAATATATAGATATAGATATTATAAATATCTACCAAAAGAGATATTAGAATAGAAAATACCTAAGTGAGCACACCTACGAACTCTGCAAGAACTAGACATATCTCAGTAAACACTACAGCCAACTGAGACAAATAGCACAGGAAAAATAGAGAAGAGCATGCGATGAATATATGAAATGGAAGGAACAGGTCTTTTAATCTTTTGTAGAATGGGGTTCCATTTGATTATCTAGCTTATTAAGGTCAGTTCCTAATGGAAGGGTCATTGCCATATTATTTGAATTTTATTTTAACACAGTTTGCACTTAATCAAGCTAAATGCATAGAAGTATAATCCACTGTTGGTAAACATGTCATTACTCTGAGCTTCAATTATGATGAGTTCATTTTTCAGAAAGAATATTATCAAGGATAATATTTTTCAAGTCAAAAATGAGACTCAAAAGTTATTACTATATTTCCTAACATTGTTAGCGATGTGAATGTTTTTTATGACAATGGCTTAAATTTAAAAAAATTAGAGAAAGTGTTATATCTCATTTCTCCATCATGAACTTTTAATCATTACATTCCAGGAGAGAAATCCAAGACATAAAAATCTAGTGACTTCCCTTCCATCCAAGAAGAGACTGGATTTATCCTTCTGCCTGCAACAATCAAAATATCCCCAAAATATATGAAACAAATGCTTTTAACATACTGGATATCAGGCAATCAAGGACAGTAATCCTTGAGAGAACAGAAACAAATGAGGTGAGCCCTACAATTGCCCCAGCTTACTGCCTTGAGAGTTTCCAAGCTGCAGCACAGAAGAGAACCCAGGCAAAGTCCATCAGATCCCCCGGATTGAGGAAATGGAGCTGAGAGTCCAGAGAGACCAAGGTGGTGAGAATTTGCAGGACAGAGAACAGAGACAAGGAGCTAAACAGCGAGGGACTCCCTTAGGAATTCATCACAGAGGCTATCAATAAATGCATGTGAGGAAATTATCTGAGGTTAGGGAGAAAACATCCAAAAGAATTAGAGGGAACAATGTCAAACCCACACAGGACCAGGAATGGTGCCCATTCCCAACAGCTAGAGTGTAAAACCTCACAATTCAAGGGGAATTAGGTACAATAACCAGGAAGTTCTTGCCTTAGTAGTGGGAAATAGCTAACCTTAGAGAAATCACTGTTCTGGAAGCTCCTAAGAAATCATAAAAGCAAGACGTGAAAGAATCAAATGTTTCCAAGTAACATAACTGCATCTCAGAACAATGCTCAATTTACTCATAGGAACACAAAAATATTCAGCACCTGACAAGGTAAAATTTACAACGTGTGGCATCTAAACAAAGATTACTAGGCACACAAAGAAACAGGAAAACACGATCCACAATGGGGAGATATATCAGTCAACCAAAACCAAAACAGAATGGACCTAGATGTTAGGATTTGCTGATAAGGACAGTAAAATAGTTGTTATAACTTTATTCCACATGTTCAAAGAATCAATTAGCAACTTGGAAGATACTAAATATAGACCCCAAATGAACTTCTAGAACTGAAAATATACTGAATGAAATTACCAGATAATTAATCATGCCATATTTAAATGTTAATGAAGTCATATATGCTTTTTAGATACATAAGGACAAATACTGATTCCTGAACCTTTTATTTAAAAAAAATATATAGTGTGTATATTGTGACACAATGTAAAATATATTTTTTACTACGATCACACTTTAAAGTTTTAGAATCACTGATGTAGGGCCGTGTAGGTCATGGTAAAAACATTAGGTTTACCTTGAGTGAGCCAGGGAAACATTAAGGGTTTTGAGCAAAGCAGTTACACGATCTGATTTGTGTTTTAAGAGGACAAACTTGTTGCTGTGAGAAATAACTATAGGGAGACAGGGATGAAAGCCACAAGATGTTTCCTACACTTACAACAGTCCAAGTTAGGGAAGACACATAGCAGCATGACTCCCCATGTGGCCATGAAATCACTGTTCTGGAAGCTCCTAAGAAATCATAAAAGCAAGACGTGAAAGAATCAAATGTTTCCAAGTAACATAACTGCATCTCAGAACAATGCTCAATTTACTCATAGGAACACAAATATATTCAGCACCTGACAAGGTAAAATTTACAATGTCTGGCATCTAAACAAAGATTACTAGGCACACAAAGAAGCAGGAAAACACGTGTCATAACCTGCTGAGATAGAACGAGGTTTTCCTCAAGAATTAAAAGCTGGGCTTCTGTATCCCCAACACATGAATGCAACGAAGAGACAGCTAATCAGCTCTGAAAATACGTGGTTTCTCCAAATCATTATGTAAACCATCAAGAAACCAGTATTGGCTCATATTCCGTATTTTTTAAAAAAAAAACCAAAGTCCTCTTTTCACTTAGTCTTTTAAAATAAGTAATATATTCATACAGTTCAAAATTCAAAAGATACAGAAAGGTATACATTAACAAAACAGTTTCCTCTCTTCTCCCAGCTACTCAGGATTATCTTCTACCATGTACAGGGAGTGCTTCACTCCTCATTAGTTATGTCTACTTTTTGCTAGAGGCAAGTGAATTTTGAGATGGACCTGAAGGACAAAAATGGCAGGATGGGGATAATGGTAAAGCAACTTGAAAGAGGCTTTCCTTGAGTCTGCCTTAAAGGCAGCTGCAGGGAAGGAAATGGGGAAGAGTGTACAAGCTGAAAATAGGAACAAAATTAGCTAATACAGTTGACCCTTGAACAATGTCAGGGTTAGGGGCACTGACGCTCTGCCCAGTCAAAAATCCATGTGTAACTTTACAGTTGGCCCTCCGTATCCTAGGTTCTACATCCCAAGATTCAACCATCATGTAGTACTGTAGTATGTATTTAGTTAAAAAAAAAAATTCCACATATAAGTGGGCCTGTGCAGCTCAAACCTGTGTTGTTCAATAGTCAACTGTAAAATACAATTCAGGGTTTCTTATAGCTCACTTTCCTTTCTACTTCCTGGACTACTGTGCTGCTCAGAGGTAACTCACATTGCTTTAGTGATGCAAAGGTCATCAAACATCACCTGTCCAACCTACAATACAAAGAGACTATAAGATTCAGATGATGTGGAAAATACAACTCTATAGCATTTTTAAGTTAGAATGCTATTACTGGCACTTCTTCCTCCACTAAAGTAAAATGCTTTCCAGGACCTAATCATACTGCTAGAGTTTTATTTCTTTAACTTAAGACATGGGTGGGGATGCTCTAAGTTGAGCTATCATCTGATGACATAAAAGAAAAAGACTGACTTGGAGGTAAGAGCATATGGGAGAAAAGCCTTATGGGCTCTTAAATCCTGGACAAAAAGAGGTAAAATCAGTGAGGAAAAGAGTTTAGAACAGGGAAGCTTGGAAAACCAAAGATAAATGTTGCCAAATTTGGTTTAGACACAGCTCCACTGAGTAGAGAAAGGGGTGCTTCCTTTAATTCTCGCCTTATTCACTTAAAGTATTAGACATGTTCAAAAAATAAAGCTGTAAGTAGAGAGTGTTTGGGAGGAACACTGGCATTAAATATTATTATTAAAAATAAAACCTGTTGCTTTGGCCTCAGGCCAAGATGGAATAATAGCAATCATATTTACTCCTCTACCTGAAATAATAAAAAAACAAAATATACAAAACAATAGTTCTCAAGACACTGGACATTTGGCAATGAAGGCAAGCAAGGCCAGAGAGATGGGAAAATCAACCAGATGATACCTATGATTGTCCCATCTTTCTTCCTCAAGAGATTTCTATGCCACAGGGCAAAAGTGGGAGTAGTGGCAAGAACAGGCCACAGGAGGTGGCCAACAGTCTCCTTCAAAAGCTGGAGAGAGTCCAGTCCTGCATGAAAGGAGCTCAGATGTTGTCACTCTACCCTAACAATAAGAAAAAAGCTGAGCAAGCTGAAACCCAACAATTCTTCTTAGATCCAGCAGAAAACTAACATCACAGTGCAAACCACTGCCCTCAAAATTGAAGAGGGACAAGCAGATACAGAGAATCACCACCTAAAAATAGTAGAAGCCCAAGAACAGAAATCTTCACAGGAATGAGTACTGGGTTCCTTCTACCCAGTAGATCATGTCTGGCTTTCAACAAGAATTACAATGCAGGGCTTCCCTGGTGGCGCAGTGGTTGAGAGTCCGCCTGCCGATGCAAGGGACACAGGTTTGTGCCCCAGGTCAGGAAGATCCCACATGTCGTGAAGTGGCTAGGCCCGTGAGCCATGGCTGTTGAGCCTGCGCATCCGGAGCCTGTGCTCTGCAACAGGAGAGACCACAACAGTGAGAGGTCCACATACCTCAAAAAAAAAAAAAAAAAATTACAATGCACACTCAACCACAGAAAGAGAAACAAGGAAAAAATACCTGGAGACTAAAAAACATGCTACTGAAAAAACCAATGGGTCAATGATGAAATCAAAGAGGAAATTAAAATATACCTCAAGACAAACAATAATGAAAACACAACCATACAAAATCTATGGGATGCAGCAAAAGCAGTTCTAAGAGGGAAGTTCATAATGATACAGGCCTTCCTCAAAAAGAAAAATCCCAACTAACCTAAGCTACCACCTAAAAGAATTAGAAAAAAACAAACAAAACCTAAAGTTAGCAGAAGGAAGGAAATAATAAAGATCAGAGAAAATAAACTAGAGATTAAAAAATAGAAAAAAATCAATAAACCAAGACCTGGTTTTTTGAAAGGCTAAACAAAATCAACAAAACTCTGGCCAGACTCTTCAAGAAGAAAAGAGGGAGGACCCAAATAAACAAAATAAGAAATGAAAAATAAGAAACAACAACTGACATTGCAGAAATACAAAATAGCATAAGAAAATATTATGAAGTTATATGCCAACAAAGTGTACAACATAGAAGAAATGGACAAGTTTCTAGAAATGTACAGCCTGCCAAAATTGAATCAGGAAGAAACAGATAATTTGAACAGACCAATCACTAGATATGAATAGAATCTGAAATAAAAAAAAAAGTGGGGGGTGGGGATAAATCAGTTGCTTGAGATTAACATACACACACTACTATATATAAGATAGATAACCAACAAGGACCTACTGTATAGCACAGGGAACTCTACCCAATATTCTGTCATAACCTATATGAGACAAGAATCTGAAAAAGAATGAATATATGTATATGTATAAATGAATCACTTTGCTGTACACCTGAAACTAACAGAACATTGTAAATCAACTATACTCCAATAAAATTTTTAAAAAAGAAAGAAAAAAACCTCCCTGCAAACAAAAATCCAGACTGGATGGCTTCACTGGTGAATTCTAGCAAACATACAAAGAAGAACTTATCCTATCCTTCTTAAACTCTTCCAAAAGATCAAAGAGCAGCGAATACTAACAAAACCAGACAAAGACACTACCAAAAAAGAAAATTACAGGCCAATATCTTTGATGAATATAGATGCAAAAATCTGCAACAAAATATTAGCAAACTGAATCCAACAACACATAAAACAATCACACACCATGATCAAGTTGGATTCATTCCAGGGTCACAAGGATGGTTCAACATATACAAATCAATGTGAGACACCACCACAACAAAAGAAAAGACAAAATCTACATGATTGTCTCAATAAATGCAAGAAAAGCATTTGATAAAATTCAATATCCATTCATGATAAAAACTCCTGCCAGAGTGGGTAGAGAGGGAACATATCTCTCTCTCCTCTCTCTCTCTTTTTTTGGCCACGCATCTTGCAGGATCTTAGTTCTTGGACCAGGGACTGAACCCAAGCCCCAGCAATGAAAGCGCTGAGTCCTAACCACTGGACTGCCAGGGAATTCCCAACATACCTCAACATAATAAAAGCTATTTATGACAAACCCACAGCCAGCATACCCACAGTACTCAATGGTGAAGAGCTGAAAGCCTTCCTGCTAAATTCTGGAACAAGACAAGGGTGCCCACTCTCACCACTTCTATTCAACATAGTATTGGAAGTCCTACCCCCAGCAATTAGACAAGAAAAAGAAATAAAAGGTATCCAAATCAGAAGGGAAGAGGTAAAGTTGTCATTATATGCAGATGACATGATACTCTATATAGAAAACCCTAAAGTCTCCACATAAGAACTATTAGAACTGATAAATGAATTTAGCAAGGTAGCAGGATATACGATTAATATACAGAAATATTTTGCATTTCTTTACACGAATAAGAAAATATCAGAAAGAGAAAGTAAAAAAACCCAAAACAACAACAAAAACAATCCCATTTAAAATTGCATCAAAAAACAAAACAAACAAAAACAACCTAGGAATAAACCTAACCAACAAGGTGAAAGACTCACAAGCTGAGAACTATAAAACAATGATAAAAGAAATCAAAGATGATTCAAGGAAATGGAAAGATATCCCATGCTCTTGGATTGGAAGAATTAATATAGTTAATATGGCTATAATATCCAAAGCAATCCAGAGAGTTAATGTGATCCCTATCAAATTACCCATAACATTTTTCACAGAACTAGAATAATCCTAAAATTCACACAGAACCACAAAAGACCCAGAATTGCCAAAGCAATCCTGAGGAAAAAGAACAAAACTGGAGGCATAACCCTCCCAGACTTCGGACAATACTACAAAGCTACAGTAATCAAAACAACGTGGTACTGGCACAAAAACAGACAGATAGATCAGCAGAACAGAATAGATAGCCCAGAAATAAACCCACCCACCTATAGTCAATTAATCTTCAACAAAGGGGGCAAGGGTATATGATGGAGAAAAGACAGTCTCTTCAGCAAGTGGTGTTGGGAAAGCTGGCAGCTGCATGTAAATCAATGAAGCTAGAACACTCTCTCACACCATACACAAAAATAAACTGAAAATAGCTTAAAGACTTAAATATAAGACATGACACCATAAAACTCCTAGAAGAGAACACAGGAAAAACATTGCCTGACATAAATCGTACCAATGTTTTCTTAGGTCAGTCTCCCAAGGCAATATAAATAAAAGCAAAAATAAACAAATGGGATCTAATCAAACCTAGAAGATTTTGCACAGCAAAGGAAACCATAAACAAAATGAAAAGACAACCTACGGACTGGAAGAAAATATTTGCAAACAATATGACCAATGAGGGCTTAATTTCCAAAATATACAACAGCTCATACAACTCAATAACAAAAAAAACAAACAATCCAAGCAATAAATGGGCAGAAGACCTAAACAGACATTTCTTCAAAGAAGACATACAGATGGCCAACAGACACATGAAAAAATGCTCAATACTGCTAATTATTAGAGAAATGAAAATCGAAACTACAATGAGGTATCACCTCACTCTGGTCAGAATGGCCATCATCAAAAAGTCTACAAATAATAAATGCTGGAGAGGGTGTGGAGAAAAGGGAACACTCCCACACTGTTGGTGGGAATGTAAATTAGTGCAGCCATTATGGAAAACAGTACGGAGTTTCCTTAAAAAACTAAAAATAGAGTTATCATACAATTCAGCAATCCCACTCCCAGGCATATATCTGGAAAAGACAAAAGATCTAATTTGAAAAGATATGTGCACCCCAATGTTCATAGCAGCACTACTTACAATAGCCAAGACATGGAAGCAACCTAAGTGTCCATCAACAGATGAATGGATAAAGGATTATTACTCAACCATAAAAAAGAATGAAATAATGCCACTTGCAGCAACATGGATGGACACAGAAATTACCATAATAAGTGAAGTAATTCAGACAAAGACAAATACTATATGACATCACTTATATGTGGAATCTAAAAGAAATAGTACAGATGAACTTATTTATGAAACAGAAGGAGACTCACAGACAAAGAAAACAAACTTATGGTTACCAAAGGGGAAGGTGGGGGTAGGGATAAATTGGGAGTATGGGATTAACAGATGCACACTACCATATATAAAATAGATAAACAACACGGATTTACTGTATAGCACAGGGAACTATATTAAATATCTTGTAACAAACTATAATGGAAAAGAATTTTTAAAATAACAAATATACATACATATATATGTATAACCGGATTACTTTGCTATATACCTGAAAGTAACACAATATTGTAAATCAACTATACTTCAATTAAAATTTACCAAAAAACCCCACACAATTTGAAGAGATAGAACAAGCATCAGAACCAGACCTACATATGGAAGAGATGTTGAAATTGTCAGACTGGGATTTAAAACAACTATGCTTAATACGGTAGAGGGTCTAATGAAAAAAGTAGACAACATGAAGGAACAGATAGGTAATATAAGAACAAAGATGGAAACTCTAAGAAAGAATCAAAAAGAAATGCTAGAAATAAAAAACACTATCACAGAAATGAATTATGCCTTTGTGATGGACTCATCAATAGACTGGATATGGCTGAGGAAAGAATCAGTAAACTTGAAGGAAGAAATGTCAATAAAAACCTCCAAAACTGAAGTACAAAGAGAAAAAGAAAAAAAAAAAGGATAAAACATTCAAGAACTGTGGGACAGTTACAAAAGTTATGACATACACATAATGGGAATACCAGAGGGTGAAGAAAAGGGAACACTCCCACACTGTTGGCAGGGATGTAAATTAGTGCAGCCATTATGGAAAACAGTATGGAGTCTCCTTAAAACACTAAAAACAGAGTCATCATATGATCCAGCAATCCCACTCCTGGGCATACATCCGGAAAAGATATATCTGAAATAGTAATCACAGAGAATTTCCTAAAATTAATGGCAGACACCAAACAACAGATTCAGAAATCTCTGAGAACAAGTAAGATAAATAATAAAAAAAAATCTACACCTAGTCATATCATATTCAAACTGCAGAAAGTAAAAGATGAAGAGAAATTCTTGAAAGAAACCAAAGGAAAAAGAAATCCTCCTATAGAGAAGTCAGGATAAGAATTACATTGGGTTTCTTTTCAGAAACCATGTAAGCAATAAGAGAGTGTAGTGAATTATTTAAAGTGTTAGGGAAAATCCACCACCTACAATTCAGTATCTAGCAAAATTATCCTTCAAAAATAAAGGAGAAATAAAAATTTTTCCAGACAAACAAAAACAAAGGGAATTAGCTGACAGTACACCTACATGGTAAAAAATGTTAAAAGAAAATTTTCAGGAATATAGGTCGGGAACTCAGATCTACATGAAGAAAGGAAGAACATCAAAGGAGTAAATGAAGGTAAAATTAAATCTTTTATTTTCCTTATTCTTATTTTAACAGTTTGTTAAAAATAATAACAGCAACAAAACATTCAGTGATTATAGCTATAAATTAATTGAATGACAGCAATATCATAAGAGATGGAGGGAGGAGTTGGGAATACTCTGTTGTAAGATATTTACATTACCCGTACAGTGTTATTTGAAGGAGAACATGGATTAGTTGTAAATATATATTGCCAACTCAAGGGCAAACACTAAAAAGAAAGAAAGAAAGAAAAATTGTAAAAATAAATTGATATGCTGACAAGAAAAAAATGGAATAATATAAAATGCTCAATTAAAACTAGAGAAGGCAGAAAAAGAGGAGAGGAAAGAAAAACATAGAACATGGGCAACAAATAGAAAACAGGAAAAAAATATGGTATATATTAGCCCACCTACATCAATAATCACTCATTTACAATGAATGTGTATTACTTTTGTATTCAGAAAAGCTGTTCTCTCCTGCTCTCCCCACCCAGGAAATCCTTCTCTGATATCATTCACCTTCTGCCATGGCTGCCAGCAAGAAGGAGATGACAAAACCACAGGCAGGTTAACTGTTCAGAATCTGTGACCAACAAGGGGTTCATTGAAATTTAAAGAACTTTGCAAAAAACAATGAAATACCATATGAACAACAGACTAACTGAATACACAGCTTATTCGGGATTAACCACTGTTAATTCTTTACCCGATAGCTTCTTAAAAACACTTCTAGCAATTTGCAGAACTCCTTCCTTAGAGATTTCTATTAGCCAACACTTGTTATATGGCCTTTTAATTGAGAAAACAAAACACCTTGATACCTTAGGGTTTTGTGTTTTCGATAATATTTTAGACATTAATCATTCCAGTCAAACACCACAGGAAAAATTTCAAGCCCCATTCCTACCAATCAGCAAAGGCCGAGTGAAAAGCCTAGACTTCTTTTCTCGCCCAGAAGTAACAAGGTACCCTTCCCCTCTGGTTGCGGGGGGTGAGGTCAAAGAAGGCTGAGTGAGATTGTCATACCTGCCAGGCGTTATCAAGCCTCATCCTAACCCCGCTGTCAGTGGAGAATATGTGGGGTACCTGGACTTCCAACCCCACCTGCTCCACCTTTGTGCTGTGTTAGTATCAGAGGAGGCCTAGTGGAGAGTCAGGACTCTGACCACTGCCTGGCAGTAAGGAGCCCAACCATCTCCCCTTGGTGTCACTGAAGGCCATGTGGGGAACAGTAACAAGGCAAACCTATCCTTCCTAACGAGGAGGAGGGCTCCTGCTTAGCGAGGAGCCAGTACTCCTATCTCTGCCCAGCAGTAAGGAGGTTCTCCTACCTCCTGGGGTGTCAGTGGAGGCCGAGGAGGGAATCTGGACTTACACCTACATCTAGAAGTATTGAGACACTCCCCTTGTCTCACCAGTGCAAAGCCAGAAGAAGCCTGATAAAACAGAAGACTTAAATAAATTCGTCTCATAACACCCCAAATGTCCAAGATTCAATTAAAAATCAACAGATGCCATTGAGATGACATTGATGTTAAAATCAGATCTGAAAAGGATTTTAAAGCAGCTATCATAAAAATGCTTCAATAAGCAATCACAAACATTCCGAAACAATTGGAAAAATAAGTCTCAGCGAAGAAAAAGAAGAACCAAACAGAAATTTTAGGATTGAAAAATGCAATTAAAAAACCCAAGAGAAAGGAAAGCATATGTCCATACATATACTTGTACACAAATGTTCATAGCAGTCTTATTCATAAGAGCCAAAATGTTGAAATGACCCAAATGTCTATCAACTGGATAGTGTGGTACATCCATACAATGGAATATTACTTGGTCAGAAAAAGGAATGAAGTACTGATATATGCTATGTGGATGAACCCTGAAAACATTAGGCTAACTGAAATGAGCTCGTCACAAAAGGCCACATATTATATGATTCAGCTTATCTTAAATATCCAGAATAGGCAACTACATATACAGAAAGTAGATTAGTGGTTGCCTAGTGCTGAAAGGTGTGAGGATGGGGAAATTAGGGGTATGTGATTGCTAATGGGTATGGAGTTTCTTGTGGGGCATAAGGATGACGTTCTAAAATTGATTATGGTGATAGTTGCACAATTCTGTGAATATACTAGAAACCAGTGAATTGTACACTTTGAACAAGAGAACTGCATGTGTTATGGGTTGAATTGTGTACCATACCAAAAAAAATATGTTGGAGTCCTAACCCCTAGTAGCTCAGAATGTGGCCCTATTTGGAGAAAGGGTCTTTAGAGGTGATCAAGTTAAAATGAGGTCATCAAGGTGGGCCCTAATCCAATATGACTAGTATCCTTATTATAAAGGGGAAATTTGAACACAGAGACAGCCATGTATGGAGGGTGAAGATGTTCATCTACAAGCCAAAATGAGAAGCCTTGAACAGACTTCCCTCAAAGCCTGTACAAGAAGCCAACACTGCTGAACCTTGATTTCAGACTTGGTAGCCTCCAGATGGCGATAAAATACATTTCTGTTAAGTTTAAGTCATTCCCAGTTTGTGGAATTTACAGCAGCCCTAGCAAACTAAAACAGCATGTGAATTATACCTCAATCAAGTTGCTACCAAAAAATCAAAACAATATGCTGTCTACAAGAAACTCATTTCAAATATAATGACATAGGTTGAAAGTAAAAGCTATTCTAGACAATTGCAATAGTATGGTTAACAAAAGAAACAAAATCCTAGCCCTCATGGAACTTACATTCTAGCGGAGTAGATGAGTGTGCCAAACAGTGTGGGTCAGGTGGCTGGGGAAAGGCAGCTAACCAAGCAAGGTTTCATCTACATTTACATTTCCAGGGCAGAGATAAGAAAAAGAGTTCCTGAAGGAGACAGAAAAAGAATTGTGTGGTCACAAAAATCAAGGAATGGAAGGGACTGGGTCAAATGCAAATGTTGAAGTTAGTAAAAGTCAAGTTCATGGAACTTGGCAATTATGTGCACATTTTGACATCAGCAAGAATCATTTCAGGAGTGTGATGGCAACTAAGATTCCATCATGTCAGCTACTTGCCAGCATGCTCAAAATATTCTTTCTTTCTTCTGTTGCACCCACTTGACAAAAACTCAACTCTGAGTAGGCTTTACCAATGAGCAGTGTTGAAGAATAGTCCTCCAGACGGATGCCATTGTAAGTCCATGGTGTCCAACTCACTGCTGTTCTTTTCTAGTCCATTCTTTCCCATTCTCTAGGACCACCATTTCAAACCATTTCTGCTGTCTTTGTACCTACCTCCATTCTCAGCCCCCCACCCCACTTCTGGAACTTGCCACATCACTTGGTTCTCAAAGATGTGAGAGCAAAACCATTAGGTGAAAACTTTAAACCCTCTGCTACCCAAATGACACACATGCCCATTCCTTCATCTGCCTGTGATATGGATGCCAGCTTCCCTCCTCAGGAACCTAGGTGTACCAATGATCTTGGCCAACTCCTCCTGCACCACTGCATTTTCACCTCCCCCTCTCTCCTGATTCTACCCCACTATCCTAATTAGCATTTAAATGAGATGCAAGTTTCTCCTGCCTTCAAAAAAAAATCCCTCAACCACACGTAATTCTATTGCTACAGTCTCACCCTTCGTCACAGCCAATTTTTGAGTTATCTGCACTTGCTCACTTCATTACTCTGCAGTCCTCATCCCACTGCAACCTAGATTTACCCTCACCAATGCACTGAAAAAGGAAGATATAGATTACCATAATTCCTAAATTCGAATATGCATATTCATCCTCCCCCACATTTTAATAGACTACCTCTTATGATCAATATGATTGAAAGCAATGGGCCACAGTTTAGATTTTTCTTTGTATATGTAAAGATGCCTTAGATTCAATCAAATATGGTGTTTCTGAAATTAAAATTTTTTTCTAAATAGGTACTTTTTATATTGTATGAGAGTTTTTGTTTTTGTTTTTGTTTTTTGCGGTACGAGGGCCTCTCACTGTTGTGGCCTCTCCTGTTGCGGAGCACAGGCTCCGGACACGCAGGCTCAGCGGCCATGGCTCATGGGCCCAGCTGCTTCGCAGCATGTGAGATCTTCCCGGACTGGGGCGCGAACCTGTGTCCCCTGCATCGGCAGGCGGACTCTCAACCACTGCGCCACCAGGGAAGCCCGTGTGAGAGCTTTTAGCTTCACTAAACACCCTGAAATACATTCTTTTGGCCTCTGTGGTAGCTCAGCTACTCCTTCTCAATCCCCTTCCTGTGTTCCTTGTCTAGTTCTCTTCTTTCCTCACTCATCAAGTTCTTTGGATGAGCTCTTACACTACCATGGTTTCAGTACTACCCATATGTTATAGGACAAGCCTGTAGCTGGTCCAATGTCATGTGGGCATGACTTCAGAGACATCAAATTAACTGATTCTTGTTCCAGTTACAAAGTAGAGTCCAATAATGACTTAGGTAAAGTTGTTAGCCTTGAGAGACTAAAGATGATAAATCAGAATGTTTACACCTACAGTTGTATTGCATAACTCAGAGCAGTAGAGCTGACCCAGATGACTTGGTCCTTAGTACAAAATACAGAGGTTACATGCAGAATTTCTCCAGCCTTACATATACAGTAGGCTGAGTCTACGAGGGGTCACTTAGGCCTTCAGGTTTAATAAAACACCTACTCACACATTATTGTCCCCACTGTGCATTGCCCTACCAATCCCCCATTCCAGGCCCTTGCCCCTGAGATTTCAGAGTCTATTAGGTCAGTTTGCTGACTTCCTCTGAAATCCCCAGCATCTTTCATCCATCTGCCTCCTCGTTTCCCTCCCTTGTGAATGCCTGCTGCTCAGGTATCAAGTGATTTCCACAGTCAGCGTAAGTCAAATACAAAGGACGATCCACCATTTCTTCATTCACAAATATTTATTGAGCACCTACTATGTGCCACACCATGTTAGGCTCTGGGATGCAAGTGAAATAAGATATCACCCCTGCCCTCATGGAGCTTACAATCTAGCAGGGGAAACAGACAATACACAGTAAACTAATACATAAAATAAACACAGGTTGTGCTATCTGCCATATAGGATATAAACAGTGGTAAGATTAGAATAGTTAGGAAACACCTCCTTTTTAGATAGAATGGTCAAGGAAGGCCTCTCTGAGAAGGTAGTTAAAAACTGGGTATGAAGCCTGGCTCCCCGCTTATGATCTACATGACCTTAGGCAAGTCACTTACCCTCTCAGAATCTGTTTCCACATTTGTAGAATGGAGATAATCGTATCAAACTCAAGAAACGCTCATTACTGTGAATGATCATGAAAACTCAATGACTTCTTGCTATTTTACAAGGCTTTTCATATCTTACATACTTCTCTTAATATTACTTAGCAAATTTCTAGCTATCCTGAACATTCTTAGTTCTCTCTTTATCTGTGTGCTCCTATAGCACCCTGTACCTTTTACCACTGCACTGTAATCTCCCTATTCACTTATCTGTATATTCTACTGGGTCTGAGGACATGTTGAAGGCTGTGATAATGAAGGAGTCTAAGTTGGACAAGAAGTACAAAGAAAACAAAGGGTTAAACAGTGGTAGGGAGTTTCAATGGAAGAAAATGTTGAAGGTGAGGTAACCAAAAATCTCACTGGCCAGGGCGTTGGATCATCCACCAGAACACTGAAGATACTGAGAATACGAAAGAATCGGAGATGGCAAAGTGTGCTATGAGTTAGGAAGTGAGGCCTTCAGGAAATCAAAGGAGTGATCAGTGGCAAGAGTAGAGGTAACTGATAGTATAACTTCTTGGCATAGGCTGCAAAAGGGGCAGATTTTTGTCAGAAGCTTTGGGAGAAATTATTTAGAAGTTACAATAGAGAGGAAGGGCAGCAACCACCATCTCCTGAGATACATGGAGTGTGGACACAGCCCACACTGGTGAGAGCTCCAGGCTACGGCAGGCCTTCAGGTGACAGCCGAACTGGTTATGGCAAAGCAGTCAAGAGAAAAATCAAAAGAACGACATGCAGCCAAGCATGGATTAGGGAGGAGAGAGGGAGGGTAGGCAATTGGGAGTGACTAGAATACATATAGAAGGGAGACAAGTGAAGGTGAAAACGGAGGACAAGGGAAGTTTGCACTTAAGACTGCAGAACAGATAAGCTTCTTGGACACTCCCTTTCTGAAATCTCACCCTTCCCATCAAACTCACCACTGTCTCCCCTAAATGACTAACGTCCAGTCTAACTGCCTCCTGTCTCGTAATATCACCATTATCCTGGTTACCCAGGCTTGAGAAATGGACTCAGCCCTTACTCCTATAACCACTCAGACACTGAATCTTGAGTCTTCCTTTGAAATGGCTCCAGCACCCCCTCCTTCCTTATTCCTGTGGCCATCACCTGAAATCAGTTCTCATAATTTTATGTCTAGATTACCGTATCAGTCTCCCAAATAGCCTACCTAATTAGTGTCACTTCAGTTTAGTCAGAAGGCTTTGGAGGTACTTCTGTTTCAGGATGCCAAGTCCACTGCGAAATTTACGTTTCTTCCTTTGCAAAACAGAGAGAATACTACTTTCCTTTGAAGGACCATGGTAAGGAATGTGACATTTTGTAAGGTTCTTAGCATGTCTGTTAGTAGGTAAGAATTCCTGAGCTTTGAAAACTTGATTATAACCCTTTTGAAGTATGGGACCAGATCTTTTATACTACTCTACCCCACATACACTTACAAAACACGCTGAATATTTGTTGAATAGTTTGATGAAGGCCAAAATAAGAGGGATATTTTACAACACAACAACACTCTTCTTCACATAAAAGAGTTGAGCTTTGAGAACACAAAAGCAGCCTTCAAATCCATTCAAAAAGAAAAAGCAGCCTGGGAAATGTGGTATGCCAATCAAGAAAATAATACCTTGAGCATCCGAAGATAGCAATCTGTTTTTCTTTCCCCAGAGCGGCCCTGAGAACACCAATATGGGACTGAAAACACAAAAAGACAAAGTGAAAAAGCAAAGCTTAGCTCTGCTTTTGTTGTTTCAGCCTTACCACTCTTCCAGTTTGGTTTGGACTGCCTCTGGCTCAGAAGATCCTACTGGCTTTGGGGAGCTCAGAAAGGCCAAAATGGAGCCTACAGGAAGAGGAAAAAAAAGAGAGCTGGCTACCAAGGGCTGGCCCCAGGCACAAAAGATTTAAGAAAAGGCAAGATTTTCTAACTAAAAACAGAAAATGTAGTGTAACAATGGGCTACTTCATAGTGCAAGTAAAACTATGTAAAAAATCATTTGGATATCCTTATGTAGGTGTTTCTGGAACATATCAGATACATATATTTGAAACTGAGACATTCCAGGAAAGTCTCTGCCCATTATCTCCAAATCAGTTTCCCCAGCTCACCAAGGTCGGAAGGTGGAGGGTCTTAATGCAGATGTCTGCATAGAGCTAAATAGCACATATTCTTGGAAACTATGGTTAGACAGTTCGTCTCATACCAAATGGTTACAGTATAACTTAGTAAAACCACTTGGAAAAATGACAGGAATCAAAAACTACAAAGTATTTACATCCTTGACTCAGAAATTCACCTCTAGGAATTTATTCTAAGGAAATCATTTATGCACAAAGACATGAACTGTAACACTGCATCATGAGATGCAACCTAAAATGTCCAACAGGGAAAGGTAACAGGAAGCATGGCACATCCATACAGACTAGTTTTTAATGACATGGAATAATGCCTGTAGATTGAGAAAAAAATCAAGGCACAAATTATACCGAGAATGAATGAAACTATGTAAAATCGCAGACAAGTAGCTAAAAGACTGGCAAGAAATATGCAAAAACAGTAAAGTGCCCTTTTCCCCTTTTCTGTATTGTCTAGATTTCCCGCAATAAGCATGTATTACCAAACATAAACAGAAAAAAAGCATTATTGAGTCAGGCAAGCATTAAAGAATGGGCATTTATATTTAGCCTAATCTGTTTCTCCTAGGAATTGGAGTGTGGTTCTTAACAACAAAAAAGCAGGGGCTTACAAACCAGTCATTCTTAAAAAAGCAGAGGAAGTATTAAATTCTTTCCACAAGTTTCACCATATTCGTGTAGAACTGCAGCAGAAAAGATGGTGAATCAGGTTCAGACATCAATCACCAACCTAAATGACAACTCCATGCTCCCACAAGACACAGATCCACGGTCACAAAATACAATGTCAGACCCAAGTTTAAATGGCATACTGCTCTACATTTTCCAAGATGAAAAAGATTAGGAAAATAAAAGCATTTACTTGGGGGTGGGGGAGAGACTTTTTTTTTTTTTACACCCATTGGGGGCTAGAGAGAAATGAAAGACAAAGCTGAGAACTAATGCTTTATAAAATTCAACTTTACTTAAAAAGACAAAATGTAACAATAAATACTTTTTTGGCAGAAGAAAAGCAGACAACTCAGTTACTAAATGACGGATGTCCAAGACTCGTCTGAAGGCAGAATGGTTCAAAAGTCAGAATCCAAAGTCAGAATAGTCTCTGTTGAATATCATTCATTTAAAATCCAACATCTTACCTTTCTTCAAATTCTTTAAGTGTCTACCCTATGGAAACTTGTTTTATACCAAGAGTTATGGATCTCCTTATTTATACTCACACTCTTTCCCCAAATCATGATTTTCATTCTAGCTTTCCTGATTCTACTGTTTTGTTTGGCCTTTATAATTATTCCATGACAGATGCAAAGAATTTATACCTTCTGGGCAGAAATGGAAACAGAATCCTAAAGCGGCTCACCTAAGGGTCAGAAAGTCAGTGAATGTAAGCAGACCTTAGGTGTGAAGCTACATTCAGCACCCATTACATTGTCACGAGTTACCAAAGCAAGGAAATCCTTTAACATTTCTATGTGAATAAAGATAAAAATACAGGTTGGCTAAGTGTTTGTAAGAGACTAATAACTGCAGTTCCTTTCCTTAAACATAGTCACTGGTTGGCTGACATCTAAGTAACAGCTATAGATGACCTCCTCTGAGACTGAATTATACTTGGTTGAGCAGATATCTGGACTAGTAAAAGAAACTGCTACAAAATCAGAGCCTCAATAAAAAATATTTAGTGACCATTCTAAAAAAAGGACAGTGGCTTAATAAGCATGTTGTTGTCACAGGGCCAAAAGCATAAAGAAAAGTACTCACCTTCAAATATACATACACAAAAGTCTCAATTTTAAGATTATAAACTTAAAAGTATATTTTAAAAAATGTTAGTCGCCTGTATGAGATAAATTAAAAATTTATGTAATTCAGTGTAAAGCACCAAAAATGAACAATAAAACTGTTCACATAAAACACTGAAAAGGAAACAAAGCACAACTATAAAAGCACAGAGGTACCATTTACAAGAACCAAGTAAATAAACTAATTTCTATTAATTTTTTTCATTTACCTGATAAAACTGTTGGTTAAACTGGGGAGGGGAGGGTCTCTGAGCATCTAAAGGGTAACAAAATGGTAACAAATATACAGCATTTCTTTATTAACAAATTATACCACACAAATCAGGTTATTTTTTCTATCTGATTACAGAGTTAACAGAACTTGCATCCATATTTAGAGCAGCAACATAAAATTTTACTAGGAAGAAATTCTGTATCTGGACCAAAGGACTGTAACGTGGACGAAGAAGGTAAAACTGGCAACTATGATGCAACTACTGCAAGAAGATTCAGGTTCGTTTTCCATGCTTATAACTCTCCAAAAGGGATAATACATTAAGGGGATAATGCAGCCAAAGAAGGGATGATGTAGAAAATCACAAGAAATTAAATGAGTACAAAAAGAGCACAGGGGAGGGGGGGGGGGTGCGGGGGGGTGCGGCATGAGAACTTGAGAAGGTGTGAAAAACCAAGCTGTGACAAGTCAGCTCCCTGGAGTTGCACCAACCCAGATTGTTCCCTATCCGAACTGAAATTGGTGGACTCTTCATCTGGGCACTTCAGCTTGAGAAATCAGTTAGATTAATCATTTTTAACACAGGTTTATTTTTAAAGTAGATACAGCTTAAGAAGAGAAAGCTAAATATTAGGGAAGTATTAAGTCCTTCATGAAGAACTTAAAATTCTGCAGCCAAATGAAAGCAAAGTATAAAATTTGGATAAAAATGTTTCTCTAAGGGTAAAACAGTTTTCTGAGAGATTTTAAAACCAAACACACAGTAAGAGAGTGGTTTTCAAAGTGGGTTTCAGGCCCATCCTCTCCTCTTCAAACCTTTCTTATATTCAAACATTTCTAATACTGTTTTGTCTTTTGTGGCTTCAGGAAAGATTTCCTTTTAAAAAAAGGAAAGGGAAATCTGATGCCATCCCCATCCCCTTGCTACTGTTTGTTCTTTAAGTTTGAAAATCACTGCTATGAGAAAAATGAGATCTAAAACATATTTTCTTTGTCAGTGTTACTAAACTGAAAAGTTTCAACACAGATCTGTACATTATCCTGTAAAATAAACGAGCAAAAGAAGTTCTTAGGAAGAAATTAAACTTTGCTATTCCCACCGCCCCTAAATCTGTTCTTCCACTGCCTCCAACCTCTCAATATTTCTAGACAGTGTGAACAAAATTCTAACAAACATTCCAGCCCACACCTTAATCTAAAAACATTTCATTTGATGGCTGCAGGGAATTTTTTTTTGAGAAGGTAAGCCCCCAATTTATAGAAACCTCTAGAATAAGACTGTATGATTACCAAAATAACACACATTACATCAGGGAAGACTCTGCATAGGGTTTCTTCAACATAATCACTAATAATAAAGAAAAGCCAAATCCCAGAACTTCACTCTGTATTCATCAGCACACAATACCAAAGTGTAAACAACAACCAGGGGAAAATGCTTAACACAAAGGCCATTTTTCTTTGATGGAATCGGGGAGAAAAGTGGAACTGCAGGAAGAAAAGTGGAACCCAAGCTTTGGCCACTTATCAAGACTTCATTACTTCAACGAAATAGAACAAATCTCCACGGAAAGGGCTCATTCGGCAAACGTAACTTCTTTCCATATATTTTTCCTTCACATCAGATTAAACAAAACTTGTCATTTCAGAATCACTGATTACATCTTTTTTTAATTAGAAAAAAGTTTACTTGAATATTTACATAACTTTATTGCTGTTTATTACAACAAAAAAAATTTTAACTGATTTGTAGAATCCAACCAGTATCATATGAAATTGAAATCCATCTCTCAAGAAGATGCAGTTACAGCTGAATGTATCTGATGCTCAGAGTACAGCATGAATAAGAAAAATCCTTGCATGTCATGTGGTTCTTGCTGCAGTCATCTGTGTTCATCTCTCAGAAGGCAAAAGAATCCATTTGACACTTCAATAAATATCAAAGTAATCGTTACCAAAAAAATAGCTTCCACGGACCAGAGATCCAAGAAACAGCAGTTTTAATGAATGATTCCTAGAATCGAGTGAGTCCTCCTTTAGTCCAATGAGATGATGTCAGGAATGTTACTTCCACTGCTGGTTATGACCCCTGTATCACTCCTGCTGCTGGATGAACTAACATGAGTACTGCTTTCATGGGGGCTGGTGGTGGTGACAGACGTACTGCTTGCTGTTAAGGGTGAGGTGAGACTATCCAAAAACATAGGAGGACAGTACTGCTTGAAACAAACAATGATGTCGATGAGGAAGAGGCTACATTGATTTTAAATATAGAGACTAGAAATTGTTAGATATGCACAAGTGATAGCCACATATTTAAATCTCAGTGGGACTTAAAAACTTCTCAAAACTTCACATCTTTGTATGGAAGGTGGCATGAATTTTAACATTTTACATTATTTTGTGAATGCAGCATATTCCTGATTGTCTCAAAACTCACAGAATTTGTGACCAAATATGTAGTAGTACAAAAATGTCAACAATAACTAAAGTTATTTAATACTAAATATTGGCCCCAAAATTATGACTCATACTTAATCTCAAAAAGAATTTGCTCACTAAATGTATTTATACCAGATTTAAAACACACTGTAAAAGGCTAATAAACTTATTTTTAATGGTGTTAAGAAAAATGCTAATGCAAAATTCAGTAATTCTCTCAAAATTTAGTATTAATCAGACCCTTAAGGAATAATGTTAAGACTGATCAGCGGGAAGGCAGCATCTGACTCCTTTGTACATACACGTAACAGAACCTGTGTAATTAGAAGATAGCATACATTCTAACATAAGAGACTACATGGTAGCTAACTACCACGGGATGCTCAGAAAGAGAGGTATCTCAGGTATTCACAAAATTTTGGAATAAATCTTAAAGGAAATCTAATCTAATCTAATTTCCTTTGAGATGCTTGCTTGACACCCCCTTCCAACTGTTCAAATTTCTGGTTTCTTTAACATCTTAGTTGCTGATTCCCAAACTAATTCCGACCTGAGTTTAGTACTCTAATATTGACCTGGAGGAACAGAGGGAGACAAGAGCTAAAAGCTTTATATCACCATAGAATATTTTATGTGAGAGACAACTGCACTGACTTGATTGAGATAAGTGAGGTCCAGTATACAAGAGAGGTCCTAAGTCTGTGTTTAGATTGACTGTATGAAAGAAGATCAGTAAGGATATCCGATCAATATTATCAATTCTATATATTATTCAGCCTATCATCAGAGATATTAAAAACAGAAATTTAAAACTGAAGTTGTTTAGACTACATGATCTTCTAAAAGACCATAAAATGGGAACAACGGCCCCAGGTTTAAGGCTGCCAGTCAGTGGAAGGGCAACAACTAAACTTCAGGGTGCCTTTTAAAAAAGTTAACTTAATGTTTAGGATGGACAATTGTCTTGGTTCATCAACAAAACGAATGCCAGGCACAAAGACATTCAAGGGGAGTTCTTAAAGAGCTTCTAAGAACCTCTAAAGAGAGTTGCATTGTCAGGTATTAAACTTCTTTAAAATCAATTTCTAATTTTCCACTAAAATTGAGCCAAGAATCTGGAAAAAGCCCAGAAAGTTAACATTTTATTTCTACTACCTCTGAGGGAGTTTTTGACCACCTAGGAGTAAAATGGTACCCTTCTTCATTTGTATAATGAATGCTAGATACTACAGTCCTGCTATCAATAGCCTCTACATCTTGAAATCTTACAATACTCAGGTT
This sequence comes from Delphinus delphis, assembly GCF_949987515.2. Taxonomy (NCBI): domain Eukaryota; kingdom Metazoa; phylum Chordata; class Mammalia; order Artiodactyla; family Delphinidae; genus Delphinus; species Delphinus delphis. Next base: position 62,809,482 of record NC_082695.1, read on the forward strand.
GCAGCCAATCTAACTCTGTAGCCTTTATGTGTAATTTGAACACATCTGCATAAGGATAACAGGGATTAAGGGGGCAATGTGGAGGTAAAGTAGAACAAATCTAAGGATTCAAGGAAAACTGAAAGCACAACCTTACCCTTCATTTGGCTTAGCAACAAGTTAGCCTGACACCAAGCATGCTAAATAGCCCTATAAAATCAAAATCCTCTAGGTTAAAAGATCATTTTTTTAAAAAAGGATGATTCACATTAAAAACAGTAATACTTTAAGCCTGAAGAATCTATTTCCTTAAAAAACAGATAGATATTTTGCTATAGAATCTACTGCTGTAACAAAGTCAACTCAGGGTGAGAAGAAGAAACTCCTCATTCTGTGCCTGTTACCTTGGGCCCAAATTTCCAGTGCTGTTTATGTGATCAAATACAGAGTACTGAACCAGGAAGCTGATACAAGACCTGTGGTTAGCTGATTCTGAGCAGCCTACAAAGCAGTGGTGCATGGCTCGTCCTCTATCCCTCCCTACTCTCAACACTTCTCTCAAAGTCTCTTTCTCTGTTTTGCTCTTCCCTTCAGCTTTTCCCATGCCTTTTCCTCCTCTGCTCTGCCTCTGCTATAAGCCTTATCAGTGGAGTCCACACTCATTGCAAGGTCTTCATGTTGGGACGCTGGGATACTAGAGTTTCTTATCTCTGACAAAGAAAACAGGAATGACTGGTTTATAGCAATTTTAGATTAGGGCATCTCCAAAGTCTGAATCTGATTGCCTTTAAAAACAAGGAAGAATCAAGCTAATGATTCAGTCTGTTTAATCAGCATCAGCTATTTTCTATGTATAGAGCAAGTGTTTTACAACTTGTCTCTATAAGGTTTTAACTTCCAGTCATTGAGCACTGCTTCCCCTCATTTTAATCACTCAAATGCTCGTAAGAAATGCCAACTGATTATATTAAACTAAATAAAATATAATTTAAACTTCCAGTATTAAAGGCCAAAATATAATAAACTGAGAACTAGCAACTTCATCCCTCCAAGTAAAATTGTGAAATATTTATATAGTATTTCCTTTCCATCAATTTAAGTAACTGAGAGTTGACTGTCCTGATTTTATGCAACTGGTCATTTTTAGTTAGTATGACACAACCAACAATCAAATACAAATTAGTTGCTTAAATTCAGGATACATACCTGGGGATCAACTGGAATAAGGGAAAGAAAATCCAAACCTAAAACAAAAATGTTCTGTTAATAGTTGTCTCATATGTTGGAGACAAGAATTATTTCCCTAAATCATTTTTTATTTATCTTAAGTCATAAAACATTTGGGTTAAGGTCTTACCATTCTGCCATAGGGAAGGTCTATACCACAATCAGGATATTTATGTGGATAAAACCCAAAAATGAACATATTTCCTAACAAAACAACTAGAAAAACCGCCTCCCAGAGACTTAAAGGGGGCAGTCCAAAATTTTTCAGATAAATAGGACTAGTCAAAGCAAACTCTCCCCCTTTATCACTTAGCAGAATGAGAAGCAATAAAATGAAAAGATGACGATCTGGATTCGGACCATTAACAAAACATACTTAAGACTCTTAAGGTACTTCACATTTATTTTTTAGAAATACACCACACTGAGCTTCATCTAAAATATCACTTCTTAGGCAGATAAATGTCTATTTCATGGACAGCTCTGTTCCCCGGTTCCCACAACAAGAGTAGCAGTACACAGTTCAACGTGCTGCACAAAGCAAGCACCTGCTAACTGCTGCTCACTAACAAGCTAAATCTTACCAAGGTTTGCTGGGTTATAAGCTAATGCAGTTTTCTAAACCAAAGCTTTGGGATTCTCCAGTTATGCTTTTGAAATAGAACTGTGGTAAAACGTTGCCCAGTAATACCATTTTGAAATATTAAAGTTATAACAATAAATAATAAAATATTTCAGGTCTGAAAAATCTAGCAATAAACTTCAAGGTCAGTCCCCATAGACCTCTGTTTGACTAAATTTCAAAACATTAAAAAAAAATAAAAAATCACATATTAGGTGTACGTTACTAAGACGGGCCAATTTCTATCCATTCTGTGAATTTTTATATGCTGGTATTCAATGTCACCTCAAGTATAATAATCATACAGAGTGTACTCTAATACTAGACTGTTACTCTAAAGAGAGAATATTAGTGGGAAATATTTAAAATACTTAATAACCAGTATGAAAAATTTATAAATCAAAATGTTAAAGTATATTTATTCCCTGATAATCTCTAAATAAGGAAGGGTATGATAAAAATACTTATCAAGTAATACAAGCTGTAGCACCAATCATTTGAAAGAAGTCATTTAATTTCTAAAGCATTTTTGAAAACTGCTGGTATTTTTCATTTCATATGCCTATCACTAGCTATATGATACAGCAAGGTTTGAGCCAACACTGGAATCACAACAAACTTTTCCAAGGAGCTCCCCATTAAATTGATACTAAGTAGGTAACATATCTCAATAAGCAAAGAGTTTCTCTTCACACTAATGATACTGTCCAGTAAATCCTCTCTCTGCTTCAGCTGAACAGTAATTCACAATTTGTCTAGCCCTTATAACACCTTCTGAGAGTTTTATACATTCAACATTTCTATTATGGACTACGTCACAAAAAGAGTTTATTTGCATATCATTTTATTGGTTTAATTGTATTAATTTTGTTTTGCTTCAAATGGTATATAACATTATTTATATAATAACTTCTGCTTTTAAAAGCTTATTTAATTTCAAATATTCAATCACTTTTAATGTTTGTTGAATAACTCAGTCCATTTGAATAACAAAATTTCTTTATAAAGCTACAGAAAGTATTGCTATTTCTGTTGGCATATTGTGTATTGAAGCCAAATCACTCAAAATGCTCATTTTCTAAAGTTTATTCCCATTTTGTAACTTCAGTTTAAATAAATACACAGGCTTGATATAATTTTCAAGCTGCTTTTGTAGTTCTAGCACTGGAGACTGCCCATCGAGGAGGTGCCAAGTGTCTCCACATTTTCATTATTTCAATTCCCATCTCTTCAGATGTACTGCAATTCTCTTTGATGATTATTTCATGTGTGCTAGTAGATATACAGTCTACTGATAAAACATTTTAAGAGATTTGTTTGATCTATATCTTTTGACACCTCATCCAGGGATAACTGAATATGGTAACTTATACAATGCCATAATAAAATGTCTAGAAACTTTTCTGAAATTTTGGTTGAAACCCATTGTCTCCCTAGCATTACACAGATGCTGTATACACAAAATTCAATAATGTTTTTAATGTAAATATTTCTCACTGAAACCATTTTTCTCAAACAGTAACAATGAAGTTCGATATAGTATTTCAGATGTTATTCCTATTAAAAAAAGATTACAAACAATGTCTTGCAATTCTACTTTGTAAGTACAGACTATTAAAACCCTTACATGAAATAGATGACGTTTCATGAACAGTGATCAAATGTTATTGCCTTATTTTCTAAGTTTAGTAAAATGCTGTTTTCTTATTTCACCGTAAGTTTGAACTGCAATGATATGTTGTACTGACGTATTTTTAGGCCCTCCTAAGTATTCCACAGTTGAAAATGCTCATCTTTAACTAAAAAGCAGGCAGTGCTAAAAATTCTGATGGTATATTCTAAATGCTTTTGTCAATACTGATAAAATTGTCGTTTTAGATTTTAAATGCTTCTTCATGTGAAACTGACTCTGTATATCTTATTAATAACAACACATTCTCCTTACTTGAGCCATGAACTTTAACAAAACATAACTCCTACATGATTAAATATGTAAATGTTTAGCACTTTCAAACTTTAATGATACAACTTTTGAGCACTATTCCCACCTGACAAATATGGCACTAGCAATAATAAGGCAGTCATATTTTTTCATGAAATAATCAAGCTGTTTTCCATTCCATAAATACAAATTATGTTTTATTTTGCATTCACTGTTGCACAGTATCAGAAGATGTTCCAAGCTGCAGTTCATTATTAATATCATTTCTTCTTTGTTCTCCTGCAGATTCAGAAGATTCATGTTTATGATGTTTAAAAGGAATGTTAAGAAATGTATTAAAAGTCTGTCATCTCTCCATTCTTGGTGTTCTATTTAATATTTTATTATAAATTATTAAACTTATAAATATCAAAACTCTGTACAGTATGACTAATTACATAAAAATTATGCACAAAAAATCCCCAAAGTAATTACTAATTACAAAAGAGCATATTAACAGTAAAACCAAAGTAAAAACTAAACTACTTAGATGTAGTAACTGCTACATAATTCATAGATGACGGTAAACTGGTAACTCTTCTAAAGTATAACAGTTCCTATTCTATTCTGTTTATCAACTGATAAGAAAGCCTTTCAACATTTTAATAATTAGTATCACTATATTGGCTTATATTGGCTAAATATCAGCCCTGGATATTAGTCTTAGTTCCTTAATGTCAGCTTCAAATGCATTTTATGAAATACACAGTTAACATATTTTACTGTTTTTCTCAAATCTGTACATTTTATAAAGTAAATAGGCTGACTTTATGCCCAAATTTTGAAATAATATAAATTCCCTGAAATTAAAAATTCATCCAAACTCACATAACTCAAAAACTAACAGGGCAAGTGATTTGTACATTGTACCTATTCTATTGCTAAATGGCCAGAGTCACTCAGTAAAAACAGAGAACGTTCATTATCTTTTTTCAGGATTTTTAATTCAAGATCTTTAGGAAACAAATCCTTCTGGAATGCTTGTTTGTAAGATGACATGTGGACACTCTTCAACTTCATTTGAAACTAGCCACAGTTAAAGCAAAACATGGCAGTAAGGAATTAAGACTCTCTGACTTTCCATCTTTCTTAGGACCATGAAACCTCACCTGTAACTCAGCATCAAGCTTTGTATCAACAAATACTCTACAATTGGTGCTAGCTGGGTTTACAAACAATTTTTTAAAATACCAATTCCCAAAGTACATGTGGAGTAAACACATTTAAGAAGCAAAAGGTACCTAACATTTTTTTTGATGGATACTATTTTTAGTCTACTCTTTTCCATTAAAGTTTATTCAAACTGAATAAATGCTGAACAAATTTCAAGTGACAAAATTACACTGGGGCAGAGTACACAACTATCAACTTTTTCAACAACACAAACTCTGCCCAACAGAATATACACTGTGCTTAAAAATAAAGACCTTACTAAGAGGGGCAAGAAGAATAAATCATAGGTCAAAATTAATTTCCTAAATCCAGAAAATTAACAGGAGGAGGTGACTGTATTCCACTAAAAGGGCCCTTCAAAGAGAAGGGAAGTCATGAATTTAAGAGTCACTGGTACTAACTTGCTCAAATTTGATCGACCAAAAAATGTCTGCAAAAACAATGGCTATGTAGGGAGAGAAAAAGAGGGAGGGAGGAAAAAGCTTTAATTTTATAGTAGGGCCTTGGCTGCATACGTCTTGGTACTAAGGTTATTCAAGCAGCCTTGAAGCTTTTAACTGTTGAGTTAACATACATATAAAAGATATCCCTCAATATTAGGCAGAGCTCTAGGGAAACAGCAGGTAGATCCTATTTTTACAGGGTAAAGCTGGTAGGCAACACTGACCTCACAGTACACCAGTATATTCTGAAGTTGTGATGGGATACCAAGAAGTGATGGGCTACTAAAAAAAGTATGAGAAAACAGTCTCCCTAACCTGTGAAGCTTCCATGATAAACGAAGAAAGAGTCTCCCAGTATAAATTCTCTATGAGGAAGAATAAATTCTGTAAAATTTTCCTACTGTATGTCCTCTCATCAAAATCTACAGATTGCTCTATAGTTTAAATGATAGGAACTGAATGTGATATATTTAAAACAGATACTACCTTTACAGGAAGCCTTTCCTTAGCAATTTCCTTAGCATTTCTATTTAAGATATTTAAATTATATTTGCTCCACAGATTAAGATAAAAAGAAATGGTAAAACTTGATAAAAAAACAAAACACCTCTTCACATACCTGGCAAATCTGATGACATGCTTGATATTGGCGTGTGGTGGAATGGTACTGAGTAGTCTGTTAATGAAGGCGGAATAGCAGCAGGATCAACCGAAGTCACACTGGGCACCCTTACAGAAGATGGCTGATACATGAGAACCCTGTTTTAAATAGCACGGGAAATTACAAACAATCTGGCTGTTAGTTCACAGGAGAGAAGGGCTGTACCACTGGGCATTGTCAGTTGTTAAGTTCACTAAGTTTCCAAACAACTATACGGCAGCTACTCACTACACAGTACTCCACTCACTCTCCTCTTTCATAACAGTCTTCACTTTAACATGAACACATGTTGGCTCTCAACAGCAGCTGTGACATAAGAGCACAGGTGGGGCTTCCCTGGTAGCGCAGTGGTTGAGAGTCCGCCTGCCGATGCGGGGGACACGGGTTCGTGCCCCGGTCCGGGAAGATCCCACATGCCGCGAAGCGGCTGGGCCCGTGAGCCATGGTCGCTGAGCCTGCGCGTCCGGAGCCTGTGCTCCGCAACGGGAGAGGCCACAGCAGTGAGAGGCATACCGCAAAAAAAAAAAAAAAAAAAAGAGCAAGGTGGTGTTAAAACATAATGGACAGTGCTGGAGCAATACATAAAACTTTGATCCACAAACAGGAATATACTCTACATAATGATTTTATTAATGTATATGTAACATGTATGTCAATATTAGTAATTTTATATATAAAGAAATTTAGAAATAAAATAGAAGACTTCTAAGATTCGATTAAAATCAGACTACCTTTATGAGTGAAGCTACTTACTATAGCTTAAGCATGATTTCTTCCATTCTAATGTGAACTGTATTAATTATTAGCGATCTTATCTGGGAATCACCCAAGCAAAGATAGCCAGTCCTAATGCCAGCCAGCCTGATAACAACAGGCAGCAATCAGAAATTAGAATAAGACAACTACTCAGGATTTCAGACATAATATCCAGAAATAAAAACACTGGCTACCATGATACCATCTACTCTTCTAAGAGGGCTTACGACTTTGAAATTCGCTGTTCATGCTATGAAAAACACAAATTAAATACATTTAAGATATACTTTATTACTGGTATTTATACATGTATGTATACACACTATATATATAATAATAATAACTTTATAATTTTAAGAAGCAGTATAGTTAAACATATTTTTGAAAAAGTTCAGGAAAAAAGAGAGATGATTTTGCATTCTTCCTACTTAACCTTCATTTTATCTTAGTCCAGGGTAAACAATTAGAAGTTCTCAAGAAAACATCTTGAACATATACAAGAAACTAAGCCATGTTACCGACCCTCTGGCTGATGGTGGCCACCTTTTTGTCCAGCATCTTAGTGAGGCTGCAGTGGTAGCACCTGCTCTCCGAGCTCTGCAATGCCACACAAGGATGACAAGAAAAAGATAGATGCTGGAAAGTCAGCCAAGAAAGACAAAGACCAAAGGCAAAAAATGTGGGACAAGCTCAATAACCTAGTCTTGTTTGACAAAGCCACATAAGACAAACTCTGTAAGAAAGTTCCTGACTATAAGCTTAAAACCCCAGCTGTTGTCTCTGAGAGACTGAAGATTCACAGATCCCTGGCCAGGGCAGCCCTTCAGGAGCTGCTTAGTAAAGGACCCATTAAACCAGTTTCAAAGCACAGAGTTCAAATAATTTATACCAGAAACACCAAAGGTGGAGATGCCCCAGCTGCCAGTAAAGATGCATAAACAGGTCCCACCACTGTACATTTTGAAAAGTAAAACTTTACTAAACTGAAAAAAAAAAAAAAAAAAAAAAAAGGAGGGTGGGGGACGGGGACACAGGGACATTAGGTCATTAGGACATTACGGTCAGCATTCCAAAGCGCTGCCAGTAAACTACCGTGAGCTTATTAAGAGAGGCACAGAGCTCTGTAGCTGGAAGGGACCACTACAAAGATGAAGCACAACTGACAGAAACAGTACAACCATCAAAGTTAGACTGAGATGACAAGTAGGACCTCTAGGTGTCCTTTCCCTTGGTTGAAACTTCCTGTTATTGCTCAGATTATTAAATACTAGTAATAAGAAATGATGACATATTTGGATGACATTCTTCATACTCTAAACAACTGACAAAACTATTTCATAACCTCAATTAAAAATCTCAAACCACTTAAATAATCACCACCTATTTAAACACTGGAGTCCCTCTAAAACCAGTTTCCATTATAACATGAGGCTCTTGTCTAGCTGTTATTCTGTACTATTTGTCAAAAATACAGATGTTGTTGGAAAGGAGGAAAATGAAGTCATCTTGAGAGGACACACATGGCTGTGCTGGCAACTGCTAGTCTCAGAAAAGCAAATAAATAACATAGGTCAGAGTTCAGGAATCTTAAACTGATCCATTTGGGAGGCAAAGGAAATATAACATGCTTGAGACGGTAACATAAGCCTCATATTTCAAAACACATTTTCCAGATGTAGATGAAGATGGACAAAAAGAGCAACCTGCCTCGGTTAGAATCAGAAGGTTTCTTGGCCTCCAGTGTTACCTGTCAACCTAAAACCACAAAGGTAGACTCCAGAGGGGGAAAGAGAAAACCTGAGATGAGCTCAAGTACGTATGTTATATTAAAGCACATCTTTTTCTGGAGGTTTGAAGACATTGGTCCTCTACAAGGATGAAAGTAGACCAAAAAATCACCAAAAGTGTTTTCAAATTACAAATGATCCTACCTCCCACACAGGAATGTGTATCAGAAATTGGCGGGGGGGGGCTTCCCTGGTGGCGCAGTGGTTGAGAGTCCGCCTGCCGATGCAGGGGACACGGGTTCGTGCCCCGGTCTGGGAAGATCCCACATGCCACGGAGCTGCTAGGCCCGTGAGCCATAGCCACTGAGCCTGCGTGTCTGGAGCCTGTGCTCAGAAACGGGAGAGACCATAACAGTGAGAGGCCCGCATACCGCAAAAAAAAAAAAAAAAAAAAAAAAAAAGAAATTGGGGGATGGGAGATGGGGATAAGAAGGAAAATGACAGGGACTTCCCTGGTGGCACAGTGGTTAAGAATCCGCCTGCCAATGCAGAGGACACGGGTTCGAGCCCTGGTCCGGGAAGATCCCACATGCCGCGGAGCAACTAAGCTAATGCACCACAACTACTGAGCCTGCGCTCTAGAGCCCGTGAGCCACAACTACCGAAGCCCGCGTGCCTAGAGCCCATGCTCCGCAACAAAAGAAGCCATCACAAGGAGAAGCCCTCGCACCACAACAAAGAATAGCCCCCGCTCACCGCAACTAGAGAAAGCCTGCGTGCAGCAATCAACACCCAACACAGCCATAAATGAATGAATGAATGAATGAATGAATGAAGACACTGGTATATGTTAGTACTAAGGAGGGGGTTTAAAAAGTGGCTCTGATTATTATGGTTGTTTCACAGTATTAATATCTTAATCATATATATATTTTTTAAGATGCAAGCTTTTGAAGAAGACCTATATGTGTGTGTGTGTGTGTGTATACATATATATGTATGTGTGTGCATATATATACACACATACAATATACACACATACATACGATTTCATTTATTTTAAAAAGTTCCTACTTAAAGGTACATTTAATCTATCACTTTTTCTCTGACATTGAAAGAAATGAAAAGAAAAATTTCAAGTTTACAAGAAAAAGACAATGACTGCCTTCCTCTTGCTCCCTCTTCTCGTCCTTTGATGTCTCACACTGGAGATTGTCTTTTGTCTTCATCCTGAACTGACCTTTCAACCTGGATCAGATTTATAGAAAACAACAATAAAACTCATTTTCCTACCCTGGCCCCTTTATTTCCATCTGTAGAGGAGTAAGGTCAATGTCCCAATGGACATGTCACCACAGTAACTCTTTTTTTTTTTAGTTCTTTTTTTAACCACAGTAACTCTTAACCACTGCATATCTTCTGTTCTCATAACATGAAACTTTGAGTGATTAAACAACTATTCCTTGTTTCTCCAACACAAAATGCTGTCACAACACATGAAAATGTCACAATCCACTGACAGTACAAATTATTAAATCAGTATCTAAAATCTCAGCAAACATCACACTATTTAGTGTAGGTTAATTCCTATTACCTGAACTTTGTAACCATTAATACAAATTCAACTTTATATAGAATGGGTGAAATTCGTCATTTGTTAGGATTATCGAATTACCTACTGGTAGAAAGATTTTTGTTGTAATCAGAATCTTCACAAAGACCACATTCAGAAAGGTAAATGATTCTGATGCCTATGCAAAAAAAGATGTATTTATAGATACGGAATAACAGGAACCATGGAGAAATGTAAATGGCTATGTCTGGTGGAATTGTGGGCATGTGATGTTATAAAATAATAAAAACATTTTTTAAAACTTTTAATATTTGTTACTCCCTCCTCACAGGATTGGCAAATACACACACAGGCTTTATGTGTACAATAAGTATGTGTACATATATAAATTTTTATAGCTGTATCCATAGTACCACAGCACAAAGGTAAACTGCTGGCATGCTGCTAGACAGCAAACATTAGTATTCCAGACTGTGTACTAGATCACTGAATTCATCATACTTGGCCCCAACTTACATGTCTGAAAATTCAGTAACTTGAATTTTTATCCATAAACCTGAAATTCACTGGGTGCTCCCACTTTATGATCATAAAAATATTTTAAAAGATTCAATTTTGCTAATGATTCTTAATCTATTTCTAATCTTTGTTTCCTGTCTTTAGAATACCTCCTCATTAATGACAAAGCAGTCATTCAATTTCCCAGGCATGGGGTAGGGACATAATATTTAAAATTATCTTTTAATTTAGAAAAATAGCAGAGGTTTCCTAAAAGTCTTAGATTAAGGTGCCAATTTCTTCTGACAGGCTATGCAGGGAAAGAGGCTAGAAGAATTACCATCAAAGTGTTAACAGAATGCTTTTTATTTCTTGATGCTTTGAAAAATTGTTTATAAGAATAATTTTTTTCAAAAACAATACCTCTTAAAAAATAACTGCTCACCTGAATTTTAGACTGTAACTTAAAGTAAGTTTTCCTGTTTTTCCTCTATTTCCCATTTGCTTACTATCATTGACCAAGAAGTCCTATGATAAACTTACACCTCAGAAAAAATTTCTAGATGCTGACACAAAAGAGAGGATACGAACAGAATGACCAGGAACAAAAACCAGGAGATAAAAATGTAAGAGTTGGAAGGGATTACAGAAATGATATAACCATAGCCTGAGTCTCCACTGTGACACCTGGACAGGTGGCATCCACTCTTTCTTAACACAGAAAATGTGATTTTAGCACAAAACATCAACTTTCTTAGTGTTCAGAAAACTCCAACGGAAAGTTTTTCCATGTATCTTTCATCCACTGGACTTAGATCTGCCAAATGTTATAACAAAGAATAAACTTAACCCAGTTCATCAATGACTCCCGTTCAAGAACTACAAGATAACTATAACATATTCTTTTCTCCTGGCTTAACAGCTTCAATCCTTAGACTCATTCATCCGTCAGGCTATGTTTCCACTATTCACCATCCTGTTTCCCTCCTCTGGCTGCTCTCATTAATACCCTTCTTGATGACAGCCCTGACTAAAATCGTCTAAGTGAAAGTTTTCTAGCCTAAAATGGAACAAAACTGGCATGCGCATGTATCCTGGATACTGCTTCGTTTATTAATGCAGTCTAAGAACAAATCAGCTCAAGTGGTGAACCCTTCAAACCATTAAGTGAATTCTGACACTTCAAAGAGTTTCTATCAGGAATGGCCATTAATTTATGGAATGTCACCATCTATTAAAATGACTATATACAGTCATCCCTTGGTATCTACAGGGTATTGGTTCCAAGGACTCTCCCACCCCCCACAGATACCAAAACTCATGGATGCTCAAATCCCTTATATAAAATGGTGTAGTACTTGCATATCCCCCATATACTTTAAATCATCTCTAGATTACCTTATAGTACTTAAAACAATGTAAATGCTATGTAAATAGTTGCTGGCAGCAAAGAGCAAATTTTGCTTTTTGGAACTTAAAAAAAAATTTTCCCCAAGTATTTATGATGATCCATGGTTACCTGAATCCATGGATATAGAGGGCTGACTTCTTGTCCTATGACAAGATCCATTTTATCAATGTATTTCCTAACAATAAAGCATTCTTAGATAAACCCTACTTGGTGGTAATGAATGTCATTTTAATGTATTATTAAATAATTTACTAAGACTGAATTCAGAATTTTCACTGAACTTCCTAACTTCCTGTTTCATAATGGTTCTTCTCTTTTGGCTGTTAATGCGTAAGTCTAGTTTGGGTATTAAGAGTTATGTCAACTTTGTGGAATGAGCTGGGAAGCTGCAATTTACAGACATTTTAAACCAAAATTTTCATGTGTTGCTGGTTTAGTCAAAAGTTTCTACCTTATACTCACAATGTTAGTTTTTATTTTCTTTTTAACCTCGATGAGGAGACTTACATCTATCTCTACGGTAGCTGACCGCAGGTGTGAACTGTCCTGATTCCTCTGCATGTTGAAGTCATTTCAAGATTGTCACCCAATGTACGTGCCACTCCTCCAGTTCTAAGTCCTCATCAAGTATTGGTAAAAATATGCGAAAGGAACATAGAGGGTAGACCCTTATGGCGAGCCACCAGAGACACCCTCTATGATTACAGTAACTCATGAGTCCATATCACTACGCACAACCCTTCAACCTGGCAGGAAACCATCTAACTATAATACTGCGCAACCTATGTTTTTCCAGCATATTCTAAAGAGTTTCATTAGAGAGTAAAATCTGGAAATACCACATCTAAGTATTCATTCCCATGATTCTCCACTTTAGTAAACATTTCAAAATTACATTTTCATTTTTTATTATTTAAATGCTAGAAGTGCCAAACAAATTGTCTGAAAGGAACAATAAATGATGAGCATACCCCCCAAAAATCCCACTTGAAATACTTATTCCATTTTCTGTTCCACTAAAAAAACAAACAAACAAACAAAAAATACCCTTACTGTGATACGTAAATCACATCTGGAAATATAAGCATTTTAACAGTGAAGAAGGCAGCACAAAATGCTTAATTCTCCTGGTTTCAAAAGTAACTATAAAAAAAGAATGTTTCAAAAGTGCACCGAGAATGTAACTCCACTTGTATAAAATGTCTAGAAAAGGCAAATTTATAGAGATAAAAAGAAGATCAATGGTTGCCTAGATTTGGGGTGTGCATCAGGATTAAGTGCAAATGAACATGAGAGATGTTTACTGGCTGTTCAGAATATTCTACAACTGAATTGTGATGATGACTATACAACCCTATGAATTTACTAAAATCACTGAACTGTGCAATTGAATACTTAAGATGGGAGAATTTTATGGTATATAAATTATACCCCAATAAAGCCATTAGAGAAAAGAAGTGCTATGAGAAGCCAAAAGGTAAGGCTGGCATACTCAAGTTTGAAACAATATGTTCATGGATGTCAAGAGAACCTGCTGCTACTTTCCTGCAGGTTCCAAAATCTCTAAGAAGCACCTATTGCTAAATACTCAAACCTGTCACTCACTACATGTCAGCAACAGCTTCTGCCAGATGACTCATAAATAAACGCTAGACTGCATTTACTAGCCCATATTTTGCCCTGGAGAGGGTGAGAAGGGAAGGCAATCAATTGTTTACTGAGACAATGACCATCTGGTTGACACTGAGGCTGAGCTCTTTCATTATCTTATTGAAACCTGAATTTAATCTTATGAGGTAGGCATTATTTAACCCCATTGTACAGAACAGGAAAAGGAGGCTCAAACAAGTTAAATATTTCAACCAAGATCACAGAATGAGTAAGCAATGGTGTCAAAACTGGAATCTACACTTGTCAGATTCCCAATTCCACACACTCGGCTTCCTCATGTTGGTCTGTGATGCCAAATTTACTCCTTCCAAATAGATTCAAGAAAATAACAAAAAGTATCAAATTTGAAATAAATATTTAGACATGAGAAGATTTCAACTCTCACTTCCCAAAGATGGGAATATATTCTTCATCAAAATTTGCTTTCCTATAAACAACATGCTCACTTGAAAATATTTCAACTGAACAAAAGGCAAATTAAAATAGCCCTATATGGTTATGCAACTCTCAAAGAGACATTTACAAACTTATCCCAAGAATAGTTAGTTCCAAGTGTAATAAACAATAGTGAACTATAAATTAACAAACCCTTTGGTTGGGCTGCTTTGTGTTTCTGACATAAAGATGCATTTCCTTTTGGCAGGAGGGTCTTCCTCTTCATCAGAAGAGCTTTCTATTGTTAAGTCAATGACATCCACTTTCTTCTTGCTTGCCTCATTGGCTACAGTCACTGAACAAGGCTTACTGAGGACACCTGCAGCTGCAAGTAGGGAACAGAGGGGCAAAAAAGTCAAAGGTGTAACACGAGCTCTAACCATAAGAGTTTTAACTGTGTAGCACATCCTGGAGAATACACAGCCAATAAAGCCCATACTCTGTCCCACGGACAGAGACCAACTCTCTAACTCCAGTCATCTGTCTATAAAATGACTGCTTACCTAGAGAGACAGGGTGAGCGCTATGCCTTGTGAGAAGCGAAAGCCTCTTTCAGATGGCACACTCCGCGTTATCTCCCCAGTACTGCGACAGATTTGCACAGATACTGCACCTCACGCTGTCTCCCTAGGTGAGGACTCATGTTATACAGACATCCGGAGTTAAGGGGCTGGTCTCTGGCCATGGACAAGAGTATGTAGCTTTACTGGCTGTGTATTCTCACAGACATGCGGTAGGGTTAAGTCAGAATCATACTTCCTATCTAGCAAAGCAGTGGTGCTCACATCAAAGAATATATAAGCTCTGCACCATAAGCAAGAACTTGGTAAAATTTTCACCTTGATAAGTGGAAAAAACCCCAAACATCTCACTTAAGTTACTCAGACATTTAAAGTTTTTCTTACCAGCTATCTACTTAGGTTCTCCTTTCTGCCCACTACAATAGTCTCACATGATATGTTAACTCACCATTTCAAAGAGTGGTGAGTTGACTCACCATTCTACTACAATCTATTTAGTAGAAAATGCATGCTACTTGATAATGGAAAAGCAGCAGCAACTAATTAACTAAATCACTACTTTTCTCAAGGATGAGGAAAACCCTGATCATTCCACCCATAGGTTCAGTAACAATCACAGGAGAATGATTAATATTGACATAAATCCTTTACTTTTTCCTCTCTTCTTACTCTGAATGCCTATTATTCATTACATTATTAGAATGTTAAATACAGTCAGCACAAAACTCAAATGCAGTGACTGGACTATGCCAGATAAAAAGAAACTAAGTTCACCTATCAGTTTCAATTTCTCAAACAGCCTTTATTTTCCCCACTCAGGGTAGACAGCACAGGGAGTTGAAGGTTGAGTATAATTCCTAGGTAACCAAGGCAAGAGTCAAATTTCTTCCCACAAGGCAATGGAAACAATTAGTTCACTTCTTTACCAACTAACCTATGACCATCTTCCCCCACCCTCCATTAATGGATGATACAGCCTCTCTAACCACACCTCCACCTGGGGTTCCTCCAACAGGTGCTCTAAAAATAATTTTGAGGGACCTCCTTGGCAGTCCAGTGGTTAAGACTCCGTGCTCCCAATGTAGGGGACATGGGTTCGATCCCTGGTCAGGGAACTAAGATCCCGCATGCTGCACAGTGTGCAAAATAAATAATTTTTTATAATTTTTAAAATGAAAAGTTCCAAATAAGTGTCCATAGAAATGTCATTTATAATTTTTCGTGTTGTAACAAGCACCATATATTAAAATGATTTTAAAGAACACAAGTAACAAATGTTGGAGAGGATGTGGAAAAAAGGGAACTCTTGTGCACTGTTGGTAGGAATGTAAACTGGTGCAGCCACAGTGGAAAACAATATGGCAGTTTCTTAAAACATTAAAAATATAACTACCATATATGACCCAGCAATTCCACTCCTGGGTATATATCCAAAGAAAACCAAAAACACTAATTCGAAAAGATACATGCACCCCCAATGTTCATAGCAGCATTATTTACAAATGCCAAGATATGGGAGCAACCTAAGTGTCAACAGATGAATGGATAAAGACAGTGTGGTATATATATGTATTAATATATACAATGGAATATTACTCAGCCATAAAAAAGAACAAAATTTTGCCAGCTGCAGGAACATGAATGGACTTGGAGAGCATTATGCTGAGTGAAATAAGTCAGACAGAGAAAGACAAATACTATATGATATGACTTATATGTGGAATCTTAAAAATATAACAAACTAATGAATATAACAAAAAAGAAGCAGACTCACAGAGACAGAGAACAAACTAGTGGTGACAAGTGGGGAGAGTGAAGAGGGGAGGGGCATTATTACAGGGGTGGCGAAGCAGGAGATACAAATTATTAGCTATAGGATAAGCTACAGGATGTGTTGTATGACACAGGAAATATAGCCAATATCTTACAATAACTATAAATGGCGTATAACCTTTAAAAATTGTGAGTCACTACACTGTACACCTATAACTTCCATAATATTGTAGAGCAACTATACTTCAATAAAAAATAATAAAATGATTTAGGTGATTGTTTTATTTACTTTATATATGAAAAATATACTATGAAAAAACTGATTATAATGTGGTATAAACTTTAGCACACTTAAGAATAAAAACCATTTGGGAGAAATTACATATGTAATAGATGATCAAAAGATAAAGTGAGCAAACTGAGCTCCAAATGGTAGCTCTAATGGCCAAAGTTAACGCTAACGATAACATCACACAAGTCTCATCGTTTTGCTCTCTGCTGCCATTCTGCACATACTTTCTATTTTTGTACATGGTTGGCTGGATACTTTCATAGCTTCTTTCTTCGGTCTCATTGGGCACCAAGAACCATCTTCTTGGAATTTGATCTCATCCACATCAGAACAGTCATTGAGAATTTCCATAAAAAGCCTATAAACCAAGTAAGAAGTACAGAAATGGAATCAAATGGCTCTGTTCAAAGGTGAAATGAAGTAACACATTTTACCTTGGAGACAAAAGTAATGCTTTTTGTTTGTTTTGGCCCTAGGCTTTAGCTGTTTAACGGGCAACAGAAGAGTTAAGTGACTTACTGAATATCATCTTAAAAATCAGTGATTAAACAGAAATAGACACCTGGAACCTTCTTGCAGGGATTGGCAGTAAAGAAACCACCCTCAGGGACTTCCCTGGTGGTCCAGTGCTGGTAAGTCCGCCTTCCGATACAGGGGACACGGGTTCCATCCCTGGTTGGGGAGCTAAGAGCCACATGCTGCGGGCAACTAGGCCTGTGCACCACAACTACTGAGATTGCACACCTCAACAAGAGAGCCCACGTGCCACCAACTACAGAGTCCATGTACCCTGGAGCCCACACACCACAACTAGAGACAGAAAACGTGCACTCCACAACTAGAGAGAAGCCCATGCACCGCAAAAAAAAAAAAAAAAAAAAAAAAGATCCCACATGCCACAACAAAGACCCAATGCAGCCAAAAAAAAAAAAAAAAAACACAACCCTCAACATAACACATAAACTAAACATAAAAATTATTGGGTTCATGGCTTCCGGGAAGATAGAGGAAGAGTAAGACGCAGATATCACCTTCCTCCCCGCAGATACACCAGAAATACATCTACACGTGGAGCAACTCCTACAGAACACCTACTGAACGCTGGCAGAAGACCTCAGACCTCCCAAAAGGCAAGAAACCCCACCACCACCACCACGTACCTGGGTAGGGAAAAAGAAAAAAGAATAAACAGAGACAAAAGGATAGGAACGGGACCTGCACCAGTGGGAGGGAGCTGTGAAGGAGGAAAGGTTTCCACACACTAGGAAGCCCCTTTGCGGGCGGAGACTGCGGGTGGCAGAGGGGGAAAGCTTCGGAGCCGTGGAGGAGAGCGCAGCCACAGGGGTGCGGAGGGCAAAGCAGAGAGATTCCTGCACAGATGATCGGTGCCGACGGGCACTCACCAGCCCAACCGGCACTCACCAGCCCAAGAGGCTTGTCTGCTCACCTGCCGGGGCAGGCGGGGCTGGGGGCTGGGGGCTGAGGCTCCGGCTTCGGTCTGAGCTCTGGGAGAGGACTGGGGTTGGCGGCGTGAACACAGCCTGAAGGGGTTAGTGCACCATGGCTAGCCGGGAGGGAGTCCGGGAAAAGTCTGGAGCTGCCAAAGAGGCAAGAGACTTTTTCTTCCCTCTTTGTTTCCTGGTGCTCCAGATGAGGGGATTAAGAGCGCTGCTTAAAGGAGCTCCAGAGACGGGCGCGAGCCGCGGCTATCAGCGCGGACCCCAGAAACGGGCATGAGACACTAAGGCTGCTACTGCTGCCACCAAGAAGCCTGTGTGCGAGCACAGGTCACTATCCACGCCCCCCTTCCGGGGAGCCTGTGCAGCCCGCCACTGCCAGGGTCCCGTGATCTAGGGACAAATCCCCCGGGAGGACGCATAGTGCGCCACAGGCTGATGCAACGTCACGCCGGCCTCTGCCGCCACAGGCTCGCCACACACTCCGTGCCCCTCCCTCCCCCCGGCCTGAGTGAGCCAGAGCCCCTGAATCGGCTCCTTTAACCGAGTCCTGTCTGAGCGAAGAAAAGACGCCTCCAGCGACCTGCATGCAGAGGCGGGGCCAAATCCAAAGCTGAACCCTGGGAGCTGTGAGAACAAAGAGAAAGGGAAATCTCTCCCAGCAGCCTCAGAAGGGCGTATTAAAGCTCCACAATCAACTAGATGTACCCTGCATCTGTGGAATACATGAATAGACAACAAATCATCCCAAATTGAGGAGGTGGACTTTGAGAGCAAGATTTATGATTTTTTCCCCTTTTCCTCTTTTTGTGAGTGTGTATGTGTATGCTTCTGTGTGATATTTTGTCTGTAAAGCTTTGCTTCCACCATTTGTCCAAGGGTTCTATCCATCCGTTTGTTTTTAATTTTTTTCTTAATAATTACTTTTTATTTTAATAACTTTATTTTATTTTACTTTATCTTCGTTCTTTCTTTCCTTCCTTCCCTCCTTTAGACAACGAATCATCCCAAATTGAGGTGGACTTTGAGAGCAAGATTTATGATTTTTTCCGCTTTTCCTATTTTTGTGAGTATGTATGTGTATGCTTCTGTATGAGATTTTGTCTGTATACTTTTGCTTCCACCATTTGTCCTAGGGTTCTATCCGTCCCTTTTTTTTCCTCTTAATTATTTTTTTATTTTAATAACTTTATTATATTTTATCTTATTTTATTTTACTTTATCTTCTTTCTTTTTTTCCTTCCTTCCTTCCCTCCCTCCTTTCTTTCTCTCTCTCTCTCTCTCTCTCTTTCTCTTCCTTTCTTTCTTTCTACTTTTTCTCCCTTTTATTCTGAGCCATGTGGATGAAAGGCTCTTGGTGCTGCAGCCAGGAGTCAGTGCTGTGCCTCTGAGGTGGGAGAGCCAACTTCAGGACACTGGTCCACAAGAGACCTCCCAGCTCCACATAGTATCAAACAGCGAAAACCTCCCAGAGATATCCATCTCAACACCAGCACCCAGCTTCACTCAACGACCAGCAAGCTCAGTGCTGGTCATCCTATGCCAAACAACTAGCAAGACAGGAACACAACCCCATCCATTAGCAGAGGGGCTGCCTAAAATCATAATAAGTCCACAGACACCCCAAAACACACCACCAGACGTGGACCTGCCCACCAGAAAGACAAGATCCAGCCTCATCCACCAGAACACAGGCACTAGTCCCCTCCACCAGGAAGCCTACACAACCCACTGAACCAACCTTAGCCACTGGGGACAGACACCAAAAACAACAGGAACTACAAACCTGCAGCCTGCAAAAAGGAGACCCCAAATACAGTAAGATAAGCAAAATGAGAAGACAGAAAAACACACAGCAGATGAAGGAGCAAGAAAAAACCCCACCAGACCTAACAAATGAAGAGGAAATAGGCAGTCTACCTGAAAAAGAATTCAGAATAATGATAGTAAAGATGATCCAAAATCGTGGAAATAGAATAGACAAAATGCAAGAAACATTTAACAAGGACCTAGAAGAACTAAAGGTGAAACAAACAACAGTGACCAACACAATAAATGAAATGAAAAATACTCTAGATGGGATCAATAGCAGAATAACTGAGGCAGAAGAACGGATAAGTGACCTGGAAGATAAAATAGTGGAAATAACTACTGCAGAGCAGAATAAAGAAAAAAGAATCAAAGGAACTGAGGACAGTCTCAGAGACCTCTGGGACATTAAACGCACCAACATTCGAATTATAGGGGTTCCAGAGGAAGAGAAAAAGAAAGGGGCTGAGAAAATATTTGAAGAGATTATAGTTGAAAACTTCCCTTATATGGGAAAGAAAAGAGTTAATCAAGTCCAGGAAGCACAGAGAGTCCCATACAGGATAAATCCAAGGAGAAATACGCCAAGACACATATTAATCAAACTGTCAAAAATTAAATACAAAGAAAACATATTAAAAGCAGCAAGGGAAAAATAACACACAAGGGAATCCCCATAAGGTTAACAGCTGATCTGTAGCAGAAACTCTGCAAGCCAGAAGGGACTGGCAGGACATATTTAAAGTGATGAAGGAGAAAAACCTACAACCAAGATTACTCTACCCAGCAAGGATCTCATTCAGATTTGATGGAGAAATTAAAACCTTTACAGACAAGCAAAAGCTGAGAGAGTTCAGCACCACCAAACCAGCTCTACAACAACTGCTAAAGGAACTTCTCTAGGCAAGAAACACAAGAGAAGGAAAAGACGTACAATAATGAACCCAAAACAATTAAGAAAATGGGAATAGGAACATACATATAGATAATTACCTTAAATGTAAATGGACTAAATGCTCCCACCAAAAGACACAGATTGGCTGAATGGATACAAAAACAAGACCCATATATTTGCTGTCTAAAAGAGACCCACTTCAGACCTAGAGACACATACAGACTGAAAGTAAGGGGATGGAAAAAGATATTTCATGCAAATGGAGATCAAAAGAAAGCTGGAGTAGCAATTCTCATATCAGACAAAATAGACTTTAAAATAAAGACTATTAGAAGAAACAAAGAAAGACACTACATAATGATCAAGGGATCAATCCAAGAAGAAGATATAACAATTGTAAATATTTATGCACCCAACATAGGAGCACCTCAATACATAAGGCAAATACTAACAGCCATAAAAGCAGAAATCAACAGTAACACATTCATAGTAGGGGACTTTAACACCCCACTTTCACCCATGGACAGATCATCCAAAATGAAAATAAATAAGGAAACACAAGCTTTAAATGACACATTAAACAAGATGGACTTGATATTTATAGGCCACTCCATCCAAAAACAACAGAATACACATTTTTCTCAAGTGCTCATGGAACATTCTCCAGGAGAGATCATATCTTGGGTCACAAATCAAGCCTTGGTAAATTTAAGAAAACTGAAATTGTATCAAGTATCTTTTCCAACCACAACGCCATGAGACTAGATATTACAGGAAAAGATCTGTAAAATATACAAACACATGGAGGCTAAACAGTACACTACTTAATAATGAAGTGATCACTGAAGAAATCAAAGAGGAAATAAAAAAATACCTAGAAACAAATGACAATGGAGACACAATGACCCAAAATCTATGGGATGCAGCAAAAGCAGTTCTAAGGGGGAAGTTTATAGCAATACAAGCCCACCTTAAGAAGCAGGAAACATCTCGAATAAACAATCTAACCTTGCACCTCAAGCAATTAGAGAAAGAAGAACATAAAAACCCCAAAGCTAGCAGAAGGAAAGAAATCATAAAAATCAGATCAGAAATAAATGAAAAAGAAATGAAGGAAACAATAGCAAAGATCAATAAAACTGAAAGCTGGTTCTTTGAGAAGATAAACAAAATAGGTAAACCACTAGCCAGACTCATCAAGAAAAAAAGGGAGAAGACTCAAATCAATAGAATTAGAAATGAAAAAGTGGAAGTAACAACTGACACTGCAGAAATAAAAAAGATCATGAGAGATTACTACAAGCAACTCTATGCCAATAAAATGGACAATCTGGAAGAAATGGACAAATTCTTAGAAATGCACAGCCTGCCAAGACTGAATCAGGAAGAAATAGAAAATATGAACAGACCAATCACAAGCACTGAAATTGAAACTGTGATTAAAAATCTTCCAACAAACAAAAGCCCAGGACCAGATGGCTTCACAGGCGAATTTTATCAAACATTTAGAGAAGAGCTAACACCTATCCTTCTCAAACTCTTCCAAAATATAGCAGAGGGAGGAACACTCCCAAATTCCTTCTACGAGGCCACCATCACCTTGATACCAAAACCAGACAAGGGTGTCACAAAGAAAGAAAACTACAGGCCAATATCACTGATGAACATAGATGCAAAAATCCTCAACAAAATAGTAGCAAACAGAATCCAACAGCACATTAAAAGGATCATACACCATGATCAAGTGGGGTTTATCCCAGGAATGCAAGGATTCTTCAATATACGCAAATCTATCAATGTGATAAACCATATTAACAAATTGAAGGAGAAAAACCGTATGATCATCTCAATAGATGCAGAGAAAGCTTTTGACAAAATTCAACACCCATTTATGATAAAAACCCTGCAGAAAGTAGGCATAGAGGGAACTTTCCTCAACATAATAAAGGCCATACATGACAAGCCCACAGCCAACATCGTCCTCAATGGTGAAAAACTGAAAGCATTTCCACTAAGATCAGGAACAAGACAAGGTTGCCTACCCTCACCACTCTTATTCAACATAGTTTTGGAGTTTTAGCCACAGCAATCAGAGAAGAAAAGGAAATAAAAGGAATCCAAATCGGAAAAGAAGTAAAGCTGTCACTGTTTGCTGATGACATGATACTATACATAGAGAATCCTAAAGATGCTACCAGAAAACTACTAGAGCTAATCAATGAATCTGGTAAAGTAGCAGGATATAAAATTAATGCACAGAAATCTCTGGCATTCCTATATACCAATGATGAAAAATCTGAAAGTGAAATCAAGAAAACACTCCCATTTACCACTGCAACAAAAAGAATTAAATATCTAGGAATAAACCTACCTTAAGGAGACAAAAGACCTGTATGCAGAAAATTATAAGACACTGATGAAAGAAATTAAAGATGAAACAGATGGAGAGATATACCATATTCTTGGATTGGAAGAATCAACATTGTGAAAATGACTCTACTACCCAAAGCAATCTACAGATTCAATGCAATCCCTATCAAATTACCACTGGCATTTTTCACAGAACTAGAACAAAAAATTTCACAATTTGTATGGAAACACAAAAGACCCTGAATAGCCAGAGCAATCTTGAGAACGAAAAACGGAGCTGGAGGAATCAGGCTCCCTGACTTCAGACTATACTACAAAGCTACAGTAATCAAGACAGTATGGTACTGGCACAAAAACAGAAAGATCAGTGGAACAGGATAGAAAGTCCAGAGATAAACCCACGCATATATGGACACCTTATCTTTGATAAAGGAGGCTTGCCACAACTAGAGAGAGCCCTTGCACAGAAACAAAGACCCAACCCAGCCAAAAATAAATATAAATAAATAAATAAATTTTGGGGAAAAAAAAGACATTTGTAAAAACTTTACCACAAAGAAAATTCTAGGCCCAAATGTCTTCACTAGGAAATGCTACCAAATATTTGAGGATTCATGATACCACTACTTCCCGCTCCCTATATAAGGCCAGCATTACTCTGATACTAAAAACAGACAAAGACAAAACAAGAAAACAACAGACCACTATCTCTCATGAACTTTAGCAAAACAAACCCAACAATAAATATAAAAGATAACAAATCATGACCAAGTGGGATCCATCTCCAGAATGAAAGGTTGTTTAATATTTGAAAGTCAATCAATGCAAATCATCATGTCAACAGACTAGTCAGTTCAAGACAGCAGGACAAAGATATAAAAGGCATCCAGATTAAAAAGGACAAAGTAAGACTGTCTTTATTCCTAAAATATTACTGCCTGTACAGAATATCCTATGTTCTATAACAATGCTATTCGAACTACAAGACGCATTTAGTAAGGTTTCAAGATAGAACATACAAAAATCAACTATATTTCTATATAATACAACTAAAAATATAAAAAACAATACGACATGAGAAATATGAAACAATGGGATAAATCTGACATAAAGCATACAAGACCTATATACTGAAAACCACCAAACATACTGAAACCTAATTAACTAAATAGATATATATCATGTTCATGGATCAGAAGACTAAATATTGTGAACTCACCCTTAACTTATCTATAGATTCAACATTATACAAATCAAAAACCCAGATTTGTTTTCTAATTGACAAGCTGATTCTAAAATATGCAATGAAATGCAAAATATGTACAATTGTCAAAATAATTTTGAAAAAGAATGAAGTTAGAAGTCCCACATTACCCTGATTTCCAGACAGTGCAGTACTGACATAAATATAGACAAATCAATGGAACAAAGTTCAGAGATAAATCCACATATATATGGCCGACTGATTTTTGAAAAGAAGGTGCAAAGGCAATTCAATGAGGAAAATACAATCTTTTCACCAATGTGGCAGAACAACTCCATGACTGTTTGCCAAAAACAAAAATGAAGCTAAAACCCTGCTTCTTATCTCACACCATATACAAAAATTAACTTGAAGTAGATAACAGATCTAAGTATAAAATTAAACTACAGAACTTCTAAAGCAAGCAAGGAGAAAATTTTTCTGACCTTAGGTTAGGAAAAAATGTCTTAATATGATATCAAAAGCACAGTACATAAAAGAAAGCCTTGATAAACTGGCCTTAATCCAAGAACTTTTTCTCTTTGAAAGACACTATTAAGAGACTGAAAAGAGGAAATGGCAGAAAACATTAGCAAACTACAGATCTGATAACGGACTTACATCCATAATATATAAAGAACTATCAAAACTCAGTAATATGAAAAACAAACAACCCAGCTGAAAAATGGGCAAAAGTTTAAGCAGTCACTTCACCAAAGATGACACACAGATGGCAAATAAACACACAAGAAGATGCTCAATACAGTCATAACGGAAATGCAAATCAAATCCACAATGGGGTACCACCATATACCACTAGAATGTCTAAAATTTAAAAAACTAACCATACCAAACGTTGATGAGAATGTGGAGCAACTGGAACTCTCATATACTGCTAGTGGGAATATAAAAGAGTACAACCACTTTGGAAAACAGTTTGGTAATTTATTAAAAAATTAAGCATACACCTAGTATGTGACCAGGGATTCCACTCGTAAGTACTTACCCCAGGTAAATTAAAACATCAGTCCACACAGAGACCTGGACATGAATGTTCTTAGCAGCTTTATTTGCAAGAACCCCAAACCAGAAGGAACGCATAAACAAGTGAATTGATAAACTGTGGGATATCTGTACAATGGAATGCTATTCAGGAATAAAAATGAAAAAACTATTGGTACATGCAGCAACGTGGACAAATCTCAAAGCAAGCATACTGAATAAAAATAAGCTAGACAAAGGAAGCAGACACTTTATGATTCTATTCATACAAAATTCTAGAAAATCCAAAACAATCTGTAGCAGCAGAAAGCATACCAGTGTTTGACTGAGGATACAGTGAAAGAAAGAGATTAGGAAGATACATGAGAAAACTTTAGGTAGGACAGATATATTCATTATCTTATTATAATGATATTACAGGTGTATACTGGGTCAAAATGTACCAAACTGTACACTTTAAATATGGGCAGTTCTTATATCTCGATAAAACTGATAAAAACAAATAAGGAAAAATGCTACCTTCATTAGAATATGTAATACTTTAAATATGTATTTTCCCTAATTATATGAAAAACATAATTCCAATCAAAATCCAAACAGGATTTCTTTGTGTAATTTAAGGATGCTTTTATTCAAGTGAATATGGCAAACTGTAATAAGTCAAGAAAATTCTGAAACATAGGCCTAAGAGATATTAATGAATAACAGAAATCCAATAATTAAAATAGTTTTGTACTGGCCAATACTTTGATCAATGGCACAAATACCAGTTCAGAAATGACACTTGAGTACAAAAAATGTTTTAAATGATGGAGGCAGTGTCTTAAGCCCATGGGAGAGATTACTCATTAAGTGTTGGTGAGATTACTGACCAACCTTCAGGTGGAAGGGTGGAGTAATGGGATCACCTATTCGCTACCCTAAAGTTTCTCCCCTATCCCCAATTTTTTCACATAGTTCCATTCTTTACCTTCATAGCGCTTAACAGAATATGCAGTTCTTTACTGTCTCCCACTCTCGAAGTGCTCTGTTTACCATTTTAGATCTAGTATCTGACACACAGCCAGTATTTAATAAGTATTATATTGAATGAATTCGTGAAGGAATGCATGATGGAATAAAGAACTGCATGAATGGAAGGGGAAAAAAAAATGAAATCTTAAAAGTACCTGACAAAAAAACAAGTGAATGCTCATATAAAATCTCTGGGACTTTCTAAAACACATTAAAGACAGAAAACCAAAATGAAGAGACAGACTTGATGGAATAAAAATTTAAAGTTTCTGAATGAGAAAAATGTCACAATACAATCAGAAGGCAAACTGGGAAAATATATTTAGCACATATAAACAGAGAAATTAATATCCTCAGTATATAATGAGCATTTATAAGTCAGTAAGAAAAAGATGAACCACAAAGGAAAAAAAACATTAAGTGACAATTCATAAAAAGTATTATAACAACCAATATAAGGATGAAGATAATAATTGATAATTATTGATAACTGATAATTCTTACAATAAATAAAAATCAAAACAATAAGATATCTTTTCAACTAGAAAACTAGTAAAGGCATTTTAAAAATAAGATTTAATATGATAAGCTTGGTAAGAAGACTGAGAAGTGGGCTTCCAATACACTACTGGCAGGAGAGTGAAATGACAACTAGGAGCGTAAAATCGTTTACTCCTCCTGGGAGGCATCTTGGTAATAAATAGTAAAAGTCTTAAAATTATATATTCTCTTTTATTCAGCATTTCAATTTCTAAGAGCTTAAGGAAAAAAACCCTGTCTAAACGAGCAAACAAAAGCTTCAAAAATGTTCATATCACAAGGTAAAACAGAAAGAGTGGCAACCATGTAGGCTATAATATTGGGTTGGCCAAAAAGTTCGTTTGGGTTTTTCCGTAAGATCTTATGGAACTTTTTGGCCAACCCAAGAGGAAAGAAAACAAACAAGCAAACAAACCAAAAAAACCGCTTAAATGATTAGTAATGTACCCACAATGGAACATCAAGTATCTAGGAAACATACCCTAAAATATTATTGGGCAAAGGGACATGACATATGCAACTTAATTCTCAAATGGTTCAAAAGGTTTCTGAAAATAGTAATCTCTTTCTCTCTATATACACACATGCACACACCAAAAATACCTACACATTAAAAGGGAATGTGACAAAACAAATATGGCAGAATGTTAACAACTAACACATTGTGCTACTGTGCAACTTCTTGCTAAGTTTGAAATTATTTCAAAGTAAGTTAAAAAGTAAAAGTTTACAGAGAAAAAAGTCCCATCACTCTTCATTGTCTCATTCCTCTCTACAGTAATACTCTTTTCAAACTGAAAAAAATGCTGAAGTATCTTTAAAGATCTAGGATATTTTTCACTCTACAGAGTGAAAATCATGATGTATATACACATCATTATGCAAAGAGTGATTTCAATCTTTTTAATACATCAATAACAAAATCATCACCATAGGGTGGGATGTTGATGATTTTATTTTAATCTTTTCATTAACTGTATTTCCTAAATGTTAATAGGGGTGCATGTATGATATATGCAATTTTTTTAAACAGTGTTACAGGAAAAAAAGGGTACCTCATTTACTAATAATTAGTTTATATCATTTTCCTTAATTCTGACATACGCAATATGACATGAGAGATAATGCTTAAGAGTCTGGGCTCCAGAGTCAGAAAAACCTGGAAGTGAATTCTAGTTTTAAACTTAACAGCTGCATAACACAACTCTATCTACCCTACCACTTGCTCTGCGGTTTTACACAGACCTGGTTGCTCTTCAAGAAGTTCTAGGTAAGCAAAATGACATCACTAAGTGGATTTTACCCTTTCCTATGGACAATGAAATATGATCATGAAAAGCAAAAATAAAAGGAAACTACTCACCCTCTTGTCCCCAACACAAAGAATATTATAAAGATAAAAGGGCCACTAACTACAGTTTAGAAATAAGATTAAGTATAATTATTATGTTGGGATACACTTACCCATCTAAAATTAGACTTTCATAGGCAGCTTTTTTGTCACACACAGGACAAATCCAGGTGGGCTTCTTCTCATTCATTTGCAGATAAAGGGCAGCATCAAAGCACTGTAGATGTGTACAAGTCACTGCACGGCATGGGATTGTCAGCCTCATTTTTCCTAACTATAGGACAGGGAAGACAACATGGGAAATCATTTCAGAAAAGAGAACAAAGCCTCAAAAGTCATAAAAATGTGAAGAAGTCATACGAGACTAACAAAATGAAAAAGAAACGAAACTAAAACCAGTATTTATTTCCATCAAGATTGCTATATATTTTATTTGTATTCACTGAAGGACGTATAATTTTTAAAAGACCATCTCACTTTCTGAAAGTAGGTAAAACTTGTAAATTCACAGGTAGGAAAAGATATATATACAATGAAAACATGTCTCTTTCTCATCTCTTCCCCTATTTAGAGAGAACCACTGTTATCCATCTCTTGCATGTCCTTTCACAGATGTTCTATGCATAATCAAATGTGTATTTTAAAAAACATATCCCCAGATATGGTGGTGTGCAATTCACACAATTCTGTACTTACATTTAAACTGTCTCCAATCTCATCACGACAAATAATACTGCAATAAATAGCTATGGGATAAATTCCTAAAAGTAAACTTTTTGAGTCAAAGAAAAAGTGTATGATTTTTGTCACAATGACAAACTATCTTCCACAGAGGTTACCTACTGATTTACACATATACATGTATTAATGTGCTTGGTTCCCCTCGACCTTGTCAATATAGCGCTATTGAATCCTTTGACCGCTGCCAATCTGATGGGTGAAAAGTACCCCATTGTAGTTTTGGAATACACTTCTCTTATTATAAGTGAAGTTGAACTGCTGCTGCTGCTTTTTTTTCCTTTTTTTTTTTTTTACTTCTAAGGGTCATTTGTGTTTCCAAGAACTGTCTATTAATAACCTTTTCTCATTTTCCACTTGGTTATTTATCTTTGGTTACCTATATTAATCAGCCTCATGTATGTGATATGAATTGCAAATACATTTTTATATACTTTTTTTCACTTTTGTATAAGCGCATATGTTGATGTTTCAATATACTCTTATAACCTAGTACTCTGTTCAATTCTTATTCCAGTTGGTAGAGGAATACCAACATCAAGACATATACAGCATCCAGATTAGATCAGATCAAGTTTTTCTGTAGAGCCTTTTGAATCTCCCTGTATACTCCCTTTATAGAAAAGATCTCAGTTTATAACCAGCTCTCTTGTTCTGATAGAAAATCTGTTTCTCCGACTACACTCTAAGCCCCACAAGGTCTATGTCACTGTTCACCAGTGTAATCCAAGTGTCACAACACAGTACCAAGCACGCAGCCTATGCTCAGTATTTGTCAGCCAGATGGTAGAATGAATGGAGAAAGTGGGTAAGGGTCAAAGAGAAAGAAAAGGAAGAAGGAAAGACTTCTTTATTTGCACTATAAAGTCTAGAAGAAGTCACAGCTAAACTATAACACTGTTAACTCTGCCTGAGGGGTAGGATTTTTAGAATTTTCCTTTTTTTTTTCTTTTGGTTTATCTGTAATTTCTTTTTGCTAAAATGAACATTTGGTTATTTTATAATTTAAAAAGAAAATAATTATCCAACTCATCATTATAGCAGTAACTAATGCTTATATAGTTGTACCTACATGTTAAGGTATCATGTTGAATACTTTACATTAATCTTCGTGACACTTTACATTTTAACCTAACAACTACACTATACAGTTGATATATATTATCATCCCCATTTTATAATGAGGAAATAGGCAAAAAGAAGCTAACTAAATTGACTAACATTACAAAGTTAGAAAGTGGCAGAGTCAATATTTGAATACAGATGCTCTAACTCCAGAGTCCATACTACCTCTAAGTGTCTAGGATTCTAAAAGAGATTTTGGAAGTTACAGTGATTCATGCAAGTATGCAGCACAATTTAACTATTTAAGATGGAAAAAAAGTGAGAAAAGAATGTGAGGCAATTTCTCTTCTATGATATTTCCCTCTATATTTTCCCTTCCTTTAATAACAAATTATCCCTTAAGTAATGTAGAACCTTACAGCATGCTAAAGACGTTTATGTAAATTTCATACAATTCTCATAACAACCCCATGACTCCAAAAGGACTAGTATCTATATATCTACTTCTGAAATGAAGATGCTGAGGCTACAAGAGGCTAAAAACAATACAATCACTAAGATGCAGTTGCTAGAGCTATAACACAAATCCAAATATTTTTCAATTTCATAAAGACGTTCCTAGTTTTACATTATACATGGTGGTAGTTTTTGGTTTTACTTATCTACCATTTCCTACTTTGCTAAGAGTTTTTGTTCTATAGGAATGGATGTTGACTAAATATCTATTTAGCACCTAATGAGATGATCAGAGAATTTTTTTTCAATTATTATTATAGATAATTTCAACAGATTTTCTGATATAAAACTATACTTGCATTCCTAAGAGGCATCCCTTTGTTATCACATATTATCCTTGAAAAAGAGTACTGGATTCTACTGGCTAGTGTTTTATTTAGGAATTTTCCATCATTGTTTTTTTACATAATCCATGTTTGTAAACAACCCAAATAATCACTAAAAACAGGTGAAAAAAATAAGCTGTACCATACCAATTCAACAAAATACCTAGAGTGGTTAAAATTAGATCTAGACATATTAATATATTTAAGATATACCATTAATTTAAAGACAGTAAACCACTGAACAGTATATATAGCACAATACAGTGCTATATAGATGATTATAGATGATAATATAGTGCATTATAGATGATTATAAACATATGATTATAGATGATTATAAACATATGATTATAAACAGTTAAATCTAGAAAGAAAGATATCATATTATTTAAAATGTTACTTCTGAATAGGTTTTAGTAATTTAAAATTTTCTCTTTTGTTTATTTGAACAACTGTATAATAAAGTAGGCATTATTTGTCAATTTTTTGGATTTGTTTCTTTAAAATAATGTTCTATCTAACTCAACCTACTACGGTTTTTTTAGGCAACCAGATCTCAAACTTTTGGCTTTAGAATCCCTTTACACTCTTCAAAATTGAGAACCTCCAAGAGCTTATATGTATGTAAGTTGTATTTACCAATATTTATTGTATTAGAAATGAAGAGACATTTTTAAAACACAAGAATACACAAGTACACATTCCATCAGCCATCAGAGTAATGACATCAGCCCCTGTCAGGTAACCCCTATCAAATATCACTGTCTACTCATGACAGAATGAGAGCAAGAAAGGGACAAACTGTGTCCTAGTATTATAAATAGTTTTGACTTTCTGGACCTCTTCAAAGAGTCTCAGGGATCCCCAGGTACCCTTGGGCCACAATTTGCAATCTGCTGCTTTTTTCTTTTTCTTCCTCTTCTATGCCATTCTCATCTCTCCTGTAACTGCTTTAGAATTTCCACAGCATAAAGAAACAAAAACATTCAGGACTACAAAAGTTGCTGATCCTAAATTTAATGCTACTCTAGTGTCTTACAAGAGCTAATGAACATTTCCCAAGTTAAAAAAGCATTTATTACTAACTGGCAAAATCTGACCGATTTCCTAATACTGATTATGTAATGTTAATAAAAAAAGATTTGAATGTGCTGAATTCTATTTAGTCAGATGATGGCACTGTTTTGAAATGTATTGATTTTATGAATAAAACGGTATCTAACACCGTAATGCAGCTTTTTTATTAATCAAATATTAAGCAGGTAGTATCCAAATTGATTTTTACTTCATTATAGACTAATTAGTATCTGTCTAAAGAAAGAGTAGGTATAAGCAAAAATGACTCAAATCAGTGGTTCCAAACTATTTGTAGAAGCGGTACCTTTTTTTAAAAAATCTTGAGTCAGAATCAAACAAGACATAAAATCAAACCTGTTTTTCTTTTCTATCCTGGAGCACCCACCTAGCCTACCTCTGCAGGACAGTCCAAAATTCACTAGCTAATATCACTAAGATGGAACTCCTATGTAAAATTCAGATACTGTGTTCAAAAATTTAATTATACACACTCAATCAGATCCCTCTTTAACAGCTGTTGTAAAATTACCTTACTTAGGTCCTAAGGACAGAGGTTTTGAACTGTGCTCTCACTATCCAGATTCATGTCTACTTCAAATCACTTTACAAACCATACTGTGAAATAGAACATTTCTTCCACAACCTTAAGCTATCATTTTCTCTCATTTTTGCCTAATTAACCCATGGTTCACCACTTATCCTTCCAAACGCCTATGATCCTTTTTTTCTTCACCGTTTCCCATCACCACCCCAGATCCTGTGTTATTTCCACAGTCAGCTGGATACACTCCCTCCATTCTGCTATCTTCAACTGATACTAGTATTATCTCTGCCTCTAAAACTACTTTCATCATCTAACTTCTGTCATCTCTGTTAAATTTGATCAAAACACCTGTTTGGTTTTCTGATAACATAGATCACATCCTATAGTTAGCAACCCAATGTTAGGTTAACACTAGTATAGTCTGAAGAGTACCATTCACTCTTTTCTTAGAAAGTGCTCTGAAAAAATCAGGTAGGATGAATACTGAGGAAAGCTCAAAAGATAGTCTCAGAAACAGATCTGTTTTCACTTGTAAGCAGAGAAAGAAAACATTTAATGAACTTAAAACAGAATTTTGTTACTTCATTTCTTCAAATCATTGAAATGTTAGTTTTCTTAAAACTGTCAGTTTTATTAAAATTGACACATGTGAAAGGAACTATTCCCTATTCTTATATAGAAGAAATCCTGACGATGCCAATATACCACTTTCACTATTTTGAATGTCCAAGAATCCAATAGTTTGGTTATTGTTTTGTTTTGGTTGTTGTCATGTAGAACAGCACAGTGTTTGAAGGAAAAAATGGAAAAAAAAATTAAAAACCAGTTCCAAGACAGTAAGACTTACAGAAAATGGAACTGTGCAAACTGTACAACTCCTTAGGTAAATTGTGTAGAAGCGCTTTCGTCCTGATATAATAGTCTGACATACTAAAACAAAAAGGTGACGTGAGTTCCCTTCCCAAATAGTGGTTGTGCTTAGAATACAGCCGGCAATGAACATTTGCTGAATATACTAGAGTTAAATCATAAGAAACTTCCAATATCCAAATTGTTTTTGATGAACAAAATGGCAATTTCATGTGTTCCAATTTAATATCAATCTTAACATGAGAAGGAGGAAAAGGTACTGTGAAGAAATGAACTCAAATGAACTCATGCCCAGCTTGTGAGTAGAGGAGGTCCCAAGCCCCTCTAGGGCCCCTGCCACCACCTCAGGGCATTAATGTCCTCCTGCAGACCTTCTCTGTGTTTCATAAACACACGTTTCCGATTTCGAAGCAATCCCAATTTCATGTTAAGTCTATCCCTTTCCAATAAAGGTAAGTTAAAGTTAATGATAATAGATAATAAAGCTTTAGAAAGAAAGATATCTGCTTTCCCAAATAGAGAGGTAGACTTATAATCAGGATATTTATATTTTTGGTCCAATGTGGCAATATGGTACACTGTTTTATAAGAGACCTGGAATAATGTCAGAAGACCAAAATTTAAATCCTTGTTCTACTACAAACTAACTGTGTGATTTGGGTTAGCCAACCCCTTTCAGTCTCAGGTTCCTCATCTGAAAATGGGAACAATTCCATACAGGCTTGCTAATTAGACAATATAAGGAGCACATAATAGGAACTTAACAAATTATTCCCTTCTCTGACACAATTCTCTTTCCATTTAAAAAACTGTATGTTTCTCACAATGGTAGCTGGTCACCAAATGCCTCCCCCCGGCAACTATATTATAAATTCCTAATTCCATACTTTTCTCATAAAGTTCCTCTCATCTGCAAAGGGTCCCCTCCAAGAGTAGTGATTTTAAAGAAGCCTTCATCCACTATTCCTGACCTCGCCTATCAATTAGCATTTATTAGGTCCTAATAATTTTACTGTTATTTTTCAATACCGTTTATATTGATAAAAGGAGCCAACTCTCTAGATATGTTCAGTATTAGCTGTGGATTATCGATAATTAACTGTGACAGATTATTCTGAACCTAAAACTCTCTTTCCTCTTTGATGCAATATCCCTTTACATCTCTTCTTGCTTAGTCATTGCCTGAAGAATGTTTGCATTCTTTGGAATTATAATGCTTAACCATGAAGATCCCCGAATGGGAAAATGAAAAAAGTTCAAAATTCCATAATATACCATTCATTCACATACTTACTTTTATAGGAAAATTAGTAATTTATAAAAAGTAAGATGCCCCAGAATGTTTTGTTGCTTTACTTACAGGGCACATCAAGGACACCCGAAGGCTAGTGGTAGCAATTTCACTATCAGGATCCGCAGTAAGTTTTTCTTTAACTTTAGGAGGGAAAATCAATAATAAAAACACAGTTTAAAAAATTAATTGTGACATATGAATAGAATTATAGAAATATATATATCATCTTATATAAAGTTTGCCAAACACTTCAAACAGATCAAGAAATTACAAAAACAAAACAAAACAAACAAAATGTTAAGTATTAATGTACTAAAAACACAACCATACTTCCAGTATTAGGTTAAAGAATTACAAACTCTAGATGACATGTTTAATTGAATTTTTAAATTTTCTTTTTAAAAGTAAAATTGCAGGTGAGGAAGAGTTTCAAAGCAGAAAGCTGTTTAAGACTTAAGAACAATACAACAATTAGGAAAGGAACTTGGAAGGCAGCTATCCTCTGAGCTTCAACGCTTTTCTAAAACACATTCATGACTGTTTTAATTTGGGAGTACTGGTAATTTCCAACAATTGTTAAATTTGTAAACAGAAAAGGTAAAATATTCTTATACTTCCTTTAACTATTGAAAACTACTATGGATGTGGGAATGTCTGTGATCTTAATCATCATGTAATGTATACAAGTTATTGTCTATCTATACAAGCTAATGAAGACATACACCACCTTCAGATGCCTAATTCTCAACACCACAATAGCGAGAACAGGACTGTAAGGAGAGACAGTGGAACCTGAGTGGGGTAAAAAAAAAACTATGGAAGAGCTTCCATGGCTTTCAGCTCTAGGCAGGAAGATCAATACTGTACTGTCTGAAATGAGAAATGGCTTGAGTATAAGAAACAAAATACCATTTCAACAGCCCTACTTGGTTCCCTTTTCAACCTATAGATCCTCTTCTCCTTTCTGGTTCATTCAGTGATATGAACTGGGAGAAAAATATTCTCTTTCTCCCCAAAAAAATGTCCTGTTCAATTAACTTCAATTACTGAACTGAATTATTTACAGTTTGGGTTAAGACTTTTTTTTCTCTACCTATTATTATACAGTATGAAAGCAAAGTACAAAATAAAACATCTCAGAAGGCAAATATTATTG
Source organism: Delphinus delphis (assembly GCF_949987515.2). Lineage (NCBI taxonomy): Eukaryota > Metazoa > Chordata > Mammalia > Artiodactyla > Delphinidae > Delphinus > Delphinus delphis. The sequence goes on from NC_082695.1 coordinate 62,845,492, forward strand.
TTGATGGATATCAACATTTCTTTTGCAAAAAGACCTTTTTTAGTTAGAAGTTTTTAAATGTACATCACACTACACACCGCAGGTTTTGAAGACTTGCATTCCTAATCTCAAGTCAACGTAGGCATCAAAACTGCCATCAACCTGACATTTACCTAAATAACTTATGAAAAGGTGAAAAATCAGATTAGCTGAGATTTAAAATTAATCCTCTTGGGAGTGGTTTCTGAGAGAAGGGCTTTTCAATTCATAGGGCTCCATTCTTAGAGTATTTTTAATTCACAATTCATTTTAGGTTTCTAATAATTGTTCCCAAATTGTTCCTGTATGGAGATATATGTGAAGCTTTTTAAATTTCCATTTAAAGCATCTCATATGCTCAGTCTTACAAACATTACTTACTTAGTGCTCTGGAATGATCAGGGTTTCTAATACCTTTCATTTTTAATCTCTGTAATAACATGGCTGATGTGAGCTGTCGTACAAGATATACAGACATGGAGTAATTCTACAAAGAAAGATAATCTGTATTAAAGATGAGATATAATAGTCTACTTACATAAAACACTTGTCTAAGAAGCTCTGGTTTCTAAAAATAACATTCAAAATAACTTCCACAGGACAGTCAATGACTGGGAAGGGAACAAAATCAACTCAGCTACTTTAGGGAAGATGAACACTTCATCATCTCAGTGATTGAGATATTTCTCAATCACTTATAACTTTAAAACATCTATGTGAAAGATAAAATGGCTCAGATCAGTGGTTTTCAAACTGTGTTTCTAACTTAGCAAAACTGGTGCTTTAGGGGCCACCATGGTATAAATGAAAATGCACTCTCCCGTGCCCACTTCTAACTAGAATTTTCTGTTTTTATGTAATGGGGCGCTCATAATATATTCATTGAAAAATGAGATCCACTGCAGAAACAAAGTTCAAACACCTGTGGTCTAAATTAACACTTCACATACAGAGTTCCACAGTTCTAATTCTGGCAGACACTTGCTACATGGCCTTAGGCAAATCACTCGTATGAACCCAAAATCAGCTTTCTTTTGAGAAAAAAATTTGACAATTAATTCCTGTTCCCAAACGGGCATTTTACTAGGGAAGGGGAAGCTACTACAGTATATAAGACACATGAAGAAACTATAAAAATCAAAAAGACAAGGCCAGAAAATAATAGCATCCAATCCCAAATTCTCTTAGATCTGGCACAAAGGAACTTTCATTAGCTATTTATAAAGCTACGAAGAGATGATATACAATTTTACCTAAATGCTAAAAACCTACTTTGTCATTTCATTACATTCATTCATTCAATCAATTCTACAATAAACAAAATACTTTTAATAGTTGCCAAACCAAATACTTTAAATATCACTTTTAATGTCCTGTAACAGTCCTTGCAAATATCTGAATACCCACTATAGTGTGCAAATTTAAGTCAATTAATCATTATAATTACAAGGAAAGAATATTATTCCCATTATACGACAAAAAAAACCCCACACCTGTCAGGCCTTCAATGTCTGCAATCTTTTACTCAAAAAATCTGTAAGTTCATAATCATTTCAAAAAGACATACTACTCTTCTGTTCAAATTCCTCTCACTAAGCTTTAAAGCATTAATACTTGCTCAGTTAACAATGTCCCTTATATTTGCATATAACACCCATTCTCGAGATTTTATTTATTCTTTATAATAAGCAGGCCTCAGGGAATTAATCAATTTGGCCAAAATCAAACAATTTGCCAACTTGGGACTAAACCAAGATTTCCCAAATCCTTATCCAGTGCTTTACCACTGTACATTCAGTTCACACAAATAAAAAATATTAGGGATCAGTGTCTTATGATAAAAAAGTTAGAGTAAAAATTCAGAAATGAGAGCTCAAGAGAACAATCATTAAAGAGATCCTAATGTCTGTACAGTCAATACAAAAATATTCTTTATATCCAGCTCTGCAATTACCTTGGTGGTAAAACCAAATGATTCTGGCTACAAACATGACTCAACTTCTCCATCCACAAATAGGAATACTATCCTTTATTTCTATGAAACAGCAACATTAAAGCTGATGTTCAGAAGTTAACTGAAATCTCTTGCTATTCTATTATTTCAGTTATATAAACAAGCAGTTCTAAAATGGAAATCCCTTGTTGTATTAATCAGTATCTCATAATTGACAAAATGCATTTTGAGACTAAGCATCAGCAGAAACCCAGGTTCATCAACCTAAAAATACAGAGGAAATAATATAAATCTAAGTGAATATTTTCATATGGATGCCCACATGTTATTTGAAGTATCAGCTATTCATATAAAGGCTGGAACAGATTATTTCTAATCACAACATGAGTACATTTAACCAAATGTTAATCTTCTCCAAAGCCTGAGAAAGCTTTCTTTGTTCCTCTTCAAAAATTACCCCAAATTCCCAGTTTCTTAAAATACTACTTAAACACAATTGTGATTAACCATTAACTTAAGAAATACTGTAATGATACTTACTTCCTTTCTAAGAAAATAAAGAGATGATACTCAGGAAACCTTAAAGTTTTAACCTTGAAAATCTCTACATCTCTACCCTGAACTGAAAATTACTGCTTTTTGGGGTTACAAACAGAAAACTGAATGAGCTGGAGCTAGTAGCCTAAGAAAAAAACAAAGTAAATCAACACCTAGTGGGAACACTTTCATGCTACCCAGAGAAAAGAATCTTTACCTTTCCAATTTCTGACGCCCAAGAAATGGAAATCTGGTTTGGCACAGCTGAGGATAATCTAACTAAAGATGTAATATTCAAAGGGCGTCCAGGGCGCTTCTGCTCAATCCCATTTTTAGGTGGTGGTGCATAGCCCTATAACCAAGAAAGAAAAATAATTTTAAATTCTCTGTAGAGGAGCAAACATTTTCTCCAAGACGAGTACAGTATCTTGCCTAATTTCAGTCACACTTAATTACTTTTATTTTATCCTGGAAATCACATAGTCCTCACCCTAAAGTCACCAATCCAAAAGAGGAAAATGACCTTTTAAAAATGTTACAAAATATTTCACAAATCCAGAAAAATACAACAAAAAATCCATGTTCCATTAAAATTAAAGATGCTGAGATCTTGCCATATTGACTATGAATTTTTTTCCTTTTTTTAAACAATAAAGTTGCACGTCTTTACACGGATTCATCTTAGGAGCTCTAATTCATTCAAATACTAGGGGCGAGAGAGGGAAAACGAACTCTGGAAATTAAAAAAAAAAGCAAATCAGTGAATTTCAAAGGAATTATTAAAATCTTCTGAGTGATAAAAAAGCTCTCCACTGTCTTCTCTCCGAGTAGAACAGAGATTGCCATCTTTAAAACCAGGTCACGTTAACAAAGAAGAATAACCAATATTTCAATTGGCATTGAATTAGCTTGACAGCTATAATAAAATCGCTACTTATATATTTTTCTATTTTTTCTAGTAATTAAGTATTTGTTTTAAATAGTAAACAGTCTCACTTTTGATTTCACAGTACATCCAATTCTCAATTACCACAGGACTTTTCAGTTTCTGATTTTCAAAACCAATACATTTTTTAGAAAATTAAAATTTCTTAGCTGCGAAAACATCTACATATTGAAAAGCACACACCATATTTCATTGAATCTAAGATGCCAATGATGCAATTTATGTACCACTGAGAAGGAAAAAACAGTAAGTTAATGATACAACCTAATGTACTTTTTTTTCCTGCATACATATCAAGAAAACATAAGCAAAATGAACTGGCTAACATATTCCTTTAGGATATACAGAAGAATCTCTTGAATCGTTTCCTCACTGTCATCAATGCATGTTTTCCACATGATACTCTCCTATATGCCACCAAGAGCTCAAGATAAAAATAATTCTTAAGGGCTTCCCTGGTGGCGCAGTGGTTGAGAGTCCGCCTGCCGGTGCAGGGGACACGGGTTCGTGCCCTGGTCCGGGAAGATCCCACATGCCGCGGAGCGGCTGGGCCCGTGAGCCATGGCCACTGAGCCTGCGCGTCCGGAGCCTGTGCTCCGCAACGGGAGAGACCACAGCAGTGAGAGGCCCGCGTACCGCAAAAAAAAAAAAAAAAAAACTTCTTAAAATTATATTCTACTCCACAAATATCTCTCAGATTTCCTTGCAAGTCACTGACACCCTTAGACTAACTACAAGTGTTAATGCTGACACACCCTGGATATTAAGAGAACAAAAATTTCAAATAACAGCCAGGATTCACGAACCTTCCTCAAAATGTTCCCAAGTCATTTGTTGACTGAAAAACCGATAAAGGGCAGTTAACCAGTCATGCCATGGGAATAATAACATCAGGGTTGTACAAGTGCAGGCAACAACAATATATTACAGCTGCCACCTGATCATCAGAAACTGTTAAGACACCTCTAGATTTTAAAGATGTCAAAAATATGCACCTTGGTAACAATGAGATACAGTTTTGGTGGCATCACACGGCAGAGCCCAGGAAAACAGTCTTTCACACTAGGGAACACCTTTCGCTGCCTTGTAGGAGGTAGGATAGTAATTTTTTTTTTTTTTTTTTTTGCGGTACGCGGGCCTCTCACTGTTGTGGCCTCTCCTGTTGCGGAGCACAGGCTCTGGACGCGCAGGCTCAGCAGCCATGGCTCACGGGCCCAGTCGCTCCGCGGCACATGGGATCTTCCCAGACCGGGGCACGAACCCATGTCCCCTGAATCGGCAGGCAGACTCTCAACCACTGCGCCACCAGGGAAGCCCGGATAGTAATTATTAAGTGTGAATTCCCATGATAACGTGTAATCTACAATGTGCAACAAGACTTTGAAAATCATTGAGAACTGTCTAAGCAGAGGAATAGAAGACAAAGAGAAGAACGTAAATAACTTTCGTTACACTATGGAAAAGGCAAATTGTGTGTGTGCGTGTGTAAAGGAGGATTATGCCCATCTAAAGTTGTTCAAGTGAAATAAAACAAAGAAGCAAACTCATAAGAAAGTCCTCTTATAAAGACTAGGAAATTGGTTCAATGAGCAACACACACAAGAAATATCAACACCAATATCTGGGTAATTGTGAATGAAACCTTTGTTTGGCCTGTTTGGGGCCTGAAAGACTAGTCTGTCTTCTGGTATGTCCACTAGTATGTTAACCAAATAAAAATAATGGCACAGAGTGTGCCAAAATGATAAAAACTCATGAACTAGTTAGACAGTAAACTCTGTAAATTGGAATTTGAGAAACCCAGCAACAACGTTGTTAGTTAATTTAACAGAAGAGAGCAACAGAAGGGAAGAGAATAAACGAGCATATAAGAATGAGGTGTTAGTAAATGCAAAACCAAATATGGTACTAGTATTATTCACCGAAACATTTTAAATCTATTCTCTACCCCCACATGAGTAGTTTAATTTCATTGGTAATTCTGAGTTATCTGTGTACTTATATTCTCCCTCTGACCAACAGTATCACCTCCAGTCAACCATCAGTTACCTGATTATTGAGAACAGGATATACAGTTGACCCTTAAACAACTCGGGGGCTCGGGCACTCACCCACCACACAGTTGAAAATCCAAGTATAACTTACAGTCAGCCCTCCGAATATTCAGTTCCTCTGTACCTGAGGCACATACAATACTTTAGTACTCACTACTGAAAATAACGCAATATTTGGACCCGAGCAGTTCAAACCCATGTTGTTCAAGGGTCAACCGTAAAAGCTGAGCCTTCACATATTTCTAACAATTTTCCATATCTAAAGCAAAAATAAAATTAAGTTCATCTGACAGGAGACCTTTGGAGTAAATCTAAAGCGTTCTAAATAAAGGCTGCTGGAGAGCCACTGAAAGATTTTTTCATCAGTCTCAACCTAACACTTCAATAAAAGATATACCTAAAGAATCTTTTCTGTTCCATGCTCTGACAACATCTCATCTACTTGTAATTCTGACAAAAGATGACAGTGTTGCTCCTTTAACATTTTCCCCCCAATTTTCTAATTACCATTACTACTTTAATACTACCAACATATTTACTATTTTACTTTGTATTATAAAAATTTTCAAACATACACAAGAGTAGAAAGAACAGTAAAGTACCCACCAAACCACTTCAATAACCAACATGTTGCCAAACTTGTTTCATTTGCCTCTGGCCCAACCCGAGCCCACCCCAAAATACATACCCCCCTCCCAAAATACATACCCCACACATACACACATTTATTTTTGCCCAAGTATTTAAATGCAAGTTCTAGACATGCCATTTGACCCATACTTTTATATGCATCTTTAAAAGACCTTAAAAAAACACAAAACAGTATCACGATCTTAATTTAACCATAACTTAAAAAAATTATCTAATATCTACTTTATATTCCAATTTCTCAACCGCCTCAGAGATGTCTTTTATCTTTTTATTACTGAAACTTTCAAACCTATAGAAAAATAGGGAAAAAAGTATAACAAATTCCCATATACCTATCATCCAATTCAATAATTTACTTATAAGCAGTCTTTACCCCCATCTCAGATTATTATATAAGGTATCCCAGACACATTACTTTATCCATACATAGTTTGGTATATATGATGTCGTTTTACAGTTTGAATCGGAATCCAAACTTGACCCTCACAGTGTGCTCAGTTGTTTCTGAAGTCTCCTTTATTCTATATTAAAGAATACTTTTTATTCTCTCCCACCCCCTGCCTCCAAGTCTACTCCTTTTCCAATGCTGTCGTTGGAGACCCCAGGGCTTCTGACCTGAAGAATGACCTCTTCTTCTGTATTAGACAGACTGCTTCCTCACAGTATGAACGTATGATACTCCCATGTTTTAAGCTGGTAATTAGTTGTACAGGCTTGACCAAACTCAGGTTCAAATTTTCAGGCACAAAAACTACATAAGGAATGTTATGTTCTTCCTATTGTACCACATCATGAGGCACAGAATGTCTGTTTGCCCCATTTTCAGTGATGTAAAAGGTTGATCAGTTCACCTGATGTAGGCCTGATCCTTCCACTATAAAGTTCCGCATCCAGCTTTGACCTAATGGTTTTAGTATCCATTGACGATGGTTACCAAGATCCATTATATGATTACGGATTACAAAAAAAGTTTTTAAATCCATTCTTCCTTTTGCTTATATTCATTGAAATCTTTCCATAAAGAACTTGATCACAGAAACATTTGTTACTCTGAAATCAATGATTCTCTCCCTTAACCAGTTTTTATAGTGAGTTGATGTAACCTCCAAAGGTTTATTTTAGCATAATTATAAACTCATTTATATATTTGATAATTTTGAGTCCACTTAAGTATTATTTTTTTAGATGCCAATATTATCCCATCTTAGGCCAAGGGAATCTCTTCAAATTGGTGTGTGTGCGTGTTTCAAAAGAAGAATATATTGACTTTACTTCAGGCCAGATTTACTGTGAGGCAGACGGTCGGTGTAACTAATATATGCAGGAAAAAAATAATATATCAGCAAAAAGAAATCCACAAACTCAGAGAATACACTGAGATAATGGCACTAGTACTAATAAGTCTCCTGCTACACCGAGAGGAAATACTTAGGAGATCTTTTTCAGCTGAACTGTAAGCACACAGTCTCTCCACTCTTTGGAATCTTTCCAAGAAATACTACCCCATGTCAACCCACCTCCACACCCCAATCTTACAGCTCCACAGGTTTACATAAATTTCTCAAAATCTGTTTAAAAGGAAAAATAATTCAGCCTCTCAAAATAACTCTCCAAGCAAAGAATTTTTCTCTCTTCTACCCTTAAAAGCATGTAATTTTCTCATTTGGCTGTCAGTGTGTATGCTTGCAGTGCTTGAGTAAAAGGTGGAGGTGTGGGGAAGATTATCAGAGGCAGTTTCACTTGTGTCTGTCCACTCTGCACTTATCGTTCTACAAGTCCTGCTATGAACTGCTTACTGTCATCTCTGTATCAAGGGACTGGAAAAATCAAGGGATAAAGATGTCTTATAAAACTCAGCATCTTGATGTGGGTAAAACAGCACATAAACTGCTTTCATCACTATTTGACCCTTAAGAATCCAGGGACACATTGCTATTATCAAGGTAACACCATTTCCCATTCAGTTTACTCTTTGTTCATCATGGATCCATAATGACTGCATACTACAATAAGGTCATACACGTAGACACTTGTTCCCAGACACAAATTCGAATTTATTCAGAGCTCTAATGGGAAATCCCATGACTTACTCCTCCAGGATCTGTTTTATGATAAACCAGGATCATGGGCAAGGACCACATGTCGAATTTCTTTGTGGCCTGTTGATGCTTCTTACAATTGGAACAAAGTCCCTGAAGATCTCCCTGGTGGTGAAGAGCACACTTCTTCTTCTCAGGCAGCAGTACACTCACATGATTCTCATAAATCTGCTTCATGCTAGTAAAGGCTCCATATTACATTATCCCAAACAACAGCAATTGTGGATCAAGGGGAGGTCTCAGCAGTTTTTCATCAGTTGCATGTAAATTTATGTCAACTGTTCCACAGGAGTTCACAGGGCTGAAGATGAAAAACCTGGGAAAGACTGGCATCTGGTCTTTGGGATGGTCCTATTAGGGTCAGGCAAGCTCACCCTTGCCCCCATCATCACCCCATTGCCTTCTGTTTGTGAAATCTGTTTTGAAATCCTTTGTCCTAATGCTCACCTTTCTTCACCTCCCTCACAAGTGCTCCTGGAGCCACTGCAGGACTCTGGCTCCAGAGGTGAGTGCAAGACTCATCAGACAAAGGGTGTTTCACGTAGTAGCTGATGTGTTCACAAACAGCCTAGTATAAGTACTCAACGGTTAGGTAGTGCTTTTGGTAAGAAAGCAGCAGTGACTGAGTAACAATGTCCCAGAGGAAGTGCTCAACTGCCTAATTTCTTCTCTCTCAAAAGTCCTGGAAGAATGACAAATTCAGAGCTATCCATAGTGGTGCTGCAGATCTCACAGATGAAAATATTATAGCAAAAATACTGGTCCACCTAGAAGATTGTGTGGAACGTGTGTATACACATCTGTCACTGTCATATTTTCTGAAGCAATGCCAGAGTTTAGGTAGAGCCTCACACATTTCAGACACGACCCCCCAGCACTGGCACATATAATACTGGATAGATCTTCAAGGTGGGTCTATAGACAGCAAGAAGATCATCATAATTAGATATTTCTAAGGAGAATGAGAGAGTTAAATAGCAATAAAAGTCAAAGGTCAAAAGAAATCTTAGCCCATCATCGACAAAGAAAATTGGATATGAAAAGCAATGGAAAATGTGCTATCATTCCAAAACCCCAGGTTCCCTTTGCTACACATCTGGCCACCCAGTGGCATCCTTCAGCTCCAAGTAAGGCTGCTTCTTCCCTTGGTTTAGATCGTTATATGATCCATCCAGATAAAAGACAGCTCCTGAGATCTGTTGTTGCTTATGGCCAGAAACCCAAGAGACAAAATGTCCCACTGGGGTTTGAACATGCACAAGGCCATGTAAGCATTCCTCCCCACCATAACTGCTCAGCCTCTGAAATTTCCCCTTTCATCCCCAGAAAACTCTCTTTCATGATTTCAGCCTCACAGACATCTTTCAGAAAGAGTAGGCAGTCGTGCAGTATTGCTCAAGCCCTATAAAATGCATGAAACACGTTATTTCTCAGGTCTCTAAACCCACAGGCTACGCATGAGAGAAATGAGACTCGTGACAACCAAGAAGTCACATCTTTGACTGGCAGGGTCAGCCTTGGCCATTGACCATCTTCACTTTGGGCTTCAACTACAACCACTTGGCCCTGGTACAGCCTGCTCACAGCTGTTGCGCATATACTTATTCCAGAGACAAGTCTTGTGCCCAGCAGGGATGCTAAACAGCTGCCCCATCTCTATCTCAACAGTCACATGGTATCTGCTTTACTGAAATGGCAGCTTAACATAATGGTGGAATCACTGTTCTCACAACACTTCTTCAGTTAAGATACATATCCACTCTGTAGGGCTTGAAAAACAGGCCATGCTCTACTACTATTGTGATTAAGGCTGTACTTCCACACAGCTGTACCAAATTAGTAACTTAGCCCAAACCTCAGTGGAGACAGATACATAGTCCTGTTCAACAATTAATTGTTATATTAAGATTTGACTAACAGGATTTGAAGAGTCTGGAGCTATCTAACAGGTCAGAAGCAGGCTATACACACTGAGAGAGAGAGTGTGTGTGTGTATCTCCCAGGTGCTGAAGCCCATATACTACTTCACTGCTTAAACAATAGGTTGTCAATCAAATATCACTGCATCCATCCCCCAAGTGTGCACCATCAAGGCTCAAGCTCAGAATCCTTAATCTCCATGTCCAGTCGCTCTCAGCAGCCTCTAACTTTCATCATCTCATCCATGGCTGAGGCCCAGCTCATTCAGACATCCACTACAAGCTGCCCTACACATGCAGGTCCTGCCCTGCTACTATGCCATTTGATATGATCTGAAGAGTCTTTCACAGCTTCCTCGCTACCGGGCACAAGATGCTTCAAGCTCATCTTTTCCATCTCCCCCAAACCTGGAATCAGCCACTTCCCCAAGGAGCCATGAATCTCTCTAGTGGAAAATAGTATTTAATGCTGGGACTGTTCATTGGTACTAAGTGATCACTATTTCTAGGCCTTGTTAGTATTTATAATAAACTTACATACAAAAGCCTGTGAATAAAAAGCAACTTACAGGCAAAGGAAACAGCTTCCCATTTACTTTTATACAGAGACTATTGGGATAGTTATCTTCTTGAGGGCAACTCGTCTCTGCCAGGCAAAGTCTGCATTAAAGAAAAAAAAGAAATACTCTTAAATAGTGTACTCAAACATGCTTATGTATTTACAAATTCAGGACTATATACATATAGTTACAAGTATAAAATTAAAGTAACAAGAAAATTTCAAACTCACCTCAACTGAACTTGGACTGTATAATCTCTCCTACCACCTGGCAAAAAATCCCTGTTGGAAAGAGAAAAAAATTGGATTAAGAAAACACAACTAGAATTCACAGAAACATTCTCAACAGAAAAAAGCATTATTGGTATTTTTACTCTTAGTCCTTAAAAAATGAACACTACCTTACCAATAGCACAAGGCTTAATTAAAACTGTAGTTATGAAAGCCCTCATTTGCTTAACATTTAGTCTTGTCTTTATGGCAATTTTAAAGTATTTTCAATTCATGGGGACTTTCGCAATACAATTTTTATTTCAACAGACAACAGACTTGGTTACAGGAAAAGGAGCATGGTTCTAAAAGCGTTTAATAAATTAATTGTTTACTTACAGTGGTTCTGAAGCCTTGGCCGAGCATTCTAATCACTTGCAAATTTTGTTTGAATACACAGGCCCACTCATCAGATATTCTTATTGCTTCTGAAGCACAGTCTGAGCATTAGTAGTTTTTACAACTCCTCAGGTGATTCTAATAAAGAACTAGGCTAGAGAACTGGTGTCTAGAGCCTCAGAACCTCTATACCACAGCAACTTCATAACTATGTACCCGAATAAGGAAACAGAATCTCTTAAAATTTCTAGATGAGAACCTAACAGAGTCCCATGTGAAATATCTCTGGGGATGGAACCTCCTAAACACTTGCCACTCAAAATGGAGTCCACAATGAAGCAGCATTGTAACTGCTTGGGAGCTTCTTAGTTAGAAACGCAGAATCTCAGGCTCCACTCCAAAACTACAGAATTAGAATCTGAATTTTAGTAAGATTCCCAAAGTGACATGTATTCACTTTACAGTTTAAGAAATCTTCTCCTTAGCCATTATCATAAATCCTGGACTGCGTCAGAGAGAAGATCATTAGAGATTAGTCCTGTCTTGAGAGTACATATAGCCCTCCATCTTGTTCCAACTTGCTTCTTACTGCTTCCAATTCTCTATGTTCACTGGAAGGCAGTAAAGCACAGTAGTGATCAGCCTGAGTTCCATAGTCCCAAACTGTATGACCCTGGGCAAATTACCTAACCTTTCTGTGCCTCAGTTACATCTGTTAAAGATGGAAAATTACTACATCTACTTCATGAAGTTGTTGTGACAAACGTGTTAATACTACATGTGAAGTGCCTGGATATAAGAAGTGCTCAACAAGTGTGAGCAGCTGGCTGCTATTATTGTTAACTGTTTCTCTTGCCAGTAGTAGCTTCCGCATTTCTCAAATGCCTATTCAAAATATCCTAGACAACACTGACCTCTTGAGAGTAACTCATATCATTCTGCTCATTAAAATCAAGAAACACTGCAAAGTCTGGGTGCTGGAGCATCAAAGACAAATAAGACATAATATTTGCTCTCAAAGGTCTCATATGCTAGTAAGTAACAAATATATACAACTAAAATAATATGTGGTAAGTGTTACAGTACATTATGAAAAATAAGTGTTACAGAAAAGAGGGAAATTCAATTTTGTCTTGAAAGTTCAAGGCAGTTACCACAATCAGTCCAAACAAATTAGAAAACAGGGTTTGTACAGCAGTGGTTCTATTTCCACGTAGAGAGACACACTTCCATCAGTAACAGTGTCTTCACTAGTAGGGTGATTCTCAACAGAAGGAAAGGTGAGTATCAACCAGAGATACATGGCAGAAACTTGTTAGGTTGGGAACATAATTTTCAAAAAGAGAAAAGACAAAAGATGAACCTAGAAAGATAAATGGGAGAATGTTATAAAGGGTTTTGAATGGTTCACTAAGGATTTATACTTTATTCCAGTAAGGGAAATTAACTTAAACTGGGAAATGCAATGTGTTACAGATCTTCACAAATGTGACGAGTAATGACTAAGCATCTTCTGACATTCATTTTCTGCCAGTCACTGCTCTAGGAACTTGCACATGTTGAACTCATTTATCAGCTATAAAGGCATTTACTATATGCCAGGCACTGTGACAGGCTCTGAGAATATAAAAATGAGTAAGAGATGTTGAATTTACAAACTTCTTAGTGAAACCAAGTAGTCAAATAAATGCTTTAATAGAAAATAAGTACATAGGAGTAGTACAGAGAGAGACAAATGGTGAATTTGGGGAAATGTGAAAAGGCATCACAGAAGAGGGAAGACTTGAACTGGCCCTTAAAACATGACTCAGGTTTGCCAAACAGAGTAAGGAGGAAGAGGATATGCAAAGATGCACAGCTATGAAAGTCTAGCTAGAGTACAGGCTGCTAAAGAAGAGTGACAGGAGATGAGATGATTAAAAAAAGTTTAGTAGATCCTACAGAGGCCACTTCTCCAAAGTCGAGAAACAAAACTAACCTACCACATACATAAAAATACAAAGAGCAACTTAGACAAAATGAGATGGCAGAGGAACATTTTCCAGATGAAGGAACAAGATAAAACTCCAGAAGAAAAACTACGTGAAGCAGATATAGGCAATCTACCCAAGAAAGAGTAATGATTGCAAGATGATCGAAGAATTTGGGAGAAGAATGGATGCACAGGGTGAGAAGCTAGAAGTTTTTAACAGAGTTAGAAAATATAGTGAACAACCAGAGATGAAGAATATAATAACTGAAATGAAAAATATACTAGAAGGAATCAACAACAGACTAAATGATACAGAGGAATGGATCAGTGGGCTGGAAGACAGTAGCAGAAATCACTGCCACTGAACAGAAAAAAGAAAAAAGAATGAAAAGAAATGAGGATAGTTTAAGAAACCTCTGGGACATCAAAAATCACTAATAATTCACATTATAGGGGCCCCCAAAAGGAGAAAAGAAAGAGAAAGGGCCTGAGAACATATTTGAAGACATAACAGCTGAAAACTTCCTTAAGGTGGAAAAGGAAGGAAAAATAAACAAATGGGACCTAATCAAATATAAAAGCTTTTACAAAGCAAAGTAAACCATCCACAAAACAAAAAGACAATGTACGGAATGGCAGAAAATATTTGCAGATGATATGACTGATAAGGAATCAATATCCAACATTTATAAACAGCTCATACAACTCAACATAAAAAAAAAACCCGATTAAAAAATGAACAGAACCGAACATTTTTCCAAAAAGGAAATGCAGATGGCCAATAACATTGTTAATCATCAGAGAAATGTAAGTCAAAACTACAATGAGGTATCACCTCACATGAGTCAGAAGGGCTATCATCAAAAAGTCTACAAATAATAAATGCTGGAGAAGGTGTGGAGGAAAAGGAACCCTGCTACACTGTTGGTGGGAATGCAAATTGGTGCAGCCACTACGGAGTACAGTGTGGAGGTTCCCTTAAAAACTAGTTACCATATGATCCAGCAATCCCACTCCCAGGCATATATCCAGGAGACAAACACTCTTAATTCAAAAAGATACATGCACCCCAACGTTCACAGCAGCACTACAATAGTCAAGACATGGAAGCAACCTAAGTGTCCATCAACAGATGAATGGATAAAGAAGATACAGATACACACAGATACACACAGACACACACACACACACACACACACACAAACACAATGGAGTATTACTCAGCCATAAAAAGAATAAAATATTGTCATTTTTAGCAACATGGGTGGACCAAGAGATTATCATACTAAGTGAAGTAAGTCAGACAGAGAAAGACAAATATTATATACCACTTATATGTGGAATCTAAAAAAAATAACACAAATGAACTTATTTACAAAACAGAAAACAAACTCACAGACACAGAAAACAGACTTACGGTTTTCAAAAGGGAAAGAGGGCTAGGGGTAGGGATAAATTAAGAGTATGGGATTAAAAGATACCACCATATATATAAAATAGATAATAAGGATTTACAGTACAGCACATGGAACTATATTCAATATCTTGTAACAACCTATAATGGAAAAGAATCTATAAAAGATACATATAGGGCTTCCCTGGTGGCGCAGTGGTTGAGAGTCCGTCTGCCGATGCAGGGGACACGGGTTCGTGCCCCGGTCTGGGAAGATCCCATGTGCCGCGGAGCGGCTGGGCCCGTGAGCCATGTCCGCTGAGCCTGTGCGTCCGGAGCCTGTGCTCCGCAAAGGGAGAGGCCACAACAGTGAGAGGCCCGCGTACCGCAAAAAAAAAAAAAAAAAAAAAAAGATACATATATATCTGAATAACTTAGCTGCACCTCCCCCTGAAACTGATGCAATACTGTAAATCAACTATATTTCAATTTAAAAAATTAAATTTTAAAAAAAGAAGATGAGTAGAGTAGGATGTTGAAGAGAATTGTCAAGCAATGGAGTATGGACTTCATAAGGTTTTTAAGCACAAGAAAGAAAAAACTGAATGGGCTTTAGAAAGATCACTTGGTCAGCTGGGAGAGTTAGGAGGTCATTACAATTGTATAGGCAAAAGATGAGGGCTTGAAAGTTATTTAAACATAAATATCACTGAATGATATTTAGGGATAATAACTGATAGGACTCAGTGACTGACTAGATACAGGTAGGATAAGGGGACCTAGGATGGTACCCAGGTTTCAGAATGGGGCAACTGGATAGATGGTGATGCTACTCACCAGGATAAGCAGAGGTAGAGCCAGTAATGGCATTCAACCCCCAACCATTGAGTGAGGTGGTGATTATTTTTCCAATTTTACACACTGGGTAAATAAGATTCAATAGGCTTTAGGAACTTACCTAGGGGCTGACAGACTTAAATGATTGAGCCAGAATTCACATTCCAATTGATACTACTCTAAAGACCATGCTAACTCCCTCAAAGGTAGAGTTAATTCAAGTTTTAAATCTTGAAAGAGACATAAAAGAAGGATCAACAGAGTGTAGCAAACTGAGGGGATGTGGTAGATGAAGTATGGGATAATACAAAGAGGCCTGTCCAGGCAGATCCCATGCCATTAATGAAATAGGCAATAAACTGAAATATATACTAAGCAAAAATCTCTTTGAAGCCAGTTAATAAAAAAAAAAAAAAAGCACATCCACGGATACTATCACAGAGCAGTGAGAAGAGAATCACACGCTGATTTCGGGAACATGCAAGAGATGTCAGTGTAAGAAACTGAGAGAGCATGATTACAGAGGCAATGGTACCCAATGGAAGGAGTGGTGCTATAGCCAAGAACAGAGCTGAACTCACTATTCAATAGTTATAAGATGTAATAGAAAAAAAACCCAACCCAAACCTGAATGTATTCACGCCTCTGGTTTACACCTTATCACCATTACAGGCAAAGGGGAGGAGCTGGATGCACAGCAGTTCTCAAATTTGCACACTGGAAACACCTGGGGAGCTTTAAAAACTACTGCTGTTTGGGTTCCACCCTCAGAGATTCTAATTTAATTGGTATGAATGAAATCTGGGTATTTGGAGTCTTAAAGGCTCCCCAGTTGATTCTAATATGCAGCAAAATTTGAGAACCATAGGGATAGAAGTCAAATGATACCACAAGGTGCACAATTATCCAAATCCAGAATGTGTAATATGGTAACAGAGTCAAATGAACCACTTTTTTCCAAAGAAAGTGGTAGGAAGTACTGTAAGAGCAGAACCAGAGCTCCTTGGAGAGGTTATCTTTCCAGAACTGGGGCAGAGAAAATAAAAGATGAGCCTGGAGTAGTAAAGTAGTCCTCAGAAATGCGTGGAGACATATCAAAAGGGCATAGGAGCCAACCTGAAAGAATGGCCAATAGCCAAAGGTAGAACAGTTTGAGCAACAATATGAATTATATAGCACTAGATTATAACCCAGAGTACTCCAGGGCCCACACAGATACAAGCAAGTAACTGAATAAATAAATGTGGGGCAAGGGACGGCCCTTCCTTACAAAAGAATAACTCCAATGTGGAAAAGAATAATAACAACAGAAAAATCACATCATTGGAACACAAGAGTGTTTATGATGAAGTAAGTACTGAAGGCAAGATCCATGAGTGAATGCTAAATTGGTGGGAAAAATTTGAAGATAAACAGAATATGTGCCTAGTCTCAAAATATCTCCCCCAAGATATTTATTAATAACAAAGGAAAAAAACAGCAACTTTACAGTGCAGAAGTCTGGTGAACAGTACCTTACCCAAGTGATCAAAATTAACATCACCAAATATAAGATGTATCAATATTATGGAGCACTGTTATGATACACTGAGAAGGGCATATAACTTGAGGTACTCTTGCTAAAAATGCATAATCTCAATCTAATCATGACAAAACATCAGACAAACCCAAACTGAGGAACGTTCTACAAAATACCTGATCAGTACTCCACAAAAATATCGAAAGTTAAGAAAGAGAAGAAAACACTAAGAAACCATCACAGACTGAAAGAGACTAATGACACAACCATTAAATGTGATTTGGGATCTTGGATTGGATCCAGGAACAGAAATTAATTAGCAGAAATACTGATGAGGGCTTCCCTGGTGGCGCAGTGGCTGAGAGTCCGCCTGCCGATGCAAGGCACATGGGTTCGTGCCCCGGTCCGGGAAGAGCCCACATGCCGCAGAGCAGCTGGGCCCGTGAGCCATGGCCGCTGAGCCTGCGCGTCTGGAGCCCGTGCTCTGCGACGGGAGAGGCCACAACAGTGAGAGGCCCGCGTACCACAAAACAAAAAACAAAACACAAAAACTGATGAAACCTGAATAAAGACTGTAGTTTAGTTAATAGTATTACACCAAGGTTAATTTCTTGGTTTTGATAACTGCACTTATAATTATGCAACATGGTAATATTAAAGGAACTGGCTGAAGAGTATTATCTACTACTTTCACATCTTTTCTATAAACCTAAGATTACTTCAAAGTAAAAAGTTTTTTTTTAAATCTTGGGAGACATAAAAGTCAAAATAATACATGTCTGAATACTGAAGAACAACTGAGAAAATTTCAATATAGGGTAGACACTTTTATATTAAAGAATTATTAATTTTTTAGTGTGATTACATTAAAAATTAGAGATGTATCTTGAGGTATTTCTGGGTGAGACTACACGATGTCTGCAATTTCCTTTAAAATATTTCAGGAAAAAAGTTGAGGAGTGGTCACATACAGATTCCAAAATGTTGATAATTATTAAACCTAGGTAATGGGTACCAAACTGTTACTTCTGCTTCTTAGGAAGGAGATTTTTTACTATTTGATTACCCAACTCTGAAAAGGTTGGAGTTTGCATGCACATGTGTATGTGTGTTTTGTCTTCTTTGCCGGTAGGATCACAAATAGCCTTACTTTTATGGTTAATTTTTTTTTTAATTTTTATTGTGGTTAAATATTCATAGGATAAAATTTATCATGTTAACCATCTTAAAGTGTATAGTTCTATGGCTTTAAGTACATTCACAGTATACCATCACCACCATCCATCTGCAGAACATGATTAAAATTTTTAATTGAAAATAATTATTTAAATTTTAGTCATTCATTTTTTTTGACTAGTTAATACATTCACATAGTTCAAACTTCAAAAAGATACAAAAAAGGATATAAAGTGAAGAGACTCCCCCAATTCCGACCCCGGCCACCTGATTCCCTCCTCCAGAGGCAGCTTATCATATTTGTCCAGACATATTTTATGCACTTAAGCAAATTACACACACACACCTTTTTAAGGCACACGGTACATATTATTCACAATTCCATGCTGAGTAAATAATCTCCTTCCTTCAAAGGCCCACCCAACACCCTAAAGAAGCTTTCCCAGACCACCAACGTTAATAGTAATCTTCTCCTATAAATCAGCTCTTATTTGTCATTACTGAATTGGCTCTTTTCATGCTGGCTCTTGCAATGCCAACAATCATTTTAGGTATATGAGCTAGTTCACTAGCGAGACTGCAAGCAACTTGTAGAAAAGAGGCATGTCATACAATACAGTGTTTTGTACCTAATAAACACTTAGTAAATGTTCTCAAGCAAGGAATCATCAATGAATAACAAACAAAACTTAATAATAATGATATGGCTTGGATATAAAATATAATTTTTCATTTATCCTATTAATTTTTTAGTTGGTTTATTACTATCCCCAAGATTGAAAGTACTTCCAATTTATAAAAACTGCCTGCAATGTCTTGCCCCTGGTGGACATGAACTCCATCAAGCTACATTCATTTTACTTCTTTGATAATTTCCTCCTCTAAATTTTCTCTACTTTTCCTAAAACCTCTATTATTTGGATATTGGGTCTTTTGGACTAATCCTTAGTACTGTCTCTTTTTTTTTCTTTTAATCTTATTTTTCAACACTTTGTCTTTTTCCCTTTTGTGGGAGAGCCAGACTATCTAAGCACTACTTTTTGGGAGCTCAAATTTTACCAGGTCAAGTTATAAAATCATTCTGAGACTTTGTTGAGAGCAGTGATGTGATTAACGAAAGAATCTAAAGCTGTGTGTGTCCCATACTCTTCCACATAACAACAGTGCATCTTCAAGATATCAGGATGTTTAATAGAGAGAGAGGCCCATAAATTTGGATCCACCACCCTGGGAGATTGACAATACACATTAACATATTAAAGACTGAAAAGTCTGGCTTTAAGAACTTATGTACCTACGTTGAATACAGAATTTCCAAAACTTAACTGCTGAATCTTTACTTTTTAAAAACTCCTATTAACATCTCAGAGAAGGTGAGTGTTCTAATGAAGAGCTGAAAGGATGCAAAAAACCTCTAATATGCTCAACTCTTTGTTCCAACTTTTAACTCTACAATCCCAGAAAATCATGTGACCTCCGGGAGTCTCAGTTTTCTTATGCTAAATTTTTCTAAAGTTTTATAAATAATATATTATTAACACCAAGGATGACTATATTTTTAACTGGGAAAGTATATACTACAGATTTCCTTTTCTTTCCTCCTATCTCTTAGTTCATTTGCTCTTTATAAATGTGTTTAAGTTTACCCTATTTTTTGAAATGGAAAAGCTAAGAGTATTTTTCATAATTGTTTTCATATTTCTGCTAATTTTTTGGTCTAGGTGAGGATATAGCTCAGAATGGTCCCAGTTTATATTCTTATCCCAGAAAAAAGTATTAATAATATCCATTTTCACTCTAAAAGTGCCTATGTTTGGATGATGAAGTTTATGGTCACTCTATCTTTATTCTGTTACCACAAATTCTTTATGTTGCTATATTTAGAATAAAAGTTTCATTAAAAAAAAGTTACTGCCAAAAGTAATTCAAAGGGGTTTTATTCAAAAGTTAAAATTTTTTTCTAACAGAGTATTTATTAAATATTTGGCTAACCTTAGTCAAAATATACTATGCTTACTTAAGGAGAAATGGCCCAACTGTTATGGACTGAACTGTGTTCCCCCAAAATTCATATGCTGAAGCCCTAACCCCCAGTGTGACTGTCTGTGGAGTTGGGGACTTTAAAGAGGTCATTAAGATTGAATGAGGTCATAAGGGTGGGGCCTTAATCCACTAGGACTGGTGTCCTTATAAGAAGAAGAAGAGACACCAGGAATACACAGGCACACAGAGGAAAGGCCATGTGAGTACACACAGCAAGAAGGCAGCCATCTGCAAGCCAAGGAGGGAGGGCTCAGAAGAAACCAAATCTGTCAACACCTTAGTCTTGGACTTCAAGCCTCCTGAAATGTGAGAAGACAAATTTCTGTTGTTTAAGCCACCCAGTCTGTGGTACTCTGTTATGGCAGGCCTAGCAGACTAATACACCAACATCCTGGAGAATATATTCCAAACTCCTCTTACCTGGATATGCATATCTCTCTAACTTGTTGAGGTGTCAGAGCAAAAATAAAAAACTTCTCTTGAAACCGTTGAATACTGCTTTGAACTGGGGAAGAAAAAAAAAGAAAGATAATATTCCAATAACAAATCCAATAACAGATGAACCTGCAATAACCAGGCACTTCTGATAAAGAGTCTGCCGAATTCTGAAACTTTTATGGTTAAAATACACCAATATAAAGTACTAAGCTACATTCATCTTGGACTTATGAAAGTAAAGTCACTCTAAAGCAGGTTCAATGTTAAACATTTGTCATTCTTTATTCTAACATACTAATTTTAATCAAAATACAACACAACCTTCGGGCTTCCCTGGTGGCGCAGTGGTTGAGAGTCTGCCTGCGATGCAGGGGACACGGGTTCGTGCCCCAGTCCGGGAAGATCCCACATGCCGCAGAGCGGCTAGGGCCGTGAGCCGTGGCTGCTGAGCCTGCGCGTCCGGAGCCTGCGCTCCGCAATGGGAGAGGCCACAACAGTGAGAGGCCCGCGTACCGCAAAAAAAAAAAAAAAAAAAAAAAAAAATATATATATATATATATATATACACACACACACATATATATATGTATATATACATATATATATATAAATATAAAAAACACAACCTTCAAAATTATATTTCATCCTTGACTACGGTATCATCTAATGAAAAGTCTGAGGAAGTCAAAAACACCCCCCAGGAGAATTCTATCCAAGATTCAGGTCTCTTTTGTTCTTGTTTGTTTTGTTTCTTTTGTTGTTGTGTTTTATTTTCAATACTTTATATTCAATTACACAGAGCATTCATATAAGATTAAATTTTAAAACTTCTAGGTTGGGAGACTTATTAAGACACAAAATAATTATCGGCATACAGATGATTAGCTAGTTTAAAAAGATTATCTAATGAAGTCATCCTTCAGAAGTGTATTATTAAAAACTGAAGTGTATTTTCTTCTCAAAGAACTTCAACAGATTCAATGATGTTCTAGTACTCATTAAAACAATGAATGCTTTCAATGAACACTTGACTGAATATGCATCTACACAGCAAAATTTTTCTAATTTTATGAGATTTAAACAGAATATAGAAAACTTGAATCACCTGGAAGAATTTTATCTATACAGAAACAATCACTGTATTAATAATCATCAGTGATGTTTAATACTAAAATACTTTTCTCCCTATACAACAGCTGCAAAGATCATTTGGGGAGGGCAGAGTACTGAGGTTTCACTCTTCTTGTAAAACAGTGGCTTTAATTCAGAATTATGAAAAAAGGAGAATTGTTACCAATTGTTCAATCACAGAAATCATTCATTTCCTTTATCTCAGTTCTCCGTCTTCATCCCCTATATCCAGTTAGTCATTAAGTCCTGTTTTGTTTTGTTTTTTAATTTTCTTATTGGCTGCCCCCTATTTTCACTACCACCATCCTACTCAAAACCTATTATTACTTTGTACAAATGAAGGAGCAACCCTGCCTCTCTGCCAGTCCCTCATGAGAACACAAGTGCAGAGCTGGTAAAAAAATCCTGTGTCATTTTTATATCTACTCCTGTGACTACTCACAGTTCTCACCTTTCCTGATGCCCACTCTCCGACACACTCCATCAATTCAAAGCAGGCACATTCATCCTTCAAAGCTCCCTCA
The DNA here is from genome assembly GCF_949987515.2 of Delphinus delphis. NCBI lineage: Eukaryota > Metazoa > Chordata > Mammalia > Artiodactyla > Delphinidae > Delphinus > Delphinus delphis. The sequence continues at coordinate 62,867,871 of NC_082695.1, forward strand.
AGTGTCCCTCCTACTCCAAAAAGTCTTGATTAATTTCTTCATTCATTAGGCCAATACAGTATTTGAGCTTTAGGTTCACAAGTTATAGGGCTTCGTCATACAAGCATATAACTGCTTGCTACTTTTCTCTCATGTTAATATTCTCTCTCCAACTAAACAGCAAAATTCCTAAAGCCCACTCCATACTTCTGACTTCTCCACAATTAGGCTACATGACCATATCCAAATTAAATCCTCATTATATACTTGTTAACTGAGTTAACAGAAATGAATTTATCCAAATTCTTTAGAAGTGAGATTGTGAAGTGATTTAATGGCTTTACATTAATGTGCATATCACTTTAAACCTGTTTAACTACACCCAGAGGCTTAATGAGTATTTCCTAATATTCAGAAATTTAAGAATAAGAAAAGATGTTGACGCTCATTAATTTGTCACCTATCAGATTACAAAGATGAAAAGACCAACAACACAATGCTGATGAGGTGTAGGGAAAATAATACATTCATACATTATTGGGAGTATAAATTGCTATGATGCTTCTGAAGCAACCAAAATTTCTCTACAAAAGTTGAATATCAAAATATTAAATAATCATACTCCTTGACCCAAAATAGTCATATCTAGGCATTTACATTTCATGAATATGCAACGCAAGTATTCAGAAACACATATGCAAAAATGCTCACAGCAGCAATGTTTCTAAGACTGCAAGAATAGTGCCCAAGATATGTTATACACTAAAATACTTCTGAATAAATAATAAAAACTGAAAACAACTGAAAATGTACATCAACAGAATACTGGTTCAGTTATGGTACATCTACAAGATAACAGACTTACTATAATCTACAGATGTACAATATATTTCTAAGAAATACAGTTAAGAAAGATTGTCAAGGCGCAGAACTCCAGAGGGCACTTTTCACAGTGGTACAAGTAGAATAATGCCTACTACCTCCACCAGAAAAGTGGCACAGTGGTTCTGTGGTTAGAAGAGCCTTGTTTAATGAAGGGGAAGAGAAAAAAGATGACATAATATGCAGAGAAACAGTTAATTATTGATATGACTCAAGCTGAGTAATAAATGAGGTTATGAGGGACTTTCCCTTTTTGTTATACTTCTATGTTTGAATTTTCAATTACTAGCATAAATTACTTTTGTAATCTGAAAAGCACAATGAAAAAATTTTAAGGAATCAAAGACTCATAATACTTTGAAGGTATTTCACAAAATACCAAACAGCTAGACATATCGACATGTAGATGTTTGTAAACAGAGTGAACAAAAAGAGCTAGTCACAGAAGAACATATACACAGTATACCATCATATAAATTTCAAAAGCAATCCAATTAAACATTACATTTTTTTATACACATATGGTAAAACAAGCAAAAGAGAGAAACACAAAATCCAGAATAGTGATTTAACTCAAAAAGGAAAAGGCAAGGAAATGGCTTCAAAGATACTGGCAATGTTCCTTTCTTAAAAACTGTGCAGTGGTTTCACAGGTGTTCATTCATGGATATTCTTTATAACAATGTTTTTTATGTATTCTTTTGTACAGACTGAATACAGACAAACTTTTTAAAGAGAAAGGATTTCATCACCACAAGAAATTATCTTAAAAAAAGAAGAGAAGAAAGAAAACAGAAAATTGAAAAAAAAGACAAAAATACTGCCTGTGAGAGCAAATTAGAATAGCTATTTAAGGGAAGAGAAGAGAGATTTTGTTAGCCTGTTTTCAGATTAGGGGATTATGCATCTGTTACAGTAAAACCTCAGCTATAGAGAACCTCACTTAGTATTACTGTGTACACTACTCATGCTTTCTAGATGCCACAGACTGTCATTTTAAATGCTAAAATAATTTTATTTAAACAATTTTAATAAAGCCAAACTGCAAAACTATGTAATAATGTATCTTCTTAAATAGAATATACTCGTCGTGGTTGTTTGGGGGTTTTATTTGGCATCAATACATGCATCTTGCTCTAACAGCGATTCCCTCAATACTAAAGGACTATTGGTTTCAATATTCCCAAGAGGTTTTGGAACGACATTTTTTGACTTTTTGTTTGTTTTTTTTCTACCAGGGCTCTTTCAATCTTTCCCATGTTGTTAATTAATTCCTGCTCAACAGTATGTTGATGGATTAGAAATCATCTAATCAACTACATATTAAATCGTGGGCCACTGACTGGCCCACGGATGTAAAGAATATGTGCTTTGAAATACGGATTTGTTCTCTCTTTCAATTCCTGAGGCTAATTTAATTCTCAGTTCCCAAATGTAAATAGGTTTCTCCATAACAGTGTTCCAGATAAATGGATTTACCCCAAATTTTAATTTTTACAAGTATTTTCAACATTATATAACCAAATCATTAAAACTTAAGGCAATTTCTAAATGTCACTGCATTGCTTTAGACATCATGACACTAAATATTTTCATATGAAGGTTGTTACTGGAAATGATTAAATTTTTCCACTTTTATTTGGCAGACTATATGGTATTACGCCGATTTTTTAACTTTCTACTTCAAAGTCTAAAACAGCCTTTTTTAGATCACTGTTTTATCAATCTGAAATAATAAGACTATATACATTAAGAAAATTCTTTTTTTTTTCTTTTTGGGGAAGGCAGGATAAGGAAATGTTTAAGCCTTGTTATAAACAAAATCTGTTTATAAAGTTTATAAAAGCAATGATAGGCAGAACTCCTGAAAAATACATGAGTCAACAATTTTTTAGCTCAGGAGCAAAAAGTTATTTTATAAGCTCTGAGGTTTTATGGATTTCTTACATTCTAATGTAAGCTGTGAGCAAAAGGCAGGTTTTCTTCTTACCCACTCTTCAACAAAAATGCCTCTGGCGTTATTTTATCTAAGCCACATGAGATACAAAAATTTTATTTTAGTAAATTTATAAAAAGCCTATTACCTTCCTTTAATTGAGGTTAATGAAAGAGAAACTCTATGAAGAATACAGAAAAGTAAGAAAATTCCTATTTCTGTTTCTGAACAAAGTAAAGTATGGAAAGCAAGGCACAAAGCCTCTTAAGAGCTCACTGCTTGGCACACCGCTGACACTAGGAGCAGAGAAGACATGCTGCTGCATCTTCTCTCCATCTCCAGTCATCTTCCTTCCAGGCATTCGATCCGGTTCTGAAACACCTTCCCCTGTAACCAGAACCCCACATGGCCTCTTATGCTCAGTCCTGCCTTAGCCATGTTCCTGAGGAGTTCCATGAGGTAGGGTCACCTAAGCACATTACTCGTCTGACTCTTTCTCTAAACACGAAGAAATAAATTTGCAATAACTCCTAAGAAACATGTGAATGAGCCATGACACAGTATGTACATTGGTATGAACCAAAAACCATGAAAAAAGGACGAACAAAAAAATAAATTATGGAAACATTTTAAGCAGATAAATGAACCTGGTTAAAAAAAAAGTTAAAAATGAAAGTAAAATCATAAAAGAAACACAGCTGGGTAATAAACATTTTAAATGTTTGTTCCTGTTATTAATTTTAAAAATGAAAAATCTAAACAAGATACAAGTTTCCATCTACCGAAATTGCAAAGATCAATAAAGGCAGGAAGTAAAAAGTGCAACGAGAGACATTCTCGCACTTTGTGGAATTTAAACTGGCACAGCTATTCTGGAAACTAATTTAGTGATGTGTTATCAAGAGTCCTTACTCTTTGATGCAATAATTCTACTCAAAGGACTTTGCACAAATGCGAACAAACACAGAATCCTTATTTCAGAATGAATGTAATGAAGGAATAAAATGCATTACTCTACCTCCCTGGCTCAGTTTTGTTAAACAAAAACAAAGCAAGGAGAAAGGGCCTGGGAAAAGCACAGCCACCTTGGCCTGCCACCATCAGGCCATACTGACCCCATTAACCAGCCCTGCCCCTCAAAATTTCCTTCTAGTTCAACCAAGATGTACAAGTATAGTCCTATACAAAACTAAAAAAGCACACTGATATATTTAAGAGAGTTTTCAAATGACTTGAGACATAAAGGGTTCTTCCTAGGATGGAAAGGAAAATGACCTCCCGGACTAACTATGAAATGCTAATTTCCCAAACAATTTATTTTATCAATAAATTCAAATACCTCTGTAAATAATTTCATTAGCCAGTAAGAAAATATGCCATTACAGCACAGAAGTCATAAACCTAGGTATAAATTTGTTAAAGTCACGTGTATCAACGTTTAATAATATAAAATTTGCTACATTTTCTAAGCAGTCAACGGTTATTAAACAAAAAGCTAAAAAATGTGTGTCAAACTCTGCCATGTTAGGAAAAAATTAAGTATAAAAGATTTATTCCTTAGGAAAACAGTTTAAAAAGCTATGTTAAACAGAAACTAAGTCTCTTTGTAAAAGCATCAAAAGGTGGAACCACAGCAATAAATAAGATTTGTGTCTTTTCATACACACACAGAAGCAATTTGAGTTCTAAGCTATAAGAAGAAAGTTTGACGAATGAAGAGTTTTATATTAGATTTCTGTCATGGTTGCCAATATTTCTTTTTATTTGTACATTTAAACATTTGGTATTTTAATGCCTCAGTTTTATAATACTAACAGCCAATCATTAATTAACAGTTGAAGGCCTCTGGCTTTACTTACTCTCTTGTCCAGAAGAAACAGATTTCTCTAACACTTACCTAAACTCGTGGGCTTGATGAGAACATCAAGGACATCATAAAAGGGTAAGTTTTTTAACTGCACATCAGGATGAACAGGAGGGATTGGGGGAGATGGCTGCTGCATCTCAAACGTGGGTTTAGTATCTTGAAGCAGCACAGAACCAACAGGAGAGGACGGCGAGTGAGGTGTAACTGAAGTGGAAGGCAACGAGTGGATTCCAGCCACAGCCAAGTCAGGTTCTACAGGTGAGGAGCTACCATCCAAACTGAAAACCGATGATTTGATTGTGGATAAATCAGAAAGGCCTTCAAGAGTCCGTGGGTATCGGCGTCTATACAATTCTCTGATTTTAATCTGAACCGCAGGGCTGCAGCCGCTCTTCAATAAATGCAACGCCCTCATCAGGAGGTCATGCTTGCGTCCACTTTTATTCCTTCCGGCAAAGCCTAGTAACACTTGTAGTTCAGAAACCCTAAAACTAGAAACCATATTCTAAAAGGAAAGAAAAAAAAGGGATATAAGCCAATAGTCAGCCTCAAGCATATAAAAATCCTATCTAAAATCTACTGTAAAATCTGATTTTTCTAGCATTCTATCAACTGGCATGTGCTAGTAACCAGCATTTTCACATATCACTTAGAATTGTTATTGTTTCTATAGCCACCACCCCTCCCCCACCAATTACAGTCAAGTTATAGTGTTAATTATGCTTTGCTGTACTCAATTTTGGTAATCTATGGTCTATTGGTTTCTGCTAACCACTTCATTATCTGATTATGCCCAAGTGTAAACCCATATTTGCTTTACCACTATGAAATCTAAACCACTGAAAATGTTCCTCTTCAAAACTAAGCCCTACCAATACACAATGTAATGTCTGTTACAGTATTATCACCAATTAACCAAAAAAATTTAGGTTTCTGCAACAACGTACCTGTAAAACTTCTGAGGTTAAGCAAGAAATCTACAAAATCAAGACAGAACTGTAATACAAAATCCAATGAATTTTTTCACCCCAGCTCAAATATTAAGGAACACACAACATAAGAAAATAATATTTTTAAATATTAAAGCTAAAAACCACATACATCTTATTTAGCAGTCAAACTTCTAAAATGATGGAAGTTCTCAGCTAAGTATCCAATGTGAAAAATAGCTTTGAAGAGTAAGGATATGAGTGGTCATAAATCTTAAAAGGCAAGATACCCTCCTTGCCACTCTACCAACTTGTTCTTGGGTGTAAAATGAAGATTATAAGTAGTTCCCGTTTCACAGGAACCATCTATTTAATTCAACAAAACCTAGTAAATTCTAAGCACTTACTGCCTCATAAACCCACCTACTTAAGTCATTTTCAGCCAATTCTGAACTCAGAGGTAAACCACACTTGGGTCAGATTTATCTGTACCACACATGCACCATCTGGCCAGAAAGAGGAGTAAGACCTGGAGCTGAGCAAAAGCCCTTTCAGAAACCAACCTTAAGGAAACTTTCCCCAGCCCTCCTCCTCAGTGCTGCACACTCTACAGCTGCCTGGGATTTCTTCTCAACCTGGTGAGTATGCAGTGGCCACACCTACAGTTGGCAGTGATTCATAATTCCTCCGTTCTGCACTTTTAAGTCTCATTGACAGCCCAGGAACAACTGCTATAACTCTGGTTTTAATTGTTGGCCAATACTTGATAGTTTTCCAAAATGCAAACAAATTTAAATATATCAAAGTAATCTGCATGTACATGCTGTATCATAATTCTACTTCATATATTGTCTCCAAATTTCATATTGTACAAGTCAGAGAATACTAAGTTGTAATCCTAGCAACCATTTTATACTCTTGATCAGTGCTGTCCAATAGAAATAGGAACCACATATATAATTCTAAATTTTCTAGTAGCCACATTAAAATAAATTTTAAATTAATTTTGATAATATGCTTTATTTAACCCAATACATCAAAAAGTATTATTTCAAGATGAAAACAGTTTTTGTGGTTTAAAAATAGTCATTTTTTGGGCTTCCCTTGGTGGCGCAGTGGTTGAGAATCCGCCTGCCGATGCAGGGGACACAGGTTCGTGCCCCGGTCGGGAGGATCCCACATGCCGTGGAGCGGCTAGGCCCGTGAGCCATGGCCGTTGAGCCTGCGCGTCCGGAGCCTGTGCTCCGCAACGGGAGAGGCCACAGCAGTGAGAGGCCCGCGTACCGCAAAAAAAAAAAAAAGTCATTTTTTAAGTGTCAATGAGATCTTTTTCATACTAGGTCTTCAATATCCAGTGTGTATTTCACACTTGGAGCACATCTCAATTCGGACTAACACCAGTTCAAGTGCTTAGGGAGCCACATGTGGCTAGTAGCTACCACACTGGACAGTACGGCTCTAAATCATACTCTAATAGCAACATATATCACAAATACCATGATCGTTATACTTTAACTCGCGTCATTTCCCCCATGTGTAAAAGGAAGACTTTATTTATCTTACCCCTTATGCTATGAACAACAAAGATGGAAAACAAGAAAAATTTTGGCCTATCTCATGGCACACCAGTAACAGTCAAGGTTTCATGCATAATAAGGACTACGATAGCTTTTGGAAGTTTCCTCCCAAGCAAGAAATGCAATGCATCTTTCCCAAAGTCCTCAATCCTAAAAAAATACTTCAATTGAAATCTGCTTATATTACGGTAGCATAAATAACATTAAATCATGGAGAACGCTTACAACGCTAGTGACAATCACGTTATCTGTGATTCTTTCTAAAGAAATCAAACTAACTCAGAATACACTGCTTCTCTCCTTGTACTTATTTTCAGGTATTCTTCACTTTAAGGAAACTTGTTTTACAGAAATGACAAAATAGAGTACAAGGCACCCTAAAGCTTGACTCTCAAAAAGGAATTTCTGGGAGGTCGCATAATACTTATTTCCAATGGTAACTTTATTTGGCAAAGAATGCTGAAGTAATTGGTCTAATAGCTATTGTAAACATACAAATGAAAAGGAAGAAAGAGAAAGGCTTCCAACTATGAATGCAGAATCACAGCATTCTGAAGCAAACAGAAATCCCCCAGTTTAGGGAAGGGCAAAGGAAACAACAGGAGACAGGACAGTCTTTGCACTGCAAAATGTTGCCAAAATAAAGTATTGCCAGGCACTTGCTCAAAGATGATGGTGTTGAGAGTCAATGGTACCCTGTGGAAAGCTACACACCAGCAATCACTAGTTGAAGGTCAAGTCCTGGCATCAAGACTTAGGACTTTGGCCAAGTCACATTATCTTTCTGGTCATCCATTTCTATTTTAAAACAACAACAACAAAAAACCTCTCCTTTATTTAGCATTCACTACTAAGATATTCTCTAAGGAGATTACTAAATCAAATTCTATGAATATGTTTTTCTTGGCAAACTTTGCTGGATCCCACTTCTTAAAGTGATGCCTTTTTTTTTTAACTCTGTCTTCAACCAATTTCAGCAGCCACCAGCTGAGGTGAGCCTGCTATGAATACTACCAAGAATGGATTTCAACTGTTACTTTCCACCAATCTCTGATGTCTACATTTCTAGTCTAATTTTTTTCAAGTGGATTTTACCAGTTCATCCTACTGCCTCCCAAAGTCTGCCCTCTAATACTTCAGTTACAATTGCTATGTGCTCTATACAGAGAAATTTCTCAATAAATGTTTGCTGACTAACTTTAAGGAAATTCAAGAACTACAGAGAACTATGTTGGCATAACTGATTTTTAAAAAGATGCATAAGCAATCTGATTTCTAAAGAAAAGCTAAATAAATTAAGACTAGAAATTTAAATCAATCTTTTTCTTTGTCAAATTTAAGTAACATAAAATTATTAAAAAATTTTAAAGCTGGGACTTTATATAACTGAAACATTACATATAGGAGTGAAGGCCACTTGAAGGTGCTATAAAATTGTCAAAAATAGCACAGAATTTGGGGAAGCTCTAGTGGGTCAGCTAATGCATATATATGGAATCTTAAAAAGAAAAAGGTACTGATGAACCTAGTTGCAGGGCAGGAAGAAAGATGTAGACAGAGAATGGACTTGAAGACACAGGGTGGGAGGGGGAAGCTGGGGCGAAGTGAGAGTAGCATCAACACATATACACTACTGAATGCAAAGTAATTAGCTAGTGGGAAGCAGCAGCATAGCACAGGGAGATCAGCTTGATGCTTTGTGATAACCTAGAGGGGTGGGATAGGGAGGGTGGGAGGGAGGCTCAAGAGGGAGGGGATATGGAGACATATGTATGCATGTGGCTGATTCACTTTGGTGTACAACAGAAAGTAACACAGTATTTATACTGTGAAGCAATTATACTCCAATAAAGATCTATCAAAAAAAAAGTCATGGTAAAGAACAATACAGCTTTGTAAATCCTCCATCTGCTATGATGTATAATATGGGTAAAAGGGAGAGGAGCTGCTGACGGAAAATGACAAATCACATTATTAATATCGCCCATCCCAACTATAATATTAAAACAATCTACACTTTCACTTATAAATAAGAATGGATTAAAAAAAAATCAGGTACATAATCAATACATCAAAGGCATGTTTGAGCTGATGCCATAAGAAAAACTATGTGGCCAGTTAGAAAGATACTGCAATTCCAGAAGTCACAGGAGGCCCCAGTGCCTGGCTCTGTACTCCTGTGAAATCATGTAGTTCCTATAATTAAATCCCTTTTTACTTGAGATACTTGATGTGGATCTCTTCCTCACAACGCACTGATAAAAATAACAACTCAGCTAAAAAAAATCAAAACTGGAAATCATCTATTAAAAAAAACAATAAAAAAGACACATTTTAAAAACCTATAAAATTAGCCAAAGCTTGGGAGATCATCTCCCTAAATGCTTCCATTTTATACAAGATTTAAAATAAATTGAGTAGTCAATTCGAGAAGCAAAAAAGTAACAACAGGGCTTCCCTGGTGGCGCAGTGGTTGAGAGTCCGCCTGCCGATGCAGGGGACACGGGTTCGTGCCCCGTTCCGGGAGGATCCCACATGCCGCGGAGCGGTTGGGCCCGTGAGCCATGGCCGCTGAGCCTACGCGTCCGGAGCCTGTGGTCCGCAACGGGAGAGGCCACAACAGTGAGAGGCCCACATATCGTGAAACAAAACAAAACAAAAAAAACTGCCTATGAAAAAAGTAACAACAAACACACACCCTCAAAAAGAGTGAAGAATTAAAGGATAAAAGCAAGAAAACATGACTTAGAAAGCAAAATGCAAGAAGCCTGTAAAGTCAGGCCAAAAAAGGGAAAGAAAATGAATATGGTCCTGAGAATGAGAAAAGAAACATAAAGACCACAAATACTAAGCAAATTTCTTTAAACAAAGAGAACAGCACATGCTGTTATATTCTAATAACTTAAAGATATAGACGTAAGTTATTTCCTAGAAAAATATAAATTACTCAATCTGATTCAAGAAGAAGTATATTATCTTTGTCCCCCTCCACTTCCAAAAGTATCTGTCCAGACAAGATAGCTTAGCAAATAAATTCTACTAACTCTTCAAGGAAAAGATGGAATTCTGTTCCTTAAACTGTTCAAAAGCATAAGAGTCAGAAAATCAAATACAAGATAGAAGACAAACATGGAAAAAATGGTTGAACACAAAACACAAGTTTTTAAAATATGCAAATTATTGTTTTTTCAAACTTCAGCAGGAGAATCCACTCATCCAACCATAAGTTTAGGCAAAAGCCTGACAAAACACCTAGTATACCACCTATTCTTTCTCATTTCCCAAGATAGATGATAATGAGTCTTTTTGTAACACATCAATGTTTCCTATGAGTACAGACACAAAAGCTCTCAAAGTACCCAAATAAAGTTTAATCTACGAAAATAAAAATGGTTTAACATAAATTTAGTAAATTACTTGGTTAAGATGATTTCGGTCCTTATATTCACATACTGAAATACTTATGAATAAAACTTATATAAAATATATGGAATTTCCTCTAAAATCATTTGTGGGGAGTGAGGACATACATGAAAAAAGACCAGAGGTGATAACTGCTGGGTATTGGGTACACGGGGAATTCTCTACCTTTGTAAGTTAGAATGCTTCCATAGTAAAAAGTTTGCTTGAATGGGAAACTGGTTGTGGGGTATATGGCACTGTACTATCTTCCCAACTTTACTATTAATCTGAAAGCATTTTAGATTTAATTAAACAAAATTTGTCAGTTTGTTTAAAGCTAGGATAAAAAGATTGTGGTCTAAATACCATTTCCCACAAAAAGAACCCAGGTTCCTTGAGAAACTGGCAAGTCTGGGGTAGAAAAGGCACAAGATAAGCCTACAACATCCTATCCAGAAAGCAAAGAAATTATCAAAAACTACTGGAATCTTGTCAGAAGGACACAGAAAACAACCCAGTAGCCCAAGACAAGCCAATGTGAGCAGCAAAAAGACTAATAACTGCATCAGAGTCAAACACATCAAATATATTAAATATCATTTGCACATGATACTTAAAAAAACAACTCACTGATCTCCTTTAGAAAATATTGGGAAACCAACTCATTAGTATTCTGAAAATTGATAAAGAATGAAAACAATACAAAAAGATTTACTGGTTCACAAAAAAGCCATATGATTATGTGGATAAATGCTAGAAAAGCATTTGATAATATCCATTCCTGACAAAGCCTCTCAATGAACAGGAACAGAAAGAAACTCTTAATATGATAAAGGATACCTATCAGAAATCAATAACAAATATACTTAAAGATGAAACACTGGATCATAAAGACCTATGAAATACACATTATATTGTGTCATTTAAAAGAATTCCAAAGAACCTAGACAGTAAAAATCTTAAAAGTAACATTAACAATTTACAAATGATAGAACTTTTTATATTGGAAATAAAAGAAAATCCACTGAAAAATCAGACCCAATAATAATCAGTCAACAAAACTTTTTGAATTTTCTGTACATCAAATATGTTTTCAAATGACTTATCAGGGAAAACAGTATTTTTTAAAATGAATCTAGGTAACATAAGGATATGAAATGCAAAGGTATAAATTTAAAAATTTTTCAAGACCTACATTAAAAAAAACTGATAGTACATTTTTTAAAAAACCTTGAATAAATTAAGGAATATATTATGTTACTAGGCAAAAGTAGTAAATGCTGAAAAGATGTCAATTCTCCCCAACTTAAGTTATAAATATAATAAAATTCCAGTGAATTTTGACAGATCAAACTTACAACAAAGAATTAAATAAAATACATAATATGACATGTGGTGATGAACACAATGGACAAAAATAAAGATGGAAAAAGAAATGAAGTGAAGACGTAGAGGATTTGCAATTTTAAAGAAAGTAGAGCTCCCTGAGAAGGTAACTGAGTAAGTAACTGAAAAAGTAATAAAGCATCCAAATGGATATCAGAGAAAAAGCATTCCAAGGCACAGGACACAGCAGGTGCAAAAATCCTGAAGAGGAAAGCACACCTAACACATTGAAGGGAAAGTAAAAGCCCATCACTGTTGAACCAGAGTAATCTAAAGGAATGAGTATTCAGATAGCACAATGATGAGCAAAGAAAATGACAAACCTGGGGAGGGAGATAATTAACTGGATAAAATTATAATATCAAATTTGTGAGGCTAAGAAAAGATAGAACAAAAGTGCTGGGCAAAATGGCATGCATGAAGAGTGGTAAGCAGTTTAAAGTGTTCTACAGGCAAGGAAGGAAAAGAAAGTAATTTTAGATATACATACATATATTAAAGTTTCAAGAGAAAATTCAAGAAAACTTCAAGAGTCTGTGAGAAGGCAAAAAAAAAGTACTAATTTCACAACTAGTAAAATGGGGAAAACATGAAAAAGAGGGAAGGAAAATGAACAACCCAAAAGACAGCAAGAAAACAGATAGGGAGACAAAACCCAGCAAAAGCAAGATGCTCAAAATGAAGGGGTAGAAATAAATGCAAATATGTCAATAATTCCAACCAAAAAAATGAAATAAACTTCCCAATTAAAATAGCAAGATTAGGGGATATCATTACAGAAACCACAGCATCAAAAAGATAATATGGGAATACTAAGAACAACTCTCCACACATGAATTTGGCAACTTGGTTGAAATGGATCGATTCCTTGAAAAACACAAACCACCAAAACTTAATATGAAACTGATAATTTGAATACCCATCTCTAGCTATTCAGGAAATTTAATTCTTAATCTTAAAACTCCAAACAAAAAGAAATTACCACACACCCAGATCATTTTATTGGAGAATTCTACCCAACATTTAAATAAGAATTAACACCAATTCTAAATAATTTCTTCTGGAAAATAGAATATGAGAGAAGACTTCCAAATTCATTTTATGACGCTAGTATTATCCTGATACCAAAACCAAACAAAGACAGTTCAAAAAATAAAACTACAAACCAACATCCTTCACGAATACAGATGCTAAAATATTTAAAGTATTAGCAAATAGAATTCAGCAATATATAAAAAGAATTAACACCAAGACCAAACGAAGCGTCTATTCCAGGGATACAAGGTTGGGTCAATGTTTGAAATCAATGAAGTACACTATATTAACAACTAAAAAAGAAAATCACATGATTATATATACATAATCTTTTATATATACAGCAATGAAGAAAAAAGCATTTGACAAATTCAATGCCCACTCATGATAAAAATTCTCAGAAAAATAGGAATAGAGGAGAACCTCCTGAACTTGACAGAAAGCACCTACAAAAAAATCTAGAGTTAACATACTTAATGGTGAAAGAATGAATACTTCCCCCTAAGATTGGGAATGAGGCAAGGATGTGCTGGAAGTTCTAGCTAGTGGAATAAGACAACAAAAAGAAAAGACATAGGGGTTGAAAAGAAAAAAATAAAACCGCCTGTATTTGCAGATCCCAAGGAATCTGCAAAACAACTACCAGAAGGAATAACTGAGTTCAGCAAGGTGGCAGGATACAAAACCAACATACAAGTACCAATCACATCTCTATATACTAAAAAGAACATGCGAAAACAAGTTAAAAACACAATACTATTTATAATCACTCCTAGGAAAATGAAAATACATATGTTTAAAAATATAACAAAACATATACAGGACTTGTTTGCTGAAAACTACAAACACGAAAGCAGCCTAAAAAGATCTAAATAAATGGATTCTTTGTGGATTGGAAGACTCAACAAAGTAACAGTATCAGTTTTCCCTACATTGATACAGATTTAACACAATTCCTACCCAAATCTCACCAAGACTTTTTATGGATATAGATGAGATTATTCTAAAATTTACATGGAAAGGTAAAGGAACTAGAAGAGTTAAAACAATTTTGAAAAAGCATAGAGAGAGAGGAATCTGTCTATCCTATTTCACAACTTAGCTCAGTAATTAAGACTGTATGTAGTATTAGTAGAGGGATAGACATAAAGGTCAGTGGAACACAACAGAGAACCCAGAAATAGACCTACACAAATACACCCAAATAGTTTTTGGTGAAGGTGCAAAAGTAACTTAATGAAGGAAAGACAGCCTTTCAACAAATGGTGCTGGAGCAACTGCGCATCCATAGACCAAAAAACGAATTTCCACCTAAGTCTCACATTTTATATAAAAAATAACTCCAAATGGATCACACGCTTAAATGTTAGAATAAAGCTGTAAAACTTAGGGGAAAAAACACAGAAGAAAATATTCAAGATCTAGGGCTAAGCATAGAGTTTGTATACTTGACACTCAGAGCAAGATTCACAAAAGGCATAACAATAATATACTGAACTTCACCAAAATTAAAAACTTGTGCCCTTGCAAGACCCTGCTAAAAGGATGAAAAGACAATCCAACAAAGGACTAGTATCTAGAATATATTTAGAACTCTCAAAACTCAACAGGAAAAAAACAATCCAATTAGAAAAAAGGACAAAAGACATGAAGCGACATTTCATCAATGGGGATACACAGATGAAAAATAAGCAAAGGAAAATATGTTCAGTATCATTAGCCATTAGGGGAGTGCAAATTAAAACCTTACTAAGAAAAAAAAAAAAAAAAAAAAAAAAAAACCTTACTAAGTTATCACTAGGTACATACCAGAATGGCTAAAATCAAAAACAGTGGTAACACCAAATGCTGGCAAGGATGCAGAAAAACTGGATCACTCCATACATTGCTGGTAGGGATGTAAAATGGTACAGCCACTCTGGAAAACAGTTTGGCAAGTTCTTAAAAAACTATATGCACAATAATCATACAACCCAGCAACTGCACTCCTGGCATTTATCCCAGAGAAATGAAAACTTATGTCAAAAAAAAAAAACCCTATGCACAAATCTTCATAGCACTTTTATTCGTAATAGCCAAAAACTGTAAACAACTCAGATGTCTTTCAACAGGTATATGGTTAAACAAATCCATACCATGGACTACTACTCGCAGTAAAAAAGGATGACCTACCAATACATTTAACAACATGGATGAATTTCTAGAGAATTATGCTGAGTGCAAAAAACTGAACCCAAAAGGTGACAAACTGTATGAGCCCATTTATATAACATTCTTAAAATGACAAAATCATAGAAATGAAGAACAAATGAGTGGGTCCCAGAGATTAAGGGGATGGAAAGGAAATGGGTGTGGCTATAAAAATAATAATATGAGGGATCCTTGTGGTGATGGAAATGGTCTGTATATTGTGTCAGTATCAACACCCTGGTTGTGATATTGTACTACAGTTTTGCAAGACATCACCAATGGGGGAAACTGGGTAAAGAGTACACAGATGTCTCTGTATTACTTCTTAAAACTGTCAGTGAATTGACAATTATTTTAATAAAAAGTTTAATTTAAAATTACAAAGACCAACACTATTACAGCAGATTAATTTTTTAATTCAATAGCATGACATTCACAAGAGATTAAAATAAAAGAACACAAAAATGTAGGGGAAGGGGGAATTTTAAAAATCAGGCAAAACTAGCTGACCAAAAATAATAATAATAATAATAATAATAGGTATGTTAATATCAAACAGTAATATGTAATACAAAAAGCATTACTAGACATAAGGAGTCACTACACAGAGTAAAAGTTTCAATTCAACAGCAATATATGATAAATTTTCATGTACTAATAATTTTAAAATGTATTTTAAAAATTGAAAGAAACTACAAGGAAACTGAAAAAATAATTCTAGTAAAAGACTAACATACACCTGCTCTCTAAAAAAACAAAGATATAAGATTTGAACAGCAGAATTAACAAGCCTAACTACTGGACATATATAAAACTTTGCACCAACAAATAGAAAATACACATTCTCTTCAAATACAAAAAACTGACCACAGTCACAACAGATTTCAAAGGACTGTATCATACAGATCATGCTGCCTAACCACAACACAATTACAAATCAATAACCAAATTAACTAAAGGATCACCCATATGTTTGGAAACAAAACTTTTAAGTAACTCATAAATTAAAGAATTCATCCCTTGTGTGATGCAGGGAAAGCAAATACATAGAAATTCATGATCATTTAAGCCTGTCAAAGTGTTAAAAGTTAATAAGCAAGGTGTCCAACTTAAGAAATTAAAAAAGGAATAGAAATAAACCCAAAGTAAGTATAAAAGAAAGAAAGAAAGCAGAAATTAAGTAGGGGGAGGATACATTAAAGAGCATAAAAAGGACAAAAATTTGATTCTTTGAAAAGCTTTTTAAAATTGGCACTTTTAGCTTTTAAAACTCATCAAGAAAAGGGGAGCATTTAAAAAAAAAGATAAGGACAGTAACTACAAAATAAGAGACTAACAATTTAATGCCATAAATTCAAGAACGTGAATGAAATGGACAACTTTCTATAAAAGTATAACCTACCAAAACCAGTTTGAAACTTGAAAATATGAGCAATCATATAACCAAAGCAATTGAATCAGTGATTAAGATGTGTCCCGCAAAGAAAACAGTAACAATTCTACAAGTGAGTTCTACCAAACACTCAAGAAACAAATTATTCTAATCTTACATAAACTCTTCCAGAAGAAAGAGGAAAAGTATATATATCTTTTAAATTATAGGTCAATATTACTCATTATTAGAAACAAAAATCCTACATTAACTATATTCAAACTGAGTCCAATAATGGAAAAAAGGGACAGACCAGGGCTGACTTTATACTTGGAACACAAGGTTGGTTTAAATATTAGAAAATCAATCAATGTATTTCATCATGTTAACAGGTTACAGAAGAAAAACATATGATCCTTTCAAAAGATGCAGAAAAAGCTTTTGATAAACTTCAACATCCATTCTTTTTCTTTTTAATTAAAAAGTTAATAATAGGAACACCCTTAACCTGAAAAGATTATCTACAATAAACCTACAGCAAGCAGCATACTTAACTGTGAAACTCTGATAGCATTCCCTTTAAAATCAGGAACAAGATCAGGATGCCCCCATCACCGCTTCTATTCAACATTGTACTGGAGATCCTAGCCAGCACATTAAGACAAGAAAAAGAAAGAAAAAAAAAGCATAAGAATTGGAAAGGAGGAAACAAAGAGGTCATTATTCACAGATAGATCTGTCCACACAGAAAATCCTAAAGAATTCTATACACAATTTATCACAATTAGAAGGATAGCAAGATTGTTATACGAAGTCAAATTGTACTTCTATACACCAGCAAGGTAGAAAATATAATTTTAAAAGATACCATTAATGATTTGATACAAAAATAAGGTACCTAGAAATAAATCTAACAAAATACTTGCAAAAGTTTATCTGAAGAAAATTATAAAACTTTATTGAAAGAGACTGTAAAAGACCTAGATAAATGGATACTACAATGTTCATGGTTAAGAAACTTAATAACAAAATGCTAGTAGTTCCCTTCAAACTGGTTTACAAATTCAATGCATTTCCCATCAAAATCCCAACAGGTTGCATGTGTGTATCTATATAACTTTAAAAAACGATACTAAAATTTTATGGAGGGGCAAACCAGCAAGAAATTCCTTGAAGAAGTACAAGGCAGGAGGACCTGGCCTACTTCTGTGTCCCTCAATGACTGACTAGACGGTTTCACACCAACCCTCCCTATGAAAACTTTAAAAACTGAACATAATATAAAAAACATCTGTTTGAAGACAAGAAGCACTACAAAAGGCAGCAAGAACCTGGGAGGCCAAGACCATGGAAAGAAGGGAAGCCTAGAAAATGGAGTCTAATATTTGATGCCTCTTTTCCCCTGGAGATAACTGCCAATGGAAAAAGGGCAATTGATAAGTTAAGAAATCCAGCAGAACTTTGAATAGACTTATAGGGCTGGGAAAACCAGAAGATATTTGCAGAATATAACCTGCAAGTCCTGGTATCTGGGATATATAATAAACTCCTACAAATCAGTATGAAGAAGACCAAATATAAAAATGGACAAAAGACTTGGCAAACCACCTCACAAAAGACATCCAAATGGCCAGTAAGTATATTAAAAGGGGCTTAACATAATTTCTCATTAGGGGAATTCAAATTAAGACCACTAAACATCCACCAAAATGTCTAAAATTAAAAGGGTGGACGAGAAAGGACAAGGAAAAACTAGAACTCTATTATTTTGCTATTGGAAGGGAATGAACAAAAAACTACAATTACATACAACAATAAGGATGAATCTCGCAAACAAAATTGAGAGGAAGAGGTGAGACACAAAAAATATACACGTAATATAGTTCCATTTATATAAGGTTCAAAAAATAGGCAAAACTAGTCTAAGATGTTAAAGTCTGGCCAGTAGGTATCTTTAAGAAGGAAGAGGTTAGTCACTGGGAGAGGACTCAAGGGAACTCTCTAGGGTGCCAGTAATGTTCTATTTCCTGACCTGCATATGGTTATATTGAGAAAATTCATTTAGCTGTACTCTCATGATCTGTGTACTTTCTTTCTATACATATGTATGCCCTATAACAATAGAAGTTTGTTTTTACAGAAGCTGTACAAAGTTACAGTAATTAAAACAATGTGATGGTGCGGTTACACTAAGAGACTAGAGTCCAGAAAGTATAGATAGATCCAATTGTATAACAAAATCAGTAAGAAATAAATTTTTTTTTTAAAAAACCTAGTACAAACATGGGCAAAAGAAATGAATAGAATCCCAGAAGGGGTAAGAACAGGTTAATCAGCACAGTAAAAGATGCTCAAACTCATTAGTAAAAGGAAAAAATTGAAAACTAAAAGGTGATATTTCATACTCACTGGCAAAAACTTTTAAAGCCTGATAAAAGTAAGTATTAGCAAGAAAGCTAAGGAAACCTCTGTATTCCTGGAGGGAGCAAATACTGATACAATCCTCTTTGGAAAATAATCTGGCATTATCCAGTACTGTTGAAGATGCGAATATCCTTAAGTCCCAGCAATGCAATGCTACTCCTAGAGTTTCTACAGTGAAACATACTGTATTAAATATTCACATTAAATGAGATCAATAAAGACTACAAATAACACCATATCAATGCAGATTAAGTTTGTTCACAAAGTTTATTTTGCATTTCAGAGCCTTTTGGATTTCAGAAGTGTAGATAAGGAAAAAAAAGGAAACTACACAAATTTCCAATTAGAATGGATAAATTGGTATTTATACAATGGAAACTCAAAAACAATGATAAACCAAAACACCCCAAATACATACAGCTTTTATTCAATTTGTATAAAATTTAAAAACACACAAAAACAAAAAATTTGTATATATAAAATGTGTGATTTATATACATATAATTTTATATATCTATGTAATGTGGATGTGATCAGGGAAGGGCACCCTGCTGACCTAATGAACTATTTCTTAACTTGGGTGGTGAGCACATGCATGTTTATTTACCTACATCTTGCCTGTTATAAACAACCTTTTGTACCTATTAAATAATTTAAATATTTAAAATTTTCAAATTAGCATGATATACCCAAATACATAAACCACTATTAACCATTACGAATTCTGAGAAATGACTCAAGAGAACTTTTTTTTTCAAGAGAACTTTTTGAAGGAATTAGTATCCTAAGAGAGTTCAAGGACAGGTTGCTATTTTTAAAAAAAGGGAAGAAATAAAGAAAAGAGGATAAAACTCTTATAAATCAAAAACATAATTACTAAACTAAATTCTATGGAAGAGTTCTAAGTCAAGGAAACATTCCAGAATGTAAACAAATAAAATGTAAATCTTGGAAATCTGATATTCACCCGTCAAGAGTCTCAGAGAAAATAGGAAAAAAATTAACAAAAAAATAGAAGATAATTTCCCAGACCTGAAGAGGCTTACATCCGAAAAGGTCCCACCAGAAGGAATGAAAAAGGCCCACAACTAGACACATTTCACAACACCAAAGATAAGATCACCATAAAGACTGTAAACAAGGTTACCACAAAAGATAACAATCAGATTTACAATGGATCTCTATCAGCAATATTGAGTGTTTTAAATTCCCAAAGCAAAGCTTTCAACATTCAAAAGGAAAAACTGTATTACCAATTTATAATTCTGTATCTAAACTTTCAATCAGGAACAAATGCAAGCCATTTTCAAACATTCAAGAAATTAGAAAGTCTATCACCAGCATGTCCTTTCTAAAACAACTACTCAAGAGGGGTGTAGGGGGAGGAAAAGACTGGGAGTTTGGGATTAGCAGATACCAACTAGTATATATAGGATGGATAAACAAGGTCCTACTGCATAACTCAGGGAACTATACTCAATATCCTGTGACAAACCAGAATGGAAAAGAACATGAAAAAGAATATATACGTGTAACTGAGTCACTTTGCTGTATAGCAGAAGTTAACACAACCTTGTAAATCAACTATACTTCAATAAAATTTTAAAAAAAAAACTACTCAAGATTACATTCCAGTAAAATCAAAAAGAAGTCTAAAAAAGAGAAAGACAAAAAAAAAAAAAAAAAGAGAAAGACATGAGATCCAAATAACACACCTAACCCAGGAGTGCAACGTAATCTCAGGATGACAGATGTATAGCAAGAGCCAGAAAGCAAGCTGCCCGAATTACAAAAAAAGGTTGAGAGCTCCAGAAAGCCCATCTTCAAGAAAAGTTCAATGGCTACAAGATGAAAACACATTGTACTGGGTTGCCAAAAACTGCCTTCAGGTTTTAAGTAAAAATAAAAGACACATTTTTCATTTTCACCAGCACTTTATTTTTTTTTTAAATAAATTATTTATTTATTTTTGCCTGCGTTGGGTCTTCGTTGCCACACGCCGGCTTCCTCCAGTTGCGGCGGGGGCGGGGGGGGGGGGGCTACTCTTAGTTGCAGTGCGTGGGCTCTAGGCACGCGGGCTTCAGTAGATGTGGCACCAGGGCTCAGCAGTTGTGGCTCACAGGCTCTAGAGCTCAGGCTCAGCAGTTGTGGCGCACGGGGCTTAGCTGTTCTGTGGCATGTGGGATCATCCCAGACCAGGGCTCGAACCCATGTCCCCTGCCTTGGCAGGCGGATTCTTAACCACTGTGTTACCAGGGAAGTCTCACCAAGCACTTTATTAAACAACGTATTCACCCTTTTGTTCCACTACCTTCTGCCATTCTTCAGGCAACTTCATAATTCCATCTTCCCAAAACTTTTTATCTTTTTAAGCAAAGAACTGTTCCAGATGCCTTTTACAGTCTTCCAGGGAATTGAAATTTTTTCCGTTAAGAGAATTTTGTAAAGACCTAAATAAATGGAAATCCGAAGGTGCAATGTCTGGTGAATACGGCGGATGAATCAGAACTTCCCAGCCATGCTGTTAAGTTTTTTTGCCTGGTCATCAAAGAAACACGCGGTCTTGGGTTATCCTGATGGAAGATTATGCGTTTTCTGTGGACTGATTCTGGATGCTTTTGGTGGAGTGCTGCTTTCAGTTGGTCTAACTGGGAGCAGTACTTGTTGGAATTAATCATTTGGTTTTCCAGAAGGAGCTCATAATAGAGGACTCCCTTCCAATCTCACCGTATACACATCACCTTCTCTGGATGAAGACCGGCCTTTGGTGTGGTTGGTGGTGGTTCATCTCCCTTGCCCCACAATCTCTTCCATTCCACATTATTGTACAGTATCCACTTTTCATCACCCGTCACAATTTGTTTTAAAAACGGAACGTTTTCATTACGTTTAAGTGGAGAACTGCATGCAGAAATACGGTCAAGAAGGTTTTTGTCACTTAACTTATGTGGAACACAAACATCCAAGTGATTAACATAATCAAGCTGGTGCAAATGATTTTCAGTGCTTGATTTGGATATTTTAAGTATGTCGGTTATCTCTCGCATGGTATAATATTGACTGTTCTCTATTAATGTCCCGATTTGATCTCTATCACCTTCAACTGGTCTACCCGACCGTGAAGCATTGTCCAGTGAGAAATCTCCAGCATGAAACTTCGCAAACCACTTTTGACATGTCCGATCAGTCACAGCACCTCCTCCGTACACTGCACAAATCTTTTTTTGTTTCAGTTGCGTTTTTACCTTTCTTGAAATAATAAAGCATAATATGGCGAAAATGTTGCTTTTTTTCTTCCATCTTCAATATTAAAATGGCTACACAAAAATTCACCAATTTTGATGAGTCTTTTTTTAAATGCACGCTGATATGACAGCTGTCATATACAAGCTAACAAAATTGTTTCGAATGAAGTTAAAGATAACTAAGTGCTACCAGAGCCATCTTATGGAAAAAAAGGAAAGAACCTTTTGGTGAACCCAATATTAAAGTTTAAAAGTGATTTCCATGAGCTCTCCACAATCATGCAGGGCTTTATTATATTTCTCCTTTAAGGAGCCGAGGTTTAACAACACAGAAGTTCCTCAACAGCTCCACACTACTTGGCTCTATAGTAACTAATACTTATATCAGCACACATATTACAAAGGCTGGTTATTAGTATTCAATTTCTAGAATCTTCCTGTAGAAGCACAGAGAAGTTTAGAAGAGTTATAAACCACAATATAAATGCTATAAATCTTGACAACGTAGTATCAATAGAAAATTAAGGCTAGAATGGGGAAGAAAGGTGGAGGCTGGGAGAAACAAAGGCAAAAAGATGGGTGCTAAATCCTCTTTAAGACTGGGAACTAAAGAGATAGTGTCTAAAACTGATAGGTCAAGAAAGAGAAATTTAACTGTTACAAAAAGATTAAAATAATCAACAGCAGAATTAGGAACAAAAATGTAACTGGTAGAAATCAAAGTGCTAGGGCAGGTGGAAAATGAAATGACCTAAATTTCTTATCTACTAGGGAGTCAAGCAACAGATACTGTTTATAGAGTTGAAAGAAAAATCAATATATAGAAAGACATGCTTTATTTTTGAGTTTTGGAATTAACCTAAAAAAAAAGAAAAAAGAAAAACTAAGGGAAAAAATCCCCACTAAAGGCAGTTATATAAAGATTTAAGAAAGAACTTTTACTTTTCGTTCTGGATTTTTCTGCATTTTCATTCAAAGAAAAAAAGAATGAAAGAAGGAAAAAGATGAAGAAAAGAATAAGAAATTTTAAATATATTATTAAAGCCATTCCCAGATTGGGGGAAAAAGGTCAAATAATTTGTCTAAGGTCATACAGTTGAAAACCATGCATCTCCAATGCTAATATCAAAAAAAAAACCCAAAAAAAAAAAAAAAACCCAAAGAACAAACAAAAAAACATACCTTCTGTGGCATAATCTAGATCTGCTTTTTTACTGACTTGTATGAATAACCAAATGGAGAACTCCGAATGTCTGTTAAGTTTATATTGTTCTCTGCAAAGTCACAAAAACAAAATCTTATTCGTTTCACACCATTTTTCCAAAAAGTCTAGGGAAATGACCATGTTACTAGTGGGTTCAAAATGAAGTCAGAGGATAGTTTGGACTATGATACCAATTGATTCCACATCACTTTTACTTCAACTTCAATTCAACTGTGAATTTCTTAAATTCAGATTCCTGAATAAAAACAGACTAGCTGTCAAGACAAGTCAATGGGGAAAGAACTGTCTTTTCAACAAATAGTTCTGTGAAAACTGGATATCCACATGCAAAGGAAGCTGTATCTCTACTTCACACCATAAACAAAAATTACCTCAAAATGGATAAACAATCTAAATGTAAAAGTTAAAACTATAAATATAAGCTCTTAGATGAAAACACGAATAAATCTTTGACACTGGATAAGGCAATGGTTTCTTAGATTTGACATCAAAGGCATAAGCAACAAAAGAAAAAACAGAATTAAAAACATTTGTGCTTCTAAGTACACGATCAAAAAAGTGAAAAGATAGTCCATAAAAAGGAAGAAAATATTTGAAACCATATATCTAAGAACTTGTAACTGGAATATATAAAGAACATACACAGTAATAAAAAAGCAAACAACCCAATTAAAAAAATTGGCAAAAGGTCTGAATAGATATTTCTCCAAAGAAGATATACAAATGGCCAATAAGCATATGAAAAGATGCCCAACATAGTTAGTCATCAGGAAAATGCACACCAAAACCGCAGTGAGATACCACTTCACACCCACGTGGACAAGGATGTGGAGAAAGCAGAACCCTTATACACTACTGGTGGGAATGAAAAATGGTGTAGCAGTTGGAAAAGGGTTGGGCAGTTCCTCAAAGACTTAAACAGAGTTACCACATGACCCAGCAATTCCACTCCTAGTTATATATCCAAGACAATCGAAAACATATGTCCACACAATACTTATACACTTGTAGATAAATGTTCACACCAGTCAAAAAGTGGAAATCACCCAAATGTACATAAATTCATAAATCGATAAACAAAATGTGGTATATTCCATACAATGGAATATTATTCGGCCATAAAAAAGAATGGAGTACTGATACATCTACAAGAATTAATCTGAAAAGATTATGTTAAATGAGAGAAACCAGACACAAAAGGCCACATGTAAGATTTTATTTCTATGAAATGTCCAGAATAGGCAAATCCATAGAGACAAAGTAGCAGATGCTGAGAGCTGGGGGAAAGAGGGCATAGGGAGTGACTGCTAATGAGCATGGGTTTCTTTTGGGGTGATGAATATGTTCTGAAATTCAATAGTGGTGATGGTTGTATAACTTTGTGAATAGACCAAAACCACTGAATTGCACACTTTAAAAAGCTGAATTTTATGGTATGAGAATTATATCTCAAAAAAAAATTTTTTTAATAGACTAGCTAAGATCCAATCCAGAAAAACAAAGGCAAAAATGCTGAGAGAAGAGAAACATTTGGAGAATTTGTTAGAAAAATGCCACCTTTATCAGAAAAGATATTCACGTTTACCAGAGGGAGGGTGCAGACCTAAGGAGCAAACAAACACAAAAATGTCTACCACAGCTAAGAATATCTTGGTTTACTGACTATAAAAAATTATCTATTTCATTTTAAATTAAATATTTGGTTTTGAATGTGCTTTCATAGACATGATCTTAAATGAAGTCCTCCTGGAAATTTAGTTGTATCCACTAATAACAGCTTTGAATTACATGGTGAATTCTGTTAACATCTATCATATGTATTAGTCTATTTCTTTGCCCAATAGTTGGCATCTTGGAGGGATGAGGACCTCTAACCTCAACACTCCTCTTCCCCATTAACTTCCCATTCTCCCTGTGTATCCCAACAGCACCCGAAGATGGCAAGTAAGGAACCAAACCCTCAAGCCTTCTAGGCAGAAAATCTTCTGTTATAGAATTATTTAACCCTCTTATTAGATCTTCCGTGTCTGGCTTACCGGTATCTATTAAGAAAGTTACTATCACTGGCTCTTCCACTAGATTCCTGCACACACATTGACTCTCATTCTCTGACACGCACAGAGATAATAAACTCTCAATGCACAAGAGAAAGAGGATGAGGAGTACAGGAGAGAGAGCCCTAAAAAAAAAAAGTTAGTACAGTAGATCCCCCCTCCACTCCCACACTGGAGAGAAGAAGGAAGAGTGGATTAACCAGGTTAAATTGTAGCAGGGACCTTTTTAAGGACTGCAGCAGAAGGAGTACTGAAATTATGCAACTGGAGGAGACAAGGGTAGAAAGCTGCTCTGGTTGAAGAAGAGGTGAGGGACTTCAGACTCCAACTACTCTGCCTCTCTTCCACCACTGTGCTTGGCACTGCTGGAGAATATTTTGGAGGAAGAAAGCAGGGCAACAGTGACAGAGGCCTAGGCCACCAGACTGCATGAGCTTGTCCCAGGTTAATTCAATAATTAGTTAATTCACAAACTCCTAACAACATAAATGTTTTAAACAAGCCACCACTGAACTGAATAATTTCTTCTCTAGCACCTTGAAAGCTTCTAATACCTGATGCACTATTATACTCATCTTTGACTATACACAGCCCACAATTGCCCTTCACAGAGAACTTACCCCTTCCTTTCCCTCAACCCATCAGGATGATCTTGTGAGTCAGGTTTGTATGATGTGACTCTTATCTTCTGGCTATAGATAATCAGGACAGAAGTGGACCCTCACCGATCCTCTCTCCCAGAAGAAATGAAGAGAGGTGTGCTGGTATTCTACTGGTCACTTAAACTGAAAGCAGCAAAGGGTAGGGATGCCATATTCTGCTGTGACTGGACAAGATCTCTGGTACTGGCCCACAGGGAAGTCTCAAAACACTGAAATTGTCAGGCAACTCCTCTGTCAGGAGTTGCCTCGTCAAATAACTCCCCTCCCCCAAGCAAAGCAAAGGCACAGGAGTCACTGAAGCACAGTGAAGATGACCTTTCCCAAAATTCCAGACCTCCAGTACAGGAGACGCCGGCACTAGCCAGCAGTGACCTGCTCTGGTTATACGGGCTCCTAGGAAGTGGCCCTGAATGATAACGGACAAAGATAAAGGAAATCCTCTCAGCGGCATTATCAGCAGCCAAACCTGGCATTCAGGTCGGCTGGCCATTTCTTCTACTGCCAAGAAGTTAGCCAACAAACCAATGCCCGTGATTTTTCCTGGTCCTTCAATTTACTTCAGAATATATTCTGTAGCAGAGACCATTTAGAAAACCCTCGATGTTTCTTCCCCTTTTCCTCCTTTCTAATTAGATTTTTCTTCAGTTGTCCAGTTTTCCCTACAATATTATATATCATATAAGCAGGGTATTGTTTATCATTCAGTTTAGTTCATAAAGTGCAGGATGGTAGCTAGGAGCACCACGTGGACCCAAAGGAAACTGAACAGAGCAGTAGAGCTTAGACCCTAAGGAGCATTCACTCTAAAGCTAGACCTCCGAGGTTAAAAATCCCAGGTCTTCCAGTATTAGCTGTGTGATCTAGGTTAGGTTATTCAACCTCTCTGTGCCTCAATTTTTCACAGAATTGTTGTGAGAACTAAATAAGTATGTATGTAAAGTGCTTAAACCAGGGCCGGGAATATAATAAGCACTTTCTTATAATGGATATCTGCCATCATCATCATCGTCACGATTTGCAATGGGGAGTGGGGAGAGCTACAGCACATCTTTAAGTGTAGAGGATGCTACTGAGCAGGTAAGGCAAAAACTGGGGTGGATAACTCTTTCAGCATTTGCACAGCCCATACCCTTCCCTCCTCTGAAAACTCTCCCCAGTTAAGTCTCCTAACGTGAACTATGGCAGAGGAGCTATCTTCCAGCAAGTGCAGGGAGAAGAAAAGACAGCTGATTTACAGAAAAAGATGATGAAGCTGACCCACAAAACAAAATGGGAGGGAAGAGAGAGGGGTATGGGATGGAGACAGAGGATGGAGGGAGTGGGGAGGGAAGGGGGAAGAAGGGGAGACAAAGAGAAAATCTTGGTTTCCAACTACTTTCCAGTTCCTGATTCCACTCCAACCTAAGCACTGACTGCCCTTTCTGCCCTATACCAATAAATAAATTCTTCACTTTTTATTAAGCTTTGACAAACGACAGAAAAGTCTAACACAAGCCCTGGAAAACTTTTCATCAACAAAAAAAAAAAATCTTAGAAGAGATAAAGTTATATAATCCGTTACTACACAAAACCCAAGACAATACTGCAGATATAAATAACTACAAACTTCAGTATTCTCAACCCATCCTAAACCTAATGCATGAACTTACACAGGTGAGGCTCAGGCCTGGTTGTTTCAAAAGCTCTACAGGTGTTATAACCCCTACAGCTGAGGCTCTGACACTAACACCCTTACACTTACCAATATGAACACCCTTTACCTACTATCACGGTTCTCTGTGTAAACTAGCATAGGGCATAAAATGCATGAAGATACTTTTCTCTTTACCGGGAATTAAATAATTTTTGAAACAGCAAGAGAGAAAATGGCAGGCATTATTCGAACTGAAGCAATTTACCTTTAGATCAGAACAATGAATACGTTCTTTTGCTGATGTTCACCAAACCAGCCAGGTAACCAAACAACATGCTTCCCCCGCATCCCATCCCTCTCCAAAAAACAATAATAAACATACAAACTGAATCTTTTACCAGATTTCTTTTCCTTCTTATTCGGAAACAGTAATGCTAACAACACGTCCATGGTTGTGCAAACTGACTGCAGTTAACTTAATTTCAAGTTCCTCTTCATCCCTTTTTTGAAAGACTTTTTTTTTAAAATCAGGGTTTCCGATCTTAAGTATCCCATTTATGCCGCCAGTAATTCAGCGATCCATAAAAAAATCTGGCTCGTTTATCACAATTATGTCTCAGTTGAGGGCTTTGAAGGTTATCACCCACGGGAAAAATATCTTTTCCGTCTAACCCCAACACAGCGCATTTCAAACCTCTACTATACAAAGGTAAACAAAAATAAAGTTGTGATCTTGTTCGAAAGGCTAGGGAGAAAAAATTTTCAAGTGCAAAACGAGTTCACAAACCTCATGACAACACGGACTTTGCGGAGTTCTTACCATGGCACTAAGAAAATACCAAGGTTTAAGGCCGATCATTGAAGGCAGGGTTCCCAAAAGACCACGCTTCTCCCCAAGATGTTGAGGAAGCACTGGTGGGGGGAAGGGGCCTTTCTCGAGACAGATCTGACTAAGAGGTAGCATCACCCACAGAAGAGAGAGAATTCCTAAAAGCAACTTCACGTTTCAGAAGACAGCTTCCCACCAAGTGAGTAGCCCGTAGACTTAGGAATCGCCAGACACGTACACCCCTCGCGAAGGTGGAAAAGCAAATCCTGCTTCCCACCTCACCTCTTAAAATAAACGGGTAAGTTGGGTCCCCACGAGCCCCTCCCGAGAGCGGCCCCGGCGCCCCGCGCCAGGTGTGCGGACCCACCGACCGGCTCACCTGGTCCCCAGGCCCGCCACCACCGGGTGGCACGGGCTTCCTCCGCCGCCTCGCTCCCCTCCCCCGCCCGCCCGGGCGCCCGTTGGGACGCGGGCCGGGGCTCGGAGCTCCGCCAACCGGTCCCCGCGAAACAAGAAGGTGGCGGCCGGCGACGCTGCGGCTTCCCCGCCTCGCCTCCCCTCCCCTCCCCTCCCCCGCGGCCTCCGCTCTCCACTCCCACGCCCCCGCTTACCCTCAACTCCTCGA
The DNA here is from genome assembly GCF_949987515.2 of Delphinus delphis. Classification (NCBI taxonomy): domain Eukaryota; kingdom Metazoa; phylum Chordata; class Mammalia; order Artiodactyla; family Delphinidae; genus Delphinus; species Delphinus delphis. The sequence continues at coordinate 62,897,123 of NC_082695.1, forward strand.
AATCCGCCATTTTATACCACCCGCGGGCGCCGCCGCCGCTGCCGCCACAGCACCCCCTCCCGCTGCCGCCAACGACACCGCCGCCACCACGGCCGCCGCCGCCGCCTCCAGCACCATCCTGCACTGGGAGCCGCTAAAGACTCCGCGGCCGCCGCCGCCGCCGCTGCCTCCGGGCCCGTCACGTGACCACCGCCGGAGCTCCGCCCCCGGCGAGCGCGGCCCCGCCCTCCAGGCGCCCCGCCCTCTCAGCCAGCCGCTTTCCGCCCGCGTCTTCCGCCAGCCCCCCAGGCCTGCGGCTCTGGCCTCGCCTGAGTCCCCGCCCCCTCCCGCTGCCTGTCCACCTCCCGCACGCCTTCCGGCACTCGGCCTTGTCGCCGTGCAGCTCTCAGCCCGCGGGTGCCTTCTCGCCCCGGCGCGGAGGCCCAGCCCCAGTCCCTGAAGCGCCCTCGCGACTGCAGCGTTACCCGCGGGACTGGAGGAGGGCCTGGGCTGTGGGAGGGACGGAGAGGAAGAAGAAATGGCCGGGACTCGTGACGGGAACATTTACAGTGCCCTTCCCCACGGTGGCTGTGGACGGAGGGAGCACCCACAAATAAAGGCATCCCCCGGAGTAGTTGTGGCGAAACAACCTAAATATGGGTGTTGGATAAGCTATTGTCCTGATCTAATGGGGCAAGGTTGGTGAGACCTTTTTGGGTTGATAATATCCTCAGTACTAACCTGGCTGGTTCTTTCTGACTTTGAAGGGCGACTGAATGTCAAGGACTGCAGAGTTGAAAGGGTTGGGGGAGGGAAGTTGGAGAAGTGAAATAGGAGAGCGCCCAGAAGGACCCTGATAGAAAGTCGAGGGGTCAGGGAAATAAGATAGCTGGGAAAAATGAAATGTCAGAGGAAGAGAAGATGGAAGGAAGTTTCACGGCACTCCTGACTTGCTGACAAAGGATGAGAAGATGCTGAGTTAAGCTGGTCAAAAAATTCGCTGGACCAAATCCAGGGTTCAAATTTCCTTGAAGAGGTGGATGGAATCCATTTAAGACACCTAATGTTGATCCCTGGGCCAAGAATAGTTTACCACTACACCTCTTCGCCTAATTCCTGTTCATCCTTCAGCTCTCAGTTTAAGTGTCACTTCCTCAGAAAGACCTTCCCTAAACCCACATGCCCCCATTTTAATTCAGATCCCTCTCTGACTGCTCATAGGATCCGAATATTTCCTTCCTGATATTTTTCCATGGTAATTACGTAGGTCTTTGTGTGATTATTATATAAATAATTATCGTTTAACTTTTTTTCTTAAAAGTGTTTTTAAACCCGCTAGACTATAATGACTGACAAATGCTTGGAAAACTGTGGGCCTCTCATTGGTTTAATGAGTAAAAGAATGAACAGTATCTAGAGTAGGTTCTAATTCTGGCTTTCCACCATTAACTTTAGCTTGGCTTTTTCTTGATCTTGGCTTATTCTCCTTAGACCTTGATTTCCACCTCAGTAGAGTTTAACATTGTTCAACAGACATTAAGTGAAGGCCAATGTGAGCCAGGATCTTCCGGGGAATAAAGATTTATAGAATACAGTACAGCCCTTCCACCAAGGAGCTTACAACCCATAAGAAGCACCATGCATGAAATACTGAGCTCAGTTTCTAAGCACCTGTCCTGTTAATCCTTTCTCTGCCTGTCTCTGAACCCATCAATCCTCTTGATCTCAACATCTCTCTTTTCCTTTCCACTGATTTCTTCCTCTTTCCCTATATCTGTGTTCAAGTCTCCTAGATAGTTTCAAGCCACCTTTCTTCTTTTGCCAAGAACACATCTATTTTAATCACATTTCTTTGCTCCTTTACACTTTACCTTAACCTTTACTGAAACTATACAGTATCAAAGAAAATGAACAATGAATTTATCTTTTATATTCCCAATTTTTTAGTCTGGAATTTTTAAACACAAACAAAAGTTGAAAGCATAACAATGAATATCTGTATACATTCCAACTAGATTCAACAGTTATTAGTATTTGAACAATTTTTATTAAGGCATAAATAACATATAGGTAAATCCTCCTATCTTAAGTAAACTCTTCAATTAGTTTTGAAAAATGCTTATCAAGATACAGAACATTTTCATCACTCCAGAAAATTCCCTCCTGCCCCTTCCCAGTCAAACCTCCCACCAGAAATAACCAATGATCTGATTTCTAATACTGTAGAGAGAATTTTAAAATGAGGGAAACATTTTAAAATGCTATTATAGCCTCAATGCCAAAACCAAACAAAAATTAATTTTCCTATCTAACTTATAAGCAGATTTTATGCCAGTAATGCAAGGATGGTTTCACGCTAGCATATATGTTAAAGAAATTGGTAATTTGATACAACTCAGCAACTAAGAACAACCAAAAAATCTGGATTTAGAAAATCAGAAGCAAGTGCCAAATGTAAGGAGTTAACCAGTCAAAATCTTAGAAGGCAGTGTTCTAGGCAGTTAAACTGAACATTTATCCTGAGACATTTGACAGTCCAAAAGTAAAATCTATAAACTGAGCTATGACTTTTGCAGGATTGCTGGGCAAGAGAGACATAAATCTAAATCTAGTGCCACAGAAGAAGCAAAGTCCAATAAACACCCCCCATATTTAATACAAGATCCCGTAGGGTAAAGATAAACCAGAAATAAATCAGCACTTCCACGAATTGCGTTCAGGTTTTATAGCAATCAGGAAATCTCACTCCTTGAATACTGAATAAACAGATCCTAGAGTGGTACTCCACAGACACTGGGCAGAATCAAACAAAAATTCTCTCCAGATGAAGATATCATTAGCCCAAACCTCAAATTAACCTACATAAAATTTTACAAATTAAATGACCAAACATAATCAAAAATCAGAAAAAGACTGCAATAAAAGCAAGCTTACACAAATAAGTAAATAAACAAACCTTGAAAAAATAATCTAATAGAAACTCTAGAATTGAGATGTTTAAGAACCCAATGGATAAGTTTATAGGTATATATGTATATTACACATGGTTTAAGAGAGAATTAATAACAGGAACATGTTAGAAGACTATTTTGAATGAAGCTCAGGGAAACAAAAAGATGGAAAATGCGTAAGAAAATATTAGAGACATAGATTTGAGACAGAAGATAATGCCAGAAAAGTCTAACAAATGTTTAACTGGAGTCCTCAAAGAACAAAAAACCAAAATGAGGCAGTAGCAATATGTGATGAGATAAAGTCTGAGATTTTTCAGACTGATCAAAAAAATTACTATAGGTAAAGGGTTAACAAAACCTTTTCCTGTCTACATAAGAACTTAACCTTCAGCTAATTTTCTAGCTCTGTTCACCAGGAAACATGATAGAGGTTTATGATAAAAATGACCTCTGATCAGTAAATTGCCTCTGGACCAGGAGGAACTATAAATGGTCTACATTTATAGACCTGATGGGGATACCATACTTGGGACTTTTCTGAGTGAGTTAAGTTCACCAGTAAAATATAGCAATTTTAAATCTGTATGCACCTAATGACATGCACTTAATGTAGCTTACAGAACTACAGTGAGAAAATCCACAAGTATAGTGAAGCATTTTACCATACCTATCTCAGTAATTGATACAAAAAGCAAACAGAAAATCATTAAAGATATAGATTTTTGGAACAGCATAATTAACAAATTTGACCCAGTGATTACAAATAATGTGCAGAAAATGCATTATTTTAAGTACATATGGAATATTTACCAAAATTGAGCATAATAGAGTAAGCCTCAACAATTTTAAAAATTGTGATAAAATATACACAATATAAAGTTTACCAACTTAACCACTTTTAAGTGTACGATACAGTGCCATTAAGTATAGTCACATTACTGTACAGCCATCACCACCATCCAGCTCCTGAATTCTTTTCATCTGCAAAACTGAAACTCCATACTCATTAAACAATAACTCCCTATTCTTTTCTTCCCCCTGGACCCTGGCAATCACCATTCTGCTTTCTTCATGACTTTACTCTAGGTACCTGATATAAATGGAATTATACAGTATGTGTCTTTTTGTGACTGGCTTATTTCCCTTAGCATGATGTCTTCAAAGTTCATCCATGATGTAACATATGACAAAAAATTTTGTTCCTTTTTAAGGCTGAATAATATTCCATTGTATGTGTACACCGTATTTTGTTTATCCATTTATCTGTCCATGGACAGTTAGGTTGTGTCTTAATCAGGCTGGGGTACTAAAACAAAATACCACAGAATGTGTGACTTAAATAGCTAACATTTCTCACAGTTCTGGAGGCTCAGAAATCTAAGATCAAGGTGCCAGACTTTAGTGTCTGATGAGGATCCACTTCCGGGTTTACAGATGACCACCTTCTTAATATACCCTTACATTATGGGGACAGAGAGCTCTGGTTTCTTGATCTTCTTATAAGGGCATTAAGCCGATCCTAGGACCTCCACCCTCATGACCTAAGCTAAATCTACTTACTGCCCAGAGGCCCCACCTCCAAATATCATCGCATTGGGGATTGAAGCATCAACATATGGGTTTTTGAGGGACACAGACATTCGGTCAACAGCAGGTTGCTTCCACCTTTTCATTATTGTGACTAATGTGAACAAATATCTCTCCTAGATCCTGCTTTCAATTCTTTTGGGTATATACCCAGAAGCGGAATTATTGGATCATATGGTACTTCTATTTTTATTTTTTGAGGAACTGCCATACTGTTTTCCAAAGCAGCTGTGCCATTTTACATTCCCACCAGCAGTGTGCAAGGGTTCCAGCTTCTCCACACCCTCATCAACAGTTGTTATTTTCTGGTTTTTAGTAGTAGCCATCATAATAGGCAGCAGATGATATCTCCTTGTGGTTTTGATTTGCATTTCCCTAATGGTTAGTGATGTTGAACATCTTTTCATGTGCTTATTGGCCTTCAGAATAACTTCTTTGGAGAAATGCCTATTCAGTCCTTTACTCATTTTTACATTCCGTCGTTTGTTTTTTTTTTTGTTTTCGAATTTCAACAAATTTTAAAGGATTGGAAGCTGCTACAAGTCTATTTTCATTTGCTCTCTATGACAAAGATTGTCTTGAAACAGTGTTTTATCATCTCTCAGGTTCTGATGAGATATAATAAGCCATGATGATAGTATGTACCCTTGATATGATGTGATGAGAATGGCACTTTATCTCTGTGATCTTTCTCTCAAAAAACACACAACCCCAGTTGAATCATGGGAAAAAGTATCAGAGAAATCCCAATCAAGGAGCATTCTACAAACCACTTGACCACTATTCCTTAAAAGTGTCAAGGTCATTAGAAACAAAGAAAGTCAGAGAAATCATCACAGCAAAGAGAGCCTGAGGAGACACAACAACTAAATATGATATGGTATCCTGACTAGATTCTGGTATAAAAAAGGACACGAGGCAAAAACTAAGGAAATCTGAATAAAATACGAATTTTAGTTAGTAATAATGTCTCAATATTCGTTCATTAGTTGTGACATATATACCATATTAATACAAGATGTTAACTACTGCATAGCACAGGAAACTCTACTCAATATTCTGTAACAACCTATATGGGAAAAGAATCTGAAAAAGAATGGATATATGTATATGTATAACTGACTCACTTTGCAGTATATCTGAAACTAACACAACATTGTAAATCAGCTATACTCCAATGTAAAATAAAAATTAAATTTAAAAAAAGATGTTAATAATCAAGGAAACTGGGGTATATAGAAAGGAACTCTGTGCTATCTGCACAACTAGAATCTAAAACCTATTTTATTTATCAAAAAATTTCAAAATTATATTTGTCAATGATAGAAAAGGACTGGTTACTTGGTTTTTAAAATATAATTTCAACTTTTGAATGATTGCAAAAATGCAAAATATCTTGTCAATAAGAACTTGAAGACATTGTCATTAAAATGTCTTGATCAAGAAGTACAGACAGGGCTTCCCTGGTGGCGCAGTGGTTGAGAGTCCGCCTGCCCACACAGGGGACACGGGTTTGTGCCCCGGTCCGGGAAGATCCCACATGCCGTGGAGAGGCTGGGCCTGTGAGCCACGGCCGCTGAGCCTGCGTGTCCGGAGCCTGTGCTCCGCAACGGGAGAGGCCACAGCAGTGAGAGGCCCGCATACCGCAAAAAAAAAAAAAAAAGTACAGACAATTCAAACATTAAACCTGCCCATAAAAGTGCTCTTAAGCACTTCACTAAAACTTCTGAAATTTTTTTTTTGGAAGTTTTATGCAAATTTAATATTTTATATTTTCCTTAATACTTTAGTATTCCACTCTTTCTTATAATTATACGAAAAAAACAATGAGTTTTTTCATCAAGCTCCATATAGATATTCCTAAATCCTCTCCAGTTTATTAACACGCCACAGAAATTTTTTTTTTTTTTTTTTTTTTGCGGTACATGGACCTCTCACTGTTGTGGCCTCTCCCGCTGCGGAGCACAGGCTCCGTACACGCAGACTCAGCGGCCATGGCTCACGGTCCAGCCACTCCGCGCCATGTGGGATCTTCCTGGACCAGGGCACGAACCCGTGTCCCCTGCATCGGCAGGCGGACTCTCAACCACTGCGCCACCAGGGAAGCCCTAGAAATTTTATTGTTTTCTTTGTGTGCATGACCTGAAGTTAGGAAGTACTAACCTAGAGAAACTCTTATACAGGCACATGTGCACCAGGAGATATGTACAAGAATATTTATTCCATCACTGTTTGTAACAGCGAAAAGTTAAAAACAACTTGTCTTGTCCATCAAGGATAGGGTAGATAAATGCATTGTGGTATGTTCCTGCAAAAGAATGCTATGTATACAGTAAGAAAAAAATGAATAGAGCCAGAGCTTCATATAAGAATATGGACAGGGCTTCCCTGGTGGTGTAGTGGTTAAGAATCAGCCTGCCAATGCAGGGAACACGGGTTCGAGCCCTGGTCCAGGAAGATCCCACATGCCACGGAGCAACTAAGCCCGTGCGCCACAACTACTGAACCTGCGCTCTAGAGCCCACAAGTCACAACTCCTGAGCCCGCGAGCCACAACTACTGAGCCACGTGCCACAACTACTGAAGCCCGCACGCCTGGAGCCCGTGCTCTGCAACAGGAAAAGCCACCGCAATGAGAAGCCCATGCACCGCAATGAAGAGTAGCCCCCGCTCGCCACAACTAGAAAAAAAGCACACGCACAGGAACGAAGACCCAACCCAGCCAAAAATAAATAAATAAATAAATAATAAAATTAAAAAAAAAAAAAAAGAATATGGACAAATCCCCAAAACAATGCCAAATGAAACAATCAAGTTGGAAAAAGTTATATACCTTTCATGTAAATTTTGCAAAAAGGGAAAACAATGCTGTATATTTATGGATAGGTACATATGTGATAGAAAACATACATGTGAATGATGAGTATCAAAACCAGGACAGTGGGTACCTCTGAGAGGAAGGGAATAGGATCTGTAGGCTATTCTGGGGGATTCTACTATGTTTGTAAAGTCTTCCTTCTTAAAAAAAAAGATCTGAAGCAAATAGGGCACAATGTTAAGATATGATAGAATTGAAAGGTAGGTATACCAACCTATTATCCTCTATATTTGTATGCTTGAAATATTTCATAGTGAAACAAAACCCAAAATGCATCCTAAATCTGATCATTCTTCACTTCACTGCTACTGCCACCATTGTCCTGGATGACCACAGTAGCCTCCTGTCTTTCTATCTTGCTTTCTATCTTGTACCACTACAATCATTCTCCATGTAACATCCAGAATGATTTTTGATAAATATAAATCTGATCTCACCATCCCCTATTCAAAATCTTTCAACAGGTTTACAGCACTCTAAAAATAAAAATTGAACTCCTTACCGGAGTCCACAGGCCCTGTTTTACCTCCCACATTTAGCCTTTATTCTTCCTCCACTGTCATTACTTATTCCCTCAAACTGTGGCACTTCTCACTACCTCAAATTATATTAATTCATGGTTTATGGGTACAATTCTTCCCAGAGTCCCCGCCCCCACTAGAATATAAGTTCCAGGAAGGCAGGGACTTTGTCCTCCACTGTATCCCCACTGCCAAGAACACCATTTGACTCATATTAAGCATGAAATAAATATTTTCTGGATGAATGAAAAAAATGAATGATTTCATTTTCATTCATATAGAGGAGGAATAACATTTCAGTGGTTAAAAAAAATGATGTAATCAAATGTATGGAGACTGAAAATGACAGGGTACACTCTCAACAATGACAACAATTGCTAAGACCCATTAAGCACTTATTATGTGCATTTCCAAGCACTAGAACCACTTACATTTTGGGGTGCATGTCAGCCTTGCTCTCCTCAGAGGCCCTGCAAACCTGAGACATAGGAACCTCCTTCCTAGCCACAGCTGATTGGATTTGGAGGAGAGGAGACTGAGAAAAACCCATATGTTAGCCAGGGGGAAGCAATCAGGTTCTTTTTCTCAAAAATTTATCCTGAGTGACATGTGCGCTAATGAAGTTTGAAGATGAGTCATGTTAATGGCAGGACATTTTTGAGTGAAAGGAACAACTGCTGAGGTCCTGAAAGCTGCACTGGTATCTACCCTTTCTGAACCTTGTTGTTCAATGTTTCATTGGCTAATGACAAAAGTTACCCGACTATTCTTCCAGAAAAATCCTCTCCCTTCATTTTTAAAACTAATACAGGTAGGTTACTTTCTTTGTTGGTTATTCATTCTCTTAGAAACAAACCAACAACAGCAACAACAAAAATTAGCAATCTCTTAATCAGGGAAACTTGACTAGGGCAGTCTTTCCCACACAAGGTCTCATTTCACTATGAGAAGGTATTACTGTTTCCATTTTACAGATGACGATACAAGGCTTGAACAGGTCCAATACCTTTCCTAAATCACAGAGCAGTAAGTGATGGGGCAAGATTCCAATCCTGGCCTGTGTGCCTCTGAATGTGGTTGCAGGAATGGCAGCAGGAGGACTGTTCACAGATAAAGTTAGGAAGACAGGGCACACATTCTGATACCATTTAGGGTAAATTAGAAAATGACACTGATAACAGTGAAGGTTAAAACCCAGATTTCATTCTATTTTTGGATAAGATCCAGTAAAAGCTCTCTATTCTTATGTTTCAACAACTGTTGGCAGAGAGAGATTTATACCAACACAGACTGTCTGTATGATTAAAACTTTTTCTCTTTCCACTGACAGAGGTAACAGTTTTTAAAGAATGACAGGATACATTCTTTTTAGGTGACATAAAAAATGGAGTTTTAACAATATATATTCAGAAATGAGTTATAGTTGACTGTTAGAGGGTTTGCATTAGGCGGGTATCTTTCTTGTCATTCTTGAAAACTCTCCCTCATTCTTGCATGCCTATAGAAGCTCTGTGGAAGGTGGTTTGACGTAAGTGAGGCTGTGAATACAGAATTCCAAGGTGTTTGTATGGGAAGAGGCTACTGAAGAGAAAGGGATAGGCATTGATGGATTCACGCACAATTTGAAGAGCATAATCGGTAAAACAAAAAAGTTTATGAATAAAAAACACTCAGAGTTCACCCTATAAAACATCCTTGCTCTAAGAGAAAGAACAAGTGGAATAACTCGTTTTCTCCAACTGAAGTTGCACTGTGTTTTTCAATATTTTAGAAATAATAATTCTTAAAAAAAAAGAAATAATATCTCTTGAGAAACAAGAGATAAGCTTTGGCTCTGTTTCATACACGTCAAATGACACAACTTGGAAGCATCAATAACGTGGACATCCAATGCAATTTTGCTACTTTGGTGATTATTGAAACAATGTTTTAAAACTCAAGGATAAGAAATGTAACGAATGTTTTACAGAAGGAGAGGAAAATAAAAATTTCCTTAGAAAGAGGGGAGTTTTTCTTTTGTCTGTAGGTATGAATAGTATAGGAAGCAATTAATGGACACATTTTTTGAAATGGTTCTGGCAGCGTGGGCAGGTTGTTCACACACCTGTTCCTGGAGGCGCAAAAGAAAGGGAGACAGGAGCAGCACGCTCTTCCTCAGAGATGTCTATTGCTGTGCATGTTCAGGTCCTACATGAGGCTGAGGGCCACATTGTGAATGTCAGACAAACCCAGCGACGTGTATCATGGGAAGTTCATGAGGCAGGGGACAACAGGAACTGCCATATGTGCAAGGTCACAGTCCCCTACAGAGGTGATGGGCGGCTCACCTGGACTGTACATCCGTGGCAGGAAGATCCACTTTCTGATCTTGCCAGATATGCTGAAAAACTCACCCACGTTAAAAAGCATGAAAAAGAAAAACCAAGGCTCGGGGCCAGCCGGTGAAAAACTGCTATTCTGAAGGCCCAAATGGCCTCAGGAGAAAGAGGATGTGGAAACATCTTCCAGAAGCAAAGATACATTGTTGAAGAGAACTTTGCCCTTATTTTTTCTTTTAGGTTATCTGGGTTGGGGTGTGGTGGTGGTGAAGTGCATGCTTATGTATATGCCTTAGGTTTTCTTTGACATCTTTCTCTTTAGATGAGGAGAAATGTTAAATTTAATAAACATGGCAGTGGGGTTTTTTTTCTTCTTGAGAAAAAGAGATAGGTCTAACCTGGGGCAATTTTGCCCTCCACGGGACAATCGGCATTTGGCAATGTCTGGTGATACTTTTGGTCGTCACAATTTGGGGGTGCTCTGGCATCTAGTGGGTAGAGGTCAGGGACCTGCTAGACATCCTACGATGCTCAGGTTAGCCCCCCACAACAAAGAACTATCTGGCCTCGAATGTCAACAGTGCTGAGATAGAGAGACCCTGCCCTAGCCCAACAAATCTAGCTGGAGAATTTCAGTGAGAAAAAATGGGTTCCTCTCTTAAAGGAAAAAACACATGCTGCTGCCTTTGTGTTTTCTTTCTAAAGTGGTAGCTTTAATTAAAACTAATTTTACCATACGACCCAGCAATCCCACTACTGGGCATATACCCTGAGAAAACCATAATTCAAAAAGAGTCATGTACCAAAATGTTCATTGCAGCTCTATTTACAATAGCCAGGACATGGAAGCAACCTAAGTGTCCATCAACAGATGAATGGATAAAGAAGATATGGCACATATATACAATGGAATATTACTCAACCATAAAACGAAACAAAATTGAGTTATTTGTAGTGAGGTGGATGGACCTAGAGTCTGTCATACAGAGTGAAGTAAGTCAGAAAGAGAAAAACAAATACCGTATGCTAACACATATATATGGAATCTGAGGGGAAAAAAAAAAGGTCATGAAGGACTTAGGGATAAGACGGGAATAAAGACACAGACCTACTAGAGCATGGACTTGAGGATATGGGGAGGGGGAAGGGTAAGCTGTGACAAAGTGAGAGAGAGGCATGGACATACATACACTACCAAACATAAAGTAGATAGCTAGTGGGAAGCAGCCGCATGGCACAGGGAGATCAGTTTGGTGCTTTGTGACTGCCTGGAGGGGTGGGATAGGGAGGATGGGAGGGAGGGAGATGCAAGAGGGAAGAGATATGGGAACATATGTATATGTATAACTGATTCACTTTGTTATAAAGCAGAAACTAACACACCATTGTAAAGCAATTATACTCCAATAAAGATGTTAAAAAAAAAAGAATATTTGAAGAAGAGAAAAAAACCCAAAACAAAAAACTAATTTTAAGACAGGGTGAGATGAGATTGGGGAGTGATGTACATGTGAAAATGAGGGATTTGAATGCTCTAGGTTACAGGATTTTGTAGGTAGTAGTGTGATAAGATCTCTATTCTAGAAAACTAACACTGGGAGTAAGTCAGGGGTCAAGTGACCTCCAAAGATGTCCTCTGAGAGTGTCTCATTCATGATAGTCCCCATGTCATGACCCCTCATCTAGGCTACACAGCCTCATTTCTGACCTCCCAGGTCCTGGCAGTCACCCTTTCCAAGTCACCTTAATTTCTGGAGAATATTTTCACTGGGTATAGAACACTTAACTTCACAGTATTTGGTTTTCTTTCAGCCCTTTAAAGATGTTTACTATGACCATCTGGACTCATGTTGTTTCTATGTCTTGGCTATTGTAAATAATGCTGCAATGAATATGGGTGTGCAGATACCTCTTCAGGATAGTGATTTCATTTCCTATGGGTATGTATCCAGAAGTGGAATTGCTATACCATATGATAGCTCTATTTTTAATTTTTTAAAAAAACCTCCATACCATTTTCCATAGTGGTTGTACTAGTTTATGGTTTCACTGAGAGTGCAGTTCCCTTTTCTCCACATCCTTATCTCTTGTATTTTTAATAATAACCATTCCAACAGGTGTGAGATGATATATCATTCTGATTTTGATTTGCATTTCCCTTATGATTAATGAGGTTGAGCATCTTTCCAAGTACTTGTTGGTCATTTGTATGTCTTCTTTGCGAAAACATCTATTCAAGTCCTCTGACCATTTTAAAATTGGATTGTTTGGTTTTTTGCTATTGTGTTGTATGAGTTCCTTACACATCCTGTATATTAACCCCTTATCAGAACGATGGCAAATATTTTCTTACATTCCATAGGTTGCCTTTTCTTTTTATCAATCATTTCTTTTGTTGTGCAGAAGCCTTTAGGTTGATATAATCCCACCTGTTCATTTTTGTTTTGGTCATGTGTGCTTTTGGTGTCATATTGAAAAAAAAAAATCATTGCCAAGACCAATGCTAAGGAGCTTTTTCCCTAGGTTTTCTTCTGGGACTTTTATGGTTTCGGGTCTTACATTCAAGTCCTTAATCCATTTCAAGTTAGTTTTTGTGAGTGGTGTAAGATAAGAGTCCAATTTCATTCTTTTGCATGGGAATATCCAGTTTTCCCAACACTATTTATTGAAGAGACTGTCCTTTACCCATTGAGTATTCTTGGCTTCCTTGTCAAACATTAGTTGACCAAAAATGTATTTCTTAATGTGTGTCTCAGTTGGAAACATTTGAAAGCCAGTGGTTATGTAGAGAAAATTCTTTAGAAACACTTATATTACATTTGGAAATAAGTCAAAAGATAGTACAGCATATCCTTTCAATGTCATACTAGAGCAATGTTTAAGAGGCCCAACTGCTTTCCAAAAGGACTTTTTGCGATGATGGAAATGTTCTATATCTGTGTTGTCCAATATATTAGCCATTAGCTACATATGACAATTGAATATGTGAAATGTGGCTAGTGTGACTGAGGAACTGAATGTTTAACTTTATTTAATTTTAATTAGTTAAAATTTAAATGTAAATGGCCAAAACTAGAGGAATGTTTCTATGTCCTTTAGAAAAGAAAATGTCAAGATTTTACTGCCCTGTAGAACATTAACTAATTTTGTATCTAAGCTAGCAATCTTATCCTAACCTTTCTTCTCAAAATGCCTATAAATACCCAGTTCCCCAAAATGCTCTTTAAACCAGCTTTACCATCTTACTGGCTCCCTCAGTGAGTTAGATAAAACCTTTGACATTATGTCCGTTCATATCAAAGAGAGTCATATTTTTAACTTTTTTTTTTTTTTTGCGGTACGTGGGCCTCTCACTGTTGTGGCCTCTCCCGTTGAGGAGCACAGGCTCCAGACGCGCAGGCCCAGCGGCCGTGGCTCACGGGCCCAGCCGCTCCGCAGCATGTGGGATCCTCCCTGACTGGGGCACGAACCCGTGTCCCCTGCATCGGCAGGCGTACTCTCAACCACTGTGCCACCAGGGAAGCCCATGTTTTTAACTTTTTTGAAAGTCATGTCGACAAAAGAATGTGCTAAGTGTAGCGTAAAAGGATATATAGTGGAATCAGGAATTAGTTTTCTCTCCACCTAAGCTCTGCCTGGAGTAAGTATTGTGATCTGATAAACACCACTGATTTGTCCTAGAAAGTGATTCCGGAGCTGACTCTTAGTAGGCAAAATAGGCTTCAATTAGGCAAATGAGGTAGGAATGATCCTCCAAGCAAAATGAACTGCTCAAGACTGGTTCACAAGCATTGTAAGCAGTTCATTTATGCTGGAGTGAGAGATGAGGGGAGGTGTCTGGGTCAGGGTGGGAATGACAGGTGAAACTGGACAGAAAGAATAGCAAGAGAGTGTAGTGGAAAGGAACACTGGCTTCAGTCAGGAGACCTAGGTTTGCATCTTAACTCTATCTAGTTTGATAACCTAAAATGAGCTAACTCAGCTCTTTGAGCCTGTTTCCACAACTGTAAATTGGGAGTATTAATAACTTTCCATGGGGTGTTAGGAGTAAATTGGATAAACACATAAATCACATAGTACATTGCCTGGTGCCCTACTTTAAATGTTTAATAAATTATAGCTATTATTACTAATGAGACAGCAGTGAACAACTTCAAATGGTGCCAAGTTTAAATTTGGTAAAGTGTAAAATAATCTATAATTGGATTTCCTATTTAGGAAGTTATTGGCAACTTTGGCAAGAACAGCTTCAAAGAAGTAGGAGCAGAAAGTGTTGAGAAATGAATGGGAGGTGACAAAGTGAAGAAGAGGATAGCCAGTTCTTCCAGAAAGCTTGAAGTGAGTGCCAGAGAGGTGATTCAATTTAACAATACAAGATGAGAACTTTTTTTTTTTTTTTTTTTGTGGTACGCGGGCCTCTCACTGTTGTGGCCTCTCCCGTTGAGGAGCACAGGCTCCAGACGCGCAGGCTCAGCAGCCATGGCTCACAGGCCTAGCCGCTCCGCGACATGTGGGATCTTCCTGGACCGGAGCACAAACCCGTGTCCCCTGCATCGGCAGGGGGACTCTCAACCACTGAGCCACCAGGGAAGCCCGAGAACTTTTTTTTTAGATTGAGGAGACTTGAATATTTTTGTATACTGAGGGGAGAATGGATGAAGGAAGCCAAAGATAATGAGGAGAAGATGTTTAGAATAAGATTCATAGCAAAAGAGACTGAAGGGAAAGACCTTGAAGACACAAGAGTAGTTAGTAGATGAAGAAAATAAAGCAGAGGAAAAAGTAAAGTCCATGTTTGTCCACTTCTAATGAGTAGGTCTGATGTGGGGGAAATTGGAGGGGAAGAAAAGTTTAATGCACAGTTTGCATCCAAGATAGCCCCTGACAGCCATAGTCCACATCAGATTCTATCAGTCTAGATGGACCAAGTACAGACAATTTCAAAGTAAAGCAGGAAGGAATTTCCAAACCTTTTTCTTAATCAGGAGGGAGAGGGGGGCCTAGAGAAGACGGGATGCCAAAATAGAGTCTTGGGAACAGAAGCATTGGGTCACGAAGGCCTGAACAACTGCCGAAATCAAGGACAAATACTATGGTGCATAAACTTTAGAGACATAATTTAGGGAAACAAAACAATTGCAAATGACCCAAGACCTGCCAATCATCCCCTTTCTGTCTCTCGATTGGTCAGTGCTGTGCAAAACCTCTGGATTAACAGACTTATTTTAACATTGATTGGCATGAGTAAAGAGTCCATCTTTGCCCAGTGATTGGCTGGCATGTCCAGGCTCTGGCCAATCCTGAAGGGGGCGGGCTGGTTAAGCGTCAGGTTTCCCTGAGCCGCCATCGGTGGATGTACTGTCAGCCTAGAAACTGGTTCCTTTTCTCCCTGCTGTCGATGGAGCTTTCTTACCAGACTCTCAAATTCACTCATCAGGCGCGGGAAGCGGTAAGGAAAGCATATACAAAAAAAGAATTGTACTACCAGGAGCTCCTCTCCCCTTGTTGCTGCGGGCCGATTCGAGTGTCTCCAGTTGCTATGGTGACAGAGTCCGCTGCCCGAGTGGAGGAAGCGCAAAGTCTGGGGACTGGGCTTGAGGCAGGGGGTGAGGGAAGGATGGGTCTGGGACGCAGGCGGGTTTGGACTTGACAACGGGTTTGTTGAGAGACGGCAGGGTTGGTTTGTGACTGAGGAAGTGAGGTGTCGAAGGGGAGGTATTATTAGGCAGGCCGAGTCTTGATGGGTGAGCGGGTTTGGGGTGTGTTCAAAATGGAATTGTTCAAAGACAGGACGACACTGACCTGGGAGTTGGAATACTGGGTTCTGGTCCTGATTCACTACTACCAAGGCTGACAGACCTTAGGAATTCAATTCCTCTCTCAGGTTCCGGTTCCCCATTTGAAAGTAGGTAATTGGATTACAATCCTTTTCACAGGAAGTTAACATGAATTTTACAATACCATACTGTTTCCTGTTGTCTGTGTTATCCGCTAACTGGCTCAGCAATACTTTCCACAACAAAAAATGTGAATTGAAGATGTACTATATGCCAGGCTCTGGGGAAATAAAAGCAATGCTTTAGGGGGAAAATGATTTTAAAAAATTTAAATTAAAAAATACTGGGGCTTCCCTGGTGGCGCAGTGGTTGAGAGTCCGCCTGCCGATTCAGGGGACACGGGTTCGTTCCCCGGTCCGGGAGGATCCCACATGCCGCGGAGCGGCTGGGCCTGTGAGCCATGGCCGCTGAGCCTGCGTGTCCAGAGCCTGTGCTCTGCAACGGGAGAGGCCACAACAGTGAGAGGCCCGCGTACCGCCAAAAATAAATAAATAAATAAATAAAAATTTAAAAAATACTGGTGGGCTTCCCTGGTAGCGCAGTGGTTGAGAGTCCGCCTGCCGATGCAAGGGACACGGGATCGTGCCCGGGTCTGGGAAGATCCCACATGCCGCGGAGCGGCTGGGCCCGTGAGCCATGGCCGCTGAGCCTGCGCGTCCGGAGCCTGTGCTCCGCAACGGGAGGGGCCACAGCAGTGAGAGGCCCGCGTACCGCAAAAAACAAACAAACAAACAAACAAAAATACTGGTATCTAAGCTCCACCTCCCGAGATACTGATTTACTGGTCTTGTTGTATCCTGTGCATTGATATTTTAGAAAATCTCAATAGGTGATTATAATGTGTAGCCAAGGTTATGAACCACCACTTTAGTGTCTCCCACCTTTAAAAAAAAAACTAATAATACACGCAAAAGGTAACCCTTTGGTCTCACATCCCCTCTACCTAGCAACCTCTCTCCAACTTCTCCAATTTCTCTCCAACTTCTGGAAAGGATTGGCTACACTTGCTGTTGCTACTTCCTCACCTCTGTCCATTCCAACCTGAGCCTGAACTACCTGCATCAGAACATTTTGAACTGGCTTTTAATAAAGCAGATTCCTGCACCTCCCTGAGAATTACTGAATCAGAAACTCTCAGGGATGGGGGTCTTGAAACTTGCATTGTAAATGCACACTCCAGGTTTGAAAACCACTGTCCTAGATGGTCTTATACATTTTCATGACTTCCAATGCCATCTGTATGCCAACAACTCCCCCAAACTGACTCTAGACTGGACTTCTTTGCTGAGCCCCAAACCCATGTGATATCTTAGAATATGGAACACGGAGAGCACAATGAATCAATTGATTGTTTGACAAATCCAGTGGGGAATCTCAAGAATCTGCATGTTAACTTGTTCAACCCCTAACATTTAACCTTCTTCTCTAAAACCTGTTATCTTTCCCAGTCTTCCTCTCTCTGGGAATGTGAAACCGCCATCCACCCAATTGCTCCAATCAGAATTCTGGGAATCATCCTTAGCTCCTTCTACCTGCTAATTCCTCCTCCCGTCCTCTACATAAGGAAGGCATCAGCAAATCTTACTGATTCTATTTCTATAATGGATCTTTAATAATAGCCTTTATCCAGGTCCAAGCCACTATCATCTCTCACTTGAACCAGTTCAATAGCCTCTTAACTATTCCCCCTGTTGGTTTTGCCTCCTTCCAGTCCATTCTTCATCTAATGATCAGAGTGATCTTAAAATTGTATCACTCCCTGGCTGGGATCCTTTTAATGGCTTTCCATTACACTTGGGATAAAACCCCCAACCTTGACATGATCTGTAGAGCAGGCAGTGATGTGGCCCAACTTCTACATCCAGCCTCTTTCTCACCACTTTCCATATTGCCTCGCACTGCTCCAGGCACATTCTCTCAGATCTGACATGTTTCTGAACTCCGTATGGTTTGTACCACACAGGTTACCATTTAATTGTGATTAATTTATGTTATTACCTATTTCCTGCATGTGACATAGCCTCTCAAACAGAATTCATGTGACTTGGAAACAGAGACCCAGTCTTATTTTTTTGTTCTATTCCATAGATGGGACTAAGAGCCATATTTAGGTATGCTCATTGATGTCTTGAACTTTTGGGGTCTGAGTGCAAGAACTGTGTCTGTGGAGGGAATAAGGTTGAGGTGGGGGAGGTGATCAGTGAGTTGGATATAAAGAGGATTGCATGTCCACAAGGAATTTTGATCATCTATGTTGTCTACTGTATTAGGATTTCAAGAATACTTCCTTTTTATTTGGTTAATTTTTATTGTAGTTTCAAATTTAAAAAAATATATATATATATATTTTAAATATATATATATTGGATTTCTGTTTTAAACAAAGTAATGCCAGCACTCAGTTTAAAAACATTTAATAGTTCTACAAAACTTAAGAAAAAAAGTTTCCTGCTTCCTTTCACACCGCCTTCAAATATTGCTCCCCAGAAGCAACTGCTTTTACCCTTCTTAGCAGCTTCTTCAAAATAACAAGTTAAAACTTCTGAATTCTGATTTTTCATTCTCAGATGTAAATTCTATTTACTTTGATGGAAAATGAGCATTTGGCTTTTTTTAACCTACCTTGCTCCTTCCCCATCCTCTATCACTAGCCCATACTTAACTTCCCTTCCTCCATTTTCCCAAGATCATTTTATCACAATTTTTGGTTAAATACATATTCAGTACAGTTATGTATATTAATCTGACCATGCAAGTGTTATTCACAGCTGATATGGTACACTGTGGTTATATTTTATTTTTTATTTAACTTTGGGCAGGACTCAATCATAGCTTAACTATGCCTTACCCTTTGGCTTAATTTTCTGTATATTTGATGACTACTTTCTTCCTAAATTTTCTGAAGGAATTGTAAAACTCCTTTCCATATGGTGAAGCTCACCAGGAAATCTTGCAGTTTCTTTTTTTTTCTTAGTGATATCCTTTCTGGACCTCTTGCATCTCCTGCTTTGTAGACTGGTTGTTCTCTGGGCTTGCTATGCAGCATTCTTCCTGGGAAATCCCTTCCCCTCTTCCCTGTGTCAGAAACCCTGTTTCTTGGATCCCATGTCTTCTTCCTTCTTGTCCTATATCCCTGTTTTAGTGAAACATACTGACCAATGACTGCCTGAGAAAAGGTACATGGGAGGCAAAGTTTTTGAAGTAAGGTACCATGTATGAAACTCTGTACTTCTCTCACCTTGTTGATGGTTTGGCTGAGATTAACATTCTAGGCTGGAATTGATTTCATCTCATTTGAGAAGGCATTTCTCCATTATCTTTTAGCTTCCAATGTGACTGCAACAAGTCTGGTGCTATTCTTTCTCTGAAAGCTTTTAGAATCTTCTCCTTACCGTCCCTGGTTTCTGAATTTTCATGAAGATATCGCTTGTTGAGAATCCTTTTTCATTCACAGCACTGGTATGCAGTTATGAGCCATTTAGATCAGGGAATTCATGCCCTCAATTCTGGAAAATATTCTTGCATTATTTCTTTAGATAATTTTTTCCCTTTCTTTTTTTTCCTCTCTTGCTCTTCCTTCCTTCCTTTCTTTTTCTTTCTCTCTCTCCCTCCCTCCTTCCTTCCTTCCTTCCTTTTGGATTTTTAAGGTTTTTCTTTTCCCTGGAAGTCCTATTCATTGGATATTTGACTTCCAAATGGAACCTCTAATCATGTTGTTTTCTGTTTTATTTTACATCGCTTACTTTTCTTGCTTTTCTTATCAAGAGACCTCTTCAACTTTTTATCCCATTTTGTTGAGTTTTAAATTTCTGCTATCGTATTTTTATTTCCAGGTACTTTCTTATTGTCTCAATGTTCCTTTTTCACGGCATCTTCTTCTTACAGGATGCCATGGCTCCTTTTATCTCCCTGAGGTTTCCTCTCTCTCTCTCCCTCCCTCCCTCTTTGTCTTTTGCTCCTAGCATTATGTCTATTTCCCCTCAGGTTTTTCTTTGCTTTTTTCCCTGGTGCTCTGTCTTTCATGTAGGAGGTTTTCCTCAGAAGTCTAGTGAACCTTGCCTGAGGTGAGACACCTAAAAGCTAATTAGAATCCGTGTGTTTTAGAAGAGGCTCTTCAAATAAAGATGGGTTTCTCTGTAGGATGATCACGAAGCCAGGGGCCTTTTCACTGGGACATCCCCAAATGCCAGTTAGTGTCTGTAGGTCTTTGCTCTGAGGCCTTCAGTTTCTCTAAGGAGAAGTCCTTCTCACCCTTCTACAGGGAATGAGGGCAAAACAAGCATGGTTGCCACCACTCTTGGAGTTGAACAGGGAAAGACAATTGAGTGGGGGGGTTGGGGGCTTCTCCTCACTCTTCAGTGTATAAATTATACTTAATTACTCCTTCCTTTAAAAAAAATTCCTTTACCATCACTTTAATGTGATTTTGGAAGAGAGCAGAGATAAACAATCTCCAGAACAGTTTTGTTTTACAGATATTTATTGAATGCCTACTGGGTACAAAGACTCGTACTAGTTGCTTTTGTAGGGGGTGGTTTCAGAGAGGTGAATGTAAAAAAAAAAAAAAAAGAACTAATATATGATTCATACCTAAAAGTAACTTTATTTTGTTATTGTTGGTTTCAAGCTAGGCATTTGTCATACATGTTTATATATTAAAATTTACTTTTAAATATGGTTATTTCTTTGCATATGATAGGGGTTGGTGGCTGAGCATAAGAATGGGAGTTAGATACTCTTGAATTCATACCCCGGTTTTTACTTAATACTGAGGTAAATATGCATTTATTCATCAACTCATACAATGAACACTTACTTAGTGACTGCTATGTATAAAACGTGGTGTTTTGAGATACCCATGATGTTCTGTGCATTGACACAGTTGATTATCCGTGGGAAATGCCTCTTCTCTTGGTTTTCATAATGCTACAGTTTCCTAGAGTTCTGTTTTCCTTCTTGGCCTCCTTAATGAGCTTATGTTTCTCTGCCCCTTACATTTTTGTTCTTTAGGATGTGAACTTGCCTTTCTTGGTCAGCCTGCTTCCCAAACTTGACAAAGTGCCCCTCCTTGATGCAATGAGTAGACATCGCCATGCCACCTTTATCCCAGGAAATTATAATTGAATTTTTCCTTGTTGATTGCCTCCCCTGACCCCAGTAGACTATAAGCTCCTTGAGGGCAAGGACTCTGGCAAGTTTCTTTCCTGACTGGTAAACTGATCATGCTTCTGCAGGGCTTCTGAGTCTTTAATGTGCACACTGAACACCTGGGATGTTTTGAAAATTCAGATTGTGATCCAGTAGTTCTGGATGGGGCATGAATCATGAACTCTCTTGTGGTACTGATGTTGTAGTGATCTGTGGGTAGCAAAATCTGTGAGTGGAGAATTTTCTCCTATTCCATTTTAAATTTAGTGTTTAATTAAAATAAGACTATATGCAATTTGTAAACCTCCGCCACTTTCTTTTTTTAAACTTGAAGGTAAGATCCTCGGGGCAAGGAAGCTCTGAGGAGCAATTGCTTCAGTGTTTTTAGTTTGACCATACAATTAAAACCAAACAAACAGTAATTGGTCTCAGTGCAGAAGAATGGTTTTTAGAAAGCCATAATTGATCCACACATTCGTGTGTACACACAAAATAATCTGAAAAATAGTTAAGTTTATTTATTCTCATGTGTCATTACATGTACTTTTCAAAAGTTGTGACTTTGCTTGTGTGAAACTTATATTAAAAATATCTGCTATAAGTGTTAGCTAATTAATGAGGTGTCAGATTAGGTTTTTAAATGAGCGTTGTTAAATGCCTTAGCTTTTATTAATTGCATGGGCCCCTAAAAAAAAAAAACTAGAGTAATTGAAAATTTAATTACATCAATGTTTTTCTTCAGAGAACTAAGGTTTATTAAGCTTTAAATGTTCAAACATTTAAGCATCTATTGAAATACCAATAACTTTAAACAATGTGCAGTTCTAAATACTAATTAAACAAACTCTACCTCACCATAAAGCTAAGCTGAATTTTAAGTAACTCATGTTTTAAGTTCTCGGCTCTGCTCTTACCTAAGGAAGGTTAACCACTTCACTACCGAGCACTGCCGTAGCCTTGTGGGCATCTTTAAAAGTGCTGTGGCTGCTGTTGAGCCCCATTCTTCCTGTACCTGGACCAAGAAAGGGCGGCTGATCAGACAACCTGGAACATTTTGCTAGTGTCACATTGCTACTCTTGGAGATTTGTTCTTTTTTCTTTTATTTTTCTTTTTAACCACTAACTGAGAATATGAGAATATACAGATATGACTTTGTATATCTGATGTTTTGGGTTAAAAACATCCTTTCTTTCTTTTGTAAAAATAATGTTAATTTTATTAGGTTTTATTTTTAAGGATAAAAAGTATATATCTCTCCACTCAGGTCAATCTTGTAAACATTAAAAAAATGATAAAGCTTTCTGCTCTCAAATGTGGTAGAGTAAATGGTACCAGACTAGCCTTCCTGCTATATGTAACTAGGAAACTGGACTAAATATATGAATAATCTGTTTTCAGACTTTGGGCAATGTGATCATGAGACAAGATCTTCTGCCTGGAAGCAGTAACTGGGTTCTAGCACACAAGGGAGTATCTAGGCAGAGCACAGCAGTTTTGCAGAGATGAGACAAGGGAGTTGAGTTTGGGAAGACTTAGCTGGTTAGTATTGGGAGGGAAGAGGAACAGAGAGGAGGGAGCTAGGCAAACAAATTGCTCCATACATCTGAGTTTTTGGCTGAATACTAAGCTGTGCATACACAGAGTGGAAATGTATGAAGCTGGGGAAAAACCAATTATCAGGGAACTATAAGCTGAACAACTACTGGTGCTCACATAACATTGAGAGACATTTGAAGTCCAGCCAACCTGAGTGGAGACTTCTTGTGGAACAGCAGAGCATTTAGTAGAGATTCCAGGAAGGCAGTGCATTAAGAGTAACCCTAAACTAGGCTTAGAATAAAATTGACTTTGGATAACCTCCTTCCTAACAAAGCTTGATAGAATCAGACTTACCTGCAAATAACTAACCTATCTGCCCCCTCAAAACCCTCAAAATACTTAAAAGAAGGCAATATAACCTAGGTATTCACAAGACTGGCATCCAAGGAAATAACTACTAGCGGTCATAAAACCCAGGAAAATGTGCCCAAACCAGGACAAAAATCAGTCAACAGAAGATCCAGTAATACAACAAAAGACAGAATTAACAGACAGGGTCTTTAAAAATAGCTATTATAAATATGTTTAAACGTTTAAGGGAAACATGATTATAAAAAGGAGAAAAACAGAAGATATAAGAAGAATAAAATGGAACTTAACAGACTTGAAAAATATGCAGAATTGTTTCTGGGTCCTCAAGTCTGTTCCATGGGCCTTTTTGTCTATTTCCTGTGCTAATACCACACTGTCTTAATAAATATAGTTGTATCCATTCTTGATATCCATTAGAGCAAAGACTTCTACTTGTTCTTTTTTTGTCAAATGGTCACACTATTATTTGTTCTTGTAGTTCCTTTAGGTGTAAGATTAGATTGTTTATTTGAGATTTTTCTTGTTTCTTGAGGTATGATTGTATTGCTATAGACTTTCCTCTTAGAACTGCTTTTGCTGCATTCCATAGGTTATGGATCGTAATGTTTTCGTTGTCATTTGTCTCTAGGTATTTTTTGATTTCCTCGTTGATTTCTTCAGTGATCTCTTGGTTATTTATTTACTTATTGTTTAGCCTCCATGCGGTTGTGTTTTTTTACGTTTTTTTCCCTGTAATTGATTTCTAATCTCATAGCATTATGGTTGGAAAAGATGCTTAATATGATTTCAATTTTCTCAAATTTACCAAGGCTTGATTTGTGACCCAAGATGTGATCTATCCTGGAGAATGTCCGTGTGCACTTAAGAAGAAAGTAATCTGCTGTTTTCAGATGGAACGTCCTATAAATATCAATTAAATCTATCTGGTCTGTTGTGTCATTTAAAGCTTGTGTTTCCTTATTAATTTTCTGTCTGGATGATCTGTCCATTGGTGTAAGTGAGGTGTTAAAGTCCCCCACTATTATTGTGTTACTGTCGATTTCCCTTTTTATAGCTGTTAGCATTTGCCTTATGTGTTGAGGTGCTCCTATGTTGGGTGCATATATATTTATAATTGTTATATCTTCTTCTTGGATTGATCCCTTGATAATTATGTAGTGTCCTTTCTTGTCTCTTGAAACATTCTTTATTTTAAAGTCTATTTTATCTGATATGAGTATTGCTACTCCAGCTTTATTTGATTTCCATTTGCATGGAGTGTCTTTTTCCATCCCCTCACTTTCAGTCTGTATGTGTTCCTAGGTCTGAAATGGGTCTCTTGTAGACAGCGTATATATGGGTCTTGTTTCTATATCCATTCAGCGAGTCTGTGTCTTTTGGTTGGAGCATTTAATCCAATCACGTTTAAGGTAATTATCGATATGTATGTTCCTATTACCATTTTCTTAATTGTTTTGGGTTTGTTTTTGTGGGTCCTTTTCTTCTTTTGTGTTTCCCACTTAGAGAAGTTCCTTTAGCATTTGTTGTAGAGCTGGTTTGGTGGTGCTGAATTCTCTTAGCTTTTGCTTGTCTGTAAAGCTTTTGATTTCTCTGTCAAATCTGAATGAGATCCTTGCCGGGTAGAGTCATCTTGGTTGTAGGTTCTTCCCTTTCATCACTTTAAATATATCGTGCCACTCCCTTCTGGCTTGTAGAGTTTCTGCTGAGAAATCAGCTCTTAACCTTATGGGAGATCCCTTGTATGTTATTTTTCCCTTGTTGCTTTTAATAATTTTTCTTTGTCTCTAGTTTCTGTCAATTTGATTAGTATGTGTCTCGGCGCGTTTCTCCTTGGGTTTATCCTGCCAGGGACTCTCTGCACTTCCTGGACTTGGGTGGCTGTTTCCTTTCCCATGTTAGGGAAGTATTTGACTATAATCACCTCAAATATTTTCTCCAGTCCTGTCTCTCTTTCTTCTCTATCTGGAACCCCTATAATGTGAATGTTGTTGCATTTAATGTTGTCCCAGAGGTCTCTTAGGCTGTCTTCTCATTTCTTTTCATTCTTTTTTCTTTATCCTGTTCCATGTAACAAAAAGAATAAAATATCTAGGAATAAACCTACCTAAGACCTGTATGCAGAAAATTATAAGACACTGATGAAAGAAATTAAAGATGATACAAATAGATGGAGAGATATACCTTTTTTCTCTTTCAGAGATGCATTTAAAGATTTAAATTTCCCTCCAATCACTACTTTGCCTGCTTTCACGTGTTTTAATATGTAGCATTTTAATTTTTTCCTTTTCATTCAATTTCACATATTTTCTAACATCTATTATGATTTTTCTCTGACCCATAAGTATTTAGAAGTGTATTATTTGCATATGGGAAGTCTATTGATACCTTTGGACATTGTTTTCTAGATTAACTGCATTGTGTCTACATAACAATATTTACATAACAATCTACGTGATTTCAGTCCTCTAACATTTGTCAAGAATTGTTTTATGGCTCAGTGAATGGTTAAGTTTCTTAATTGTGTTGTTCAAATCTTTTATATCTTACAGATTTTTTTCTTCTTCTTATGTTAATTATTGAGGAAGGCATATAAATATCTCTCACTGTGATTGTATTTTTTTGCCTATTTCTCGTTTTGATTTTGTCAATTTTTGCTTTATTTATTTTGATACCATGTTATTATGTACATAAAAATTTAGGATTGTTATCTTCAATTAATTTGTGGGTTTTATGTGAGATAGGGGTTAAGCTTTGTTTTTTTCTTATTTGGTTATCCAGTTGCTCCAGTACCTTTAAAATTTTTTTTGAATTACAGTGGCAACTTTGTAAAAAATCACATTATCATATATTTGTGGGTCTATTTCTGAACTCTCTGTTCTGTTCCATTGATAGGTTTATCTATCTCTGTGCCAATATCAAACTATCTTAATTATTGTGGCCTAGTATTAAGCCTTGAAAACTGGTAGTGTAAATCCTCTGACTTAACTCTTTTTCAATGCTGTCTTGGTTATTCTAAATTTCCACATAAATTTTAGAATCAGATTTTCAATTTATACAAAAAAGTCTGCTGAGCTTTTCATGAGATTTCATTCAATCTATAGATCAATTTTCAGGAGAATTAACATCTTAACAAAATTCATTTTCCCAATTCATAAACATTGTATCTTCTTTAGTACCTCTTATCCCTATTTTGTCATTTTCAGCATAGAGGCTGTATTAGTTTGCTAGGGCTGCCATAACAAAATGTCACAGACTGGGTGGCTTAAACAACAAAAATTTATTTTCTCACAGTTCTGAAGGCTAGAAGTTCAAGATCAAGATGTTGGCAGGTTTGGTTTATCCTGAGGCCTTTCTCCTTAGCTTGCAAATGGCCACCTTCTTGCTGTGACCTCAATATGATCTTTCCTACATTGGAGAACATCCCTGGTGTCGCTTTGTGTGTCCAAATTTCCTCTTCTTCTAAGGACACCAGTCAGATTGGATTAGGGACCACCCTAATGACCTCATTTTAACTTAATCACCCCCTAAAGGCTCTATCTCCAAATACAGTCACATTCTTAATTATTCAGGGTTAGGGCTTCAATGTATAAATTTGGGGAGGAGAGGACACAATTCAGCCCACAAAAGAAATCTGAAACATCTTTTGTTAGATTTGTTCCTATCTGATTTTTATATACTATTGTAAATGATATTGGTTGAAATAGTTTTTCTCAAGTCTGTGTCTGAGAGTTCCAGTATCTTGAGGCCCATGTGAATCTGTTTCAGTTGTCTGTTATTCCTAATGTTTTTCATTTATGTTGTTCTTTTCTTAGACTGTATATGGCAGTGTAGTTGATGGTTTGTTTTTAGAAATAATTTGAGATGAAGGATGATGATATCTTCCTGTAGAGGTAATTTAGGCTTGTTTCTGTCTTGTGCCTGGGGAGAGGAGCTAGTAATCTAGGAGTATCTCAATCCAAATTCAGGGACTGAGATTTTTCTGGGCCATACAGAGCTTAGGCAGCCTAACTTATCCTTTGTCCTTATTCCTTGGACTGAATAAGGACTGAGTATTCATTGGTTTTACCAGGATCCCCTATCTTGGTGGGTCTTGGATTAGAACTTTTGCACCTGTAGCACTTTGAGGTTGTCAGACACACTACTCAGCATCTTAGCCTCTTAGAGGCAGGCAAACGTCCTGGAGAAAAATTCGATTCAAGTGCCATGGTCATGTCTTTGTATTAATTGAGTACACACACACACAAACACACGCAGATGTGTCTGGAGAATAAAATCCTATAAGTGAAATTGCTATATCAGAGTTTGTATATGTGTATGTTTGATATATGTGCATCTGTAGAATACAATTCTTGTGGAAATAAATAAAAACCACCCAAGCTGAACAAACAGAGGCTATTTATTGAGAGCTTGCTATAGCAAGGGAGTCAGCTACCATCACTCGCATTTGGCAGGCAGGGGAGTGGGATAGCTTTATAGTGAAAAACTAAGGGAAGGCTTTAGTATTTTTTGATTGGAGGTTGCTGACTTGGGAAATCCGGAGTTGGGCCTAACTAGAAGCGGGGCATCTTATGTGATTGATTTGGAGATCATATTTGGCTTTCTCTGGTTGGTCCTGACTTGGAGGCTGAGGGCAAAAATTGGGAGGCTGGGAGCTGTTGACCAAATCCTCACCACTCTGGGCCGATTGCTAAGGAGGTTGTGATTTAGTTTCCTGGACTGATTGCTGGAGAGTCTGTGATTTGGTTTTCTGGGATGGTTGCTGCAGAGGTTGTGCTTTGGCTTCCTGAGCTTATGTGGTTCTGGTCATTAGTCATTTATATATTCAGTTTCTCATCCTAAAAGTGATATTGTAGTACCAAAGAATATATATTTAACATTTGCCTATTAACTTCAATAGAAGTTGTATTAATTTATCATCTACTAGTAATGTATGATCATCTGCTCTAACACAGCAGGCTATTAAGCTTTTGAATTCTACTTAACTGGTAGGTGAAAATTTGTATCATATTATGGGTTTTTTTTCTTTTTTTTGAATTTAATTGAATTTAATTTTTTTATACAGCAGGTTCTTGTTAGTTATCTATTTTATACATATTAGTGTGTATATGTCAATCCCAATCTCCCAATTCATCCCACCACCACCACCTCCCTCATATTATGTTTATTTGCATTTTAGTAAGATTGAGCACCTTGTCATATATTTAAGAGTCATTTGTGTTTTCTTTTGTGTGAACCATCTTTTCCTATGTTTGCCCATTTTTATAGTAAATTATTGGGTTTTTTTCTCATTAATTTGTGGGGCCTTATTATATATAAAGGAAATTTGCCTTCTGAATGTTAACTGAGTTATAAATATCTTTCCCAGTTTGTTGTTTATCTTTCGACCTTGTTGTTTTATATATTTCTAAATTTTTATGTGGTCAAATATATCAGTCTTTTTAATTAATTGCTTCTGGGTTTGTGTCCAAGAAGACCTCATCTACTCTGAGAGTAAAAAAAAAATCTCATGTTAAGTACTTTTGTTTATTTATATAAACACAATCTGGGGATAATATTTGTTAAGACTATGTCATATTGTTTACAAAGAGGCTAGTTAACAACAAAAGTATAATGAATCTTAAAATCATCAGTGGGACTGAGGCGTCTCATCTTCAGAATTCTGAAGTGTTCTCCAGGCAGGAGGCAGTGGCTATGGCAGCTCACAGGTACAGCACTTGAAAACTACAGTAGTCAGAGTCCAAAAGTTTCCACAAAGCAAAACATTCTGGTCTCCTTTGGAAGTCCCATTCCCTAACACCCACTGCCCTTGTATTCCTCCTCTGGAATTCCAGCTGCAAGGCAAGGCCTCAATTTACTGTCGGGAGAACCTGTTCTTGAAATCTTTAATTGTCTTGGCCATCATGGGGGTGATTTTCTTTGCAGGTTTCCTGCTGCAGACTACCCGCGGCAAGTGGGTACTGGTGGTGCTTGAGCAGGCTCTGGCTGGCTCCTCACGGGTGAGGTTAAGGCTGTTTCTGCTGGAGGGAATATGGATGGTTCCTGTGGGGTACAGGGCTGGTTTGATCTTGACTTTTTCAGGGGCAGCTGCTTCTCCTATTTCAAACTTCTCCTGCCTCCTTCGAACGTCAGAAGGTGGCCTGGCCAGAGAGTTGAGAAGGATCATCTTTGCTTGTTGGCCTTTGGGCTTATTGACTTGTGCAGATTGGATATTCACTGTCAGTGCTTGAAGCCGCTGCTCTCGGGCATCCTGAAGCCGCATGTACATCTCTCGCCATGTCTCGTGCTCTTTTGGCCTTTCTTTCCTAAAGTTTTGGTGAGAGTGAATTTTCCATAATTTGTCTGTTTCTTGGACTCATGCATGATTGTATTTCTCTATGCGATACAGCTGATCAGGTGTACAGCTCTCCAAGATGGGTTCAAGAACTGAATATGGGACTCCTCCCACTTTAAAGATTGAATTGATGTTGTTTTAAGTACCCAGATGCACTGCTGGCGCAAGGTCATCATTTTGGCAAGATAGGCACACTTGGAGCCAGAAAACACTTGCATCTTAGAATTCATTCTGTGTCCAGTAAATCCAACTTCTTCCTCGTCCTGGGGTGAAGACAGTGCTTTTTGCTTTGGTCGTAAGGAGGACATCAATCCAGAGGCAAGAAGTGGACGGTCATTGGCCTGGACCCTGGGTAA
The DNA here is from genome assembly GCF_949987515.2 of Delphinus delphis. Taxonomy (NCBI): domain Eukaryota; kingdom Metazoa; phylum Chordata; class Mammalia; order Artiodactyla; family Delphinidae; genus Delphinus; species Delphinus delphis. The sequence goes on from NC_082695.1 coordinate 62,926,944, forward strand.
TGGGAGGTCCGGCCACACTGGTGCATCAGTGGGGACTTTTTCCAGCTTGGCCCAGACGTTTCCAGAGGGCTGCAGCTTCTCTGATCTGTTTTCATTCACCTTAGGTAGTTCCTGAACCAAGTCCAAGTTTTCACTTGAATCATATTTTTTAGGTCCTTTTTCTTCAAGAGCAGTGGCTGAAGTTTTCATAATCTTTTTCTTTTTCTCCCTAGGCTGGTTGTGGTTGAGGTATGACTCAAAAGACATGGTGGGCGGCTTGAATTCATTATCCATATCCACCTCCTCACCTTTAGGGAGGAAGCCCTCAGGCTTTCCATCCAAATGAGGAGGTCTTACTTTCCCTTCTTGAATCTTTTGGTTATTGGAAACCTTCTCTTTCACCTTGGGTAACAGGCCTCTTGTCCCCTCTGCTATGTCCAAGCGGTCGAGATGCTGCTTGTTTTTGTCCAGTTTGGTTTTCTCGGAGTCTTCGTGCTTTCGCTTTTTAAGGTCTGAAGCTTGTCTGAAGGGAGGTAAAACCTGGATGCCGCGACCCTCTCTTTCCTTCTCTTTCTCGACACCACTAGAGGGCGGATTCTCGTTTGCGCTGTTCCGGGGGAGAGACCGCGGCCTTTCCTGTGGGGAAAGGCCAGGCCTGATTTTCGTCTGGTCAAAGCAGAGGACTTCTCGTGTCCCTTGGTATAGACCAGGCGTTTGTCCCTGTGGGGAGGCTGGTGTCCCCTGCTTAGACTCCCAGCCCCTCTTCCCTGGGGTGCACCCAGGCGGCGGTCCAGTCTGGCCCAACGGGCATCTGAGGGGCCTTCTCCAGGCCTCTGCTGTGCAACACGGGCCTCCACCAGGCGTCTGTGACAGTCCCCGTACATCAGACAAGGACGGCTAGACTGAGGAGGAGACCAGCTGTAACCAGATGATCCCCGCCCCGAAGAATAAACTGGGGAACCCCCGCGGCACCGCCTTCTGTCCTCGCCCCTCTCCCGGCCGTGGGACCCGTGGCAGGGCCTCACGAGCTCTGAGGGGTGTCTGTGCAGCTCTGGTCTGTGCTCGCGGCCGTGCGATCCGTCTCTGCGGGCTGCGCGGTGTGCGTGGCCGTGCCCCTCCATCGCCTCCTTCGCCGAAGGAGCGTCCTCTAGGGGCTGTTGGGAATCGCTCTTCCTCAGGTCCCTCTCGGCAGGCTCGGGGTTTCCGTCCACTGGAACCAGCCTCCTCCACAGCGCCGCCAGGTCCCGGCCAGGCTTCCGACGCTCTGGTGTTTGTGCCCTCGACTGGCCATCGGGCCGACCCCGCTCTCCGTGAGAACGGCCGCCGGAACGGGCGAGGCCAGTGGCGCTTCTGGTCTCTTCACGGCCTCCTCCGCAACCTGGTGCCCGGACGCCGCCGCCCGGCCCTGCCCTGCCCTGCCCCGAGCTCCCCCGGGTGCACACGGCGCGGCCCCGCCTCTGGCGCTCGGGGCGCGGAGCCCCCACGGGAATGGCCACCAGCGCGCGTCCGGGACGCAAGGAAGCCCCAGCGCCCCCTTCCTGAGGGGGCTGAGAGCTGTGCCCAAATTACATCACCACCAGTCGGGAGTCCCTGGGCCGCCCCGTCCCACTTGGGTCCCGAGAGCAGCAGGAATCAATCAACAGTGACGACAACCCTAGCGCTGTGCGCTTGCCATCGACTAATTCCAGCCTCTACACAACCAAAGAAGAGTTATATTATCCCCATTGTACGGGTGAGTAAACTGAAAGTCTTAGAATTTATTAGATCTAAGAATTCCTGACAGTTATTTTTATTTTATTTTCAATATTCTCAGTAGTATAAATTGACAGTTCTAATGATTACTTATGTAATAATAAGTCAAGCTTAAAGAAATAATAGGTAACAAACAGAATAAATAAGTAAAACCACCACATTCCCACAACCCAGATACACTAAGGTATTATTACCCAACAGTGAACCTTGGTGCATATCCATATATCTTTCCAGATCCTTTGCTATGTGTGTATATACATATACATGCACACACCCGTATATTTTATCAAAATGAAATTGTATTGTAAATATTGTTCTTTAACCAACTAGTTCTCTAACCAGAGCGCAAAACAGGATCATGCATTGTATCTGGTTGTATCCCCTATGTCTCTTTGAATTTGCACAGCTTCTCCCATCCCCTACCTTCTCTATTTCTATTTATTTTATTTATTTTATCTTCTAGTTTTATTGAGATATAATTGACATACAGCACTGTATAAATTTAAGGTATACAGCACAATGATTTGACTTGATACATCATGAAATGATTATCACAAGTTTAGTGAACATCTAGCATCTCATATAGATACAAAATTAAGGAAATAGAAAAAAAATTTTCCTTGTGATAAGAACTCTTGGGATTTGCTGTCTTAACTACTTTCATATATAAATACAGCAGTATTAATTATATTTATCATGTTGTACATTATATCCCTAGTACTTATTTATCTTATAACTGAAGCTTGTACCTTTTGACCACCTTCATCCAATTCCTCCTCCCTCCACCTACTGCCTCTGGTAACCACAAATCTGATCTTTTTCTATGAGTTTGTTTGTTTGTTTTGAAGTTTAATTCACTTACCATACTATGTTAGTTCCTGTTATATGACATAATGACTTGATATACATTCGATTTATATAATTTCAAAATGATCAACACAGTAAGTCAGTTTTGAGCTGTCATTATACAAAGATATTATATAGTTATTGACTATATTCCCCACACTGTGCATTTCCTACCCGTGACTCATTTATTTTGCAGCCAGAAGTTTGTTCCTCTTAATCTCCCTCACCTATTTCTTTCCTCCTTCCCGCTCCCCTCTGGCAATCACCTGTTTGTTCTCTGTATCTATAACTCTTTTTCTGTTTTGTTATGTTTGTTCATTTGTTTTGTTTTTTAGATTCCACATATATGTGAAACCATATAGTATTTGTCCTTCTCAGTTGGATTTATTTCACTTAGCATAATACCCTCTAGGTCCATCCATGTCATTGTAAATGGCAATATTTCATTCTTTTTTTATGGCTGAGTAATATTTAATTGTATATATATGCCACATCTTCTTTATCCATTCACCTATTGTTGGGCAATTAGGTTGCTTCCGTATCTTGGCTATTGTAAATAATGCTGCAATGAACATAGGGGTACATAGATCTTTTCTAATTAGTGTTTTCATTTTCTTTGGATAAGTACCCAGGAGTGGAATTGCTGGATCCTATGGTAGTTCTATTTTTAATTTTTTGAGGAATCTCCATACTGTTTTTCATAGTGGCTGTACCAATTTACATTCCCATCAACAGTGCAAGAGGATTCCCTTTTCTGCACATCCTCACCAACACTTGTTATTTGTTGTCTTTTTGTTAATAGCCATTGTGACAGGTATGAGGTGGTATCTCATTGTGGTTTTGATTTGCATTACCCTGATGATTAGTGATGTTGAAAATCTTTTCATCTGCCTGTTGGCTATCTGTATGTCTTCTTTGGAAAAATGTCTATTCAGATCCTCTGCCTGTTTTTTAATCTGGTTGTTTGTTTTTTGATGTTGAGTTGTATGAGACCTTTGTATATTTTGGATATTAACCCCGTATTGGATATATTTTTTGCAATTATATTCTCCCATTCAGAATGTGGCTTTTCATTTTGTTGATGGTTTCCTTCACTGTGCAAAGCCTTTTACTTTGATGTAGTCCCATTTGTTAATTTTTGCTTTTGTTTCCCTTGCCTGAGGAGACATATTCAAAAAAGTATTACAAAGATCAATGTCAAAGAGCATACTGCCTATGTTTTCTTCTAGAAGTTTTATGGTCTCAGGTCTTACATTTAAGTCTTTAATGCATCAAGTTTATTTTTGTGCATAGTGTGAGAGAGTATTCTGGTTTGATACTTTTGCGTGTAACTGTCCAGTTTTCCCAACACCATTTATTAAAGAGGCTGTCTTTTCCCCATTGTATATTCTAGCCTCCGTTGTTGTAGATTAACTGCCCATATAAGTTTTGGTTCATTTCTGGGCTGTCTATTCTGTTCCATTGATCCATGTGTCTGTTTTTGTGCTAGTACTATACTGTTTTGATGACTGTAGCTTTGTAGTAAAGTTTGAAATCAGGGAGTGTGATACCTCCAGCTTTGTTCTTATTTTCTGAAGATTGTTTTGCCTAATATTTTGTTGAGGATTTTTACATCTATGTTCATCAGTGATATTGGCCTGTAATTTTCTGGGTTTTTTGTGATGTCTTTGTCTGCTTTTGGCATCAGGGTGATGCTGGCTTCATGTTTGGAAGAATGTGTTTGGAAGTGTTCCTTCCTCTGCAGTTTTTTGGAATAGTTTGAGGAGGATAGGTTTTAGCTCTTCTCTAGATGCTTGGTAGAAATCACCTGTGAGGCCATCTGGTCCTGGACTTTTGTTTGTCGGGAGGTTTTTTTTATTATTATTATTACTGTTTCAATTTCATTACTGGCAATTGGTTTGTTCATATTTTCTATTTCTTCCTGATTCAGTCTTGAGAGATTGTACATTTCTAGGAATTTGTCCATTTCTTCTAGGTTGTTCATTTTATTGGCATATAATTGTAGTTACCTCTTATGATCCTTTGTATTTCTGTGGCCTTGGTTATAACTTCTCCTATTTCATTTCTGACTCTGTTGATTTGGGCCCTCTCTATTTTTTTCTTTTTTCTTTTCTTTTTTTTTTTTTTGCGGTACGTGGCCTCTCACTGTTGTGGCCTCACCCGTTGCGGAGCACAGGCTCCGGACACTCAGGCCCAGCGGCCATGGCTCACGGGCCTAGCCACTCCGCGGCATCTTCCCGGACTGGGGCACAAACCCATGTCCCCTGCATCGGAAGGCAGACTCTCAACCACTGAGCCACCAGGGAAGCCCTCTATTTTTTTCTTGATGAGTCTGGCGAAAGGTTTATCAAGTTTGTTTATCTTTTCAAACAACCAGCTCTTAGTTTCATTCATCTTTTCTATTTCTTTTTTTAGTCTTTATTTCATTTCTGCTCTGATCTTTATGATTTCTTTCCTTTTATTAATTTTGTGGGTTTTTTCTTTCTCTAGTTCCTGTAGGTGTAAGGTTAGGTTGTTTGAGATTTTTCTTGTCTCCTGAGGTAAACTTGTGTTGCTATAAACTTCCCTGTTAGAATTGCTTTTGCTTTGTCCCATAGATTTTGGATAGTGTTTTTTTGTTTTAATTTTCTCCAGGTTTTAAAAATTTTGTCTTTGATTTCTTCAGTGATCCATTGGTTGTGTAGTAGCATATTGTTTAGCCTCCACATGTTTGTGTTTTTGCATTTTTTTCTTGTATTTGATTACTAGTCTCATAGTGTTGTTATTGGAAAAGATGCTTGTTATGATTTCAGTTTTCTTAAATTTACTGAGACTTGTTTTGTGGCCTAGCATGTGATCTATCCTGTAGAATGTTCCATGTGCACTTGAAAAGAATGTGTATTCTGCTGCTTTTGGATGGACTGTTTCATGTATATGGATATGATCCATTTGGCCTAATGTGTCTTTTAAGGCCAATGTTTCCTTATTGATTTTCTGTCTGGATGATCTGTCCATTGATGTAAGTGGGGGTTGTTAAATTACCTTACTATTATTGTAATACTGTCATACTGTAATACTGTAATACTGTTTTCCCCTTTCTGTCTGTTAATATTTGCTTCATGTATTTAGGTGCTCTTATATGGGGTGCATATATATTTACAATTGTCTTCTTAGATTGATCCCTTGATCATTAGGTAATGTCCTTCTTTGTTTCTTGTTGTAGTCTTTGTTTTAAAGTATTTTACCTGATATAAGTATTGCTACCCTGGCTTTCTTTTCATTTTAGTCTGCATGGAATACCCTTTTCCATCCTTTCACTTTCAGTCCATGTGTGTCTTTAGATCTAAAGTGAGTCTCTTGTAGGCAGCATATATACGGGTCTTGTTATTGTGTGCATTCAGCCACTCTATGTCTTTTGATTGGAACATTTAGTCCATTTACATTTAGAGTAACTATTGATAGATATGTACTTATTGCCATTTTATTAATTGTTTTGGGGTTGTTATTGTAGTTCTTTTTCTTTCTGTCTTCTTTTGCTCTCTTCCCTTGTGATTTGATGACTATCTTTAGTGTTATGGTTGGATTCCTTTCTCTTTTTGTGTGTGTGTATCTATTATGGATTTTTGGATTGTGGTTATCGTGAGGTTTATATATACCAATATATATTTTAAGATGCTGATCTTTTAAGTTCAAATACATTTTAACAATCCTACATTTTTACTCCCCCATGTTTATTGTTTTTGACATCATATTTCCCATCTTTTTGTTTTTTATATCCTTTAAATACTTAATATGGATATAGATGAGTCTAGTATGCTTGTCTTTTAACCTTCCTACTAGTTTTACATGTGGTTGATTTACTACCTTTATAGGATATTTGCCTTTACCAATAAGATTTTTCCTTTCATAATTTTCCTATTTCCAGTAGTCGTCTCTTCTTTTTCACTTAAAGAAGTCTTTTTAACATTTCTTGTAAAGCTGGTTTGGTAGTGCTGAACTCCTTTAGCTTTTGCTTGTCTGTAAACCTTTTGATCACTCTGTAAAATCTGAATGAAAGCATTGCCAGATAAAGCATTCTTGGTTGGAGGTTTTTCTGTTTCATCTCTTTAAATACATTGCCACTCTCTTCTGGCCTGCAGAGTTTTTGTTGAAAAGTCAGCTGATAGCCTATGGGAGTTTCCTTGTACTTAACTTGTTGCTTTTCTCTTGCTATTTTTATCTCTCACTTTATCTTTAATTTTTGCTATTTTTATTACAGTATGTGTTGGTGTGGTCCTCTTTGGGTTGATCCTGTTTGGGAATCTCTGTGATTCTTGGACCTGGATGTCCATTTCTTTTCACAGGTTAGGGAAGTTTTCTACTATTATTTCTTCAGATAAGTTTTCTACCACTTTATCTCCTCTTCTTCTGGGACCCTATAATGTGAATGTTAGTACCTTGATGTTGTCCTAGAGGTCTCTTAAGCTATCCTCATTAAAATTTTTTTCCTTTTTCTGTGCAGCTTGTGTGATTTCTACTACTCTGTTTTCCAGCTCACTGATCCATTCCTCTGTATCATCTAATCTACTGCTGATTACTTCTAGTGTATTTTAAAATTTCAGTTACTGTATTCTTTATCTTTGGTTCTTCTTTATGTTTTCTAACTCCTTATTAATAACTTCCAACTTCTCACTCTGCTCACCCAATCTTCTCCTGAGTTCTTTGAGCATCTTTACAGTTACTACCTTGAACTCTTTATTGGGTCGATTGATTATCTCCACTTCACTTAGTTCATCTTCTGGGGTTTTATCATGTTCCTTCATTTGAAACATATTCTCTGTCACCTGATTTTACCTAATTTGCTGTTTTTATTTCTATATATTTGGTAGGTTGATTATGTTTCCTGACCTTGGAGAAGTGGACTTTTGTAGATGTCCTGTGTTTCCCAGCAATGCACTTCCCTCTGGTCACAAGAGCTATATGCTCTAGGGGTGCCCCCTATGTGGGCTGTGTGGGTCCTTCTGTTGTGACAGGCTGACTACTGTGGGTGGTCTGGTATGCCTGGCTGGTTTATATATAGCAATATATATATGTATTTAAAAAACTGGTTTGTTGTCAGGCCCTGTCTTGCGCTGAAGCTGCTAGTCACTGGTGCGTGAGGCGGGGTCACAGGGCAGCTGGGTACAAGGCCCTGGTGTGTTCTGGGGCTAGTGCTGGTCCGCTGATGGGTGGAGCCAGGTTCTAGGATGGTGGTTGTGGGGCTAGGTGTCCCGGATCCACTAGATGGCCTGCTGGTGTGGGACCTGTTCCTGACACAGCTGTCTGTGGGGTCTGGGGTGTCCTAAAGCTGGTGTTGGCCTGCTGGTGAGTGGGGCTGGAACCTGGGGTTGGGGGGATCCTGGGGCTAGTGTTGGCCTGCTGGTGGATGGGCCCAGGGCCAAGGGGTTCCCAGGACTAGTGGCAGCCTGCCGTGGGTGAGGCTGAGGCCCATGAGGTCCCGGGGCTAGTGCAGGTTCACTGGTGTGAGGGTTCTGGGGAACAGGACTGAGTCCCGGGGCAGCTGTGGGCTCGGGGGTATTAAGGCAGCTAGCCTACTGGTGGGTGAGGTTTTATCCCCACCTATCTAGCTACTTGGCCTGAGATGTCCCAGTACTGGTGCTTCCAGGCTGGTAGGTGGGGCCAGTCCCAGCACTAATAAGCTAGAGGGAGGATTCCAGAATGGCATTGGCCAGCAACAGTGTCCTTGTGGTAGAACAAGCTTCCAAAAATGGCTGCCACCAGTGTCTGTGTCCCCAGGGTGAGCTCCAGTTTCCTCCCACCTCTCTAGGAGGCTCTCCAAGATCACCAGGTGCATCTGACTCAGGCTCCTTTCAAATTATTGCTTCGGCCCTAGGTCCCAGCACATGTGAGATTTTGTGTGCATTTTAAAGATGAAGTCTTTATTTCCCACAGCCCTCTGGCTCTCCTGAAAGTAAGCCCCACTGGCCTTCAAAGCCAAACATTCTAGGTGCAGGACCCCCAGGCTCAGGAGCCTGATGTGGGGCTTGAACCCCTCACTCCTTGTGGGGAACCACTGCAATTGTAATTATCTTCCCATTTGTGGGCTGCCCACCCACGGGTATGGGTCTTGACTATACAGCATCTCTGCCCTTCCTACCTGTCTCATTGTGGTTCCTTCTTTATGTCTTTAGTTGTAGAAGAACTTTCCTACTAGTCTTCTGGTCTTTCTCATCACTAGTTGCTCTGTAAATAGTTGTAATTTTGGTGTGCCCATGGGAGGAGGTGAGCTCAGGGTCTTCCTACTCCACCATCTTGGCCGTTCTCTCCTATTTTATTTTATTTTATTCTTTATGTATTTATTTATTTTTTGCTGTACGCGGGCCTCTCACTGTTGTGGCCTCTCCCATTGCGGAGCACAGGCTCTGGACGTGCAGGCTCCGGACGCGCAGGCTCAGTGGCCATGGCTCACGGGCCCAGCCACTCTGCGGCATGTGGGATCTTCCCGGACTGGGGCATGAACCCGTGTCTCCTGCATCGGCAGGCGGACTCCCAACCACTGCGCCACCAGGGAAGCCCTCCTATTTTATTTTTAATGGCACTAACCTGTTCAAGAAACCATGCCAATTGTTTTGGAGAACATCTCCCTTTCTACAGTTGTCTTGATTGTTTCCTCAAGGTTTCACCTGCTGTTCTATCCCTGGTGAGACTGTGGTGTCACCTTACTGTGATTGCAGTCTGATCTCTCCATCATGCAGCTGTGTTGCAACTAGAAAGTAGCCTGTCCATAATCTAGTTCCGTGTTTAATAACAATGGCATGGCACAGCAAGTCCCCTGTGTTTCAGTAGGCTTTATACTTCCCTGAAATCCCCAATTCTATAACCAGTTCAATCTCAGGATTTACAACAAATGCCTCCCTTCATGGAACACTGTTCCTGAGTGTAGCTGACCTGTTCTGATTTTGCATTAAATACAATAAATACCTTCCCTGGATCTGTAGATACCCCTTCTGGTAGTTCTAGTGCTTTGTCAAGTTGTGCAGCATTTGGAACTTGGGAAGTTTCTTGGTAGAAACAGGAGATAATCAGGAAACAAATTAGAACCTATGGGTATATATATTCAAGCTTTTAAGTGAATATTAGATGCAAGGACTGTAAAATAGAACTATAATGAAAACATTTGAAAGAAGAAATGTGTCCTTTTTAACTGTTTGTTTTTGAGATGGAAAGCTTAATGCAAAATTTAGATCTTATTACAGAAATTGAAACGAGCTCATGCAAATTAATCTCCATTGCACCCATAAAAAAGAAATTAAAAGCACTAATGCTGTTTGTGGTGTATATACAGTAACATTTCCTAAATATCTTCTGGGTCTAAAGCTAGGAATGATATTCAATGTTTCTTTTCCTCAGGCTACAGTATCATAGGATTCAATTTTGAATCGGATAATGTAGGTACTTTTGTTGCACAGTAGCCCACAAAGGAAATGAAGGAAGTAGAAAACAGCCAGATTATTGAAGCAGAGACAAATGAGACACCCCAGTTAGATGCTCACTTCTGGGCCTCCTTTCTTTGGTAGACAGAAACTAATTGAGCATCTAATTGTGTCCATTTCAGGGGCACACCATCTTTTACAGTTTAAATTGACCATTGGTGGTGGCCTATTCTTAGTCTTTTAATTTAGAAGACAATTTTCTATGATAATTTGAATGGCATGAGTAGAAAGGTGTTATAGATCTGGCAAACTTTATACTTTTAATTAACAAATTTATAAGACCGTATTCTGTGTTTCAAGTAACCTCACGCCTTAAATACTTAACACTAGGTATTTGAATAGAGTTTTCTTATCTCTCCTTAAATTCTGAATTACCATCAAACTTAAAGCAGAAGTAGCATTATTATTTTAAGACCTGGGCACCCCAACTATAAGCTGTTTCACAGTCTGCATGGTAAGAAAGCCATTTTTGAAGCAACCTCATTATCAAACAATTCTAAGTCACTGAACCAGAGTATCCTTCAGTCCCCATCATCTGCTGTAGAGATCAGGACTGTTTGCCAAACTTTGTGATTCCAGCCATAAAGCCCTAGAAATACTCTTGATTGGAGTTGGGACAGCTATCGTTTTCCAGGAATATAATAAAAACTTGGCACAAGTCCCTCTGATAGATTGTTTATAGTCTTTCAAGAATATGATCAACATTGCTCAGATCAGCTCAGGATCCGGAAGTCCATCCCAAGAATTAGAGCTTTGCCTTCCTATTCATCCTGATGTACCATGAGTTCACTAGGTCAGTGGTGTTCACTGTTTGAGCGACTCTCCAGGGATTCCAAAAGGAATTTGAGGGAGATTATTCTGACAAATCCTCCAGCTCAAGTTTGGTGCGGGCAGCTGTGAAAGCCAAAGCTCTCCCTAGGGATAGTGGACAATAAGACTCCTATGTTTCTCTCCCTCAGTGTATATGCACATGGAGGGAGGGAGGTAAATTCGGGGGAACATGGGAGTAGGAAGTGTAGTGTGGAGGAGGAGCTGCCTTTGGGTGACTTTGTCTGGATCTTTCCCTCCTAGTGAATGGAACACCCAAGGCCAGCATCAGTGTCAGGACATTTCTCACCCCACCCCCATATCTACTGATGGAGGAGAGGGGAGGGAACCCAGATGTCAGAATGGCTCATCTGCCAAGGTGATGATGGAATTCCTTAGCCTGGAAATGTTTTGATCTGTGAACAGTTGAACCCAAGCCAACGTGTTTCTTTGCTCTTTACTTGCCAAAGTATTGAAGTTAAACAATTCAGAAGTCTATGGATAAAAAATTGAGCCACTGTGCCCCCATCCCTTTCCTCTACCCAGAGGTAACTACACATCTAGATGTTTATTCCTTTCTTTTTCTATGAGTGAAAGAGTGTGGGTATGTATTTCTGTGATTTTTCACCTTACATATGTCTTAGAATTAGGTAGATTTGCATCTGCTCACATAGAAAGATGTTCAAGACATATTATTAAGTGGGGGAAAAAGCAAGATGCCCAACAGTATATATAAAATGATAAAATTTTTTGCAAATTTAAAAGAATTTGTGCATATATATGTTGATATATTCATAAACCCCTTTCAGAATGATTACATGAGAAATTAACAATGGTGGATAGGGTGAAGAGAGAAATGTTTCTTTTTAAACTTTTTGTACTAATCGAAGTTTTTCTTTGTCAAATTTAAACATTACTTTTTTTTTATAGGTTTATTGGAATATAATTGCTTTACAATGTTGTGTTAGTTTCTGTTGTACACCAAAGTGAATCAGCTATATGTATACATATATCCCCATATCCCTTCCCTCTTGAGCCTCCCTCCCACCCTCCCTATCCCACCCCTCTAGGTGGTCACAAAGCACGAGCTGATCTCCCTGTGCTATGCAGCAGCTTCCCACTAGCCATCCATTTTACATTTGGTAGTCTATATAGTCCATGCCACTCTCTCACTTCGTCCCAGCTTCCCCTTCACCCCTGTGTCCTCAAGTCCGTTCTCTACGTCTGTGTCTTTATTCCTGCCCTGCCAATAGGTTCATCAGTACCTTTTTTTTAGATTCCATGTATGTGCATTAGCATACAGTATTTGTTTTTCTGTTTCTGACTTCACTTTATATGACAGACTTTAGGTCCATCCACCTCATTACAAATAACTCAATTTTGTTCCTTTTTATGGCTGCGTAATATTCCACTGTATATATATATATGTGCCACATCTTCTTTATCCATTCATCTGTCGATGGACATTTAGGTTGCTTCCATGTCCTGGCAATTGTAAATAGTGTTGCAATGAACATTGTGGTACATGACTCTTTTGAATTATGGTTTTCTCAGGGTATATGCTCAGCAGTGGGATTGCTGGGTCATAGTTTTAGTTTTTTAAGGAACCTCCATACTGTTCTCCGTAGTGGCTGTATCAATTTACATTCCCACCAACAAAGCAGGAGGGTTCCCTTTTCTCCACACCCTCTCCAGCATTTATTGTTTCTAGATTTTTTGATGATGGCCATTCTGACACATGTGAGGTGATACCTCATTGTGGTTTTGATTTGCATTTCTCTAATGATTAGTGATGTTGAGCATCTTTTCATGTGTTTGTTGCCAATCTGTATGTCTTCTTTGGAGAAATGTCTATTTAGGTCTTCTGCCCACTTTTGGATTGGGTTGTTTGTTTTTCTGATATTGAGCTGCAGGAGCTGCTTGTATATTTTGGAGATAAATCCTTTGTCAGTTGCTTCATTTGCAAATATTATCTCCCATTCTGAGGGTTGTCTTTTCGTCTTGTTTATGGTTTCCTTTGCTGTGCAAAAGCTTTTAAGTTTCATTAGGTCCTATTTGTTTATTTTTTATTTTATTTCCATTACTCTAGGAAGTGGGTCAAAAAGGATCCTGCTGTGATTTACATCAAAGAGTTAAACATTACCTTTAATTCACACTTTCTTTCTATTTGGGAGTAGACAGTAAGTGGGTGGAGAGAAAATACAATGTCTTCAAAATCTTTCCGCGTCAGTGTATATAGATCTACTTCGTGATACATAGTAAGCCTGTATCATGATTTAGTTAACCACTAATGGACATTTTAGAGTATTTCTAATTTTGGAGGGGAATACACATAATGCTGTATTAGACGTCCTTGAACATTTATTATTTTGCACATGTGAAGTATTTCTATAATATAGTATAATTGATCTAGCATAAATGGTGAGGTATGGAATTGCGGGGTCAGTGGGCATGTGCATGTTTCCTTTTGCTGTATAAAAGTGTTGTACTAGTTTATATTTCCACCAACTGTATCTGAGTACATATTCTTTCACACCTTGCCAACTCTGAATATTATCTGGATAAAAATTTTTAAATTTCTGTGTTAAAAAATTTTGAGATTCTTTTTGAAAGAAGTTTATTTTTTTCCAAATGAACTGAGGAAATATTAACACTACTTAAGGTGGTTTCTTCAAATTTTCTGTGTACTGCAAGTTGTGATAACAGCAGAAAGAAAACATAAAGGAAATATCTGCCTAGATGATTTTGTGTTTTCTTTTCTGTCTGGGGAGTCTACCCTGTAGCCACATTGACTCAGCAAGCTTGTTACAGCCAAGTCATCAGAGCAAGTAAAGAAGCATCATTGCCGCATCCCAAGACATGACCAGGCTCTACCATCAGGGTGGTGAGGAGGCCCTCACAGCAGTGTGGGTGATAAGCAGCCCTCCCATTTCCATTTTGAATAACTTCAAAATATTGCATGAAATCATTTCTATTTCCAGTCATATCATTTATTTTATATTACTCAAAACATTGCTCAAATTATTTACATTCGTTTTAGCCTTTTTCTCCCTAACTCTCCCTGTTTTATGCATTTTAAAACAGTTTTATTGAGATATAATTCATATACCATGCAACTCACCCATTTATTTTTTATTTTTCTAAGATGATTCTTTTTTTAGATTTTTTTTCTTGGCTGTGCCGGGTCTTCGTTGTGGCATGCAGGATCTTCGTTGTGGCATGCGGGCTTCTCTGTAGTTGTGGTGTGCGGGCTCTCTAGCTGAGGCACACTAGGGGCTCAGTTGCCCTGCGGTATGTGGGATCTTATTTCCCTGACCACGGATGGAACCCGCGTCCCCTGAATTGGAAGGCAGCTTCTTAACCACTGGATCACCAGGGGAGTCTAACTCACCCATTTAAAGTGTGCAATTCTATGGCTTTTAAGGACAGGGGGTGACGGTTAAGGGGTGCAGAGTTTCTTTTTGGGGTAATGAATATGTTTTTAAATTATCATGGTGGTAGTTGTATAAATCTGATCTGGGCTCTACCCAGGTGACCACCTTTAGGAAATTCAGGGCTGTCAGCCAAAGCCAGTGCAGTGTGTGTCGTACTGAGGAGCACAAGCAAAACACTCCCGGCTGTTTTTTCTCAGCATCTTAGTCATAAGGGACCATTTGCATTAGTGCGTGTTTAGATTAGGAAGAAGCACGTGCTTTCAGAGTGAAGGATGGAGGGTCTCTGAACTATATGAACAAAGCAACTAACAGCTGTTAAGTACCCACCAAACACTGACCTGAGGCTGGCAGAGCACCCCACAGTTTGCAAAACACCAGGTGGAAGTGGACCTGGTCAGTGTCGAGTGCAGTCCCTCTGGAGATAGTCATGGCTTTCATGGCTCTTTAATTCAAATCCTTTTGTTCTCAAAGACCTTTGCGTACAAATGAGATGGATGGGCTTCACGTACAGCAGGACTGTGCTTTTCAGGAATTAAAGGCATGATCTCCTACAAGACGCACTCCTCTTGGTGCCGCAGGGTGACTAACTAACTGAGGTCTAGCCAGTAGTTGCTTTGAAATGGTCACTAAAATTGTGAGATTATGTTTGAGGAATTGTAAGAGACACCATTTGTTGCTATGTGAGCTCAGCTAAGACTGGCAACCACGGTTGTTTAATTTGGGCAAATTTGGTACAATTTTTGGCAGATTAGAACAGCAGCTTCTCTCTGGTCAGATGTGAATGTGCAGGGGCCGGAGTGGACACTGATGGGAAGGGTTAATGCAGGGGAGGAGTTGATGCAGGGAAGGGCACAGGCTGGAACCAGAGACCTCGGTTCTGAGTCTAACCCCCAAGCATGAGTTTGAGAATGTGGACATTTAGAAACATATCCCATCAATCTTATTACTGCTTGTTTAATATGCAGTTTTATTTTGAAAACTTGATTTGGACTAAATTTTGTGATGATTGTCATCTTTTTTATTATGTAAGTAGTAATTTGGAACTACCTAAATTTCATGAAGTACTTCCCTTCCTCATACACTAGATGGCACTACAGGCGAGGCAAATCAACTTAGAAAAATAGAGACTTCAACTACCAAGGCTAATTTTGGTAAATTAGAAAGGCTTCAGTCTTCACCAAGAGTTGTTGTGTCAGCATCTTCAGAAAGATGAGGGAAAACTGCCAGTGTTGGACATCTTAATAGGATGTCATTTTGTATAGTGGCTTTCAAGTTGTTTTTTTACTGTGACCAACTGTGAGACGTCTTAGACTGGGATCCAGTGGACACACACATGCAAACACAACAGAAGTTTCACGAAGCGATACTAAGCCTTCTTACCTGTTATGCATTCTGTGATAATTCTGTTGCGTTGAACTATGCTGCTTGTAGCCCATTGATTTCATGACCTGTAGTTTGACAAAAACAGTTTTCTAGTGGACCTATCAAATATCAGTCTGTGCTTAGCACTTGGCACCATGCCAGGTACTTGGGGGGGCCATGAAGAAATACTTAACTATACTTCTGTTTTCTGAGAAAGAGAAGAGTTAACTTGAGAAGCCTTAGAGAGCAACCCTGTAAGACACTAAAATTATGCCCCCAGACTAAAAAAACTGTGGAAGCAGATAATTGAAGTGAAGATATTATGGAATAGCTGGATCATACCTAAGCTCTTACTCTGACATGAATTTTTTTTTTTTTTTTTTTTTTTTTTTTTTTTTTTGCGGTACGCGGGCCTCTCACCGTTGTGGCCTCTCCCGTTGCAGAGCACAGGCTCCGGACGCGCAGGCTCAGCGGCCATGGCTCACGGACCCAGCCGCTCCGTGGCATGTGGGATCTTCCCGGACCGGGGCACGAACCCGTGTGCCCTGCATCGGCAGACAGACTCTCAACCACTGCGCCACTAGGGAAGCCCTGATATGGATTTTTTTTGGGGAAATTACATACTGTGAAACAAAAGTAGTCACAAGAAATACATGTGTATTCCATTCATATAACATTCAAAAATGTAAAAACTAAACACTGTTTTTTTTACGGATGTATAGTTGGTAAAAACCATAAAGAAAAAGGGAGTGATGAGCATAAAAGTCAGGATGGAAGTTACCTCTGGTGGGAAGAGGGGAAACGTCCTAAAGGAACAGCACGAGGGAGTTTCTAAGACACTGAAGGTGCTCTGGGGCTTAACCAGGGTGATGCTTGTTGTTGTTATTATTATTAAAAATGAATGGATGTTTTGTACATTCTTCTATATGAATTATATATTTCATAATAATGAAAACATAGCAAAGAAGATTACTGTAATTGCCTTCTTGAGTCTTTAACTCGTCTTGGTAATTTGCTTTCCGGTTTTTTAACTCACTCGGACAAAAGGGGTTTCTTCAAGGACAGAGGTAGAAATGTACCAAAGGTCAGTTTTTAAGAATGACCTGTCATACAGTTTTAAAGCTCTCCAGATGTTATCAGATCTGTCCTTGAGGGCAAATTTGGATTTTAGAAAGAGTCAAAACTGCTAATAAAGTGCGTTCTTAAATTTAGTGAGGCACTACTTCAAATAAGAGGACTCTCCAACAGCTGAGGGGTGATTAAGTTACGGTGCATTCTCTGCAGTCATTAAAAGTCATGTTTTAGAAAAACTTCTAATAACTGGGAAAAATATTTACAAAGTATTGATATTTTTAAGAAGAAAAAGCACAGGTTATCAAAACACATGAGAAGCCTATTTTGTAAGAAGATGGAAAGAATGTGACCAAAACATCTAATTTTTTTCTTGTGCCTTTATGCATTGTCCCAGTTTTCTACAGGGCCACATATTATTTTTGTAAATGTGGGCTGGGGAAGACTGTGGTCATTAATCTACCTTGAAGACAATTTTAAAAGAGGAGTTTCAGAAATATTTTGAGCAATGGAATAAAAGCATGACCTGCTGAGGTAACTACGTTGAAGGGTGACTCCATTTAAATATATTAAGTCCGATATATTTGTTTAAAAGTCAGTTAATAGTTTAAAAAATAGACACTTTTTTAGATTAGTTTTGGTTTCACAGCAAAATTGAGTGGAAAGGGCTTCCCTGGTGGCGCAGTGGTTGAGAGTCCGCCTGCAAATGCAGGGGACATGGGTTCATGCCCCGGTCTGGGAAGATCCCACAGGCCGTGGAGCGGCTGGGCCCATGAGCCATGGCCACTGAGCCTGCGCGTCCAGAGCCTGTGCTCCACAGCGGGAGAGGCCACAACAGTGAGAGGCCCGCGTACCGCAAAAAAAAAAAAAATTGAGTGGAAAGCTGCCCCACACATGCACCAGCTTCCCCACACATGCACCAGCTTCCCCACACTTGCACCAGCTTCCCCAGTATCAACCTCCTGTGTCAGAGGAACCTACTTTGACACGTCATTGTCACTCAGAGTCCGTAGTTTACATTAGAGTTCACTTCTGGTGCACATTTTATGGATTTTGACAAATCTTTAATGACATGTAGGCACCATGATAGTATCATATAGAATAATTTCACTGCCCTGAAATTCTCTGTGCTCTGCCTCCCTCCCTCTCCCCCAAACTGGCCACCAATATCTTTTTACTGTCATCATAGTTTTGCCTTTTCCAGAATGTCATATAGTTGGAAACATACAGTATAAAGCTGTTGACACAAATAGCCAATAAATAATCTATAAAAGGACTAAAAAGGAGTTTTATTTGAGCCAAATTGAGGACTATAGTCCAGGAGACACAGACTCAGGAAACATTTGAATTATGTTCTGCAGGACTACAAAATGGGGGAGGATTGTAAAGGCAAAAATTGCAAGGTTACAACTAGTTAACATGAAGTGTTTATCACGAGTTATGATTGGGGCTGGCAAGAAGTAAGGGTGCTTGTTAAGTAAGTATTGGTTGGGTCCAAAATGGTTGCAGCTGCTAGCAGATCTTGTTTTGAGAATGGCTGGTGGTGTCCTTGAGTCTGGTACAGTTCAGAAATTCAAGTTCTTAGTAATGCAGGAACGTGTCTGAAACCATATCCACAATGGCCACCAGGCTCCACTTTGGATGCCTGAACCAGTTACTCCGTTTTGATTTTTAAACGCGTCTTTTCCTTAATGGTTAAAGCAGACGTACAATTTGTCTGATAGGCTGCAGAACAGGCTATTCTATTCAAGCCAAATCACGTATATGCCAGAATGACTTCCCCATACCTCAATATGTGAAAATTTCTTGCATTGTAACCTTTTCACATTGGCTTTTTTTACTTAGTAATATGCATCTAAGTTTCCTACATGTCTTTTCATGGCTTGGTGGTTTATTATTATTTTTTTACTACTGATTAATATTCCATTGTGTGGATGTACCATACTTTATTTATCCATTCATCTACTGAAGGGCATTTTGGTTGCTTTCGGCAATTATGAATAAAGCTGCATCCGCAGCTTCAGTGTGCAAGTTTGTGTGTAAACATAAGTTTTCAACTGGAGTAAATACCAAGGAGTGTGACTGCTGGATCATATGGTAAGGGTATGCTTAATTTTGTAAGAAACCACCAAAATGTCTTCCAAAGTGGCTGTACTGTTTTGCATTCCCACCAGCAGTAAATGAGAGTTCCCATTGCTCTACATCCTCACCGGCATGTGGTGGTGTTAGTGTTTTGGATTTTCACCATTCTAAGAGGTGTGCAGTGCTATCTTCTTGTTGTTTTAATTTGTCATTCCCTGGTGACATATGATGTTGAGCATCTTTTTATATATTTATTTACCATCCATATATCTCCTTTTGTGAGGTGTCTGTTCATCTCTTTTGCCCATTTTTAATTGGGTTGTTTATTTTCTTATTGTGGAGTTTTAAGAGCTCTTTGTATATTTTTAATAATAGTTCTTTATCAGATGTGTCATTTGCAAATATTTTATCCCAGTCTAAGTCACTATTTTTTGTGTTATATATTTTATTACTTCAAGGATTATAATTTTCCTTAAATCTCCTTTTCTCTTAGACTTCTGAGAACTTGATTTCATTTATTTTAGCGTGAATTCAAAGCAAAACATTAAACTAACAAAAACAACAACAAAATGTGTATAAAACTGTGATAAATAAAATGCAAATTAATTTTTTAAAACAGCAATAACTACCTTTTAATGATTTTTTTTTTTTTTTTTTCCTGTACGCGGGCCTCTCACTGTTGTGGCCCCTCCCGTTGTGGAGCACAGGCTCCGGACGCGCAGGCCCAGCGGCCATGGCTCACGGGCCCAGCCGCTCCGCGACACGTGGGATCCTCCTGGACCGGGGCACGAACCCGTGTCCCCTGCATCGGCAGGCGGACTCTCAACCACAATAACTACCTTTTGAGTGGCAGAAACCAGAATACCTTTTCGCTGAAAAAGTGGTACTTACTATACTTCCTTCACAAGCTCTTTGAAACACAGGTTGCTTCATTTTCTTTATTTTCTGGCAGTCTGAATAAAAACTTATTACCTTAAGCAACAAAACTTTATTTTAATAATTTTGGATGGATATCTTTATAAAATAGTGTTTTACCTGCCTGCATAAACAGCAAATATTGAACATAACTGACATTGAATCATAAGAGAATAGTGCATTCAAAAAACAACAAGGGAGTTCCCTGGCAGTCCAGTGGTTAAGACTCTGCACTTCCAATGCAGGGGGCGCAGGTTCTATCCCTGGTCGGGGAACCAAGATCCCATGTGACGCATGGTGTGGCAAAAACAAACAAACAAATAAATATTGGGAAACTGCTATATGTCTTAAAAAAAAAAAAAAAGAACAAGATGTTGTGAAAAAGGAACAATCAGAAAATAAGAACAAGCTCTTGGAAAAAAAAAAAAAGAACAAGCTCTTGGAAGTTAAAAATATTATTGTCTAAATAAATTCTGGAGAGTGGTTCAAAGACAAGGCCAAGGAGGTTGCCCAGAAAATAGAAAAAAGAGACAAAGAAAAGGGACACTATAGGAGAAAAAATCTTAAAAGATAAAAGATCAATCCAGGTTATATCCCGTTCAATTAATAGAGGTTCTTAAAAATAAACTGGAGAAAACATAGGGGAGTAATTTATCACAGAAAAAATAAAAGGCATTTTCTTTTAGAACGGAGGCATGAGAATGTCCAGCTTGTCAACGGCCAGCACAGTGAATGGAAAAAGGCTGGCACCAACGAAGTTGTATAATTTCAGAGCACCAGAGTTAAAAATAAGATTCTAAAAGCTTCCTGGGAATAAAAGATCCTTTATCTGCAAAGGAATAAGAATGTTATGCCCTTTCAAACTATCAAATTTTTAAATAGAATAAAAACACTTGCAGGCATGCAAATTCTCAACCACATTTATCTCCGTGTACCTTTACTTTAGCGGATGTGTGCTTCACTAAACCAAACCAGTGACCAGTAAAGAAGACTCCATTTCTAGGGGATCCAATGCAGGAAAGTGTCAAAGGGAAATCCCTGGATAAGCACCCATAGCAGGCCTAACAGTCAGCAACCTAGAGTGGAGAGGGAGGGTGGAGGCTTCAGGGAAGCCATGGCTGGGGGGAGTGTAACTGACACATTGACTGATGTATTTGATGTGTGGAAAGTGATGCGAGGGGCCTTTAGAGGTATGTTGGGATTTGAAAATTAGCAATAGGTATATAGAAAAGTAACCAAATTTTTAACATGAGGCAATTCTTCATTCCAAGGAAAATAATGTTGTCCAGAAACGGTAAAGTAACCACAGTACTTTTTGACTCAGCAACATTATTTACACAGTCATAATAATGTAATCACTGCATACTGCTATAACTGTAAGGGGAGGAGAGGGTGAGAGGTCTGTAAGGCAGCTTACTGCTCATCTGCCTTAACAAGTGAATAGTTTAATGTCTAATATTCATATATTATAAAACAGTGATATGTTTAAAAACATGGAGGCAAATATCAGAAGAAACAGCTAAAGTAATTAAGGTTGTTGCCTCTCAGGAGTGGGGGGAGGGGGCAGTGGAGTGGGACAGAGATTACTGCTTTTCCTTACAAATGTATAGTACCATATTACTGAGCCACACACATGCTACAGCGTGGATGAACCTTGATGACATTATTGTAAGTGAAATAAGCCAGTCACAAAAGGACAAATGAGTTCCCCCTATACGAGGAACCTGGAATAGGCAAATTCACTGAGACAGGAAGTAGAATGGTGATGGCAGGGGTTACGGGGACGGAGTTATTGTCTAAAGAATATAGAGTTTTAGTTGAGGAAGATAAAAAGTCCTGAAGATGGATGGTAGTGATAGTTGTGCAATTTGAATATACTTAACGCCACGAAACTGTACACTTAAAAATGGTTAAGATGGTAAATTTTATGTGTATTTTATCACAATGAAAAAGCAACTTAAAATGAAAGAAAATATAGTACTATTTGATTTTTAAGTAACTATGCACTTTTAATTTTATTACATTAATTTTTAGAAAGATTAGATGAATGCCTGAAAAATTTTTATGTCATCAGTGTGTTTGTGCCTAGATTTTATGACATAATTTGGGCCACTCAAGGGCCTTTTTTGCTTTCATCCAGTTCTTACCTGTGTTCTCCTTAGATAAATGTAAGTTATTTTCAAGTAAGGGAAGTATTAGTGAAAGTAAATATTTTCTGAATATATTTCAGGGGAATTTGAGATACCAGGTAACATAATGTAGCACATTAATACTGTGAATAAAAGTGCAAATTCATCCAGTTTGAATAAGTACATTGTTATGCAGGAATGTCCCCTTTATGGCCTCTGCTACTCAGTGGATATTCTAAGTGCTCAGCTGCCGGGTCCCCCTGAATGGATTATTGGAACTCATCTCCACGTTTGTGCAGGGTCTGGGTGGGACTCCGAGTGAATTTAAGTTGCAGTAGCAAGTCAGTACCTGTGATGGTACATCTTGATTTCTGGCTCATGAGTTTATCATCACTTTCCTTCACCTGGTCCAAGTAAATGTGCATATATTTGTTTCTTTGCGGTGATAAGCAACAAAATACCAATTAGCTTGGCAGTAAGAAGTTAACTAGTCAAGTGCAATCCCAATCGAAATCACTGTACCTTCAGTTTACAATTGAGAAGGCAGCTCTGAGAAGAAAATAACAATGGAAAACAACTTTATATATCCTTAGAGACGTCAAACTGCCTTCCAGCCTTTAAGTTATGCTTCTTGCTTTTGACAGGTTACATTTACCATCAAGGGTTTATTGCTATAAAAGGAGTGTTATATTTCATTATCGTCTCACCTACATTTTCTTTTTTGTTCATAGTGCGAGATGAGGACAGAAGCACGACGAAAAAATCTTCTTATTTTGATTTTGCATTATCTAACACAAGAAGGGTATGTTACATTACAAATATTTACAGAGATGATTCCTTTCTTTCTCTGACCTCTGCTTTTCCAAATACTCACTTTTAAAAACAGTTAATAACTTTATTTTTTAGAGCAGTTTTCTATTTCCAGAAAAATAAAACAGAAAGTGCAGACAGCTCCCATACACCAGCAATACCCCGCCCTGCCCCGTCTCCCCTGTTACTAACATCTTACACTGGTGTGGTACATTTGCTGTAATTGATGAGTCAATATCGATATATTATTATTAGCTAAAGTCCATAGTTTACATCAGGGTTCGCTCTTGTGTTGTACAGTTCTACGAGTTTTGACAAAGGCATAAAGTCACATATCCACCATTGTAGTATCATACAGAATAGCTTCCCTGCCCTAAAATCTCTTGTGCGCTACCTATCCCTGCCCACCCACAGCAACCTAGACACATACTTTTTTTTTTTTTTTTTTTTGCTGTACGCGGGCCTCTCACTGTTGTGGCCTCTCCCGTTGCGGAGCACAGGCTCCCGACATGCAGGCTCAGCGGCCATGGCTCACGGGCCCAGCCGCTCCACGGCATGTGGGATCTTCCCGGACCGGAGCACAAACCCATGTCCCCTGCATCGGCAGGCGGACTCTCAACCACTGCACCACCAAGGAAGCCCCAAGACACATACTTTTATTGTCTCATTTACCTAGATATTTTTCACATTATGCATTTGAAAACTTCATTAACAAAGCTACCCTGTTCATGGGATACTTTCCCTTTCCCGTTCAGGTTTGAAGATAGTGTAGGCCATTCAAAGACGGTTTCCAGGGTCCCACTGCTTGCTGGCTAATGTACATAAAGATAACATTCTTTCTTCCCAGTTTTCCTTCTCTCGGAATAAAAGTATTGCATTTCCCTGGACGACCTGTGCTCAGATCTCTTTCCTGTGCGATGCCCATTCTATAGCTGGCAGGGGGAGGAAATCTGGAATCATTTGAGTTTGGCCACCTACCTCATGTGCGAGCACTTACATGAAGGCTGCTGATATGCTGGGAGTTGCGAGAGGGAGAGAGACCACCAAGTATCCGAAGGCTACTCTTTAGAGTTTCCTTTCATTTCAGTTTTCAGCCAGGAAGAAAATATTCAGGTTTCAGGGTTCGGGCTCAAAACTTTCAAGTCAGAGCAGTGGTTCTCAACCTGGAGAACCCCTCAGAGGACGTGTGGCAATGTCTGGAGACCTCCCGGGCAGCACACTGGCATCTAGTGGGAGGAGACGAGGATGCTGCTAAACGTCCTTCATATGCGCAGGACAGCCCCAAATGTCAATCACGCCAAGACGGAGAAACCCTGCCTTAGAGCGGGAGGAACCAACCAGCTGCTGTATTTTCCCAAAAGTTCGAAAGAGCATCTTTTCCTCTGATAAACATGGTAGCTATCAGTGCACTAGGAGAGCTACCGTAACTAAAAGCCACATTTGAGAATCTAGCAACCCTAGTGCTGAGGTAGGAAGGAAAGCTGATGAGGGCGGGAGGGTAGGAGGCAGCTGGGATGAGAGTGAGGAGTTGATCCTTGTTTCTTGAGCTGTGCCAGCAACAGCTGTTTTAAATGAGTCTAGTGCCTTCTTGAGGGGAATGACCGTTCTAGGGACCTTGAGGAATTTTTTCTGTTAAATTTTAAGGGAAGTAGTATTAGGGTCCCCATTTGAAGAAATCGAGGCTCAGAGGAGTCTAGGAACTTACCAGAAGTCTCGTGGCGCTAGGTGGGGGCGCTTTTGAGGCTGTCTCACCCCAAGAGTCTTCAGGGTCCAATTCCTCTGCTCCAGTGTGGAAGATTTAGTTTTGTTTGAGGGTCACCTCAGGAAAATCAGAATGTGTGTGGGGCATATTTTATGAGTTTTTAAAAAAGTGATGGCTTTTTAAAGTCAGAAAATGAAATCACTGCAACTGTACTTAAGCATTCTTTTATTATCTAAGTCATTGAAGGATTTGAATTTTTTTGCCAAAATTTCAGAGGCACTGCATTTTGGTGACCAATTATAACACTGCACTTCTGAACAAACTTTGTTATTGAGTAATCTGATTTATTTTCTCCCCTGGACTGACCATGTAAGATCTTCAATTACAAAATGTGGCCTTTTTCATAATACCTTAACATCACAATTTTGGAAATGGCCCTTTTCTCAGGGTAAATATGATGAATTGTATCATCTTTAACACAAAAACGTTTCTCAGTCCACTTACTTTGAAACGGTTTTATCAGACAGTTCTCTTTTTGGTGTTGGGGATTTAAATTTTATTGAGAAAATGGCTCATTCTTTCCACATCACCACCAGTCTCAGACCAGAGAAATGAGTCCCTCTCCACCCCCCATGGTTGGCAGGCAGGCCAATCAGGTGATGCTCAACTGCTAAATCTCTGTGTCCACACACAGCAAGAGGGTGGAAGTGGGAGCCCGAGTAGAGAAAGGCTGACTTTGGTCCTGTCTGTGCCTTTTTTCCCCCATCTGGAATATGACAGTGTTCCTGAAGTTGCTCCACACTGTTCACCATCCATGGAAAGCAATTCCAAGGGCAGCATGGAGCTGAGTGTTTGCTCTAAGACAAGGGCTGGCGGGTTGGTGTGGTAGGGGGGCTTCCTGGGTAAGAACACAGACTCAGGAGCCAACCTGCCTTGGTTCAAATGCCCACTCTACTCTTTGCTAACCAGCGACCTCGGGCAAGTTACTTATCCTCTTTGTTCCTCAGTTACCTTGCTTGTAAAATGGAGTAATGGAAGATAGTATTTAAGTGTCATGCAGATGTTATTATTATGAGGATTAAATATGTGACATACTTAGAATAGTGCCTGGCACAAAGTAAGCGTATATGAGTCTTTGCTATTTTTACTATGGAGGAGGTAGGAGTTGGATTTTATTCTTTTAATACCCAACCTGGTTCAGCAAAGGACTTGAAGCAGTGGGAATGTGGGTTTGGCACATTTTACGTTATCTTTTGATAAAATCTCAGCTCCATTCAAAAAACCCTGAGCTAAATTACCTCAAGGCAGTGTTTTCTAAGTGCGTGGAACACTGAAACAATCGTTCTGCAGAATGTTAATTGATGTAACTTTATTTTATTTATTTTATAAATTTATTTATTTTATTTATTTTTGGCTGCGTTGGGTCTTTGTTGCTGCGCACGGACTTTCTCTAATTGCAGTGAGTGTAGGCTACTCTTCGTTGCGGTACGTGGGCTTCTCATTGCGGTGGCTTCTCTTGTTGCAGAGCACGGGCTCTAGGCGCGCGGGCTTCAGTAGTTGTGGCACACGGGCTCAGTAGTTGTGTCTCACGGGCTCAGTAGTTGTGTCTCACGGGCTCTAGAGCGCAGGTTCAGTAGTTGTGGTGCACAGGCTTAGTTGCTCCACGGCATGTGGGATCTTCCCGGACCAGGGCTCAAACCCGTGTCCCTGCATTGGCAGGCAGATTCTTAACCACTGCACCACCAGGGAAGCCCAATTGATGTAACTTTAAAAGAGCTTTATGGTCAAGTAAGCTTGGCAAACATTGGGATAAACCGGGTTAAACAGGTTCTCTTATTTCAGGACTTCTCAGATCCTCTGACTTATTAATGTGCAATGGGAATATCTGTGCTGAAGTCACAGTATTCAGGGCTTTGCAAACCAATTTGGCCAAGGAACCCTTTTTTTCCTCAGGCCAACTTTAGGGACTAGTTTTCCATGGAACACTCTGAGAAATGCTGCCTTCATAGATTAACTGACCCTTTTAAAACCTGAACTCACCTTACAAGACCCCAACCTTGTGAGCATTGTATTAATAGATGTTTGGCAAATGTTATTTGAACAGCCATTAAAGAACTTACTAGCAGGTAGATGGGTAGAATAATTAGAAAGCGACTCAGTCGTTTACACAGATAATTCTTGATTTTTATTGTAATGTATTCTGTATTTCAGAAACTGTATCAGAAAGGAGAACTGTAAAAACAAAAAGACAAAAGTCAGATAGATTTCCCTTCTCCTGCAGGTGCTATTATGGCCTCAAGAGTTTCCTATTTGCAAAGCATGCATTTACCCTTTTTGCCACAAGATGGCCTCTTGAATCTAGAAACGATGAAAATTATACTAGAGTTGATCATTTTCCTGAGACCTGCTGGGAAAGGGACTCACCAGTGGATTATCAAGATGAAAAGTAAACTATAGGTATTTTTAAGGACATATCAGTTTCAGAAAAGTAGACCTGCCTTTAACGAAAAACTGAGAATTCACAGAGGACAGATTATTGTGTATTGGAATAAACAATCAGGGAAAGCTTTGTAGGGAAGGCGATGTGAGCTGGTCTTGAAAAATGTGTAGAATATGGATAGACAGATGGGATGGACAAGGACATTCTAAGCAGGGGCACAGAGAAAGAAGGGGCAGGGCGTAAGTGGAACCACTAGGGAAACAGAAAGAGCAGAGTTCAAATGCATGAGGGAGAGTTAGTGAGATCAGACAGTGGAGGGTCATGGCTACAGGTTCTTCTAGGTCTGCACATGCATCTCCTCTGGCCTAAGTCCCTCTTAACAGCCTCCCTGTCTCTCCTACTCTGTCTTTCTCTTTACTGCTTATGCCTCTTTTTGAAGTCTTGTCCTGTCACTCTGTTGGTTAAGAATTTCCAGTGGTTCCTCCTGCCAACCCTATTAAGTTCAGACCTCATTCAAGTCCAAACAGTGGAATAGGAACACAGAAGCACTTCTGTTCCCCTGATCAGTTAATTTAGGAAATATGGGGCCTGCCATCATCTATTTCTTTTTTTTACACATCTCTATTGGAGTATAATTGCTTTACAATGTTGTGTTAGTTTCTGCTGTATAACAAAGTGAATCAGCCAAATGCATAGGTATATCCCCCATATCCCCTCCCTCTCGAGTCTTCCTCCCACCCTCCTTATCCCACCCCTCTAGGTGGTCACAAAGCACTGAGCTGATCTCCCTGTGCTATGCAGCTGCTTCCCACTAGCTATCTATTTTATATGTAGTAATGTATATATGTCAGTGTTACTCTTTCACTTCGTCCCAGCTTACCCTTCCCCCTCCCCATGTCCTCAAGTCCATTCTCCATGTCTGTGTCTTTATTCCTGTCCTGCCAATAGGTTCATCAGAACCTTTTTTTTTTAGATTCCATATATCTGTGTTACCATACAGTATTTGTTCTTCTCTTTCCAACTTACTTCACTCTGTATGACAGACTCTAGGTCCATCTACCTCACTACAAATAACTCAATTTTGTTCCTTTTTATGGCTGAGTAATATTCCACTGTATATATGTGTCACATCTTCTTTATCCATTCATCTGTCAATGGACACTTAGCTTGCTTCCATGTTCTGGCTATTGTAAATAGTGCTGCAATGCATGTTGTGGTACATGACTCTTTTTGAATTATGGTTTTCTCAGGGTATATGCCCAGTAGTGGGATTGCTGGGTCATATAGTACTTCTATTTTTAGTTTTTTAAGGAACCTCCATAGTGTTCTCCATAGTGGATGTATCAATTCACATTCCCATCAACAGTGCAAGAGGGTTCCCTTTTCTCCACACCCTCTCCAGAATTTATTGTTTGTAGATTTTTTGATGATGGCCATTCTGACCAGTGTGAGGTGATACCTCATTGTAGTTTTGATTTGCATTTCTCTAAAGATTAGTGATGTTGAGCATCCTTTCATGTGTTTGTTGGCAATCTGTATGTCTTCTTTGGAGAAATGTCTGTTTAGGTCTTCTGCCCATTTTTGGATTGGGTTGTTTGTTTTTTTTGATATTGAGCTGCATGAACTGCTTTTATATTTTGGAGAGTAATCCTCTGTCAGTTGCTTCATTTGCAAATATTTTCTCCCATTCTGAGGGTTGTCTTTTCATCTTGTTTATAGTTTCCTTTGCTGTGCAAAAGCTTTGAAGTTTCATTAGGTCCCATTTGTTTATTTTTGTTTTTATTTCCATTTCTCTAGGAGGTGGGTCAAAAAGGATCTTGCTGTGATTTATGTCATAGAGTGTTCCTCCTATGTTTTGCTCTAAGAATTTTATAATGTCTGGCCATACATTTAGGTCTTTAATCCATTTTGAGTTTATTTTTGTGTATGGTGTTAGGGAGTGCTCTAATTTCATTCTTTTACATGTAGCTGTCCAGTTTTCCCAGCACCACTTATTGAAGAGGCTGTCTTTTCTCCATTGTATATTCTTGCCTCCTTTATCAAAGATAAGGTGACCATATGTGCCTGGGTTTATCTCTGGGCTTTCTATCCTGTTCCATTGATCTATCTTTCTGTTTTTGTGCCAGTACCATACTGTCTTGATTACTGTAGCTTTGTAGTATAGTCTGAAGTCAGGGAGCCTGATTCCTCCAGTTCCATTTTTCTTTCTCAAGATTGCTTTGACTATTCAGGTTCTTTTGTGTTTCCATACAAATTGTGAAATTTTTTGTTCTACTTCTGTGAAAAATGCCATTGGTAGTTTGATAGGAATTGCACTGAATCTGTAGATTGCTTTGGGTAGTAGAGTCATTTTCACAATGTTGATTCTTCCAATCCCAGAACATGGTATATCTCTCCATCTGTTTGTATCATCTTTAACTTTTTTCAACAGTATCTTATAGTTCTGCATAGAGGTCTTTTGTCTCCTTAGGTAGGTTTATTCCTAGGTATTTAATTCTTTTTGTCGCAGTGGTAAATGGGAGTGTTTCCTTAATGTCTCTTTCAGATTTTTCATCTTTAATGTATAGGAATGCAAGAGATTTCTGTGGATTTTGTATCCTGCTACTTTACCAAATTTATTGATTAGCTCTAGTAGTTTTCTGATAGCATCTTTAGGATTCTCTATGTATATATAGTACCATGTCATCTGCAAACAGTGACAGTTTTACTTCTTGTTTTCCAATTTGGATTCCTTTTATTTCTTTTTCTTCTCTGGTTGCTGTGGCTAAAACTTCCAAAACGATGTTGAATAATAGTGATGTGAGTGGGTAACCTTGTCTTTTTCCAGATTTTAGAGGAAATGGTTTCAGTTTTTCATCATTGAGAATGATGTTGGCTGTGGGTTTGTCATATATGGCCTTTATTATGCTGAGGTAAGTTCCCTCTATGCCTACTTTCTGGAGACTTTTTATCATAAATGGGTGTTGAATTTTGTCAAAAGCTTTTCTGCATCTATTGAGATTATCATATGGTTTTTATCCTTCAGTTTGTTAATATGGTGTATCACATTGATTGATTTGCGTATATTGAAGAATCCTTGCATTCCTGGGATAAACCCCACTTGATCATGGTGTATGATCCTTTTAATGTGCTGTTGGATTCTGTTTGCTAGTACTTTGTTGAGGATTTTTGCATCTATGTTCATCAGAGATATTGGCCTGTAGTTTTCTTTCTTTGTGACATCTTTGTCTGGTTTTGGTATCAGGGTGATGGTGGCCTCGTAGAATGAGTTTGGGAGTGTTCCTCCCTCTGCTATATTTTGGAAGAGTTTGAGAAGGATAGGTGTTAGCTCTTTTCTAAATGTTTGATAGAATTCACCTGTGAAGCCATCTGGTCCTGGGCTTTTGTTTGTGGAAAATTTTTAATCACAGTTTCAATTTCAGTGCATGTGATTGGTCTGTTTATATTTTCTATTTCTTCCTGGTTCAGTCTCGGGAGGTTATGCTTTTCTAAGAATTTGTCCATTTCTTCCAGGTTGTCCATTTTATTGGCATATAGTTGCTTATAGTAATCTCTCCTGATCCTTTGTATTTCTGCAGTGTGAGTTGTTACTTCTCCTTTTTCATTTCTAATTCTATTGATTGGAGTCTTCTCCCTTTTTTCTTGATGATTCTGGCTAATGGTGTATCAATTTTGTTTATCTTCTCAAAGAACCAGCTTTTAGTTTTATTGATCTTTGCTATCGTTTCTTTCATTTCTTTTTCATTTAGTTCTGATCTTTATGATTTCTTTCCTTCTGCTAACTTTGGGGTTTTTTTGTTTTTCTTTCTCTAATTGCTTTAGGTGTAAGGTTAGGTTGTGTATTTGAGGTTTTTCTTGTTTTTTGAGGTAGGGTTGTATTGCTATAAACTTCCCTGTTAGAACTGCTTTTGCTGCATCCCATAGGTTTTGAGTTGTCGTGTTTTCATAGCCATTTGTTTCTGGGTATTTTTTGATCTCCTCTTTGATTTCTTCAATGATCTCTTGGTTATTTAGTAGCATGTTGTTTAGCCTCTTGTGTTGGTATTTTTTACAGGTTTTTTTCCTATAATTGATAACTAGTCTCATAGCGTTGTGGTCAGAATAAATACTTAATATGATTTCAATATTCTTAAATTTATGAAGGCTTGATTTGTGACCCAAGATGTGGTCTATCCTGGAGAATGTTCCATGAGCACTTGAGAAGAAAGTGTATTCTGTTGTTTTTGGATGGAATGTCCTATAAATATCAATTAAGTCCATCTTGTTTAATGTGTCATGCAAAGCTTGTGTTTCCTTATTTATTTCCATTTTGGATGATCTGTCCATTGGTGAAAATGGGGTGTTAAAGTCCCCTACTATTATTGTGTTACTGTCAATTTCCTCTTTTATGGTTGTTAGCATTTGCCTTATGTGTTGGGGTACTCCTACGTTGGGTGCATAAATATTTACAATTTTTATATCTTCTTCCTGGATTGATCCCTTGATCATTATGTAGTGTCCATCTTTGCCTCTTGTAATAGTCTTTATTTTAAAGTCTATTTTGTCTGATATGAGACTTGCTGCTCCAGCTTTCTTTTGATTTCCGTTTGCATGGAATATCTTTTTCTATCCCCTCACTTTCAGACTGTATGTGTCCCTAGGTCTGAAGTGGGTCTCTTGTAGACAGCATATATAGAGGTCTTGTTTTTGTATCCGTTTAGCCAGTCTATGTCTTTTGGTTGGAGCATTTAATCCATTTACATTTAAGGTAATTATCGATATATATGTTCCTAATTACCATTTTCTTAATTGTTTTTGGTTTGTTTTTGTAGGTCTTTTCCTTCTCTTGTGTTTCCTGCCTAGAGAAGTTCCTTTAGCATTTGTTGTAAAGCTGGTTTGGTTGTGCTGAATTCTCTTAACTTTTGCTTGTCTGTAAAGGTTTTAATTTCTCCATCAAATCTGAATGAGATCCTTGCTGGGTAGAGTAATCTTGGTTGTAGGTTTTTCCCTTTCATCACTTTAAATATGTCCTGCCACTCCCTTCTGGCTTGCAGAGTTTCTGCTGAAACATCGGCTGTTAACCTTCTGGAGATTCCCTTGTATGTTTTTTGTTGCTTTTCCCTTGCTGCTTTGAGTGTTTTTTCTTTGTATTTAATTTTTGATAGTTTGGTTAATACGTGTCTCGGTGTGTTTCTCTTTGGGTTTATCCTATATGGGACTCTGTGTGCTTCCTGGACTTGATTGACTATTTCCTTTCCCTTGTTAGGAAAGTTTTCAACTATAATCTCTTAAAATATTTTCTCAGACCCTTTCTTTTTCTCTTCTTCTGGGACCCCTATAATTCGAATGTTGGTGCTTTTAATGTTGTCTCAGAGGTCTCTGAGACTGTCCTCAATTGTTTTCATTCTTTTTTCTTTATTCTGCTCCCTTGCAGTTATTTCCACCATTTTATCTTCCAGCTCACTTATCCATTCTTCTGCCCCAGTTATTCTGCTGTTGATTCCTTCCAGAGTATTTATTTTTAATTTGTTTATTTAATTTATTTATTTTTGGCTGCATTGGATATTCCTTGCTGTGCGTGGGCTTTCTCTAGTTGCGGAGAGCCTGGGCTACTCTTCGTTGCAGTGTGTGGGCATCTTATTGCGGTGGCTTCTTTTGTTGTGGAGCACGGGCTCTAGAGCGCAGGTTCAGTAGTTGTGGCACGCAGGCTCAGTAGTTGTGGCATAGGCTCAGTAGTTGTGGCTCACGGGCTCTAGAACGCAGGCTCAGTAGTTGTTGTGCATGGGCTCAGTTGCTCCGCAGCATGTGGGATCTTCCAGGACCAGGGCCCGAACCCATGTCCCCTGCATTGACAGGCGGATTCTTAACCACTGTGCCACCAGGGAAGCCCTAGAATATTTTTAATTTCAGTAATTGTGTTGTTCCTCACTGTTTGTTTGCTGTTTAGTTCTTCTAGATCCTTGTTAAATGTTTCTTGTATTTTCTCCATTCTGTTTCTGAGATTTTGGATCATCTATACTATCATTACTCTGAATTGTTCTTCAGGTAGTTTGCCTATTTCGTCTTCATTTATTTGGTCTTGTAGGTTTTTAACTCGCTCCCTGTCTGTAACATATTTTTTTGTCATTTCAGTTTTTTGTTTTTGTTGTTGGGTAGTGCTGTATTCTTGTCTTACTGGTTGTTTGGCCTGAGATGTCCAGCACTGGAGTTTGCACTCAGTTGGATAGAGCTGGGTCTTGGTGCTGAGATGAGGACCTCTGGGAGGCCTCACTCCGATTCATATTTCCTGGGGTCT
The DNA here is from genome assembly GCF_949987515.2 of Delphinus delphis. Taxonomy (NCBI): domain Eukaryota; kingdom Metazoa; phylum Chordata; class Mammalia; order Artiodactyla; family Delphinidae; genus Delphinus; species Delphinus delphis. The sequence goes on from NC_082695.1 coordinate 62,959,998, forward strand.
GAGGTTCTCTGTTAGTCCAGCAGTTTGGACTCAGAGCTCCCACCACAGGAGCTTGGGTCCAGCCACCAGCCTGGGAACCAAGATCCTGCAAGCTTCACGGCATGGAAAAAAAAAAGTAAGAAAGAAAAAAAGCAGTACAATATCAAAGAATAAAAAACAAAATAACATTAGACACATAAAATATATATTAGGAAAAATAAAACTATAATTGAAACAAGTACAACAAGGTAAAATAAAACCACAACAGAAAAAAGAAAATAAAAAGGGTGGGGGAGACAAGCCAGAAGGAGAGAACAATAACAAAGTATAAAGAATAAAAGAAAATTAGGAAAATAAAAGATTTATTAGGAAAAATAAAAATATAAAAGAATCAACAACAATGAATCAACAAGGTAAAACAGAACCCCAATCCAAAAGAGGAAAAAAGGAAAATAAAGAGCCTTGGCTATGGGGGCAGAGTTTAGGCAGGGTGGAATTTAGGCAGGGGTGGGGTTTAGGGTGGGGCGGGACCTAGGCAGGTGGGAGGTGACGTTTGAGCATGGGGCGGGGCCTAGGCTCAGGACCCATGCAGCCAGAAAAGGCCTTGGGGGTGGGGCCTAGGCGGGGCAACGTTCAAGCGTGGGGCGGGGCCTCTGCTTAGGACCTGCTCGGAAGGGGAGAGGCAGCACGTAGAAAGGGGGGCCTCTGGAGTGTGGAGTTCCGGAGTTTGAAGGTAGGGCCCTGGGTGAGGGTGTGTGTGTGGGGTTTAGGCCCAGAGCGTTGGAGAGGGTCTCCGAGTGTAGAGGTGGGGCCCTGTGTGGGGGTGTAGGGGCGGGGCTTGGGCTCTGCACAGCAGGAGGGAGGCTCCGAGGGCAGAGGATTAGGCCCGGGAGCCCAAGAGGCTCCCTGGTGCCTAAGAGGACAGGGAAAGTGCTGGCCCCGTTCCCTTCCATTCCTTCATGCCCCTCCCCCACCATCTCCCTCAGGGTCTCTCCCGTCGCCACTGGACCCCTAACTGTGGGTGGGTCCCGCTGGGTGTAGGAACTCCTCCTCTCCCCCAGCCACCCCTCAGGGATGCTGGTCCCGGAGGTCTGGCCTTTACTTTTGCTCCCCCTTCCCTCCCTCCCACTCCCTCAGGACCCGCGTGGCTGGAGGGGGCCTAGGTGGGCAGAGTATCAGGCCTGGGATCTCAGCAGGTTCCTGAGGGCCTAAGTGGGCAGGGGAAACCTGGCCACGCTCCCTTTGGATCCTCTGCCCTCCCAGTGTTCCCCAGTTTCCCCCTTTGGGCGTGGGATCCCTTCCCCTCCCCCAGCCGCCCCTCGGGCGCCACTCCCGTCCCGCCTCCACTTCTCCCCCTGCACTCCCCCCACGACCCACGTCCTACCCGGCCGCTGGGGGTACCTCCCGTCCCCTTAGGTGTCCATGGTTCCCCTCCGGTGCCTGGTAGGTACCCTAGTTGTGAGGAGACGCGAATTCCAAATCCTCCTAATACGCCATCTTGACTCCGCCCCTCATCATGTATTCTTACAATTTTTGTTTAAGTCAAAACCCTATGATCGGGAGGGAGACGCAAGAGGGAAGAGATATGGGGATATATGTATATGTATAACTGATTCACTTTGTTATAAAGCAGAAACTAACACACCATTGTAAAGCAGTTATACTCCAATAAAGATGTTAAAAAAAAAAAAGACTCGCCCCCAAAAGAACAAAAAAACCCACCATGATCCTGGGAAGAGTTCAGAATGTAATGTGATGTCAGCAATCTTTATATTGCTGACAATAAAAACAATCTTTATATATACAAGCAATCTATAGTGTAGGTTCCCATCTTTTTTTTTTTTAAACAAGTGCATATATGTAAGTATATGTGTTTTTAATCATTTAAAAAATGTTTGGAAAGAGAGAAAATGTTAACAGTCATTATCTCTGAGTAGTGGAATGTTCTTTTGACTCATCTGTATTTTCTAGTGTTTTCTTAAATGAACATGTATTACATCATACTAAACAAAAATTATTAATAAAAATGTATTTAGTTTTTCTCTCTGTAAAATGGTGATTAAGACATTGGGTAGAAGCGTGGTGAGCCATTAATAAGTATAGAAGCTGACAGACTACAGTCAATTGATGTTTGCAAATTCTTTAAAATTAGCAAGGTCATTGGAAATAGCCACGGCAACCTCTTTCAAGGAAGTCCAGTCTTCTAACTGATCTGAATCTGGGACAGGGAAGGAAGCATAATTGAAAAAAAGTTTTCTCCTCTACCTTCCCAGATTTGAAATCAAAGAGAAGGAACTCTAACTGCAATGAGAGTTTTTAATCTGAGGTCCTCGGATGAGCTCCTGGAATTGTATGCTAATCTGTGCATATTGCACATTTTTCAGGAGAGAATTTTTGGTTTTAAAAGAAGTTAGGGACTCAGATTAAAACCAGAGAGTTTTTCCACTTTCAGAGGATTGTGAGACAAGGAGCTTGCCTTCATTGCTAAGACCACTTAAGTCAGATGGCCTTACAACTGACCACGTTAAAAACGAGTGAGAAACCCATGGTGATGACACTACATGCATGCAGAGGCACCTGGTAGTATAATCTGTGACTGATGAAGAAATTATCAGAAATACAATACATCCAAGTAGATGACGTCTTCTTATACTAAATTTCCTCGGTGATATTGATCAACATATTTTTGGAATTCCCTTTAGAGCACATGACATATTCTTTTGAGTTGCCTCAGTGATGGCAAATCTTGCCTGTTGGGGTTGAATTGGGGTTTTATCAATTGTCAAATGTGACCTAAAATGAATACTGGTAAATAAAGAAGTAATCAAGTTGGGCAAATAATCATCTTTGGCTAAAAATGAGTAAAAGTAAATTACAAGACATTTTCTTAGTTGATTTAGTTATTTGACTTTTAAGTACTTACAAAATGTTTTGAAAGACAATATTTGTATATACTTAACCTATGTGGGGCTTCTTTCTCTATAGGCAAACCCCATGTATTCTAGTTTTCATTTGATGTACTCTTTAATATAAGCTTACTATTTGTATTGAGTCTCCTTGGACTTATGATGCCTGTTTGCCTTCATTCTTTTTACCTAGAGTTAATTTTTTCTTTCTCCTGTGAAATGGCCAGATATATTGATGCAGCCAATGCTTTGGAGCAAGAAACTAAACTGGGGTTACGACGTTTTGAAGTTTGTGACAACGTTGATCTTGAAACTATTTTGATGGAATATGAGAGCTATTATTTTATAAAATTTCAGAAATACCCCAAAATTGTCAAAAAGGCATCAGACACAGGTATCTTTACGTTTCGTGTTTCTTCCTCATTTTATTTCCAGATAGATGATGTCCCCCACCCTACACTGAAGGAATAGACCAGAAGGATTGTGTAGCCTCTCTTAGATCCAGTGCAGACAATTTAAACATGACATCTGGACATTGATGTCCCTTTTGTCACTTTGGCATTTGTTTGAGGACTGTATGATTTAGGGCAGTGAAAGCAAAACCCCAGTGTGTCACAGGTACTTTTTAGAAGATCAGCATTACTTTCGTTTCTTTAGAGATGAAAAGAGCTGTTGGAAGACAATAAGTGACAGAAGACTTTTTTCTTGTTGGGAAGACCTATTATCCATCTTGAAAATAACATGAAAATGAGTATTGGTGAGGCTAATAGCTCATGTATAGATAATGAAATGCTTTTGGAAGCCATCAATCCAGATAATGATCAATATAATGCAAAGACCCAGTATAGGTTAACAGTCAAGGAGGCTGGCTGGAGGAAAGATCTAAAGTTAGGGTCCTGTGTTTTGTAGTGACATTGACTTAGAAGTCTGTAAGTGGGGAAAGTAATTATAAACCAAGGGAGATCATTGTCCTGTTTACAAGGCACTTGTTAAGCCACAGACTTTAACATTTCATGTGGGGACCAGGAAACCAAGAGGAATATCAATTAAAATTAGCCAGCACTGAATCTCAGAGCTGGAGGTGTTCTGAGAGGGTGGTGTTTTATCTGAGCTCCCTTCCAATGCAGGGTTCAAAGCTCCACATCCTTGGCTGGTTGTTGGATCTGGGTTTTGGCAGAAAATGCACTGACTCCTAACCACTGGGCCGCCAGGACTGTTATTGACATGATCTGATATCTAGAATGCTAGTTCTAGCTTGGAACCACACTCTCCTGGGATATTGGACACAATGTCTTTTTTTTTAAGGTAAACAGGCAGAATAGACTGGTAAGTGTTCCCTGCCAGGCTCATGCAGTCATCCTGGTGTCCCAGGGACCACAGCAAAATGGTGTCAAGTTCATGAAAACTTAATAAAATGGTAACTATAAAGCTAGCCCACATTGGAGGTGCCACTGAGTCTGTGTTCTCCAACATGTTTAATATCTGAGGTCTTTGGGGTCCTTGTGTGGAAATGCTTGGGAAGCATGGGCTTCTTTCTCTTCGCCGGTAGGTAATTCCACTCCTCTCTGGATGACAATAGCTTAGAGTTTATGGATGTAGCACAAATTTTAAGAACAATGTAAAAGGAAAAACATACCTGAAAAATCGCTTTCTCTTAAAAATTAAATCTTTCCTTTTCCTCCCAATATTTGTTTTGCCACAGCAGAAAATAATTTACCACAAAGAAGTGGAGGGAAGACCAGAAGGTAAAGTAAATAGTAATTCATCTTGACCAACTCAACTCTAGGAGTTTGTGGGATCTGTTTCCAGAAGATTCTCTAGTGCAGCTCCATGTCTGCCTACCAGCAATACCAGACTGGTCCTGTGACCTTGGTGGACCCAGCCACGGGTTCCCCTCATGTTACAGATGTTCAGGACATGGACCAATGTCTGTTGGTTCTCTGGTTTTACCACAAAGAATTGCGTCCACTGATGCTCTGTCTTTCTAGGCTGGGTGGTATGAAAAGTACGGACCTCAGAGATTAAAAGACCCATGTTCAGCTCCCAGCTCTGCCACTTACAAGCTTGGAGCAGGAGCCTGACACATAGTGAGTTCCTGCCACATAGTAAGCACCCAAGAAATATAATTTTCCCTTTTCATGTCGTACCTGTCATTTCTTTGTGCACTCCAGATCACATGTCCTGACTGTCTGAAGGGAATCAGATCTATCTTTTCCTCTCCTTTTCTCATGCTCACCTTATATTTCTTTCTCCAGCTTCTCAAATCCAAGTCTCATCTGGCACTTGGGGTATCTGATTAGAGCCCCTCTGTCTCTTGACCATCCTGGGTTGACACAGGCCCCCAGTCTTGCCTCAGTGTCCATCCCATTCCTCTCTTCACTCCAGACCACACCCCTGTCGTCGGAGCCTGTTCAGAAATGCCCCGGACGGCACAGCTTTGGGGCATCAAGGCCTGTGGTATTACAATAAAGCCCAGACCTCAGGGGAAGGTGGAAGTGGGCTTCCGGCAGGGGCCACACAACCACTCAGGCAGTGAACAACATTTTTTAAAATCTTAGAATGCAATTGAAAGGAGTAAACTTAGATTGTGATCATAATAAGCAACTCATTAGGCCATCAAGAAGTGTTGTGAATTCCGCGAATCCCACTGGGCTCTGCTCTGTGACTCCAGTCCCTTGTCTGCAGCCTAAGAAGGAAGGGACTGAGCACCTCACCTTTTATGAGCGAAGGTGTTTGACATCGCTTGTAGAAGAGCCCTGGAGCCCGAGCCTGCTTCCTGATGATACTCACGGTGATACTCAGCCTGAGGCTCCCTTTGCTTTGTGCGATTCTTTAGGAACAGGTTTACTGTTTTGACCAAAGTGTTCTTCTTTTATTTATGGTTTCCATAAAGCTAGTCAGACTCTGGTAATAAATGATAACTACTTGGGAACAGAAACAGCAGCATTTTAAGAGGCAGCTTTGGAGCGCATTTGGATTCTGATTGCTTTTCAGCCACACATTCATGTCTGGAACTTCCTCAGCATTCCTTACCTGGCAGAGCGTTCTGTGAGTGAATGTCCCTGGAGCCCTTTGCCTCCCTTTAGGGCTGGAGCGTGGTGGCATCGGACAGCTGGGGGCTTCTTCAGCCCCTCTCTGGGTAGCTGTTTGTACATGGCAACCATCGAGGTTGGATGGCAAATGGTTGGCGTCAGGAAGTATAACTAGAAAAGTGATGCATGGTGTTTGTGTATAATTTTCTACTTAAAATAGTTATTGAAGTGAGAGGTTGTGTCATGAGACTGGTTATTAACAAATGAAAGTGCTTTTTCCTAATTCCTGCATCTCACACCAGAGAGCAAGCTCCGACTTTACAGATTTGCAGATGACCCAAAGGAGGAAAGGTTACCTTGTGTGACGAATGACAGAATTAGGATGCCAAAAGATCTGGACAAATTAGGAGACGGGTCCAAAATAGCAAGATGAACTGTAATGAAATAATGTTTAAGATCTAATCAAAGATTCACAACAAATAGCTCCATTATTACAAAATCTGAGACCTAGAAATCTGAGTGACAGAAGATGCAGTGTGAGTCGACAGTACGCTGTGATTGCTAATGTGGTCTCGGGCCTCATCAATAGAAACACAGCGTCCAAAAAGTAGGAAGTGGCTCTATTCCAGTCAGATGACAGTGGACAAAGGGAAGATGACCAGGATGAGGACGACTCTGGGAGCCAGGTAACCTTAGGAGTGCTTGGAGCAACTGGAGGTGTTTAGCTTGAAGAACAGAAGACTTGGGGTGGGGGTGGGCACCTAGAACAACACGGTGGCAGTCTTCACTTTCTAAAGAGAGATTAGGCCTTCTTTGCAGAATTCCATAGGGCACACCAAGGACTGGTGACTAAAGTTAAAGCAGGGTGAATTTGGTTTCATATCCAGAAGAATTTTACAATCCTTAGAGCTGATTGGAAATGAATTGCATTGCTTGTACATTAGTGCACATGTCTTTGGTCATGTCAAAGCAGATCTGTGAATCAGTTAACCTCCAATGGGAAATCAAAGTGGGAAAATGACTCCCGGTTCTTCGCCAGCCTCACAAGGATGTTTAGGCACGTTTTATATATATATCACGTATATATATGTATATGTGTGTATGTGTATATATATATATGTCTCCTTACTTCATTTAAACCAATGCTACTCATAGGGTTTGTACTTGTACAATGCTTGGCACTCATTTCATAGATGGTTGATTTTTGTGCCAGCAAAATGCCTAAGGGACAGACATTCTTGTTCCTTGGTTACAGATGAAAGACAAATGCCCTGAGAAACCACCAGTTGTCCACGTCTTATGACACTCACCCCAGAGGACCCAACACTGGGATCACCACCAGCGGACACTGGTGTGGTATTGGCGTAGGTGATCTTGCTGGCCAAATACCTACGCGTTTATATTAGACACCAGCAACTTTTTCTTTCCTACAAAAAAAATGGGGTTGAAATAGCAGCTCTGTGAGACCACTTAGAACATGGGGAGAAATACTTCTAGCGAACGTCCTGTAAACGCTCCTCACGTGAGGGACGAGAACCAAACAACTTCCCATGGGGGAGCTCATGTTCTGCCCCGCGAGCACACCCTGCCTCTCTCTGGATATCGCCTACCTGAAAATATTCCATGTCTACTTATGCGGACATAGTGACAGGTTTATTTTACCTTTGAATTGATGTATGACATAAACACAGTCAAATGCATGCATACTCTTTGAACCACCACAAGTCCCACCCCCGGGGCGGGCCCCCTTGCAGGCAAGGCTTCTCGTCTCCACCAGAGTTAGCTACCACTGGGACTTCCAGCCCCATCAGTTCATTTTGCCTCAAGTGAACAATATTTGGTGAAAATTTGTTCTGCAAATGTGAATGATCTGTGACAGCAGAGATGAGGGAACTTTGCCTCCCTTCCACAAGCCACTTTTGATGCTGGCTGTGCGCGGCTTGAAAGGCAGTAGGCAGGGTGCACCCAGCACGATGGATTGAGACGACGGACAGATGCCCAGGACTTCCTAACGTTTCTTAATTTCAGCAGGAGGACCCCTTCCTGCCCCGCACCCTTCCCCTGGTCTGAGTGCTGTTGTTAAAGGAAGGTGGGAAGAAACATCGGAGGAATGCTTGTAGAGCAGTGTGTTCTTAGGGATAGAAAGCTATCTGTAGAAGCCAGGTGGTGTGAAGGGGAAATGAAGAGAGGGTGTCGGGGACCTCCAGAAGGAAGTGGACCCTCTAGCCCAGTCTTGGAGGAACCTGGATAGACTGAAGAGGGACAGGGCCGGGCTGGGCAGAGTGGGAGGACGGTGCAGACAGACTTGCATCTGCAGATCTTTCCAGAACTCTCTTTAAATGCACTATGCAAGGTGTTTAGCTGCCTCAAATTCAGTTAAAAGGACTTCCACCATGGTCTTTGTTCCCTCCTCTAGAGTGACGAGCGACAGTTGTCAAAATCTTCCCAAGATCAGCCAGCAGAGGCCACGGTCTAAAACCATGGTGGGGAAGCCAGGGGGCGCCAAGCCCCCCCACAGGGAGCATCCTAAACAGGTCGGGCCGGCTTTACTTGACGTTGGTAAAATTGCAGGTGGCTGAGAAACAGCCCCAAGAAAAAAGTCACATTTATTTGTTTATTGAGCACAATTTGATTTTGTTAAATTGTAGATTTTCTTCCAGCACACTGGGTTAAAAGGACAGGCAGATCCCCGGGTTTCCTAACGTTTCTTCACTTGGAAGGAGGACTCCTTCCTCCCCACAAGCTTTCCGTTGGTCTGAGTGCTGGGTGACAGGCCTTGAGGGGTGAGTCCTAGGCCCAGTCAGAGCAGGAGGGCCTGGTCCTCACGAAGCACAATCCTCCCGCTTGAGGAAACCGTAGGTGCCAGCTCTACCTGTCCTGAAGCGTGTCCCTGGGGTCCGAAGTGTAGGCCAGTGTAGTCTTGGGTGTGGCTGGGCCTCACAGTCTCCTGCTGGGTTTCTCCAAGGCGCACATGGTGGGTCACCACCCCAGACCTCCACACTGGACTTTCTGGGGAAAGAGATGGGTAGCAAGAGGAGAGAGCCCAGCAGGTGGGTGAAATCCTTGCCAAGAACCTTCTGGTTTAGGACAAAACATACCAGGTTTCAAAGGAAAGAGAACTAATGGAAATGGGGAAGAGGAATGAAAGAATGCATGTCAAAGCGGTCTGGTGGGATAGAAAGGCATCATCACAAAACTCAGTTGGTCAAAAGGTATCTCTCACCTGCAAGGAGGTTGTGTGGTCCTGGCCATTGCAAACTGGCTCGGGGGAGGGGAGGTGAAGGGGGGCAGGATGAATCCCACAGGAGGCTGGCTAACTGTCGACTATGTTGCATCTCCAAACTCAGCCGCCCCTGCCCACAAATACCTCTGGTCCGAGGAGAAAAGACAGGCCAGTGAGTGGGCATGGGTGGAGGCCCAACCATTTCCTCCACTGCTTGTGCTCTCAGAGCCCATGGCTTCCTGGGACAGCTCCTCCTTCCTGGCACAGGCAGAGTTTATTCATCTTGTTGGGTCTGCACAGAAGAGGTTGAATCACACGTGGGAGTCCCCGTTTGCAGAATGGTGTGGGACGACGGGACGGGCAGCTGCAGCCAGCATCTCGAAGTTGCTTTCCGCAGCTGACTTCTCACTGTCTTCCTCTTTCTCCAGGAGCTTGTCGATCACACTCATAAGGAGAGTGCTGACTTTGGCTTAAGTATATCTGGAATCAACAAAGGCAGTGGAGAAGAAAACATCCGCCCACCGAAAGTAAGTGGGACTCGTGAACTGAACACTAAATGGGGGAATTCCCTTTTCTTTTTGAAAATGAAAAATTTTAAGTGTTATGTTTGTCAAAGAGGAAAAGTAATATGTGATGATCAAAGGTTGGCTGTGGGGTGAATTGGCAAGGGACTGGCTGCGGATGAGACCCTGAGGTGCTGGTCTGGATCTCCCTCCTGGGTGGATGGACTTGAATGAACGGCCCCATCTCCAAGGGGCTCAGTTTCCCATTTGTAAATCGCTGGGTTTGGAAGAGATGGCTTCTAAGGTTCCTTTCAGCTTAAAAATTCTGTGATGACAGTAACGAAGTGCTCTGCGATACCTCAGGAGTTGTGGCCTCGCACTCATTCTTTTCTGCCCTGTCAGTAGGAGTTGACTAGCAGTGTTCCTTTCTCCTTGGAGATGTGGCTCCAGACTTGAATGTAATTTCATGTGAACCAGGAAACCTCAGTTGATATAAGGCTGATCTTGTCCTCAATAGATATTTACCCCTTTCCTAATGAACCTCACGTCCTGATTCGTAAATAACAGTCTCTCAAACAGAAAAGACCCATATTGGGTAGTTGTAGGCCAAAGGTAGGTAAAAGTGGGTCACTTGGAAATAAAAAGCAGCATCGACACCAACGTGTTTCTCTTGATTATAACTTTTCAGGGTTGAATATCATTGAGTCATCTTTCTTTCTTCGATCGTACGGGACTGCTGACTTACCTCTGGCCAGCTCTTCTCAGGCAGACCAAACTCTGGCTGTGTGTGTCTGGAGGGGAACTGGGAGCATCTATCTCCCTGAAATCAAGGGGAGCCGCTTCATGGGCCAGAACTGGCTCCTTTTAGGCCCTCGATTATATGGGTGATTCCTGGAGGTGACACATTCGAATCACTGCTGCCCATGGAGAAATACTTCCCTGCTCACCGTCACTACCTATGTCACGTTTTTGGTCACTTGTGTGCCCAGCAATGCTGCTCTCATGAACATCTCATGTTAATGTGAATGGATGTTTCTGATCAGGTCAAGGAAGGGGCTATTTAACCCAGCACTTAACCTTTGAAAGAATCTGGCTATAAATTCTCTTTGCAGCAGAAATGTCCTCAGGGTAAACTGTGGACGGTTTTCTCCCTAGCATTTCATAAGCTGAATGAGGGCATATGGTCAGGGGCCTGTCTCCAAAATGGGTCTTTCATCACCATCTCAGAGCCCCTAGCTTCATGATTCCCAGGCCCCCATGCAAATTTTGTAGATGTGCTGTTTCCAAAGGCACTAGCTTTGGGGTCAGCCTGCCTAGGTTCAAAGCCCAGGTCAGACCTTCCTGGCTGTGAATCTTGGGCAAGTTGTTTAATCTCTCCAAGCCTCATTTCTCTCATCTGTGAAATGGAAATAATCATAGTGCCCACTTCCAAGGTCATAATGAAGGGAGTGCCTTAGTCTTACACCCAGCACATAATAAGCACTTAGTAAATGTTGGCTACTGTTACTGTCTTTTATTTTTTACAGGCATCCTTGCTTTTTCATTCTGCCTCTAGGGGAGACAGAAGGAGTATGGGTAGGGGAGACAGATATCTGGGTTTGAATCCTGGTCTTAAGTAACTTGTTAGCTGTGTGGCCCTGGGCAGATCATTTAACTTCTCTGGCCTTACCTCCACATCTGTGAAACTAGGATGCCATTCCCGACTAGCAGAAGTGTTAGAAGGATTGGAAATAATCCTCACAAGTACCTTGCACACCTGTTTTGTGCCAGGCAGTCTCCTGAGTGGTAAATGTACAGTGTAGTCCATAACTAGGAGCTATCAATATTCTTGTGCCAGTAAAGTCTTCCTGCGTGTGGAATGTTTAAAAAGGATGAGACAATACAGGGGAAGTAGACATGTAGGAAGCAGATGGTGTGTCAGGAACTGACAAATGCTTGGGAATTTTATCCAAACCAACTCCATTCTGAAGAATTTCTTTATAACTTGTTTCTTTTTCCTAGAGTGCCCCAACGTGATGAAATCATCTTGTTCATTATTAGTGCAGTTTCTTTTTGAGGCTTTCAGTTTGCACTACATACCAAGGCACATAAATGTGTCTTAATTTAATGAAACTGAGCTATTAAGGTTAGTCTCCCCTCATGTTTTAATAGCCGTTTCAATAACTGTTACTCCCTTTCAGGGCCAAATCATTGACTTCCGAGGGCTGCTCACAGATGCCATAAAAGGAGCAACCAGCAAACTTGGCTTGAATAGCTTCGACTGCAACCCAGACCCTTCAGTAAGTGGCTAAGATGGGACATTCATCTTACAAACTGCCAAAATCCAGATGAACTTTGGGAATATAATTTTGAGTCCAGAGAAACCTTGAGATCAAGTCAAAGTTCATAGCAACCTGCCACCATTTGTGTCCTGGAGATCCGTGCCCTGTTTTTCTTCCCAAGTGATGAAGTAATATTGTAACGTTAGGCTTTCTATTCCTATTGTCAGGAACGATTGTTGAAACCTCTGAGTGCATTTATTGGCATGAACAGTGAGATGCGAGAATTGGCAGCCGTGGTGAGCCGGGTAAGATCGGATATTCAATTCACAAATTTACGGAGGCGGATTGGGGCTCCTGGAGCATTGTGGGCTGCTTCTTTTATTAATAACAATAAATATAATCATTTATTTATAAAGTGCCCCCACTTGCAAAGGCACTCATATTGTTTAGAGGCACAATAATGCATGATGAATAAATTATAGAATCGTAAAATTACAATATAAAAAGCCCACCATCTCACTATAGAGGCCAAGAAAACCCAAAGAGAAAAAGACTTAGAGTGGAAGGGACAGGTGAAAGGGTGTAGAGCCGAGCCAAGACTTAAGGAAAGAAAGCCTCTCAGAGAAGGAAAGAGCACGTCTGCGTCTTGTTTAAACAGTCGAAGCCTAGAAATAGAGATGTTGGGAGTCTGATTTCCTAATTGGAAATTTTCATGAAGAAACAGATCAGTAGGAAGGATCTTACCATCCAAACTACTGATTTTTCAAGAGTGGCCTCCAGGACCTAAAGACAGTGAAGTCTAATGGTTAACGACACAGGCTGTGGAATAGGTTGACCCGGATTTGATTCCTAGATCCTCCTCTTTCTAGCTGTGTGACTTTGGGCAAGTTCCTTGGGAATAGAATAGATTCCTGAGGAGGTTTTTTTATAGGAGGTTTTTCTAATTTCCAGTGATCTTGTATTTAATGAAAGACTGAAACCTAGACAGGCTCAGAGAGATGTTTAAAATGATGCAAGAACTTTACATCTGCTCTGAGGTCATTAAGGTCTGCCAGGTCTCCTTTCAGCCCAGCATTTGTCCCCTGCACGCCTCTGATGTGTCAGGCATGTGCTGGTGGCTGGAAACACAAAGGTGAACGACTCAACACAGTCCTTGCCCATAAGGGTTTCTCGTCCCACGGGCAAGGTGCACTTTGGGAGCATAACGGATGGGTATTGTTGCGCCAAGGAGTGGGGAAAGTGTTAGGGAAGAAGATACACAGGAAACAGCCACGTGAAAAAAGAGTAGAAGAGGGTGGGGGGAGGCGTTCTGGGCAGAGGTGCAGACCTGTGAAATTGTAGCGCTTGTGCAGTGCTTCTCAGGAGCCACCTGGGACGCAAGGAATGGTGGGAGATGGGCTGGAGAGAGAGGCCAGGGTTCCTGCATGTAAGGGTGCTGCGAACAGGACCCAGGGCTGGAGTCAGTCTGTGGGAGACTGGGAATCTTCGAAAGTCGTCCATCAGGAGAATGGGGCAATCAAATGTACTTTTAGACAGCTTGTTCTAATGACAGTGTGGAAGGCTATCAAAGACATGGAGATAGGAAGACCAGCTCTGAAGTTATTGCCAGTGAGAGGATGAGGGATTGAGCCAGGCTGTGGTAATTAGGATGCATAAGAGAGCAGAGAAAAATATTTTTATACCCCCAAATCAATAGTCTTGTTAGTGTTTTTGCAAAAGGATACCAGGACTAGTGATAATAAAGTAGAGTAGAAGTGGCCTGAAAGGATTCCATTTGGAACCCTTCCCACAGTACAGTGGGAGGCAGTCGTGCAGACCCTGCTTGAATGCTGACAGGGATGGAAGCTCACCACCTCCTGAGGCAGTCCTGCTGAGTCTTGAGAACTTTTGATTGATATAAGGAGGGACTTCCTACTGGGAACTTAAACAGTACCACGTGGAATTCAATGTCAACTCTAGAAGAAGGCAAGGAATACTGCTATTATCTATGGATGCCTTGAACTCCAGGGTAGTTGAATCCCCACTGTGCGCCAAGCTTTTCCTAAGAAAGTGTGGTAATAAGAATGAGTGGGTGGTCCTTTAAAGACAGGGTGGTTCTCCCAAGATTTTGGAAGACTGAGACCTTTGTCAGCTCACCCAGGAATGGGTCATACATACATCATACACCATGAAAATCACCTGCATAAATAGTTTCTCTAATAAAATTTGTCACTTCTGGTGAAGTGAACTGGGAGGATGGGGGACAGAAGTAGAGGTATAACATCTCACCAGAATTTTTAAAATATGTTTGTATATTTTTGAACCATGTGCATGTATTATTTATTTAAAAATTAAATAAATATAAAAGTAGTTTCCAGATTGTTCTGTAGTCACTCAGAATGACTTTGGAAAAGAGGTGGGTTTTTTGTTTTGTTTTGTTTTGTTTTTGGCCGTAACACTCTAGACATTCAGCTTGCCCAAAACAGCTCCTACTGAGAAAGGCCCCTGAGTGACTGTTCTGATCATCTAGCGAAATTGAAGTTTGGAAACTGTAAATTAGTATCAGTAAAAGCTACCTTAATTGATTACCCTCAGTGGTTGCTGCAGGGCTCTGCTATGTGAGGGGAAGACTTTCGCTTGGTTGTTGGCTTCCTTGGATTTTGTAGAAGCAATTGCTCCTGATGGAAGTAGGGAGCGATCACTAGGGAAAAAGAGAAATTGGTTTCAGAGGAGCGTTATCTCTTTTAGGCAGCAAATTACGAAAGTGTTTTCGAGATCAAGGAGTAAGAGAGAGGGCAGGCAACGGCTAGGAACTATGTTTCAGAGTAAAAGCTAATGTAATTTGTAGGCATATTCTGTAGCTTCTTTGATTACGGTTGTAAATCAGCATGGTTTGCTATTGACCGAAGACAGGTATAGTCCCTCATTAGAAGATTTTTTTTTTTTTACCCTAAAAGTACCATATTATATCAGCAATGTCTTCTTCAGGGAATATCACTGAATATTTTCATGACATCCCTTTGGTGAACTAGCCTCAGATTACAATGTGTATATATACACATGTATCTAATATGAAAAGTGTTTATCACAGGCACTTTATGTCCTATTGTAAGTCAGGTATTCTGCTGCTCCAATGTTTATTACAGCTGTGGAGGAGAACATTAGTTTTAACAAAATGATCAAATGTGCATTGCAGGACATTTATCTCCATAATCCAAACATAAAGTGGAATGACATTATTGGACTCGATGCAGCCAAGCAGTTAGTCAAAGAAGCTGTTGTGTATCCTATAAGGGTAAGGATGGGAAGGAAGCCTCTTGGGAGATATTTCTGTTCATTATCCATTGGACAAGCTATATGTCATATACCCATCAGGAAGAGAATGACAGGGTGCTTTTCTGTCCACAAATTAACTTTTTGCCTGTGTCACAATATTTTGTCAACACTGGAGCACCAAGGCTCAGTCCATTCTAGGCAATTTGAAATCATGTTACATATTGGGTGAAGGCAGGTGTCTGCTCTAAGAGGTAATTTAAGATCTAAGACTCTATAGCATATATGATTTGTCAGTTACTATAGGTTCAAATCAGCCTGCCTCCCTAAAAATATTTAGAGTAGAAATACCTGCCATAAGAGAGAGCATCTGACTTTGTTTGCATAGATCTTCCCCCTGCCCCCAACACCCCCATCATTGGGGGCTTTGCTTTCAGCTGGTTGTAAAGACTAGACAGCCCCTTCCAGGGCACTGGCCAATAGAGCCATAGGGCTGTGCTCAGCTTATTCCTGACAAAGTTTTGTGCAGAGTGGCTCACTAAATAGGAAGAAAAATAGAAAAACAAGACTCTTCATGTTTGGTTTACAACAGTGGTGAGGAGAAGGTCAGTGTACCACATGGCTTTTGCTGTATAGCAGACCACCCCAACACTTAGTGCCTTAGAATGACAATCATTTATTTGTTTGCAATTCTGTGGGTGGGCTCTTTGGGCTGGGCTTAGCTGGGCCAGCTTGGCTCTTTTCCACGTGATGTTGGTTGGGCTCACTCACACGTCTGGGGCATCTGGGGTGGCTGGAAAAGCTGGAAAAGCTGTGAAAGCTGGGATCACCAGGCAGCTGAGGCCTCTCTCTGCCTCTCGTCCTCTGGCAGGAGAGCCCAAGTCTTGCTCACACGGTGCAGAGAGTTCCCAGACAGAAGCAAGAAAGGGCAGGACCCAATCCGTGAGCCTTTCCCGTGTCTCTTCTCATATTCCGTATATTTGCTCGTCTCTATTTTCAAGTCTCTTCTTCTATTTGCTAATGTCCCACTGGCCAAATTCACAAGGCAAAATCCAGATTCAAGCGATAGACAGATATCCTCTCCCTCTTGGTGGAAGGAGCTGCAAATAATTTGTGGCCATTTTTTGTAATCTCCTGCAGTTAGGATTACAGATTTACTTTATTGAATAACCTATTTATTCTTACCACTGCGCCCTTGCAGCCCCTGATTTTTGGATGCTTCTTTTTGAATGGGACAAAATCAGTAAATTTGGACTGTCTTCCCTTTCTTCCTTCCTGTGTTCAGACATGGGGGTAAGAAATATACTGGTGTTCAGAATTAGTAGAAATGTATTTATTCCCTATTTCCTCTGAGTGGCTCTATTGTACAAGACTTCTTGTACGAAAGAATAGAACTGCCCAATCAGACTCTGGTTATCTGTTATCTCCATGGTATTAGAAGTTCCACATGATGTCAACATTTTGACATTAGCATCAGCAAGAAACTAATAGCTAGTTATAATTTTACTATTATTTTTCCTTCTCCTTGGTTCTCTATCAACTCCAGATGGCTTGAGTTTGAACTAATGGGAGAGACTCACTGAAAGTCCACGCATGTCCTGTTTGGAGTCAGTGTCTCATAATGTATTCTGCACTGAATGTTTGCAACTTCCAAATCAGGCTTCACCATAGCTTTGAGCTTTATTCACATACACTTTTGTATGTTGGTTCTAGTATGTATCTTAAAGAGCATACCTGCTTCACAACATTCAAAAGATTGCCAGATGCTCTGCATATATGTCGAACTCTGGGGGAAATGATGTTATGCATGTGAGAAATGACTATTGAAACGGAGAGAAAAGTACCTACATATGCCTTTCTTCTCCTTAAAATAACTGCTCTTTTAAAAAGTGACAAAAATTAAGCCATGCATCCTATCAAGTGTGAAGGTAAAATTGGGATAAGTAAGATATATATATGTATATGTATATATATATATATATATATAGAGAGAGAGAGAGAGAGAGAGAGAGAGAGAGAGAGGGAGAGAGAGAGGGAGAGAGAGAGGGAGGGAGAGAGAGAGAGAGGGAAGGAAAAAGCCAGCCTTAAAAAAAGGAAGGCCTGGGCTTCCCTGGTGGCACAGTGGTTGAGAGTCCGCCTGCCAATGCAGGGGACACGGGTTCGTGCCCTGGTCCGGGAAGATCCCACATGCCGCGGAGCGGCTGGGCCCGTGAGCCATGGCCGCTGAGCCTGCGCGTCTGGAGCCTGTGCTCCGCAACGGAAGAGGCCGCAACAGTGAGAGGCCCGCGTACCAGAAAAAAAAAAAAAAAAGGAGGGCTTGACGCAGAGTTGCATGTGTTTCACCCTAGCTCCCCTAGCTTGCCTGAGCTCAGGGCGCGCAGGCTGACGTACCGATACTAAACCTCATCCTTGTTCCTTGCTCCCATAGTACCCACAGCTGTTTACAGGAATCCTTTCCCCCTGGAAAGGACTGCTGCTCTACGGACCTCCAGGTAAAGGGCTTTCTGTTTTGGCCTTGGTATAAAGCGTGTGTGCAGAGGACGAGTTGCCCCGTCTGTCCTTACTTCAGGGCTGGGGCAGTGCTTGCTGAGTAACCACCTCCTGTTTTGCTTGTGTGACTGCCTTCTGTCTGCAGGCAGAGGAATGGAGCTCGAGGGCCGCTCATATATTTTACCCACATGTGATTCTAGGTACAGGAAAGACTTTGCTGGCCAAAGCTGTGGCTACGGAATGCAAAACAACCTTCTTTAATATTTCTGCATCTACCATCGTAAGCAAATGGAGAGGGGATTCAGAAAAGCTTGTTCGGGTAGGGATTCTTGATTTTGGTTTTTTAGAATAAGTTCTGGCAAAATACCGTGGTACAAAATGAGGTTATATCTTATTTGTTTTAAGTGATTTGTATGTTCAAATTTATCCTGGATCTTAATTACCAAAAACCTGGGAGGTAGATTGACTACTATGTGTGGCTATCAGTCATGCCCCTATCATCAAACATGATCTCCCTTCCTTTGGGAATTTGACCAACAGCCCTTTTGCAATTCATGCGACTTGGGAATAGAAGCTGGAAAAAAATGTCTCTGAAGTGGTCTATTATTTCTTCATTCAAGAAGCATTTATTATTAAGCATGTGCAGTATATTTAGTTAACATTTATTGAGAGGCTACTATGGTATGCTAGTCCCTATACTAGATACTCTAAGGAAGAATCAAGAAACTTAAAACTTAATTATTCTTTCAGGTCCTCTGAGCAACTTTCCTTTGCAGAGCCCATAGCCTGTAGGGATTTTTTTCTTCCCTTCAGAGATTGTTTCCATCTTTACAATATCTCATTCATAGTATATGGTATATTTTATATTATAAAATTTTACTATATCTTCCAGTCACCTTATGAGAACACTTGTTTTTTGATTTATGCCTCAGTGTAAGGTAGGTCCTGCTTAGAAATCCTGTTAAACTATTGCACTCTGTAGGATGACTGATAAGTAATCAATACAAAGTGGATAAATATGATATATTTCCTGAAAAGAAATTACTCTAAAATATTATGCTTAAATTACATTACTTTGGATAGACTTATTTTCGAAATATTGTTGCTTATTTGGAAGTGATAATAAAATATTTTTAAAGGATTGATTTACCTAAAATAACCTATTACTTATTACTTTGTGATTGTTCTCAAGTTACTTCAAGTGTGTAAGTTTTTATAAATTCTTATCACCCCTACCAGATTGTAATTCATGGAAATCTATGTTGACATCTTCTATTTCATTGTTCTTCATCTTGAGTCTAACTCAGTGCCAGACAGGGTTTAATTTTAGCTGCTTCTAAATTTATGGGTTCCATGTGATTCTAGTTAGCTAGATTTCCATTAGCTTAAATCCAACAAACTAGAATTCTTATCAGCCTGAAGACTTTTTAACATTCCATTTCTGCGTGATGAGGAACAACAAAACTTACAAGGTGCCCCCAGAATCAGTTTAGATTCATCTCCTGTTATGAAAAGTGGTGTTTTGAACTATGAGTACAAAACACTGCAAGGTGCTCGGAGGAAGATTCCCTGGACAAGACTCACCCAGGCAAAGAAGAAATTCAGATGTTTAATGAATATTCTGGGTTTTTTTTTTGTTTGTTTTGTTTTTGCGGTATGCGGGCCTCTCACTGCTGTGGCCTCTCCCGCTGCGGAGCACAGGCTCTGGACACGCAGGCCCAGTGGCCACGGCTCACGGGCCCAGCCACTCCGCGGAATGTGGGATCTTCCCGGACCGGGGCACGAACCCGTGTCCCCTGTATCAGCAGGCAGACTCTCAACCACTGTGCCACCAGGGAAGCCCTAATGAATATTCCTAACAAAGATTTAAACTAAATGGACTTTCTTGTTTAATGTTGAATAGCCAGAAAAGTCATTTAACTAGAATGCTCCATTCTGTGTGAGCATTTTATTTAACTCAAGTTCTCCTCTGCTTCAGTATTGTTTTGCTAGACTTCTAAGAGTTAGGAAATGATTCCGCCCCCAATTTTTTCCCCTTCCTTTACCATACATTTAAAAAGTAGCCTTTCAGGGACTTCCCTGGTGGCGCAGTGGTTAAGAATCCACCTGCCAATGCAGGGGACACAGGTTCAATCCCTGGCCCGGAAAGATCCCACATGCCACAGAGCCACTAAGCCCGTGCACCACAACTACTGAGCCTGTGCTCTGGAGCCTGCGAGCCACGACTGCTGAGCCTGTGTGCCACAACTACTGAAGCCCGCGCACCTAGAGCCCGTGCTCTGCAACAAGAGAAGCCACCGCAATTAGAAGCCCATGCATGGCAACGAAGAGGAGCCCCTGGAAGAGTAGCCCCCACTCGCCGCAACTAGAGAAAGCCAGAAAGCCAGAAGGCCCAGGTGCAGTAATGAAGAGCCAATGCAGCCAAAGAAAAAAAAGTAGTCTTTCTGAAAAAAATAGTAAAAAAGACCCCTGAGCCTTCTCCCTGGAGGAAACTACTACAATTGCTTTCCAGAACATTTATTTATATCTACATTAACATCAACAACTGTATCTCGATCTCCCTCCCTT
Organism: Delphinus delphis; assembly: GCF_949987515.2. Classification (NCBI taxonomy): domain Eukaryota; kingdom Metazoa; phylum Chordata; class Mammalia; order Artiodactyla; family Delphinidae; genus Delphinus; species Delphinus delphis. The sequence goes on from NC_082695.1 coordinate 62,980,212, forward strand.
TAAGATACAAGTAGGAACATAGCACACATACTCTTCTGTACCTTGTGGGTTTTTTCACACTTAACAATGTAACTTGGATATTGTTCCACACTATTATAGATAGACAGAACATGTTTTTAATATGTCTGCATGACACTTCATTGCATGGTTGTACCAAAACGTGTTTAACCAATCTTTTCTTAATACACATTTAGGTTGTTTCCAGTCTCTTGCTATTATGAAGAAAGCTACAGTGAAGAGTCTTTCTATACACGTGTCTTTGCATATAGTGTAGTGTAGGACAATTTCTTAGAAGTAGAGTTGCTGGGTCAGAAGGAAAGAAAACCACTGATTGCCAAATTCCCTGCCGACAGGGTTGCACCAGCTTACATGCCCATCAGTGGTGTGTGTGTTTGCTTCCTCACACCCTGGCCAACACCATGTAGTACCCAAATTTAAAAATCTTTGCCAGTCTGATAGTGAAAGTAATATTTAAGTGCTCAAACATGCATTTCTTTCATTCTGAATGAATTTGAGCATCTTTCTATAGGTTTAGAAGATATTCATATTTCTTATTTTCTATGAAATATTTTTTGGATATTAAAAAATAATTCAAAAGGAAAACAGGACTTCCCTGGTGGCGCAGTGGTTAAGAATCCGCCTGCTCATGCAGGGGACACGGGTTCGAGCCCTGGTCCGGGAAGATCCCATATGCTGCAGAGCAACTAAGCCCGTGAGCCACAACTACTGAGCCTGTGCTCTAGAGCTCATGATCCACAACTGCTGAGCCTGCATGCTGCAACTACTGAAGCCCGCGAGTCTAGAGCCCGTGCTCTGCAACAAGAGAAGTCACCGCAGGGAGAAGCCCTTGCACCACAACGAAGAGTAGCCCCCGCTCGCCACAACCAGAGAAAGCCCGCATGCAGCAACGAAGACCCAAAACAGCCAAAAATAAGTAAATAAATAAAGTAATTAATTAATTTTAAAAAAAAGGAAACCAGATAACTCTGCTAATGCTAATCTGGAAGGATCTTATCTTCTGTCCTTTCAGAAATTACTCTTATTTTCTGAGCTCCTGGAAAGAGCCTCACCTGGAAAACCTTGGTCATGCTGTCAAGATTCTTACAGCGAAGCTTTCAGATAAAGAAAGCCCTTCAAGGCCTTCCCCTAAATCAGAGACGCTTTCCTACCATTTGCTTCTCTTTCTATTCCAGTTAAAGAGTTATTTATAGGGAGCCCTTGGTTACGTTTCTCCCTCCCCTCCTAATGTTCATGTCTCTTAGGAGTGGATGCTATTGAGTAGCTGAGTGGTCTCTTTAGCAAATGGACACACCTGTTGCTGCTCACATCTTTCAACATTCCACCCTCCCCCAGTTGTGTGATTTAACTTCCTCCAAGAACTTCTGAAAATTTTAGACTAGTGCTTCCCAAGCACTTACCCAGGGTTCTATATATTCTCTGGCAGTGGAAGGGTAGTGGTGTGGTCCATGTGGAGACATAGGCTCCAGACGTGGTTCTCCTTCCAGCAGGATGTTTGGTCTTATCGAGGCTGTTGGTCTCTCTGCACTTCGGGGAGCTCCTTAAAAACGTGTAAAAGTGTTCTAATATGCCATTTTTCATTGGGTGGATTGCCGCTGTTGTAATCATCCTTAATACCAGGTATATTTGAGCTTTTCTTTTTGTGACAGGAAGACAAATTACCTGCTGCTAATGAGTTGGTCTCTGTTGTGTCTAAAAAACATTTGTGATGAGTGTCCCGGCATTGACACTGTTCTCTTAAGCTCACTGGGCTGAGCCAGAAATAGGATTCTGTGAAAGGAAAACACTTGCACATGAGCATGGAGGGACCACACACACACAAGCAGCAGTGAAGGTGAGGAGTTTCCCATTCAGTGACAGGGAGGCCTGTAAGGGACGACCTGCTGCTACTATGAAAACCACAATCTGGCCTTTTCTGAGCCCTTCCCCTCTTATTTATTCTGTGATGCTTTGCTAGTGCTAAGTGACACAGAGAATAAATCTCCTATGCCTATTAAAGAACATCTATTCTTTTCTAAATCTCTAATGCTTTCTCTGATCAACCAGGGAGGAATTGTATATGGTGCTCAAGAGATTAGTTTCAGGGTTTTTTAAAAAAAGGTATAGTTTTTTGTACTCTTTTCATCGCCACCACATCTCCCTTTAGAGCTCTCGATTTTGTTTTTATGGCTGTTCTTTTGCTGGTTGCTTTCCTGTCCTTACTCAGTCTATAATATTTTATTATGGAATGGAACATTTTATTCAATTGGGAATTGCCTTCAAGTACCTGAACCTACCAAACAGCAGTGTTGGGGACCCCGTGGAGTAATTTGGGGAGCAGAAAGGGCAAAATTCTTTGGCCTTGTTGCCCATGACTGGAACTCTACCCTTTCTCTGCAGTTCTTCCTTCTGAGAATAACCTTATTGTCTCTAAGTGGTAAGGGAAAAAAAATTATTAACTGATTTTACGTATTCCAAGGCTTTTGTGTCCATGTGGAACATGTTATTGGCAGGGGGTCTCAAGGGTTAACTAACAAATTAGCTAACTAACTAACAAAGTTCAGGAACTGAGTTTTATCTTAAGCTCTCCCATTTATGATTAGTAACTTTAAAAATATAAATTTATTTATTTTTATTTATTTAGTTTTGGCTGTGTTGGGTCTTCATTGCTGCGCGTGGGCTTTCTCTAGCTGTGGCGAGCGGGGGCTACTTTTCATTGCAGTGCGTGGGCTTCTCATTGCGGTAGCTTCGCTTGTGGCGGAGCATGGGCTCTAGGCGCATGGGCTTCAGTAGTTGTGGCATGCGGGCTCAGTAGTTGTGGCTCGTGGGCTTAAGAGCGCAGGCTCAGTAGCTGTGGCGCACGGGCTTAGTTGCTCCACGGCATGTGGGATCTTCCCGGACCAGGGATCGAACCTGTGTCCCCCTGCGTTGGCAGGTGGATTCTTAAGCACTGCGCCACCAGGGAAATCCTATGATTAATAACCTTGAGCTAACCACTTACTCTCTCTGGCTGTAATTTTACCAAGTGGTAAATGGAAATAATTGGACCATGGGGTAGTGCTAGGGAGAAGTAACTGTAATGATTATAAAGTTATTGTGAAATAACAAAGTGAAGCATAAATGCTTAATATTACAGCTATCCTAAGCTTTTAATCTCTGGGAGCATCTGAGAACTTTAAGTATATGAATTAACAAGTGGTTGCTTTTCTCCTACCCAGGTGTTATTTGAACTTGCCCGCTATCACGCCCCCTCCACCATCTTCCTGGACGAGCTGGAGTCAGTGATGAGTCAGAGAGGCACGGCTCCTGGGTAACAGACAGGGTTTTTTTGGTCATCACTGCTCCCCTCTCGTAAGTGTGTTTGACGGTCGGAAGCCCATCGACATTTACCAGCAGAATGAGCCTATTAATAAGCCCACAGATTTTCTGCAGACACACGGAAAGGTCTTTAAATTAGATCATGTTAACTGAATAGCTGATTTAAATAGTTTTTATAACCAGAGGAAATGTCATTCTCCCTTGCCCTTTCCCCACAGAGTGGATTTCAGGCCTGAAGATCACCCAGCCCCTGATCCCAGGCTGCCATAACCATCCTGCTGGCTCCAAATAGCCCCCCGTGAACACCTCTCCTGGAGCCAGAGGGGCTGCCTGGGGGGAACGGGGCTACCAAGGGCTAAGCCCTGAGAGGCAGCCCTGGACAAGGCGTGTGAGGCCAGGGAAGCCGCCACTTCTCTGTGACACCAGACTGTGGCTCAGCCGGACCGATTTTAAATATGTCACATATGTTATCTCTAAAGATTAAGTGTCCACTAATGTCCACAGCAGGCAGAACACATCTCAGACTGTAATGAGGTTGTGTGTGTGTGTGTGTGTATGTGTGTGTGTTTTAAGAACACCTTTCTGTCTTCATCAGAGGTGTTTTTCTTTGAAACTTTTTACTAAACTTGGTATCCCTGGCTTGAAAAAACAGCTCTCAGGGAAAACTCAACACAGCTGCATTTATTGATGGCTTCTAATGGTCTATCATCAAGGCAGAACTAATATTAATAAAAAGTAAACAATTATCTTGTTGGAAGTATAACTAGAATATAATTTATGAAATTTTACTTATTAAAAACCATTTTCCCAGCAGAGAAAAACAACCATCAAGATGCATCCAAGATGCATGGGATTCATGTCGTTGATTGAAATGCAACTGTTTCTATGGCTTCATGGGTGCTAGTCAGCCCCAGGCTAGGTGATCTGCCTCTCCAAAGGGGGCCTGGCGGGAACAGGCAGCTGCACGGGGGCCTGGCTGGGAGCCCACCAGGCCGCCCTAGTGGTCACTTCCTCTGCAATGCCCTGTGCTCCTGGCCTGCCTTACTGCAGTGACACTCGCCGTTACATGCACTCTGCCCATCTCCATCCCCAGGGCCCTCCACAGCTTTGATTGAGCTACTTTGGAAACTTCATCTACCAGCCTTGAGTGTGTCAGTTTCCTTGTCTGGAAGTTAAACACTAAAACGAGAGTCTTCAAAGGATAAAGGAATAAGGGCAGGTGGTCTGAAGACTTTGGGGGTCATGTTATGTTAAAAGAATAGTAATTATGTGTAAATGCTAGATAAATATATAACGATATTTATATTTCCTCTTAGATAGAAAGGGGCACAGTTCTTAAAAAACCCATAAGCCTAATTTGGGCTGCCACCATATACAGGCAGAGATGAGAAACTGAATGTTGTGTTGTGCTAGAAAGGCACTTTTTTTTCCTTTTAACTTGATCTACATGAGAGCCTGCTGGAGCTGGTCAGGACTTTGAGCCAGTTTTGATTGTGCACGTCCTATGGTGTAGTGACCTCTTTCTTGGCTGGAGGGTCTCAGCAGTGAGGGTGGTGGGAAAATCAGAGGATGAATTTGCACAGAAAACTGCCTCTATTCTGCTGTGCAAGGAAAGCCTAGTTTCCGTGTCCTTATCTTGTCTCTTATTAGAAGAGAATGAAATATTGTGTTGTGGTTCATCTCTTCTTGGACAGTTTATGTCCATACATTATATTAAAAGAAATAGTGTGTGTAAAGTACTTTCATGCCTGCTATATAAATGAAAAGGATTATTCTCAATGAAGCCATTTTTTAAAAGGGTAAATGATACGGCAGGTCGACACAGTGGGGCTGCCTTTCTTAATCTACTAGTGCCACTGTCTCCCCTTCGGTTATTTTCTGGTTCATTGTCAACCTTTGTTTTTCTTTTCAATATCATCATTATATTCATTTACTTCCTTTCTGTTACTGTTTGAAAGTAGTACCAATTGCTTCTTTTCTCCAACCCTGGGATGAGTAGCTCCTGAGAATGCGGCAGGGAAGGGGTTAGTTGTCAGAAGGGAACCCGGTCTGCCGTCACTGAGTCCTTGCTATGAGTGTCACTCTGGTCATGAAAGCAAAGACTCTGCCTCTTGGGAGCATCTCACCTTCTCGTCTTTCTCTAGGGGAGAGCACGAAGGAAGCCTGCGGATGAAGACTGAGTTACTGGTGCAGATGGATGGGCTGGCCCGCTCCGAGGATCTCGTGTTTGTCTTAGCAGCCTCCAACCTGCCATGGTAAGAGATCTAGAGAGTACATTCTGAATGCATTTTCATGAGCCACTGAGTACAGATGAAGATATTATACTGAGCACTTCAGGAAAAGTCCTCTTGTTTGGTTCCAGCCCTGGAAGATGAAGCTGAAGGCTTTCCTGGTCAAGTCCTCAATCCTTGCTACTTGTACCGTGAAAGAATCTGCCTGAACAGAAGGAACATAGGTCAGGGCTACCACTGACAATATTTAAAATGGAGACTCTGAGTTTAAAGCCAAGTTATTAAATGTGTTTAAGCAGGGGTTTGGCAGAGAACTGTAAAATGCTAAAATCTGCAGGACTCAAAGAATATTCCAGAAATAACATGTTTGGATTTTAACATGTTAAAATTAAACTTTAAGTTGGGAGGAAAATCTTTACCTTAATGTTGCGCAGTAAATAGGAAGCTAAATAATATCTAATTGAAAATATAATCTACTCTCAGAGTCTGTTATTCAGACTGTATCCCAGAGTAGTTTAAGACCAATTCTAGAAGCAGAATTGGGAAATAAGAGATGTTGACTAGAGAAAAATAATATCTACTTGGAGAGAATATTTTAAAAAATAATTATAATCCCTTTATAGTTACAAGAATATTTTCACATACCTTGTTTCTTTTGAGCTGCAGATAAGACAGGAGCCAGATAAGGAAATGCTGCTCTTGCCATTTGCAGAGTGGGTACCAAGGTCAAGGGAGGTCGGTCCACCCAAAGTCAACATCCTATGTGCGGCAGAGCTGGGACTCGTGACACTCTTCCCCTTCCCCCTACCTCGTCCATTTCTGTTTCTACATTCCAAGGTGAAAAGAGACACCCTTCTGCCCGTGCATGCTGATCATCTAGGCTCCCAGAGAAGTCGTCACTGGCAAGAGGTGATGATGTTCATGTGTAATCTGTTATTTTAACTATATTCATAATTTCAGCCCAGCTTCAACTCTTCTCAAATTTATAAGACTTTTCTAATGTGCTAAGGTGATCAGCATTTTACATTGTGAAGAGAGAGGTGTTTACACACAATGTTAAAGTTGAATCCACACAGAGAACCATCATTTAAATGTGGCGGTGAAGTCCTTTAGAGAAAGAATCTCCATTCCTTCACCTGTTTGAAAGAGGGTTGATCATAACCTCTTTACTTATGACCCAGGGGGACCGTGAGAGTCAGCTGAGGAGGGTGGGTGAAAACTGGACAGCTTCGTGCACGGCTCCGGGAAGGGCTGTGCCCCGCAGGGAGGAATAGAGAGCCCTTACCTCCCAGCGAAACCTGGGCTTAGCTGAGGAGGTTATAGTGCTGCTGCAGTTTCCCTGAGGTGATCAGTTGTTGGGAAACCTCACATAAAATGGTTCAGAGAGGAAAAACAAAAAGCTAGTAAGCAATCAAAAATAAAGAAGCCTAGAAGGGTTTTTCTGAAAGAATTGCCTCTCCTCATGTCAAATGGCAAATACATATGTGCTTTTGAGCTTGGATTCCTTGACATCACAGATTGCATCCTTTCAGCATATCTGGGAACCGGTAAGTCCTACCCATTCTTGAATGTCGCTGGGTTGAAAAAAAAAACTTTTTATGATGAAAAATTCTAGACAAACACTAAAGAGAAAAGAGCACAATGAACCCACCATTTTCTAGTTTCCATAACTAGCATCTTGCCCAATTGATTTAATCTATTGCTGCCTCCTCTCGTTTTGCCGCAACATTTTAAACTGTATCCTAGATTCTTATGTTATTTCTCACATATATATACTTCAGCATACATCTTTAAAAAAAATAAGGACATTTTCTTACATTATCACAGTGTCATTATCAACCCCAACAAAATTAACAGTAATTGCTTAGTATCCTCTAATACCCAGTTTATATTCAGATTTCCCATATTGTTCCAAAAATGTCTTTTTACAGTTGGTTTACTGAACTGGTAACCAAACAAGATTTGCATTTTGTAATTAGTTGTTCTCTTAAGTATCTTTTAATCTAGAACAGACTCCCTCTTTTTTTCCCCCACTTGCTATTGACTTGATTGCTAGGGAGGTTGTCCTGCAGAGTCTAAACTTTCTGGATGTGGCTCACTGTATGCTCATGGTAATACTTAGCTAGTTCTTCTTGCCCTTATAATTACTCTAGACTAAAAGTTAGATTGATTAGATTCGATTCAGGATTAATATAATTTTTTGCGACATACTTCATACATGATGCTGAGTACATCACATTGCATCACATGCAGAAGTATGTAGTGCCCTGTTGTCCCACCTGTGGTGGTACCAAGATTGATCAGTGGGTTCAGGTGTGTCAGCCAGGTTCCTCTGCTCTATAGTTCCCGTCAATGGTTGTAGCATCCATTGATGATCTTTGCCTGAATCATTTATTTCACTAGAGGTGTGATTCTATCATTCCTTCTGATTGATAGCTGGAATTATTCTCTACCGTAGAACTTTGCCCCATCCAATAGGGTTATTTGGTTACCCTGAAATGTAGTTCATACTTGAAAATCAGAATTCTTTCTCTTTGATTTTTAGAGTCATGAGTTGTGCCCTAGCAACCTCCAGTGGTAACCAATGAGTCAGTCTCCCTCCCTCCCTCCCTCCCTCTCTCTTTCTCTCTCTCTCTCTCTCTCTCTCTCACTATGATCTCATGACTTGTTTGGTATAACATCATTAGTTTTTTTTTACAACTTTATTGAGATATCGCTCACATACCATACAATTCACCATTTAATGTGTACAATTCATGGTTTTAGCTATATTTATATGATTATACAATCGTCACTACAATCAATTTTAGAATATTTTTCTTTACCCTGAAAAGACATCCTGTACCCATTAGCAGTCATCCCCATCTCCCACCCCCAGCACTAAGCAACCACTAATCTATTTTCTGTTTCTATAGATTTGCCTATTTTTATACCTCTGAGTGCAATTATTATGGTAACTCTATGTTTAATTGAGGAGCGACCAATCTGTTTTCCAAAGTGGCTGCACCATTTTACATTCTTACTAGCCATGGATGAAAGTTCCAGTTTCGTCACATCCTCATCAACACTTGATATTCTCTGTCGTTTTGATTATAGTCATCCTAGTGGATGAGCAGTGGTACCTCCTCTCTTTGATTTGCATTTCCATGATGACTAGTGATATTGAGCATCTTTTCGTGTACTTATTGGCCAATTGCATATCTTCTTTGGTGAAATATCTTTTCAAATCCTTTGTCCGTTTTTAAATTATTGAGTGATAAGATTTGTTTCGTCCTCTATCAGATTTGTAGATATTTTCTTCTGTTCTGTGGCCACTAGTCTGTCTTCCCTCCCTCCCTCCCTCCCTCTCTGAATTTTTTGTTCCTCTTTCTCCATGCCTTTGCTAAACTTCCCATGTCTGTCCCATTTCCCAAGCTCCGAGCCTTTCAGAAGACCCTGTAACTGGTTTTTCTAGAGCAGCGCTGTCTAATAGAAATATAATGTGAGGCACACATACTTAAAAAATGTCTAGTAGCCACATTAAAAATTATCAAAAGAAACAGATAATATGCAATTTTGATAACATGTTTTATTTAACCCAATATATCTAAAATACTATCATTTCCATATATAATCAATATAAAAATTATTGTGATATTTACATTCTTTTTTTCATACTAAATCTTTGAAATCCAGTGTACACTTTATACTTAGGGCATGCTTCAGTTTGGACTAGCCTTGCTTCAGGTGCCCAGTAGCCACATGTGGTCGGCAGCTACTCTACTGGACAGGGCAGATCAGAGACTGATTGTCAGCCCCCATGCTGCTGTGGCAGAGATTGATAACTGCCTCCCAATATTTTTTTTTTTTTTTTTTTTTTTGCGGTATGCGGGTCTCTCACTGTTGTGGCCTCTCCCATTGCGGAGCACAGGCTCCGGACACGCAGGCTCAGCGGCCATGGCTCACGGGCCCAGCCGCTCCGCAGCATGTGGGATCTTCCCGGACCGGGGCACGAACCCGTGTCCCCTGCATCGGTAGGCGGTCTCTCAACCACTGCGCCACCAGGGAAGCCCCTGCCTCCCAATATTTACTTCATCCTTCTACTTTCATAACAGAACCCCAACTTTTGGATTCTATTTCTTAGCTTCCCCTTCTGTTAGGTGTGGCAGGGCCAAGCTTCTTTGTCATTTGCACAAGGTGACCCAGGCTCAATTTGATATTCTGCTCCAGACCTGGAATCAGCCATTGATTCACAGAGCCCTGGTTCCCTTTAATGGGAAATATATTTAGAGATCACAGTCTCACAGTTATGGGTGTTCCTTGCTACTGGATTATCATTTCTTCCTGGCCTTTTGATTGGGCAGAGCTAGGAAATACATACCTAGTTTTAAAAAGAGGCAAATGATGAGTTCATACTAATATTTACCACTCAAATTTAAGATTACAAGGTTTTTAAATTATTTGATTTTATATTTGTGTCTTTTCTCTAATTGTGAACATTTTAGTTCTTAACAACATTAATATAATTGTTATTCACTTTATCCTAATATGTAGATATATTTTATATTTGTGACTATAACAGAATTTTCAGTAATAATACCAAACCTATCATAACAGTAACATTTTGATGAAGAAAATGGTACAGACATGGCATAACTAAGATGGAAGAGCTAATTCTGGATTTTTCATCTTCAGCACTCTTGACATTTGGGGCCAGAGAATTCTTTGCTGTGGGGCCTCCTGTGCGCTGTACCATGCTGAGCAGCATCCTTGGTCTCTCCCCACTAGATGCTGGTAGCATCACCCCCCGTTGTGACCGCCAAATAGGTCTCCAGACATTGCCACATGTTCCCCAGGGAGGGGGGCAAAATTACCCCCGGCTGAGGCTCACTGGACTAATGGAAGGAATGACAGACATTATTTAGAAAGACATTATTTAGAGACAGACTGTCACATCCTCCACAAATAAACTGTCAAGTTTTTTTTAAGAACTCCATAAAATAACTGAACTTGGTTTACTTACACAAAAAGCGGCATATTATAGAAATTGTTCTGTATTTTTATTTTTTCCATAACAAAATGTTCTGGAGATCTTTCCAAATAAGTACAGAAAGTTCTCCCTCCTTCCTTTTGTAGCTGTATTCCATCTTGTTCATATGATAATCTACCCCAGTCACCTACTGATGGGCATTTGGGCTGTTGCTACTCTTTTGCTCTTATAAGTAATGTTGCAGTGAGTAATGGTGTGCATGTATCACTTTGCGTGTTTGCCAGTGTATCTTTGGGGAAGGTTCCTGGAAGTAGAGTTGCTGGGTCAAAGGGTTAATGTGCATGAAATTATAGTAGAGATTTGCCAAATTTCCCTCCATAGAGGTTGTACATTTTGTATTCCCACCAGGGTCCTGCTTTCATTACTTAACATTATAGTAAGAACATTTCCAACGTCATTAAATAATCCTTGAAAATTGGATTTTGTAATGGCTGCCCAAAATTCCCACATGTGAATATACCACAATTTAGTTAATCATTCCTTTCCTGTTGAACATAAATGATGCTCCCAACTTTCTCTATTATAAATAACACTGAAATGAACTTCCTTGAATAAAAATCTTTGACCAACATCTAGTTATTTCTTGAGTACAGATTTCTGGAAGTAGGATTGCTGTATGAAAGGGCATAGTTTTTATTTTTAAGTATTTTGCTACATACTGTCCAAGTCCTTAAATTAGGAAATAGTATATTTTTATCAAGAGTATTGGGACCAAAAAAAAAAAAAAAGAGTATTGGGACAGACTTTTATTTTGGCTTCAGGGTCTTAGATGAGGGAATAAACTTATCTGATTCAAGCAATCTATGCTTGTTGGGGAAATAACTAAATTATACCAAACTATGTAAAAATCCAGTCGTAAAATCCCCAAAGAAATTCTTTATGGTTGGTTAGTGGTATTTCTTATCTACAGCATCTTCCAAGGCATTAGGCTATCACCTATTGCTTGTTAACTTATCACTTTCCCTAGACAAATCTGTTCTGTCTCAAAGGGCTAGTCATTTTCTCCCTTCTCAGCAGTGAGGTGGCGTGCAGCATCTTGGTTTATTCAGTGCTTCTCCTCTGAGGACCTCTTTCCTTGATCTATAGCATCACAGAAAGGACAAGAAGGAAGCAAGAAATAACAGCTCATCTGTGTCATTTGATGTGTAAATTAGCAATGAGAAGAATAACGAATGTTGCATATTTAATATTACCACTTAAAGTAATAGCCATGGAAGAAATGTTTAACAAGCACAGTTAGTATTGTTGAGTATTCACAAACTCAGGCCTAGGAGTACAGAGGGAAACAAAATACTGAACAGGGCTATTAAGGCAAATGCCATCTTTAGATGTCTACTAAACTTGATGATAGTTTGTACAAAGAAGGTATAAAAATTGTATGTGTGAAGCGTGTTGAAACTCATCTTTTCCTTGTTATTTGCAAAAGGGCTAGACATTTCACTATCCCTTTTAAAAATCATCCACCTAGTATGACCACACTCTGGATTTAAAAAAAAAAAAATCTTAATATGTAAAGAAAGCATAAGATCCTAGAGCTTCTGGCACTGGGAATGTGGAAGAATGTACCCATGTAAACTGACTTCTTCCCATATGGGCTCTCTCCTGTCTGGCATGAGATTCCTATAGACGTGTATACATGTGATTGAAGGGGTCAGCAGACATAACCCTGGGTTTTTCCGCAGTAGCTCCATGTGTCTCCTGGGCTCTAGGGAGAAGCTGTGCTCTCTGAGGTCCTACCTTTTGGCCTCGTGCCTTGACTATCATTACCCTCTAGATCAACATTTCTCCAAGAATGGTTCCCCACAGGTCTTTATCCAAAAAATGGGATCTAGTGGGATCTAATTTAACTCAGAGATACTGAGTTACAGTTCAACTGATTTCCACCCTGGCAGGAGTTCGCAGTGCCTTTAAGATGCTATTGTGTGTTGTGACTCTCCAAGAAAAGCTATGAGAAAGCAGTACATTCCATATTTATTTGACCCCAGAATCCCTTCCTTAAGGAGCATCTCATAAGACCAATGTTCTATTTGAACACCTTTCAGGAAACAGTGGTTTGCATTAACTCACTCTGATCTGATAGTTGCATCTTTCATTGCAATAGCATTCAATCATGCTTTCAGGCTTTTAAAATCTTTTATCATTTTAAAAAAGGGACAACAGGCCCCAAATGAAGTCACTTGTTCTAAGCCCACATCATCAAACTGAGACTCAATACTTAACCTAATAGCAGTTTCAGCCTCTCCCAGGAATGTAATCTTAACCAGTCAGTCTGGAATTACCTGGTCACTACTAGTGAGGTAATCCACTGGATAGACTCTGCTGTTCCCCAAAAGAAGGTGACCTTACCCAAAACAATCCACTCTTTGCTCATAACTTTCTTGTTGCATCTCCTTCTGCCCATAAAACATTTTCCATTTTGTACGTGTCTTCAGAGCTCCTTTCTATTTGCTAGATGGGATGCTCCTGGATTCCTGAATCGTTGAACAAAGCCAATTAGATCTTTAAATTTACTCATTTGAATTTTGTTTTTTAGCAATAGTATGTCCGTGCCTACCAGTGGTCAAATTGCTTTGCTTGAAATTGCTTCTCTCCATACAAAGCTTCACTAACCTGTGCAATGATACCAAGTTCATGACCCTCCGTATGTGGTTGATGGGTGATTCTGACACAACCAGGAAAAAAGTGTGTGGTGCAGGATTTGGTAGGTGCAGCGGGGCAGGCCCAGGACTGACTGGGCAGGAGGTTACTAGGAGTAACCTTGCCCTTGCGCCATTCACACCTTCTCAGTTTTTTGGTTTCATCAGACATAAACTGAGTGCAGCCTGGCCTGCTGTGGCATTACTTTATCTTAACAGGGTGCAGGTTGACATGTGAACTGTAATTCTAAAACCAAATTTTAAAAAGTATAAAATTAACCATTTTACAGAAAATTTGAGAATCAGGGAAAAACTACTCATAGTTTCTCCACTGTGACGTAAGTATCATCATCTCTGTATACACCCTGATGGTGAAGATGGCTTGGTTATTTGCTATCATTTGTTGCCTTTGTATCCTTCTGTGGTAATGTTTTTCCCCAAGAGGGAAATCATTTTCACCATTTTGGCTATTTAGAAAAATAATACATGTTCATTATAAAAGTCATATTTTATATGCTTTGGGGTTGCTTGAAAGTGCACAGTCCCCTATAACTGTACACACAGACACCACCCCACGCCCCACACACAGAAACAAAAATGTGAACGTTCATGGATACGTATTATTTTGTTCTATGGCCTGTTTTTTTCTTTCACTTAATACATTGTGGACAACTTTGAAAATCTACCTAATTCCATATAGAATCCCACGTATGGGTGGGCCTTAATTTATTTGACTTTTCTTTTTCTTGAGAGTTTTAATATGGCACCAGCGCATTGGACCAAGCTCCTTCCACCACGACTCCCAGCACAGACACTCTGTGGGGGGCAGTTTTCCCTCTGACGTTTAGCTGGGGTAGGGCAGGTATTATCAAAAAGGCTTTGTGTCCTGGTGGGCCTGCTCTTCCCAGCCGTTTGTTAGAGAGAATGAGCTTTTCTTGAGGCTTCTGTCTGTGCCTGTTAGCAGTTTGTCAGTGGGCTTCTCCAGCGCCCCGTGTGGGAGGTCTGAGGGAGGCAAAACAGAAACCTGAGAACACTGCCCTGTCGTTCCTCATGTCCCCCACTCCCTAGCCCCTCGTCCTCCTTCTTTCCAGCGTCTTCCTATGTTTAGAAGCTGTATTACATGCAATGAATTTTAGTAGTAGTGTGTGGACTAGAGAAGGATGGGCTACTCCATCTTGGCCAGAAGCGAGTCTCTCTCTTATTTTTGATTCCCTCTTTTATCATTTTATACATCTTAAACACAATTATTTTATCATCTGTATCAGTGGAGTTTAATTCTGTTCTTAGTTTCTTCTTCAGACTCTCATTCTTGGTGGTTCGTTATATGTTTCAGAATTTGGGATGGTGAGCTTACATTTAGTGAGGGGAACTCTATCTGTGAGAGTCTTACACGTGTCCTTTCACAGAAAATTTATGTCTGACAGGCTTTGGACAACTGTAAGCTAATTTCTTAGCATAGGGTTTCTTCATCCATGCCAGTGAGGGTAGGTCGGATTCTGAATTATCAGTGAAGACTTTTTCCCACCCCAAAGTATAAGACAGATTCCCTTGGTTCTTTCCATTGCTAGTGGGGATATTTTTCTAACCCATCCTTTCATAGAGGATGTGCCACCTGGTTTTTTGTTTTACGTGATGGGCCTTGTTTCTACCTACCATCTTGAATGGGCCCAAGGCCTTCTATGCTATGCCACAGGTAGACTTTAAAATCCAAACTTTTTTTTGTAACTAAGAGGCAGACACTCAGCCACAGCTTCAATTTCAGCTGCCCAGTCTTGATGTTTGGCTTCCTCTTCATTTTTAGGGCTTGAGAATTTTGCTGCTTCTTGTGGACTCATTTGTTGTGTATACCAAAAGTGATTCCTTCCTATAATTCACCGAGCTTTTAAAGTGGCTTTATAACAAGAGATTTCTGAATATCTAGTTCATCATTTTGCTGGAAAAAGAAGATTCCCATTTCTTCTCTCAATTATTGGTCATACATTTTCTGGCAAGAGTAATAGGAATATATCTCCTTGTTGGTATTCTAGTAACTTGAAGTAATTGTCATTCTTTATTATAAATATGTGATGCTCTTACCCTAACATCAGTAGGACATAGACTGAACTGATGGCTCTCCTGTTGGATCCCCTTGTCTCTTGCTTGTGAGCTCACTCTTCAGAATGAGAAGTGCAGTCTCTGGAGATGAGAGGCCCCCTATGGAAACTACATCTTTCACCTCATCTTCAAAAGCACTGCCCAGCCAAGTGAGCTGAATCATCATTTCCATGTTGTTTTTTTTTTTAACTAAAGATGAAAATAGAATGCTTTATTCCTAAGTTGATGCTTGTTTTCTCTGTTAATTCGAACTAATGATGCTTATAAAATGCTAATTTTCAACAAAGCAGATTTACCTTCGTAAATAAAGACTGGGCTTTAAGGAAGCAGATCACTTACATGAAGCCAGTAGCCCTGAACTGAAAGTTTATTCATTCACTCAAGTAGTATCTATTGAGTACCTACTGTGAGTATTCTGCATGATGGAAGGAGGGGGAACCCAAGATATATGGTCCATGATCCTTGGCCTCTAGAGGCTGGCTATCTGATGGGACAATGGATGAGATATAAACGCAAATCACTAAGAAGTGAGGATACAGCCAGCCACGTGGCTGGTACAGACAATAAGTAGAATAAAATTATATCGGGAAGAGGCCATTTCTGATTAAAGATATTTAGAAGAAAAGGGGGTAGAGAGCACTTGCACTGGACCTGTGAAAAGGACCTGGCTCTTGGTAGACCAACTGGAAGTTCCAAGTAAAGAAAATGACCTGAGTACATGCTCAACTAGGATGGCAAAATGTAGATTCAGATAACGGCCGACAGAGCAGTTTGGCCCAAGTGGGAAGTGTAGGTAGGAGTCAACTTACACAGAGCTCAGTGCAGGAGACAAAGTAAACTTGAGTGCTTTATTCATTGACTCCCTGTCATCTACCAAAGAATACAATTCCTGAATCTGCTTCTCAAAGATTGCCACGATCTCTGACTTCACGTTGGTTAGGGACATACTGCAAAGACTTTGCCTACAAAACTGAAGGATCCTTTTCTCTTGTCACACTGAGATGATTTGAACTTAATGTTTTCACTATGGAATGAACACACTAGAATTATGTTTGATTTCCAAATTCTGTAAAATTTGGAATGATCATTATCCCAGGAACAACATGGTTTAACAGAGGAGACAGGCCAGGGGCTGAGGAAGGGCCCCGAAGATTTGGCGTGGGAGCCCAGGTGCTCAGGTGCAAGGCCGCGTGGCCCATGCAAGCTGTCTAGGTGACCAGTGGGTGCTGCCACCTTGTATATAGCAGCGGGCACCGGTCCAGTGGCCAGGCTGTGAGGTCTGTGAGCCGTCACTGTGTCACAGTCACTCTTGCTGGTTGCTTTTGACCTTCGAGGTGATGGAAGTACCAAATGACCAAGATGAAGGAGATGTGAGAACAGAATAACTTGGGTGTGAAAATCAAAATGTAGCAGCTAAAGGGAGTGTTTTCTGGTTGCCGCAGGTTAAATTTTTTCACATAAATATATTGGCATAAAGAATGATTCCTGGGTAAATTCCATTTGTCCTTTGTTTCCTCCCTTGTATGATTATAATTATTGATGTCATTAAAAGTGCATTAATCAGGCCTGGCTGTCAGAGAGTTGCACTTATTTTGTGCCTACAAGCAGTTTTGAGGTAAATCTCTTGCTTTAGGGCATTAGCTGATCAATACAGTCATCTATAGTGAGGGATTGTTTTCCCACCTCCCTCTGCCTGCCTGCATTTTCCTAGGGCATTTGGGGATCTGGTCTTCCTTTCAATAAGCAGTCCCCCTGGCTGGGATGAAGAGACCAGAGGTGCTCCCACCAAAGAGCCTTCCTTCTGCAGCCCCTGCCCTTTCAGGAGGGGCAGCTGGTCCAAGGAAAGGCCTTGGGGGAAATACGGCAACTGCTCATCAACCCAGCACTGCCATTCCCCCAGCTTATTCTCTCTTCCTTCCTGGTTTTAGCTGCAGGTTCCCAAGCCTTATTTCATTTTTAAAGTTTACAGGACCAACATTCCTGCAGTCCAAGGCCCAAACCTCCCAGTTATTGCCTATTATTTACATTGAAGTAAGGAGTTTGTCATATTCACTTCTGTGTATCGGAGACTCAGCAGTGACAATACACTTGGCGGGTGGGCAATGTTGCTGGACCAAATTCCTAAATGTGAGTCTAATGGTGTCTCTTCTCTATATCTCCCTGACCCCCCTCCTTTCGTCCCCCCTCACTCACCTCCTCCTGCCACTAATCGAGGCCCATCTCTCTGCTAACTGTCTAAAACAGCTCTGGATTTACTCAGACATACCAGGTATTCAGTCAAGTTTATCTTCTTGGAGGCACATCTTCCAGAACCTTCTCTCCTTCTCCAAAATGAGCGGATTGTCCTCTGCACCCTAGGCACCCCCTGCATCATCCTGGAGGTTTCCTTCTCTCTCTGTGTCAGACCCTCCGTTTCTTGGAGCCCATGTGGCCCTTTGGTTTGGTTTCTCCCTCCCTTTGGTCCTCCAGTACTTTCCCGATAAAGGGTACATGGGAGGTAATATTTTTTAGGCTCTGCATATTGAAAATGTCTTTATTCTATCCTCCCACTTAATTGATGGTTTGATCAAGATACAGATTTCTACACTGGAAATTATTTTTCCTGGACTTCCCTGGTGGCACAGTGCTTAAGAATGCACCTGCCAATGCAGGGGACACAGGTTCGATCCCTGGTCCAGGAAGATCCCACGTGCCACGGACCAACTAAGCCCGTGCGCCACAACTACTGAGCCTGCGCTCTAGAGCCCATGAGCCACAACTACTGAGCCTGCGTGTCACAACTACTGAAGCCTGTGTGCCCTAGAGCCTGCACACTGCAACTACTGAGCCCACGTGCCACAACTGCTGAAGCCCGCGTGCTCAGAGCCCATGCTTTGCAACAAGAGAAGCCACTGCAATAAGAAGCCTGCACACTGCAATGAAGAATAGCCCCTGCTCACCGCAACTAGAGAAGCCCACGCGCAGCAACAGAGACCCAATGCAGCCAAAAATAAAGTTACAAAAAATTATTTTTCCTCAGAATTTTGAAGGCATTGCTCTATTTTCTTTCTTTCTTTTTTTTTTTTTTGCTCTATTTTCTTTTAATATCTCACATTGATGATGAGAAATCTTACTCTCCATTCATTGGATGCAACCTGTTTTTCCTCTCTGGAAGCTTTTATGATCCTTTGTTCGTTCTCAGGGTTCTGAGATTTCACCGTGATGTGACTTGGGGTCTCCCTGCTGTTACTGTGCTAGTATCAGGCCAGTTACTGAGGCACAGTCTCCAGAGTCTCACTGTTCAGGTTCAAGTTCAGGGCCACCATTCACTAGCCTTGACTTCAGGCAAGCTACTCGACCTCTATGCCTCAGTTTCCTCATCTTAAACAAAGATATTACCTACCTCATAGGTAGGTTCTGAGAATTAATTAATATCTGAAAAATGCTTGAGACAGTACCTGCCACCTGGTGAGTGCTATTTAAGCACTAGCTTTTATTAATATTTCAAACATAAAAAATAATTTCCTAGAGCTCTGCAAAGTTCCCTCAACCCTGTGTCTGGAATATAAATGTTGGCCCTGAGAGGGGGCGTGGTTGTGCAGGTGGCTTTCTCTGCTGAGATGAATTTCAACAGGGTGAAGCTGATAAAGAACAAAGCAAATACAAAAAAGAAATAGGTACTTTTTATTGCCGGGAAAGCAGCCCTGGAGTGGATTCTCAGCTCAGGACGGGAGGAATAATAGGTAAAGAAAAGACACAATCTTTTAAGAAACCTGGTTGCTCCAGTTTAGGATTCAGATATGCTCCCTGGAAGGGTATTTTCATGTTTTCGATTTAAAAGGAAATATCATGACATAGATTCAGAATAAGAAAAAAGGGAGGGTGCTTTGGAAATTCTCGGTATCTTTATGAGTGAGAAAATCCGGTGATGATGCTTTTCATTGTTACTCTTTATTATCGGCTAAGCCAGACCAACACACAGGCATTTCCTAATTTCTGTGCTAGAAAATCAAAGAGATATTTCCCTCCCATCTAGGAGCTTGAAATTTTAACATAAAAAGGGTTCACAAACTCACACTCAAAAATGATCTGTTTTTAATAGGAATGGTAACTCAAGGTAACCAAAGAGCCCCAGTTAATGAGGGAAAGCTCTACTTTACATAATAATTCTACATAATCATTTGGAATGGAAAAAAGTTTTAAATCACCATTTTGCACCACTCTCATGAAACAGTTGATTCAAAGATCATCAACAGATGCTAAAACCACTAGTTGAAAGGGATGGGGAAAGGGGTGTTCACATGGTGCTAAAGTACTGTATGTAGAATATTTACTCCTTACAAAGAGATGCCTGAGAGATCGTCCAGTGAAGAGAGCTGTGGTCACCAGATGATCTCAGTAATTAAACATCCCATCACTAGCAGTGAGGCACACCAACATTGGATTCCAATGTAATGAATGCGAAAACATATTATCTGTGAAATATACTTGCCAAAAATGTTCATCCTGATTCTGATTAAGCTTTGAGGTCTAACTTCCATCTTGGAGGACAGGGGATACAGAAACCAGTTACCTGATACCATGAGGAAAACATCAGACGAATCCAGAATGTGGGACATCGTACAACTAGCCTTACCTATTCAAAAAGGGGCCAAGGCAAGGAGACTGCTTTGGATTACAAGAGATTTAAGAGACATAATCATATGTAGTGCATAATCCTTGATTGAATGTTGGTTGGGAAAACTGTAAAACATATTTTGGGGGTGATTGGAGAGATTTTACTATGGAATGGGCATTAGACATATTATTCAATCTGTGTTAATTCTGTTAGTGTCATAATGGTATTATATAAGGAAATGTCCCTTTTTTGGGAAATGCATACTGAAGCATTGGGGGGTGGGGTTTCATGATGTAATTTACATTGAAATAATTTAACAAGAATAGATAAATGCGTATGAAGCAGATACGGCAAAATGTTAACTGTTGTTGAATCAAGATGGTAGGTATGTGGATATTTGTTGTTTTATTCTACTTTCCTATTTGCTTGAAATTTTTATATTAAGAAATATAAGGAAATGGCTTGCAGATGCAAAGTGCATAAACCTGGCCTGACAGTGTTTTGGGAGGCCAGGAATGAGTGTTTCAAAGGGCCACATTTGCACTGGGCGCCCAGGAAGGAGCATTCGCACTTTACTTCACCAGAGCAATGGAGTGAGATAGTCATTCACTCCAGAATATATGAGAGTTTTTGAAGAATTAGCATACTTCCCAGAGTGCCCAAGTTATGTCAGGAATAATGTACTTGTTGGCAGGGTCGGGTTGAATAATTGATGTTACAACTGCAGTGGGAATGCTCACGTTTGGTTGGTGTTAGCTGGATTTATTCCCCCTCAAATTAAGTCACCTAAAACTACCTCCTTCACATGAGGTGTCTGGGGGATGTATATTTCTTTTCTTTTTCTTCCTTCCTCCCTCCCTCCCTCCCTATCTCTTTCTTTTTTTCTTCTTTTTAACCATTTGTTTCTCCCAAACAACATGAAGTAATGGTCCTACCCACTCAGACTTAGATGTAGAGTAACAGTTAAGATGCAGGATTGGTTCCTGCTAAATTTGTTCTTCAAATATAGTTGTTGCTTAAGAAGTGAGTTACTGCTCTAACCAGTTCCTGTGTTTTGGACGTGACTCAGGGACCTAGACTGTGCCATGTTGCGGCGCCTGGAGAAGAGGATTCTGGTGGACCTCCCAAGCCAGGAGGCCAGGCAGGCCATGATCCACCACTGGCTGCCGCCCGTGAGCAGGAGCTGTGCCCTGGAGCTGCGCGCGGAGCTGGACTACAGCCTGCTGAGCAGGGTGAGCTGCCTGGGGAGGCGCCTAGGCCCAGGGGCCGCCCTGTGACCGTCTTCTCAGCTGTTCGGAGCCTCGAGTCACTTAGAAAAGATCCAAGCTGCCCCAACAAGTGCAACGGGCCTTTCCTTCATGAAAGACCAAGCTCTTTGTCCCTTGGGAACATTCAAGCAGAGATGTGATAAAGTGGAATAGGGTTTAGACTCAGAGGACCTACGGTCAGATTCTGGCCCTGCCACTTATTAACTGTGTGCCATCAAGGAAGTCACTTCCTCTCTGAGCCTCAGCTTCTTCATCTGTAAAATGGGTAACAGGCCATAGAGGATTGCTGTGATGATTAAATGCAAGTCTTTCACAAAAGGAAAAGCATGTTACCCCCATGCCCACTGGTGTCATTGCCTCCTTGAGAGGACACTTGAATGTGATGTTCTCTGAGGTTCCTTAAAGGCAGGTTATAATCCTATTTACAAGAACAGAAGTGTCTACCAAATTTTGCCATCCTTGAATTTGGGCACAAGGGCCCCATTAGGCTGGCTTGGGTGGACCAGTCGTCACCAGCATCTCACCACCTACGTTTGGATGGTGTTAGGAAGTTGTTTGTGGCCCAGATCCTTAGGTTATCCAAACACATTAGCAGCCTCTCTCACCCTAAACACTATTTATCTGGGAATCTTTATATAGTGTCCATGGGTGACGGATACAGAATCCAAACAGGGGCTCTGACCCCCTGTCCTGCCTGTAAGAATGTAACCACCACCAGCATTCTGCCTGCTGCCTAATGGCTGGGTTTGCGGCTGTTTCAGGAGATGGAGGGCTACTCGGGCTCGGACATCAAGCTAGTCTGCAGGGAAGCAGCCATGCGGCCTGTGAGGAAGATCTTCAATGCCCTTGAAAATCAGCAGTCAGGTATGGTGAGGATGACAGCCAAGGTGCTCTGGGAGAGAAATTTGTTTTAAAAATTGGTCTTTCACCAGCAGGTGGCACCTTGCCCCTGTTCTCTGTGGCTTGTTACACTGGCACTCATTCTTTGGTCAAAAATCCTCCTTCTGCACCCAACTCCTTCCTCCTCTGCTGTTCTGTTTCGGATCAACTTTGCCCCCGGATGATAAACTCCTTAGGGCTCGGGCTTTTATTGCCCTGGCACACTATGTTGGGCTGGATCCATTTGTGGCACTATATAAATATTAAATAACACTTTATAATGATACATTTAAGTCACATTTTGTGTATGGGCTTCAGGGGCTGAGTTGCACATTAAAGACTTTTTTCCCCAGCCCTCTTTAGTCTTGCCTGTTGCTGCCTTAACCATTAAGAATGCTGCATTGTGCATTGTCTTGAAAGAAGGTCTATTAATGTTTCAAGAGCATTGATCACCATTAGGTAGACTGTTGTGCTGTTCCTCTTGTGTTTTTATCTAGAGAGCAGCAGTTTACCTGGGATCCAGCTGGATACAGTGACCACTGCTGACTTTTTGGATGTGCTGGCCCACACCAAGCCTTCAGCAAAAAATCTGACTCAGAGATACTCAGCCTGGCAAAGTGAATTCGAGTCTGTGTGAAATCACATTTACCCTGACTTGGCCACAAAGACAACTACAGAGGCCTCCTCATTAATTAGTGTAAGTGAAAGAAGAATATTATGCTTGGAATAGAAAACAGAAAATTATTCTTGAAGACTGGATTAATTTGGACAACTGTACCATTTTGGAAATATATATTTTCATGGTCGATGTCAGCAAAATATTGAAGATTCCAATTACAGGTATGTGTGCTATGAGGTCTTGCAACGGAGACTTTTCTCACGAGATCCCATAAAATTTAGATGAATGATTTCTTGTAGTGTTCCTCATTTGTGAACTGGCATTTTCATTTTTTTTTTTTTAAAGATGTTGGGGGTAGGAGTTTATTATTTTTGCTGTGTTGAGTCTTCATTTCTGTGCGAGGGCTTTCTCTAGTTGTGGCAAGCGGAGGCCACTCTTCATAGTGGTGCATGGGCCTCTTACTATTGCAGCCTTTTTTCTTAATTAATTAATTAATTTTTGGCTGTGTTGGGTCTTCGTTTCTGTGCGAGGGCTTTCTCCAGTTGCGGCAAGCGGGGGCCACTCTTCATCACGGTGCATGGGCCTCTTACTATTGGGGCCTCTCTTGTCGCGAAGCACAGGCTCCAGACGCGTAGGCTCAGTAGTTGTGGCTCACGGGCCTAGTTGCTCCGCGGCATGTGGGATCCTCCCAGACCAGGGCTCGAACCCGTGTCCCCTGCATTAGCTGGCAGATTCTCAACCACTGCGATACCAGGGAAGCCCTGGCATTTTCATTTTGAAAAAGATGTGGTAAGGAAAGTTGTGTTGGGATGCAGAGGGTGGTTCTAAGTTGGGGAGCCAATCAGAAGCTAAGCTTGACAGACCATCTGACAGCTGACAGTTCAAGGGTGGATAAGGGTGGGAGCAAGGAAGAGAAGCAGCATCTGCTTCTCTTGACAATATTCTGAATCTCATCTGCTCTCCCTGATTCTGACTCCAGTCAGTTTTATCAGCAGAGCAAACCCCTACCAGACTAGCCCCACTCAGGAATATCACTGGCCCATCTCTGGAGATGAGCTAATAGCAGTGGTAACAAGCACCCCACTATTACTACCTACCA
This sequence comes from Delphinus delphis, assembly GCF_949987515.2. Taxonomy (NCBI): domain Eukaryota; kingdom Metazoa; phylum Chordata; class Mammalia; order Artiodactyla; family Delphinidae; genus Delphinus; species Delphinus delphis. The sequence continues at coordinate 63,003,979 of NC_082695.1, forward strand.
GTTGCAGTGTTTTGAGTTCTGGCCCCTAATAACATCTTCACATCTCACATCCTGTGTATTCTGCCCTTCTCTTTCCATTGCCACAGCTCCTCATTGGATCCAAAACTTAGGATGGGGTACCTGAGCTTCTTGAACAGTCTTCCCTGCGCTTAGGCTCCTCCACATCTCCTTACGGGGTTGGAAACAGCTAGAAACATCTCATTCAGAAACCCACAATCTGAGGCATCTACTTTCAACTCCTGGTAAATTTTGAAGGCTTCCACTAAGTAATGCCACCCCTCCCCCTGCTTAGAATTTTCCTATGGTCACCTTTTGTTGTCTCCCTTGCCTTGTTTTCTTCATCCCTGCAAGGCAGACTCCTCCACAGAAGAAAACACTTCCAGGAAAAGGGACATTTGGGCTAAATAGTCCAAAGTATTTCACCCTTTTAAACAAAAACATTTGGGGTTTTGATTGTTTTGAATAGAATATTCTCAAATGCCTCTTAAAATATCATTTTATGGAAAATGTAGTCAAACTGAATGAGTTTAAAAGAAACAAAAAGACATTTCATCTTAGTAGAAGCTCAGCTGAAACTTCTTCATGGTCACTAGGTAGTACCCTGTGAGCACTGCCGATATGCAGGCATGGAGGTCTCTAAGCTCAATGGCCTAGACTGCTGTGCTGTTCAATTTCCAACATCTGCCGTCTGTGCTTTTGGGTTATTTTGTCAGGCTGTCAGCTGACATTTCTTATAGCTGTTAGTCCATTTGCTTGCGGCCTTTGCCACCCTTTCTGATTTCATAAAATCTCAAGTGGATGGAACCTCAATAATAGCTAATTTGCTGTGGTTGGAAAGCAGGTTAAGTGTGCACTATATGTGTACCTAAGAATGAACAGGCAGAGGGGCAGAGGAGGGCTCCCGTGGACAGCATGCTTTGTGACAATAGGGTTGGGCCCTTTTAGCTTACTGCTCTGGAGTTCCTGATTCCGTTCAGGTAAGTGTGGTTGGCCATCCCTCCCAGCACATACCGGTAACCTTCCACTTCCAAAACCCACCTCCACATCCTCCCTCCATTCCTTTTAAGAATCTCCAAGTTCATCTTTGTACATTCAGTCACACAGTCCATCCTTCTCTTCTCATTCCTTGGAAAGTTTGTCTACAAATGATCACGCACATATGCTTTTAGGTCATGCCTTTATTTTGGTGGCTTCTTATCAGTTTTATACATTATCTAATGACTTCCTGCTTTGGATGAAATGAAATATAGCCTTTTCAGCCCTTTGCCCCATCCCTACCACACACGTCTTTCCCTAATCATCCCCAAACAGTTTTACTACAGTTTTAGGTTAACTCAATAATCAATATTTTTATGATATTGTTCACTGTACATTGTTTAATGAAGAGCCAACTAGTGGATTAGGATTACATTTCCTTGTTGAGTTTTGTCTTTCTTGGAATTAATAACTGCCTCATTTTTTTCATTTGCTTAATTTTCTAAGTACTTATTCTTAATTTTTTGGGCAACATTTTCATATCTGTCCGATATCCATCAGTATTGTCTTCTAAATGGCCAAACATATCAGATTAACTTTCAACTCCATTCCCACGCTCTCTGGTCCTGGTTGTAAGGGGAAGGGGACCAGACAATGGCTGTAGAACAGGCAGAGATTTCCCTAATCCCGTTTTCAGCCCTGCCTCTCAGCCTGGCCCACCACCATGTCCAGTTTCTCCAAGGCCTGAACGTTCATAGTTCCATTTCTCCAGAGCGTAACCCACCCCCCCCCACCCTCTCCTGCCTGGCTGCTCAGGGTTTCTGGGGCTCCAGCCACTTTCCCAGCTTTGAACCAATTCCTTGCTTCTCAACCTTGCCTCACACCTCACGACCACTCTACCCAGTGTCTCCAAGCCTTGAGTCTTTGAGGTGATAATCTACAGGATGAATCTTGGTTTTTTCCTTTGCGTTGATTTTAGTTATCAACACTCCATCATCTTCTTTCCATCTCCCGAATTACTGAAGCCTGTCATCCACTGCTGTCTCCTCTACCATTCTCTTGTGGGTTGTCCTTGTTGGTTTATAACATCTTTATTCCTTTCCTCTTCTTTTAGTGGGGCTTTGAGAGAGATCAACTAATACATGACTAATCTACTGTTTAGAGTCTCTGGTTATTTTTTTAAAAGTAGACTAAAAGTATATCTAAGTTTATAGGGATATAGGAGATTGGCCCGTTAGTTGTTGGTGGAAATTTGAACCTAATTCCACATGTGGTATTTTCTTCTAAAGCAGAGGTCATAACTCAAATGCTATAGGAACTTGGAATATAGTTACACATGGGTAAAGTAAGACAAAGAAGAGGTGGGGGACTGTGGCGAACTGGAGAGGCCAGAACTAGCTGAAGATAGCTCAATTTCCCAACTAGAAGATACGTGTCTAGGAGTTGGAGCTACGTTCTGCTGTCTTCCTTAGTGATTTACTCCCAAGGGCATTTAAAAATATTTGGGAGACTTCCCTGGTGGCGCAGTGGTTAAGAATCTGCCTGCCAATGCAGGGGACGCAGGTTCAAGCCCTGGTCCGGGAAGATCCCACATGCCGTGGAGCAACTAAGCCCGTGAGCCACAACTACTGAGCCCGGGCACCACAGCTACTGAAGCCCGTGCGTCTAAAGCCCGTGCTCTGCGACAAGAGGAGCCACTGCAATGAGAAGCCCGCGCACCAAAACGAAGAGTAGCCCCCGCTTGCCGCAACTAGAGAAAAGCCCGTGCGCAGCAACGAAGACCCAACACAGCCAAAGATAAATACATAAATAATTTAAAATAAAATATTTGGTTTTCTCAGGCACATCAGCCAGTGAAACAAACAGGCATTGAGATGTGTATGACATTACACAGGAAAAAGATATCAAAATCTGTTTCATCTTAACAGATGCGGTTTGAATTATGATAAACGATTTCTGGTGCGCTGGCACCTCGCCTCTCAAGGACAGCAGCATGCTTTGGGTAGTAGGTCTTGATGGCTGGTGTAACACAAAGTCAGCTCAGCAAAGGCCCTGTGCATTTACGCGGGAAAGGCCTTTTTGACTTATGTCAAAGAAACTCAATAACGCAAACATGGCTCTATGCAAACAACTGCTAACAGGACGAAGTACTCTGCTGCCCAAGGCAAGTGTTTTAATGAAATAGATTAGTGCAGTTTTAAAAATTCTTTATTATAGGTGCCCAAGGACTTCAGTTTCATATAACATGAACCACCACCGATCCAAAACCAACTGAACATAGTGCGGTTGTGTTTTGACTTTCCTGTCCAACTCACTCCTGTAATTTTTCAGTGTGGGGTTAAGAGTGAGGTGATGACAGTCACTCCAGGGCAGTTTCTGATACCCACAACCGCAGGTGTTTGATGGAACCGTCACCAGGGAGGTGGGCCAGCCCCCTTCTCCTTTCCAGGCATTACAATCCGCTCCGCTCGGGTAGAGTGGTGGGTAGGTAGAGCCACTGCAGAACTAGCTGATTCTGGACGTGTGAGAGTGAAGTGGGTGCAACAACCTTGTCTCCCCACCAGACTGGTCCTTCGCCCTCCTCCACGCCCAGCTCACAGGAGATGCCCAATAACCGCCTCCTGACAATGGGCATTCTCTAATGCCCTTTCAAGTCCTAAGATGTCACTTGGTCCCTTTTCTGGCACCAACACTATCCTTGGGGTCAGCACCACAAGACAGCCCCTGAAATGTAATGGCTGGAAAATAAAGTCCTTTACGTACTTCGGTTATTCAGTCTCCTCCATGAAGCCCAAGGCAAACCAACCAGCTGAGCTGGGGATGTTTACAGTAACCTCGACCTAAACCAAGATTTCTATTTATCCTCACGAACTTCATACCGTGGACAGGTCAGTTAGAAAGTCCTATATAATGTTTATTATGTAAATAAAATAGCCAAGATTTTAATGGCCTAGAGGGCCAAGCGAGAATGGAGGAAAGTAGAGCAGCCGTTTCTCTTGGCTGGCTCATTACACGCAGCGGGATTACCCCCTCCTGCCACTTGCCCATCAGTGATGTCTACAGCTTGGCTTTAGCTCTAACGTGTCTCCAGAGCATCAGAGCCATTATTTAAGTGCCTAACGGGCCTCCCCTATGAGCAGCAAGTCTAAAATGAAACATTTTCTCCTCCCTACCCATAGCTATACCCTCTAGCGTTCAATTCCTATAATATTTACAGCTAATTTTGAGTTGTCTGGTGACGGCCTGAGTGCCCATCTGTGTTGTAGCACAGAGTCTTGTCTGGTGGGGAGAAGAGACGTTTGAAGACCTAAGTACAATCTAACAACTGCTCCATGGCACGAAGGAGGGAACACTTCACTCCATCCTGTGGTCAGGACCACGTCACAGAGAAGGGAGACACAGAGTCTGCACACTGCCTTAGGTATTCTCCTTAGCTCCTCACCTAGTAAGGGCCCTCCAGGCAAAATCCTTCTCTTCAATGTTTATTTCCTAGCAGGCACTTCGCACACAGCAGCTAGCAAACCCTTGATAACGCCTGGGCCAAGGAATCAGTGACCCAGGTGCTGGGGAACAGGCCACTGGTGAACACGCCCAGCAGCCCCTCTTGCCTGCACGCTGGGCTTTTCTGTGTGGCTCCGGCCTGAAGGAATTTAAATGTCTCTCTTTTTTAATTCTCAGGAAGACTTTCCCCACTGAACAGAGATGAGTTCTACCAACCTTTTCCGGATTGTTAAATGCAGATACTCCTGCTACATCTGTGTCATCATCGCAAACAGGCAACACTTAACATTCGTCCGATTCTATTTAAAGTCCTTGATATACGGGTTGTGCATTTAACCCTCACAACAAACCTACGTGGTGGTGTATCTCCACTTTACAGAGAAGGCAAAGGATGCAGGAGTGGCTAGGGGAGTTGCCCCAGGTCACCGAAGGGAAGTGCTGGCCGGGCTCCCTGCTCTGTGCCCCAGTCACTGCACTCCTCCTCCTGATCTGGGGTGGTGCCCTAGCACATCTGTCTTCTGCACTCTAGGATCGTAAGGACTAGGTTGGGGCATCTGCAAAAACAAGAAAAGTGTTCACCAAATGACCAGAAGGAGAGGAAGCGGCCATTTATTTAGCTTTACTCCCTCCCATCCAAGACCAAGCTGATCTCTAAACAAGCATCAAAACCCAGAGCTCATTAACACTGCTGTGCGCTTCAGTAAGGTGAGCACCACGATAATGGACAATTACAAGCTAATAATCCAGTGCCCAAGAGCCCAGTAAAACAATTGCAAAGGCCCAGGATCATCACAGTATGCAAATGCACTAAGAAAATCATTACCTATTTAGTCCCCTTCATTTTGGTGGGTTTAACATGAGAAGAAGAATCCATGCTGCAAGACGAGATTTCATTTTACAGCCCTAGTAACCAAGTACATAAAAGCTTGAATCTGTCCCAATAGCTTCTGAAAGATTTTTCCCATAGTGTCAGAGGCAAAAATAATGAAATCTTGCAAATGTACAGTTAATAGGACCCGGGTGGACACTAGCCTCAAAAATGCATGGTCTATAAGACATTAAAGGCTTGATTTTAGTTTCTGCACTGTTCCTGTTAATAACAATGTCTAATTAAAACATCTGTAAAATACTGATAGTTTTAATTTTACATAAAATTTCCAAAACAACTGTTACACAGTATAATAGGTATCTGCAATGAATAGGTTATTAATGGAAATATTATTTTAAATTAAAACCAGGTTCTAAATTTAAATTACTCATCTCTGGCTAACGAAGAGAAAAAGAAGTCACCGGTGCTGGGAATAATACAGTAGCTAATCTAGTTTTCAACATCTGTTAAAGCAAATTCACTCCTTCACTTGGGCTAAAGGACATTTTATTCTGCTTCTTCTGCCCTGTACCCTACTTGGCACTTCTGATGGATTTCACAGTTGAACTCAATATTAAAACTACAGCCTAATGCACTTTAATGCAATACTTTATAACTTAAAAAACACCATTCAACTTTATTCAGAGTCTGAACCCCTCCAATTTACCAGCGAGGAGACAACAGAGAACAGGCTCCCTGCAGGAGACTCTTCCCCAGCGCCGCTAACCTGATGAATATTTTAAAAGGAATGGCACAAAATCTCAGCTTTCCCTTTCTTTGGATCTCATCTTCTTTTACGGAAAAAAAACAAAAGGGATTAGCCAGGCTTGGTGTCTGGCTGCAGTTCAATACCTTTCTTTCTAATTACTGCCCAACAAAAGAGGGTTAAATGGTGACCAGGGCTGAGTGGTCTCTGTCTGTCATTAAGTGGCACTGGCATTAAGTTGTTGAGGGATTCTTTCCAGACAATGAAAAGCTGCGTTTCAAGTTGCTTCTGATTCACATAATGGTTCACAGTAGGTGCTGCAGAATGTGGTCCACGGCATGAGGGAAGCTGTCACAAGTTAAGTAAGGAGGTGGATTAATTTTTTCTTCGTCTGCTGCTCGATATTTCCCTGAAATGAAAGTAAAGCCAGTGACAAAGCTAGAGAGAGGCATGGACACATATACACTACCAAATGTAAGGTAGATAGCTAATGGGAAGCAGCCGCATAGCACAGGGAGATCAGCTTGGTGCTCTGTGACCACCTAGAGGGGTGGGATAGGGAAGGTGGGAGGGAGGGAGATGCAAGAGGGAAGAGATATGGGAACATATGTATATGTATAACTGATTCACTTTGTTATAAAGCAGAAACTAACACACCATTGTAAAGCAATTATACTCCAATAAAGATATAAAAAAATAACAATAATAAACTACAAAAAAAAAAAAAAGAAAGTAAAGCCAGTGAACAAAGGCTACTGGTAGAACACCAGATTAATCACACCCCATGAGCACCTGGGACACCAGAGACCACCCTTATAATGATGAGAGAATCAAGGTCTCCACAGCTCCCAAAGCACCTTTTATCCAGGCTTCAGGAATGCCATGAGGCAATTCAAAGCAAGGTCATATTCAGCATTTCCCAGGCCCTCTGGTCTTTCATGATGGACAGTCACAGGTACTGGGTCACCTGAGAGCTAAGGGTGCCTTCGAATCTCCTCAGCTGTTGAAATCATTTTCTTCCCCCAGCAGCCCTACAGATAGGGATGGTGAATAAATCAGTGCTTTTAAATGAAAGCCCAGACCCCACAGGGCAGAGGCCTTGTCAGCTTCAGAGGGTGACTGGAAACAGCATGAGCTGCTGCTGAACAGGAGCCCTGTGAGCGGGCAAATGAGGGCGCCCGGGGGTGGGAGGGGAGGAGAGATGGGTGCTCACAGTGCTCACAGGCAGGCCGGCAGGACAGGCTGCCCGGCAGGGCACTGACGGGTGGGCCTGCTGCCGAACTTTCCCTGGACCCTGCAATTCAAGGCCCACAACTGAACAGTGCAGCACGGTCACAGACTCTTACAAATGTAAGTCAGACCATGCATGGCCCCTGTTTAAACACCCTTAATGTGTTCCAATGCCCTTCAGAAAGAACCCTGTATCTCTGTTGTTGCCTACCAGGCCCCTCAGTCACCAGGCCCAGTACCCCTCACCTTAGCACGTGCTTCTCTCACCAGCTGCAGTCCTGTGCTGGACACACCTGCCACTCCCTTTGCCTGGAACATTCTTCTCAACGACAACCTCCTTCAGGCTTCGGGTCAGTCCCACCTTCCCATCCAAATGAGATCCCTTCCCTGTTATTCTCTCTCTCTCTCTCCCCTGTTCTTTGTCTCCACAATATTTATAACAATTCGTAATTATATATTTATTTGTTTAATGTGTGCCTCACATCTAAAACTATAAGTTCTCTAAGAGCAGGGACTATGTCTGTTATGTTCCCCAATGTATTCCCAGCACCTGACATAATGACTAGCACATGGTGAGCATTCCACGGCATTTTAGGAAGAAAGAAAGGAAAGAAGGAAGCAAGGAAGACAGGGAGGGATGAACACTGTATTAGACGGGGCCTTGGGGGAACGAGGCCGACTGCCCTGTAGTCTCAGCGCTGCCTCTGCACTTGCCCTTTCTCCTCGCTCCCTCATCCCCTTTTCTGTGATCTCTGCTATTTATTCTTCTGCATTTTTCAGTATTCTCTGTCTAAATCTGGGTTCCCCAACAACAGACCCACCACTTTCTAAAATCCCTTCTGTTTTCGGTAACTACTCTTTAAGAGGCTTTGTTCAGCAAACACCAAGCCTGAAAACCCCCCTCCCCCAACTTGACAATGTGGTAGTGAAGATGCTTCCTGTCCTGTCTTGCTGACTGTGAATTCCTACAGGAAAGGAGCCAGCACCTAACGTACAAAGCTAACTTACCTTAGCGTCCTCAAGGCACCTGTCCACAGCATGGCCCACACAGCAAACTCTACTGCTAGTTTTTTCTAGCTTAAATCCCATTGAGTATAAACTCCTCTGCAAGCTTTCTGCTTGTTCTCATACGTAAGTTAATGACTAACTTTTGCTATACCACCCACTTCTTGGAGCCAGTGGTCTAAAGGCAAATGCGTGAAAGTCAGGTTTCTTAGCCATGAGCTTCCAGAAGGCTTTTGCTTAGTCTGGCTCTGCAAGTGGGGTTTCTACAAAGTACAGATTGACACAGTGGCTCATGAATGGGTGATAGTTCTAGCAACCTGCACTGTGTCTGGCATATAGCAGATGCTCAACAACGTTGGCTGAGTGAATGAAGCAGGCCCCCATCGCTCAGGCCTGACTCAGTGTGCCAGTCTATACTCTCCTGGACGAATAAATGGTGAATGGAGGGAGAATGCAGGAAGCCATGTTGACAACAGTGGACAAAGGGTGATCCCATCTTTTCTAGGTGATTGTTTTACATGCTAAACAGAAACAGATTCTAGTTATGGCTAGTCAAAAGTCTTTATTGGGGCCTCCCTGGTGGCGCAGTGGTTGAGAGTCCACCTGCCGATGCGGGGGACGCGGGTTCGTGCCCCGGTCCGGGAAGATCCCACATGCCGCAGAGCGGCTGGGCCCGTGAGCCATGGCCGCTGAGCCTGCGCGTCCGGAGCCTGTGCTCCGCAACGGGAGAGGCCACAACAGTGAGAGGCCCCCGTACCGCAAAAAAAAAAAAAAAAAAAAGTCTTTACTAACAAATCATGGAGCAAATGTACATTGAGCATCTATTATGTGCTACTACTGAGAAACAAAACTGCTCAAGACTATCACTGAATAATTTAAAATCTCTGTGGTAATTTTCAAACACTGGGAAACCCAGCAATTGTTCACTGCACTGAGTTCAAATTTATGAGTGGAGCCAGCTGCTCTGTATGCTTTCAGAACAGTGGGCTTACTTGGGACTTTTTTCTGACCAAAGATGAACAGTACAAATGGGCCTGTTTTCATGAGCTGGACTTAGCTACGTTTCTAAGTTAGACATTTTAGATTTGATTGTGTGGAGCTGCTGGCTTCTCTAAGACTAACTGGATGCCTCTGTGACAGGCTGACAACAACCAACTGCCAGTCAGAAAAGAAGGCAGAGCCAATGGAGACCAGCTAGGGAAGCTGGGCCTACAAGACCCTGGCATAGGACCAGTTTTCATACTTGGTGCAAATCCTTAGTTATGTGACCTAAAGAAAGGAAATGTTCATGGGAACAATACCCGAGAGGAAAACAGTTAGCTGAGGGTTTCCTCAATGAGCAGATCATAAAATGATGAGGAATGCCAAGCGTCTGAAAATTCAGATACAGGGGAGGATGAGGAGTGTGGCTATTTTTCCTGACTCCCTGATATATCCTCTTTTTTGCTTCCATCAAAGGGCATGTTTCTGGGAAGACGGTGATCATTTTGAATTAGAAATGTGAAAACACAATACTATTAATTCTAGAGTGACTGGAGTCAGTATCTGCAAGGCTCCACTGGTTCACTCCAGACACCCAGCATGAGAAGACTGTTCCCATTCTTTGTTCACACAGGGCCTGGAAAATACTTCTTATTCAATTGTAGCAACATCTATGTTTTCTTGTTTCTGTTTTTAAATTCAAAATAGCTTTTATGCAACCACATTTTCTTGAACATCACAGTCATGAGTAAATATACTCTATCTAAAAAATTTCCCAGTGGCAGCTCGTCTGTGACTTAGTGTTTAAATCTTCCCTTTTCTGAACAGCCTGTATGAAGCCAGGCATATGAACTCACAGAGCCATCTATGGAACCACCTATCTGCTATTTAACTGATAAGAGCCCGATGACAATTCTTGGACCAGACTCTTGGCTGTCATCCTCAAACACGTGCTATTAGTTTTAAGCTCAGCAGGTTCCAGCTGGGGGCAGGTGCGGGGGAGACCTTTTCATTTTATCTGAAAAGGCTCATCAAAGTTCCTAGTGCAACAGCACACAAGCCCACACAACTCTCATGACTATTCTTTCCTTACCTTGAAAGGACTTCATTAATCACACTCCACACAGGAAAACTGCACAGTGTAATACTCATATACTGTGAGAGCTAGAAGGGTCCAGTCCAGCCCCATCATCCGTAAATGGCCCAAAGAGGTGAAGGGCCTTGCCCAGAGTCTCACAGTCAGTGTAGAGCTGAGACCAAGACCCAGGACACCTAACTGGTCCACTGTTGCCATGATACCGTATTAGCTGAGTCTCCTCCATTAGGTTCTTTCCCTTTCCTTAAATTTATTTGAGGGACCACACCCGGTTTACCTAATTTTGGTACAGGAAATTGTTACTAAAACAGTAAGTGAAAAGACAAAAGTTTTTTGTGTGTTTTTTTAAAAAAAGTAAACATTAACACAAAGTATCATATCACTTAGCTAGCCAGTCGCTAAAAAGATAAACATCTTATAGCTGGTGCAAAAAGAAAACATATTTTTACAGAGCCCCACTATCAATGGTCTTTTGGTCAACTTTGGTGATTTGCATATCCAGAAAATCATACAAATGCTAATGGTCAATTGTGTATGGTTATCTCTGTGTAACTGTTAAAATACCTCTGAACTCTGATCTGATCCTCCTAGCTTTGCACAGCATGGGCCCTTTCACATTGTCTTTTTTCCCTGCAATCCTAAGCCCATTTTATTTTTGCTTTGTGGCAGAAAGAGAATTAAAGTGCTCAGTGGGCTTTGCCATTTCTTCAAAGACTGTTCTTTAAGCAGTTGTGTATTCTACCATTGTTTTAGAGAAACAGAATATTATACTGAAGATACATACCAGTTTTGACTAAGATGCCCAGCATGCCGACATTCTGAGCCCCACCAACATCATCCCTGCAATCCTAGAAAAGCATAACGAAGCATTTAGTCCAGTGTCATCAGTGAGCCTGCCAACAAAACTGACCAATTGATCTGATTTATTAGGACAGGATGGCCAACTGTAATCCCATGTTTTTTTCCTTAAAATGAAAGAGAAGGAGGTGTAAAAAAGGATAAACCCATGTCTGAAGGAGCATACCACTGGAAAAGGGAAGCGTAATAGAGGTAGAGGTAAAAAACAGAGTAGTAATCCTAGTAACCAAACATAAAAAGCAGTTACAGTGCTTCATGTTTTGCCACATGTACATCTATTTCCTTTTAAAACAGATCATGGAAAAAAAGTATTCTATCATTTGGCAGCTTTTAAGGTAAATGATCCAACTGCAGGACAGTGAATGAACTAGGTTCAGAAGACAGCTCTTGTGCTGTCCACGTAACATTATCCTTACTTTCCATCCAATCGTCCCTAACGGGGAATCAAATCAGATCAGTGTACTTAAACAGATTCTGAGACTGTCTGATATTCGCTTCACACTTAGGAATAACAGATCAGTTTCAAAGGGAAGCTTCTGTTTTCCAATTCTTAATCAAGATGGGGTAAATATACTTGGCTAATTGTGATGACAAATGCAAGGTAATAAAAATCCAAAAACTGGAAGAAACATCATCAATAAAATCAATCCTACCATCTCATGTGTATAAGCAGGATTCATTCAGATCACACCCAAAGAAAAGTTTTTTCCTTAAAAATCATTCATATTATTCAACAACAGCCCTTGGAAATGAGTCTTAAAATGTCAAAATCTTCATTTAAGGTCTAACTTAAAACCTTTTCTGTGCATCTAAACTTGCCTTGTTGAAGCAGGGGAGATGGGGGAGAGGGACAGGAGGAAGGGAGGAGGGAAAAAGTGAACAAGGAAAGGGAGGGCCCACTGGGTAGGGCCCCCGATTGTCCAGGTTCAGCCCTGCCACTCCTCGGCCTGAGGCAATCGATATCTTTAGCTATTTGTGGCACACAGACTGGGCTGTTCTTCCATAAAGCATATACTAGCAAAAAAATCAATAATGGGAGAATTCTTTGGGTATAGGTGTTCTTTGCATTAAGGAATAGTCAAAAAAGTCTAAATCTATGTAGAAGTTTTCTTCAAAAAGACACATAAAGCATTTAATTGCCTTGCAGTTGATGGTCTTTTGAATTGTATATATCTCATCACACTATGAAGAATGTCAGAAATAATCAATATTTCAGTTCTTTAGAATACCAGTAAACAACTACTGGAAAGCCTGTTTTATGGGTAGCCTCTTACTACCATCTGATATCACCAATAAGAGCCTGCTTGTGTCTCAAAGCAGTGCTTTGAAGTTGGCTCCTCCCAGCATGACAGGTAAGCCCAGGGCATTTCCTGGGCTCTTCTACTTACATCTCCAATCATGATGGCCTCCTCAGGTTCACAGCCAGTGCTCCGCAATGCCTCCAAAAAGAACGTTTTCTCTGGTTTCCCCACGACTGTGGCTTTGGTATCTGTGGCATGCTCTAAAGCAGTCACAAATGGTCCGGGCCCCAGGGCTAAGCCATCTTGCCTCTTGTAATACCTGGCTTTGTGGATTGCTATCAGAGGTGCCCCATCCAGGAGCAACCTAGAGAGACAGAGAAAATGGAAATTGGCTAAAAGCAAGGTTTCTATGACTGGAAAAGAATGTCAGACTTACAAAGTGGTTTTATTCACACTCACAGAAACGAATAGTTTCTTATTAACTTTTAATGACTTGCTGTCTTCTAATGAATTCGCTAGGAACTGCTGAGAATTACACTCAGATACACTAAAGAAAGGTGATAGATTAAATTTGTGATTGCTTCAACCTTTTACCTTTAGTGGTTTCAGACATTTTACCCAAATCACCATGGAAAGAGAATTAAGGGAAGTAAAGCTAAATAAGACACTTGAGGGAAGAAGCTTAACTTAATGAGACAAGTTGTTTCAACCTCCCTAATGGTAAGCAGGAGGCTCCTGAGCCTTTTACAACACGACTCAACTGATGCTGCAGTGACATGTTCAGCTAGCTCCTAAAATACCTGGTTTCCTCTTTCCTCTGCTCCAAAATATGATTCTTTCGAATTCAGAAATTTCATAGACCATTTTACAAATACTTTCTGCTTGTATCTTTCCCTCTTCATTTTACCTTTTGACTGCTTCGGGCGTTACTTTGCAAATCAGGCTGTCTTCCCTGAAGGACACAGCAGTAAGGCTTAAGGGTGAGCCTATACTGTCAAGTCCTTTCCTTCTTCCTGATGTAGGACAAATACTCTCATACCAACCGAAAGGGCATAAAGAGTTTTCTTGTTAGAGAACTAAACTCTACATATAGTCAAGGATCCTCATTACTTACTCAGGCAAAACATAACAAATCTAAAAAAAACCCCACCAACCCCCATCCAAAAACATCTGCCAACCATCCCAACAGTGCAGCCTGTAAGTCACACAGCAGAGAGAGTCACACACATATCATCTAATCGAATGCAGGACATGATATTCTTCTTAAACTGCTTTTAACCAATGTAATAAATGATCTCACTTAGCTTAATTTAAGTCATCTACTTAGTTAAATATCTAGTATGTCCATCGAGGAAGAATTCATCACATCTCACCCTTCACAATTATGAGTAATTAAGCGCTCAACTATGAAACTGCTAAATTATTCTTGTCAGTGGGCATGGAAATGCCTTCCTGTGGGAGATGCAGGATTCAGACATTTATGATTAAATATTTTATTAAGTAAAAACCAATACCGGACTATTACAGGGCCTTATTGTTAGTTACTACGAATTGCTCACAGCACAGGACGGATCCTTCAAATTTATTCACTAATAGTAATACAAATTTATTTCTTAAAGTAGATCTTAAAATCCAACTGTTAGGAAACCTGATAAGGCCACTATGTTGGCCTTAAAGAACCACAGCTGATAGCAACGAGATAATAACGGGTGGTTTATCTATCTCCCCTCTTGTCACTCTGCCCCCAATCCCATTTACTTGCTACTCTACCATGGAACTGGAATTCTTTACGCAACAGACCTCGAAATTGCTCTCCACTTACACAGCTAAACTAAAAACTCATCTGACTTAGCTTTGTTAATATTTTATTATATATTAACTGGGGATGAGACTTATCAGCTCGATTGACGTGTGTACTTAATTCCCGTGCCTTCTCTGGAAGGGCTGAAACTGTGGGTTCCTCTACATTTCTCTAAATGGGAACTGGTTCTTCAGGAGCTTGGAGAAGACAGGCATCTCTCAGGGAAGTGGTTCTTGCTTCTGTCATTCTTCTACGTTCAGCATAAGCTTTACTGACTCTTTGAAGAGCCAAGGCATGTTCAGGATAGACTGAAAGGTAAATATTTTCAAGGACGCAGATTAGAAGATTTTTGTATAAACATTTTCAAAATGTAAGAAAATAGACACCCCAATACTTGGGACTGTTTTCACACTTCCTAGACAGGGCAAAAAAAAGTTGGTTGTTTTGTTACCGGAAGTAATGTATCGGGAAGAAATCTGAGAATCTTCTGTCTCTATTTAACTATAAGCCCACTGAGGTGCACGATACAAGAAAAAAAGGCATAAAGAAGGCCTGATGCAAAAATCCATGGCTATAAATTCCATGTAGGCAAAGGAAAAAAACTATAAAACGTCCTAGCCAGGGAGCTGGACCACATTATAAAAATGTTAGGCAGAGCAGTGAGAGAAAAGCTAAGGGGATGACTTAAATTCAGAGTCACAGTACGTTACTGAAAGGGACCATAAAGAATACCAAGTCCAACACGCCCATTTTACAGAAGAGAAGATCACCTTGTGATGCTGGCCAAGACCAAGGAGAGCGGGAACCCAGAACTCCAGAAAACCAATCCAGCACTCTTCCAAATAAACTCACTGTTTTAGAAAAAATGATCAACTTTTCACCATTTCTGCTGAAGATGGAGAATGTGGAAATGAAATCACACGGCAGCTTAAGTAAGAAACCTAATATGCCTGATATCGAACGATTGAGTCCTTTTCTTCCCACCCCCCCAAAACGACCCTCCCCCAATCTTTCCCAACTCAGTAAATTGGCCCCATTGCTCAAGTCAGAAACTAGTAATCATCCTTGATTTCTCACTTTCCCTCACCCTTCCACATCCCTATTATTAGTAAATCCAGTCACTTCCAAGTCCAAAACAAAAACAAAACTTTCTCAAAATGGTCTTACTCCTTCTGGCGAACCTCTGCAATAGTCTTAACTCATCTTTCTGCTTTCTACTCTTCCCCTGTTATTCCAACCCATCGTACATGCAATACGGGGAGTTTTAAAAGTACAGATGGGATCGTGTCCCTCCCCTGCTTAAAACCTTTCAAGAACCTCTCATTGCAAAGAGTATAAAACCCAAAGTCCTTACCGAAGCTTGTAAGGCCTGGCCTTACCTGGCCACTGTCAGCATCTCCAATCTCAAGTCACCTTCCCCGTCACTGACTATGTACCAAAAATGTACACAGTCTTTCCTGCTTCAGCCCCCACACCTGGTGTTCCCTCCTCCTGAAACAGAGCCCCATACTTTGCACACAGCTATCTTCTGCTCACTTGTCAGGTCTCAGCTTGAATGTCAGCACATCAAAGAGCCATTCCCAATCTCCCTGCAAAGTGGACTTCCTCCTCACATTTCATCTCTATCTCATCCCCTTTTTCCTTTATATCACTTCCTATAGTTTATAATCCTTACTCAACTGTGTTTGGTTTGTCTTCCTCACTAGCTTACAATCTCCACTATGCCCATTAGTTTTACTCATCACTGTATTTCTTACTTCCAAAAAAAAAAAATCCAAAACAAAACCAAAAACAAACCCTGGTACCTTTCACTAAATATTTATAGGGTAAGTTAATTAATGCATGAAGCACTGTATGCCTTAGTGTCCTGATCCATAAAATGCGGAATAATGCTTACCTTCTTGGGGAATAGAGATGATATATGCAAACTTTTTCATGCTATCTATCTGACAGTAATGACAATTATTTTTATTCATAAATATAGGAAGTGTAGTGTCTGTGCTACTTAAAATAGGTAACAACAAATCACTTCACATTTGTGGGCCCCGGTTTCTTATCAAATGAAGAAACTGAATCAGATCAGGTCTTTTCACTCTCAACACTTCTGTCATTTTTTAACTGAAAAATGCTTTATGTGGGGGGATCTGTCCTATACCTGTGGGATGTTTAGCCGTACCCATGGCCTCTACCCACTATATGCCAGTAGCACTCTTCTTCCCCCAGTTGTGACATCCAAAAATGTCTCCAGACATTGCTGAATGTCCCCTGGGGAGGAAAAATGTCCCCAGTTGAGAACAAATGAACGAGGTGATGCCAAAATCTTGACATTCAATACATTTAAAACTAATACCAATCAACCTGACAAACACCAACTACCAAAAGTTCAAATTAAAACAATAGCAAATCATGAAATATATCAAGAGAAAATCCCATCAACACTTAACTGAAACCCCCAGAATATCTCCAATATCATACTGACACAGCAATTTTCTCATTAATAGTAGGCTACCTACTATCACCACTTCTATCTGGTATTGTAGTTCCCAGAGAGTGTAATAAAGCAAGAAAAAGAAATGAAAATACAAAGATTGGTAGGTGTGAAGTAAAACTGTCATTATTTGTGGTTGACAACTGTCCATGTAGAAAATCCAATTCAAAAGATTCTATAAATAAATTATTAGAATTACCAAGTGAATGTAAGAAGGTCATGAATACAAGGTTAACATACAAAATCTCAATTATACTTCTATGTATTAGCAACAAGCAATTAAAAGTGAAATTTAACAAAATACCACTGATAATCACATCAAACAACATGAAATACAAGGATTAATTCAACAAAATTTCTAAGACCTACACTCTAAAAACAGCAAAACACTGCTGAAGAATGTAAGACTAAAATCTAAATAAATGGAGATATATTCCATCTTCATAGACTGGAAGACACATTACTGTTCAGTAAATTCTACCCAAATCCACAGATTTAATAAAGTAGCAATCAAACTCCTAGTGAGTTTTTTTTGTGGAAATTGACAAGTTGATTCCAAAATTTATATGGAAACGATGTAGAATCTTAAAAAAGATTAAGTTGAAGAATGTATACTACCAGATTTTAAGATTTATTATAGAGCTACAGTACTCAAGACACTGTGGAAGTGCACAAGTATAGATAAAAAATCTAGAAACAGAGCCACACATATATAGTCACTTGATTTATGTCAAAGCACTAAAACATCACTGCAATTCTGTGAGGCTTTTGAAAGAATTGATCTACGCAATAAATGTTGCAGAAGCAACTGGATATCTGTAAAGAAAAAATGAAATTTACTTCACACAATTCACAAAAGTTAATTCAAAACAGACCTTAGACCTAATTGCTAAAGGTAGAACAATAAAGCTTGCAGAAGAAAACACAGGAGAATATCTTCATGACCCTGAGGTGGGCAAAAATTTCTTAGGCATAACAGAAGAAAATATTGACAAATTGGACTCCATCAAAATTAAAAACTTCATGTTCTCATACTGTTAAAAGAATGAACTGGCAAACCACAGGCAGGGATAGGACATCTGCAGTACATATATCCAACCAAAGACACATGTGTACATAACACATACACAACCCCAACAAATCACTAAGAAAACTATAACCCAATCAGACGCAATAAAAGACTTGAATGTGCAGATCACAAAAGAAGTTATCCAATAGCCAATAAGTATATGAAAAGGCTTCAATATTACTCACCAGGGAAATACGAATTGAAACACGGTAAGATACCACTATACACACCAGAAAGAATAGCTACAGTGATATAGACTAGCGAGAGACTGGTGAGAATGTGGAGCAACTGGAACTCTTGTTCATAGCTGGTGGGTCATAACATATGACTCCACATAATCACTGTGGAAAACTGTTTGGCAATATTTACTAAAGCTAAGCAAGTACTTATCCTATTATCCAGTAATTTCACTTCCAGATACAGACCCAAGAGAAATGAGTGGATATGTCCCCAAAAGACATGTAGAAGAATGTTCATAGCAGCTTTATTCTTAACAGCCCAAACTGGAAAATCCAAATGTCCATTAACAATTGAATAAATTGTGGAATATACATACAATAGACTACTACACAACAACAAAAATAAACAAAAACAAAGTACTGCTACATGCAACAATTTGGATAAATCTCAAAAACAGACCCAAAATAAAATGCTACAACTGTGTGATTTCATTCATATGAAGATCAAAAACTGGCAATACTGATAGAAGTCAGAGTAGTGGTTACCTTGAGGAAGGGGTGGTATTGACTGGGACAGAGAGCCTTCTAGGGCGCTGGAAATGTTCTGTCTCGTGATCAGAGTGGGGGTTACACAGGTATATCTATGTGTCAATTTTTATTGAGTTGTACACTGACAATCTGTACACCTTATTGTATGTTATACATCAATTTTAAAAGATCAGTAACAATATATTTATGTGGTTTATTCACCTAAAGCTTTTATTTAGAGTAGCAAGAGTTGCCTTGATCATAAAAGAATCTCCCCAGTTAATTAAATAATGAGTAGTGACTAATATTAAACTCAATTCTGTATTCTGTGATCTTCAAATTGGCATATAAAGTTCTGCATATACTAATGGAACGCTTTAAATAACTCAAGTTCTTAAGTCTTCAACAATTTCTCATCTCCAGAGTGTTTTATTTTTATAGTCTGGACCTTAATTAAAAAGATTGCATAGCAGTCAGCCCTTTCAAAATGGAAACAGCTCACAGAAATATTTCTAATTTAAGCCCTACTGCCACACTGTTCTAGAATTCCTTATGCCCAGGACTCTTAGAAAAGATTCAGGAGCTGCTATACAAATGCAGTAACTGAGGCCATTATTGTTGATTTTTCCCCTCCCCTTCCCTTCTTCCCTTTGTAAGGAATTGAATACATTAGTAATTAAACTTTTTATTCTTTTCTTAATGAGAAGGGGAAAAGAAAGCAATCCAATATTCAACAGAAACCATTTACGGGGATAAGAATCTCTTCCCCAAACACACGAGAAACTAATTTCTGTGCACCTCTAAGACTTTTGGAGGATTCTCGTACCTTGTAACAATTATAGGAAAGAAGTCATTAGCAAAGCTTCAAAACATTATTCTTAAGCAGTCTTCATCTCCGCATTTAAATGTGAAAGTTATATGATGTCACTTATCTTCAATTGTAACAACATTTTAATAAGCTCCTCAAGAAGCTGGAGGGCAGCTGCTCTTAATGTAGAAAAATTTTCTTTTCTGTGAACTATTAAGTTAAGCAATTTCCATGAAGTTTTTCCCCAAAATTCCTTTGATCCAGCAACTGTACTTCTGAGAAAACATGTTACGGAAATATAAATATTGCTTAACAAACACATTCAGAAGTTTTTTATAAAAAACTAACTCATGAAACCTGGAAATAACTAACAATCAGAAATACATGGCTACACAATTTACTGCATTTTTTAAAGTGGAATATGCTCTGGGAATCAAATATGTTTTAGAAGAATATTTAAAAATACAGAAAAACATGCACAATATATTGTCGGCTTTTTAAAAGGCAATTATCGCGTAGTATGTATACACTCTCATTTTTGTCTAAATATATATGTGCGTGGAAACAAATAAACTAGCTATATGCTAAGATGTTAACTGTTGTTCTCTTAGGTGGAGAATCACAGGTAATTTTGTTTATTCATGTTTCTTTTTTGAGCATTTGAAAATTTCCACAATGAGGACATATTAATTTTTTTAACATCTTTATTGGAGTGTAATTGCTTTACAATGGTGTGTTAGTTTCTGTTGTACAACAAAGTGAATCAGCTATACGTATACATATATCCCCGTACCTCCTCCTTCTTGCGCCTCCCTCCCACCCTCCCTATCCCACCCCTCTAGGCGGTCACAAAGCTCCGAGCTGATCTTCTTGTGCTATGCAGCTGCTTCCCACTAGCTATCTATTTTACATTTGGTCATGTCAATGCTACTCTTTCACTTCGTTCCAGCTTACCCTACCCTACGGCCCCGTCCTCAAGTCCATTCTCTACCTTTGCGTCTATTCTGGGAGGATGTATTAATTTTGAGGTTAGATATTTTTTAGTCTTGTTAATACCAAGTTCATTTATATTAAGTGATCTGCTTGCCCAGGTAGGCTTTCTCTGAATAGAATTTAATTAAAATTGGTCCGTTACTGAAATGCTCATGCTTTTTTTTCCCTAACAGGTCAGAAGATGAAAAAAGACCTTGCTACAAGCTAGTACTACAACTGTGAAAATGAATGGAGTTATAGGCATTCATATTGATGAATCATACATTACTTCTAGGGAAGAAAGCAAACTGATGCACACATAAAGTATAAAACATGCAAGATAATACTACATATAGTCTAGAAATACCTACGTATGTGTTACAAGTATAAAGAAATGCAAGACAATGATAAACAGAAATTCACAATCCTGATTACTTTTGGGTCTTGGCTGACAAAACTGAGGAGGGATACACAGGGGTTATCAAACGTGTTGATAACTTGTGTTTCTTAAACCAATTGACAGGCATATGGGTATTCATTATATTACACTTTGTACCTTTTAGTATTAGGTAAAAGGTAAAAAGCCATCCATGGTTCTCAGGATTTGAACGTTTCATAGAACCCAAGCCCAAATCACATCTATCCCCTATAAATGGTTCACATCCTTCCCCAAAATCAATTCTTTAAAATTCAGTGTTTTCAATTTTATTCAGACATTTAAGACATTTTTGTAGACAGAGCATACTATGCATGTCAGGGGGGCTACCCACTCAAAATACAGTAAATAAGAGGAGTGTAATGTGGAAGGTTCATGTATCTGCCTGAAGGCAATATGCCCCTAAAGCTGGTATTCAAGGCAGATATGCAACGGGGTTTAAAATCCAATGTTTATCCTCATTAAGAACCTGAATAGTAATTTAACTAATTGGCGGTGCATTTGAGATGTCACAACCCAAACAGCTGTAGTCATTGGTTGGAAGGCATAGTTTCTGTGGAGACATCAATATGCAAAGAAGGGCAAGACCTAAAATCCTTTTGTTAACTTTCCACCCAGCTGTTAAGGGCATTTGTGAAATTAGAGTTGACTTATAGGTGCACTGTAATGCTTTAAAATGTAGTGTTTAAAAAAATCAATATGGTTAGGGAAGTGTGCTAATTAGACAGCATGCAAACAATTACAAAGTCAGTATTACATCAACACACATTTTTATTACCCTGAGTCTAGTATTTATCTAAGACAGAGACCTCCCAACTTCCTATTAAATATTAGGTCCTTCCCAAATTACCAGCTAAAATCAATCAATACCTTCTCCTTGAATTCTGTGGTTCAGAAATGAATAAAATGTAGCAGGGGGTAAATCTGGAAGTAAGATATAATAGCAGGTTCTCTATTTCAAATGAAAACTGGTTTTGGTTATAGTTATAAACCTTAAGGAGCTGGTGAGATAATCCCTTTGCCCCCTGTCCCCCAAGAAGCTAGAGTAGAAAACTGAAGTAGGTGAAGAAATTTTAATACTCAAGCAATCTGGCACAACAGTGGATCTCTGGGAAATAATGTCTACTGAGCAATTATAAAAAGTGAATTTGTTTTTATTTAAACAAAAGCTTGACTGTCACAGTAACTAAGAGAGTCACAAATAAAAGTACATTCAGTAGCCATAGTTTTCATAACCGAGGATCTAAAATTAATGTGCAAATGGAAAAAAGGTGACTGTTCCCAAAGGGCTATTTCTGGCCACATAGATTGTACACAGGGTAGCCATCTTCAAGATCAAATAATGTGCCCAGATGTGTGAACCTTGTAGTGAGTTTTAACATTTTGATTCTAGAACATATACATCAAGAAGTGAATTCTACATCAAGTATAAGTTAGAATGATTCTTGAATATCTTCATACTGGTAAGAAAATGATGTTAAATTCCAAAAATTTACCAAGATATTAAAGAAATTCTTTTTAAAGTTAGTTCAATGTACATCTATGCAGTATGTAGGACTACTTAACTTATCATAAATTTAAAGGCAAATTACACTGTTTAATGTTCAACAAGAAGCAAAAGGCAAGATGAAAAATGAAAAATCTATAAAAAATGAAAAATCCAAGGGGAAAAAAAATCACAATCTCACTCTAGAGTAGACTTGCGAATAAATTCTGATCCAATTTAGTTTAGGAAGTATGAGAACCAGTATGCAGTCTGACTTTTGGAAGTAGCAGTAAAAAGTTTATACAGGTAAAATGCACACACAATTGAAGATTTATAACATTTTACATGTTAGTTGTGGTTCCTCAATTTCTACCAAAAGCTATTGGAACCCCTCCACTTATATAGCCCACAGTTCAAAGAGCCCCACCCTAAACTCATCACCTCCTGAACCCACACAGGGAGTGTTCTCTATCACAGGCACTTAGGTTAGATATCTAGATGCTGACTCACTGTTCTTCACCCCCTTGACCCAACTGTCCATCAAGTCATGTTGACAATACCAGAATCTCATTTTCTTCATCCCTACTGCCACAATCACAGATCAGACTACCATTATCACTCGTCGAATAATTTCTTTGAAAGTGTGGTCAAACGTGCCAACTTTTTTCGATAGCCTGGATTCTCTCTGGAGGAAGAATCACATTTACTGTTTTGGGTGAATTAGCCTGGATCTTATTTTCCTTCAGAGATCATAGTCAGTGAAGAATCACAGGAGTGATAATAAAAGATAAAACTCCTAGCTTTAGATTTACAATTTGATTATGAATTTCTGCCCCAGAATATTGATCCTATGAACCAGAAAAACCCCAGTGATCATCACGTTTTAACATATTGATTATTTTTAAAAAACTAAGGAAGACAGTAATAAATATTTAATGTTGATCTTGAAGTGATCTTTAAGATATCTGTACACCTACAATCTAGGTGGCCAGAAAGTAAATTATGTATAACCTTACACAACAAAGACTTAAGAAGAGAAGAAGGGAGTATATGATCACATGAAAAATAAACAGCTAAAGACTTACCGGAATGCTTGATTCAGAGTTTGATAATGAAAATGGTCTGGTGCCAATCCTATGACCACAGCATTAGGATCACTTGTTTGTATTCCTGGGAATGGAAAGAAAAAATTATTGAAAAATGCAATTAACAGTAATGTCACATTTTATGATAAAGTAGTTTTAGTCAATCAAGTACATATTTTTGCTGTAGCAATAATCTGAAGTTTAAGAGATTATCCTGCCCAGTGTACTTTGGAAGTATCAGCTATAACTTAAAAAAAAAAAAAAGGTCTCCTGGCATTTCTGTATATTCCTTTTGCATGGTCTTACAGCTACTGAGTAACTAGAAGATCTAAACTGAAACTTGTAACCTGATGTTCTCAAACAAGCAACAATTTCTAACTTCAAAAAGCTTTACTGATTAAAATCAACAAGAAGAGCCACAGTTCTCTATGAGCTATCAGATCAATAGCAACTGATGAGGGACTGAAAACCTAACAGGCAAGGGAAATTATAGACTCTCTAGGTGATACAGCTGAGGCTAACACCATCATGATAAATATGGAATGCACTGTAGGGTCTATAGTTTTCTACAATAATACCTAATCCACTTCTAGTTTCACAAATATTATTCTATAATTAAAGCATGTTTTAAGGCCTTGGTACCTGATGACAAGACTTTAGATACAAGAACCAAACAAGTACTTCCACCATCACAGTTATTAAAACTCTGATTGAAGTGTCTGTGCATTATCCATATGCCGATTCCTATTTGCCTCTCTTATTGCCTGCCTTTAAGCATTCTCATTATCGATTCTACCAAAATGTGAGGGGAAGTAGAAAAAGCAGATACCCAAGATATCCAATTTCCTCCTTACCAGCAGCCATGAGTATCCAGTAATTGGTTAAAGTTTGTTAAAGGAAGAAAATAAAATCAATGGCTACAGTTAAGAGTTGGAGTTTTATGTGTTCTTTTTATTATCTCCATCTACCACTGGCTAAGATATTCAATATTAGCCAAGATATTTCCATTCCCTTCAAAAACCTATCTACTTTGGGTATTTTCATGTATACAAACATGTTGCAAGTTTAGTCTTACATCAAATAAAGATTTCTTCCAGACCAGAGATTGTGCTTATATATGTCAACTCCAGCTCACTACTGCACAACTAGAAACTTTCTTCAAATAAAGTAAAAAATCTGAATAAAAAATTGTTTTGCAGTACTTCAGCTAACTCAGAAATATAAATACACTGATTGTAGAATGTATTTGTCATTGTTTTTCGTAGCCCAGTTTCTGAATACCATTTTCATAATTAGGGAATCCACTAGCTCATAAGGCTTAGTGAGGAGCAGAGCTCACCCTCTCCTGAGAGGGTGAAAACACCAGATACTTATTTTCCAGCCTCTGCAGCTATGGGTACTGGCCTGAGACAGAGGTTCTGCCAATCAAAAGCACCCCCCCCCCACCCCGGGCTTTAAACTGGGAGCTAGGAAGATAAAGTAGCAGGGAGAACCTCACTGGAAATTCTGAGGCAGCAGTGCTAGCTGGAACTTCCAATCTCCAGTGCTACTGGGGTGAATAGGCAAGCTGCAGAGGTCAGTGTTCAGCAGGGACACTGAGGGCACCGGATCGGCTCTGCATGAGATGTCGCACGCCGCTCCTCAGCGCACAGCCCCCGAGGCGAACCTCCAGCTCCCCTGGGCAGTTAGTTCTGTGGGCTACAGGCTTTTTTCTTTTTGTCATGGACATTTAAAAAATATTAAAAAGTAGAAAGACTAGCTCATAATGAGCCCTGATGTACCCATCACCCAGCTTTAGCAGTCATCAGCGTTTTGCCAATCTTATTTACCATTCTCTACATATTTTAAAGTCTTTTAAGTATATTCCAGTATCATCTCACCCTTTCATATTTCAGTACATATCGTTAACTGATAAAGACCTAAAAAAAAAACCCACCTTAACATTGTTACACCAACAAAGTTAAAATAATTCTTTAATATCACTCAATACCTAGTCCACATTTGAATCTCCCCAAATGTCTCAAAATGTCTTTTCACATCTGATATGTAATTGGCACCCAACAAGGTCCATATATTGTATTTGACTGTTATCCTTTACCTCTCATTCTATAGCAACATTCCTCTCCACTTACTGGAGCAACTAGATCATTAATCTTGGAAAAGGTCCCACATTCTGGATTTGGCTGATTGCTTGTGATATTATTTAATTTATTCCTTTACTCTTATTATTTCCTATAAACCAGTAATTGAATCTAGAGGCTTCATAAGTTCACATTCAATTACTAGGCAAGAGTACTTATAGGCAATGCCATGAATTTCCAATTATATCACATCACGAAGCACAAGAGTTCTGCGTGTTCTACTTCCAGTGATGTTAAGACTGATCAATAGGTTCAAGTGGTGTCAGCCCAATTCCTCCATTTTGAAGTTCCCCATTAACTCTTCACCTAATGTGTTTAAAATCTATTGATATTGTTGCCTATTTCACTAGGGTTTGTTTTTGTTTTAACATCTTTATTGGAGTATAATTGCTTTACAATGGTGTGTTAGTTTCTGCTTTATAACAAAGTGAATCAGTTACACACATACATATATCCCCATATCTCTTCCCTCTTGCGTCTCCCTCCCTCCCACCCTCCCTATCCCACCCCTCTAGGTGGTCACAAAGCACCAAGCTGATCTCCCTGTGCTATGCGGCTGCTTCCCACTGGCTATCTATTTTACGTTTGGTAGTGTATATATGTCCATGCCACTCTCTCACTTTGTCACTAGGGTTTGCCAAATGGTGATTTTCTAATTCTGTCATTCCTTTTGCATTTACTAGCTATAATTCTTCTATAAAGAACTTACCCTCATCAAATGTTTAGTTACTATAAAATATAGTTAAAATAGGAAAGGCAGGATAAATGCTTGTTTCGTTTATCCATTTTCAGAATGAGTTACTTCCCTAACAATTTTCCATAGTGACCAATGAGTTTTGTGGGATGAATATCATTTTGAACTTTTTATACGTATGATGCATTGCAATCTATTGCAATCAGTATTCTTTTTGATGCTCAAACTATCGCTTCAAATTGGCTTCAGTGTCCTTTAGGCATGACCTTATTAGTTTTCGATAGTTTCCTTGCTAACAATTAGTTATCCCAGACTCATACAACGCCTGCCCATTTCTCCAGTTCCTTGGAGAAATGGAATCACCCATTTCTCCAAGGAACTAAAGTGGGAAACCATAGTAGACACCAGTCTGACCACTGTGCTTCACTGCTTCTATGCCTTTTTAGTAGGAGATCTAGATAATATGTACTTTTTGAGAGAACAAGGGAGTTGATAATATTTTAATTCAAAATTAATACATACCTCATCTGATTTTTATATTTCTATCTCTTTTCACTTACACTTAAAATCTGGAGTACTAACAATACTAGCGTAACTACTACTTTATCGTATAATACATCTATAATTACAAAATAATATCAACACTACTAATAACACTAATACTACTGAATGCAGTTTTAGATTTCTTTGCAGTTCTTTCATCCTTAGAATTGATCCCCCCATGAATGAACTGTCAAAATACTGAATTTTAAAGTCATCTGAAGTAATTCTTTTCTCTGAGTGGTTATGTCACCAACTTTATATAGAGTTCATTTGTTTCAATCTGTTTTTGGTTTTCAGGGATTGGTTTGTTTTTAACTGTCTTTTAAATATGTAAAATATTCACATGGTTCCAAAGTCAAAACTAGATAATAACGTACTTTTAGAGAAATCACCTCTCCTCTTCCCACCCTCCCCCTTTAGATAACCATTTTTACTAGTTTTTCATTTATCATCCTTCAGCTTCCTTCCACAAATATAAGACAAATACATTTATATCCAGTTTCCTCTCATTTTCTCACACAGATAAAAGCGTGTAAGGTTTTCTATACCATATAATTTTTTCACTTAATATATCCTATGAAGATCACTCTTATCAGGATACAGAATTCGCCATTACTTATCTCTCAGCTACAAAGCATTCCATTTTGTGGACATTTCGTAGTTTTAATCAGTCTCTTCCAATGAACATTTGGGCTGTTTCCAATCTTTTGTTATTACAAATTAAGGCCATAATGAACAACCTACCTTATTCATATGTCCTTGCACATTTCTGTTACTGCATCTTGGAGGTAGATTCCTACAAGAGGCAGTACTGCTTCACATGCAATTTTGAGAGCTACTGCCAAATTCCTCTCTGCAGGAGTTGTGCCATTTTATATCCTGTCAGCAGTCAGATCTTTTTTTTTTTGGTACGTGGGCCTCTCATTGTTGTGGCCTCTCCTGTTGCAGAGCACAGGCTCCGGACGTGCAGGCTCAGCGGCCATGGCTCACAGGCCCAGCCTCTCTGCGGCATGTGGGATATTCCCGGACCGGGACACGAACCCGTGTCCCCTGCATTGGCAGGCGAACTCTCAACCACTGCGCCACCAGGGAAGCCCTAGTCAGATCTTTTAATAAATTTACTTTCTGTTTAATTCACCCAAAGTTGGTTTCTGTTTTTTGCAAATTCTGATTGATATACAGTTATATTTCCTGATAGTGTAAGTTTTGAGGTTCTGCCTAACTATATATCCACGCTGAAGTTCTCTAATCATTATTTGTAAAGCTATCACATGGTTTTGTAATGATGTATTTATACCCACTTTTTCTATATTGTGTATTTCACTCTGAGTATCACCTACAAAAAGCAGTGTGGCAAAGCTTCATAACACAAGGATATTTTTCCAGTTTGTTAATTTTTCCAAAGAGAAAAGTTTTATTTTCTCTTGATTGAAAATATTTCATGGTCATTGCAAAAACTTCAAACCATACAGAATGAAATCTATTTTTAAACAAGTTGACCTTGGTTTATCTCATATAATCAAACTAATACCATGGCTCCAGGAATGACGATTATAATACTCAAAGAAATCTTAACCTGTGTTTTTTCAAACTCTGGGCCATGATCCATTAGTAGACTGTGAAACTAATCTGGAGGACTCTAAGCAGTATCAAAGTCACACAGTTAAGTAAACCAAATGGAAAATAGAGTACATCTCACAAGTAAGAGTACTGTTTAACATATACAAATACACATACATACATCCTGGATTTCTATGTAATGTGTTTCACTTATTTTGGAGTGCAGTCAAAACAGATTTGAGAAACACCAATTTAGATTCAAACTACTGATGACAGAGGAAATCTGACTAAATACTTCTAAACATCCAGTTTTAAGAATGATTTATAAGCAGATATGAAGAACCAATTTTTAAATCTTTCCAAATTTCTCTTACCTTTAAAATCAGGTAGGGCCCGATCATCAACCAGCAGCATGGGTCGGACTTGTTTCTGCTCTACCAAGTTTCTGGCTGCAGTCAGAGAAGTGAATATTTCATCTTCAGAGATATCAAACTGCAATTTCTTCAATCTTTCCAAGAGGTCTTTCTTGCTCTCTTTGGTTGTATTGGTCACAAACCTAACCATTACAGAAGTAGCACGTAACCTGGCAAAGTAAAATTCAGGTGTCAATAGGCAACTTTTACATTCTAGCTCCATAAAACCTAATTTGGTAGCACTTGCCAAAGGTCAGAAAATTAAGGGTAAGTCACTCAGTAAGTGTTTTATGGCCAGTAGGTTTTATAATCTATTCAAAATTGCTTACAGATTATCCACACCCTATGGACTGCTTCATCTCCAAAGGCTGTAAAGTCTACCCCTTCAAGGGCCTTCTATACTTTAACTGAATTTTACTACAGGGTTTTAGTAAAGAAGTAAAAAACAAAAATAAAACAAAAAAACTCAACACTTAGTAACCACCATACTCAGAGAATATGAGAGGTGAAAGTTATCTTAGAGATTATCTACTAGTGTAACCTTCTGAAGATAAGAAAACTCAGGCCTAGAGGATTAATGACTGGGCTCAGCTGTACACAGCTGGGCAGCAGTAGGGCTGTGACAAGAACTCCAGCCTATGTCCTAGACAGGGTCTGACCCCCTATACTAAAAGAACAGAGGACACCTCAAGAGTTCTTCCTTCCTCTTAGCCAATTAGACACTGGCTAAGCCCTAATGTGCTACTAAGTTTACAAACAGAAACTACTTGGAGAAAGAAACGTTCCATCTTTATAGACTGGAATGTGTTTTCCCTTTGAACTACTTTTGATTCCATAATCTGCTTTTGGAACCTAAACTGGCAATCAGGTATCAGAGAAAGAATTCATGATAATCCAGCTTTCTTTCAAAACAAAAATTATTTTCTTGGTCCCAAAGTGCTTTAACCTAAAAATAATTTACCTACAATTAAAATTTTTATATTAATACCCTGTTGCTTTTTATCTTATACCTGCCCCAAGTAGACACAAGGCATAAAGCACTATCCATAATTTAAAATAAGCAAGCAAATAAAACAGAAAAGAGATTTTTAAGAATTCACTCAGAGCATTCATAGATTTATATGATTAAATAGTTCATTATAATCATGATTATCTCTATAATATCTATATGGTAGCTTTTCTGAAAAACACATTAAATTTGGTAGTTTATCTCTCAAAAGAAATTGAATACTTCAACGTAACTATTACCTTAAAAATGAACAAGTCTAAGTACTGAAATGATCATATCATTTTCAACGAGCATTTTAAAAACCTTTTCTTTTTGCTAGTCCCTCAACTTCCCTTAGTCTGTTTGTTTCTATAGAAATGAAAACTGGCAGTGACAGTATAGCAATCTCTCTGGGATGGAAACCTGCCAGTGTCAGTGAGAGAACAATCTGTAGGCTCCTGCCCCTCCAGAATGGCCGGCTCATAGTTTACAGAGGTACTTAGAGATGTCATTCATTGTTCACCAGAAATAAGATTTTTCTTTCCATCCAGAGCAGAAAGCTCATCTTTGAAGCAGTAAAAGCTCTTGTCCAACAGGAGAGGAGACTGACCGACAGACATCCTTTTCCCTAGAAAGTCTGAGAGAGACCATGGCAAGGAGTCAAGAGAAAGTCCCCGTCTCCAACTGATTTACTTCAGGCTTTAAACATATTGTTGTCCACCTGTAAAATGAATGTCATGACTGCTGGCTAAGTCAACAGCTTCCAAATGACACCTACCAGATCTAAAATCTCTTCACACTCACTGAAGCCCCAAATGGAGAGTAAGCTCCTTGAGAGAGTGCCAAGTCAGTGTTGATCTCTTGCTGTAATACCTGGCACTGTGATACTAGTCACTAGATTTCCTGAACAACAGCATACTATGTGAACATTGTAAGGTTTGAAAATGATAAAGCACCACATGCTATTGTTGATTTTGAAAACTCCTCTAAATTATTTGAAGATGAGATGCTTAATAACATTACTAGTTCTGTTGTACTGAGGAGTACTTTTTTGAGGAACAAACATCCACATTCAGTTCACTTTACCAAGCTTTCATTATGTATTTTGTATCTAGACTTGTGGTGACGCATCAGAAATGTAAGACAACCTCTAACCTTCAAAAGCATTAAGTTTAGTTAATGGAAATAATTCTAAAGTTTCAAGTTCCTTAATTAAATTTTATTTGAGCAGCTGCACACTCAGTGTTAGATCTTAGCTGAAGAAGAGTGAGCGGAACTATGGCTTTGTATATGTGTGTGTTTCGTTTTGTGATTCCAGGATTCATTTGTGATTTTTCCAATGCTACTTATTCCACATTTCAGAGTCTCGAGTTTTCATTCCCAAATTTACACTACCGACTTAGAAAAAGATACACATAAAGAACAAAAAGACTAAATCAAAAGGCCAAACCTAACAAAAGGCTTAGAGAACAATGTCTGGAAGATTATTACAATGCATACATCTTCTAGCTAAGCCGAAGGCAGTTCCTGTATATATGGTAAACTGGTGAAATGCCACCTTAAGGCCATCCATTCAGCTAATGATCTGCCTTGGTAAAACGGCACCTACAAACATATTTGTCAGCTGAACATGGAGGATAGCTTGCCTTTGAAGAGCTTCCTGTGCGCCTGGCACAGCTGTATCTTCAATGTGAAGTGTGCCACTGAGATCCACCAAAACAGCTTTTAATGCACGGCGTGCTGCCATCCTTCATTCCCTAAGAGAGAGCAAATGAAACTAAAAATACAGTTTAGGAAACAATGGACTATTAAAAACTGGTAAGTCTTCAAAATATCATTCATATCTAGACAGATACTTAGTGTTAAGCTGCCTCCCTTTTAGAAAAAAGTTTTTTAAAAATCAAAAATCCAAATTTGATCCATAAAACTTTTATAATAGTTAGGGGCTTTTTCAGTCTTAAAACCATAGGAAGGAAAATGTTCAAAAAAGAAGGTTACTATTTACTTCAGGTTTCTTAAAATAACTCTTCGTGGAACAATTCATGCATTTATTTTTTATTATAGACAACCAGATTTATTTATTTATTTATTATTATTATTTTTTTTTTTGCGGTACACGGGCCTCTCACTGTTGTGGCCTCTACCGTTGCGGAACACAGGTTCCGGACGCGCAGGCTCAGCGGTCATGGCTCACGGGCCCAGCCGCTCCGCGGCATGTGGGATCCTCCCGGACCGGGACACGAACCCGTGGCCCCTGCATCGGCAGGCAGACTCTCAACCACTGCGCCACCAGGGAAGCCCCATGCATTTATTTTTAAATATGAGAAAATGTACTCTGAAGAATGGGTAGATGGAAGGAAGCCCTAAATCACTGGCAAAATCTTCTTCCTCTTTGGTTATATACAATGAAATCTTCTAATCGCCCATCTCCATTGTTATATCCTGAAGCAGCATATATGGCCAAAGAGCTACCAGTATTTATACTGGTCAGTGAGGAGGAAATTTCAAGTTACACAGCAACTTTAGTCAGGAGATGTTTTCCTTACCTTACAATGTCTG
The DNA here is from genome assembly GCF_949987515.2 of Delphinus delphis. Taxonomy (NCBI): domain Eukaryota; kingdom Metazoa; phylum Chordata; class Mammalia; order Artiodactyla; family Delphinidae; genus Delphinus; species Delphinus delphis. The sequence continues at coordinate 63,036,190 of NC_082695.1, forward strand.
ACTTTCCTTTTGCATATTTTCCCTTTAAAATATGTTTATCATGAGCTATATCATATATACAGTGGAGTATAAGGTATATCTGTGGTTTAAAGATAATACGGGAGTGGGTAAGAATAGTGTGGAAGCTAAAGAGAATAGGATGGGACTTCATTTTTAGTTTTTTTTAACTTATTCTTTTTTCCATTTAAAAAAATTTTTAGAATAAAATATTTCAGACATACAAAAGGTATCAAGGATAATATAACCCCCTTTACCCATCATTCAGCTTCAAAAATAAAACATCATTGAAGGATTTGGAGCCCTCTGTGTACCCTCTCTGATCTGATTCCACTTCTCCCCCTCCCCAAGGTTACTACTTTCCTGATTTTGATGTGCTGAAAGCTTTGTATTACTGTTCTTCTACAGACACTTCATGACTTGCTTTACCACTCCACACTGTTAGTGAGATGTAGCCATGTTAACACATGTAGATATAGGTCATTCATTTTTCACTGCTGTGTGGTATTCCATTGTGTGAAAACACAATTTAATTTTCCTGTTCTCCTGATCATGAAGACTTAGGTAGTTTTGCACATTTTATTATAGTGAAGAGCACCTCTATAAACATCCTTCTGCATGTCTCCTGGTGGCCGTGTGTGTGAACATTTCTCTGGGGTCTTCCTCAGTCTGAGGGCATGTGCTAATCTTCACCCTTACAGGATGTTGCCAAGTTGCCCCATTCATTGTATCTTCATAGGGCAAATGTGTACTGAGCACTTACTATGTCAAGCCCTGATGTGACAGCAGAGCTGGAAGAGCCATCTTCTTTAAAGTGAGAAGCAGAAAGAAAAGGGGGAAAGAACCAGGGGAGATATAAGTAGTCAATGAACAAGAATTTGTGGAGAATTCTACCAGAAGAGTTCTCAGGTGGTTTATGACATCCATGGGACACATGGTAGATGGAGGGGAAGACCTCTCTCTCCTAGCTAGCTCCCTCTGAGATGTCATTGTGAGAGCTCAGGACTGGCAGTCACCAGGCCCAAGTGTTGGTCCTGGTTCTGCCTCAAATTCACTGTGTGACCTTGGTCTAGTGCCTTCTCTGGTTTTAAGTTTATCTTCAATATGTGGGGCAGGGAGGCAAGATGAGGCCTCAATCTTTTTTTGTTTGTTTGTTTTTTTGGCCGCGAGACATCTTAACTTCCCAACCAGGGATTGAACCTGCATCCCTGCATTAGAAGGCGAAGTCTTAACCACTGGACCACCAGGGAAATCCCGAATCCTCAAACTTTACTGCCTACAGTTGGGCAATCTGGGATGAAAGAATCAGTGTATCACATACCACTACACCCCTCCCCACCCGCCGCCCCGATTTTCTCTTCTTCAACATCGGCCTGCTAGTCCGATGCTGGGTCCATCTCCCAAAGCTGCCAGTAGTACTCCAGACTGCCCAGTGTTACCCTTTTAAACGTTGCTCTCCCGTAGGTGTAGTCCTGTCAGGAGGCAGAGGGATAGCAAAGATGACCCCTGAATTCCCTCTCAGCTTCTAGCTTTTAGCTCCTTTGCTTCTCTCATTTTCCAGACCCCGCTCCTACTCCAAGTCAGCTATCTCTGCACACAAGGTATAAATATAAAAAATAAACCCAGACTAAACCCAGAACTGTAGCCAATTGCTGGCAAGTGCTAGCTGCTGATTAGCATGCATAGAGGACTTGCCACTGGGCATATTGGAGAGAACTGCATTTTCCCACAGGGCCAGCTGTCAGCATGGTCCAGACTGGGGAGGGATACAGAGGGAGGAAGGCATAGAGACGGTGCTCCGGCTGGATCCAGGCCTGCTCTGTTCCTTATATGTGCTCCCCAAATCTGAGCGGGGTTTCCCTTCAGTGAGCTAGAACTTGGGTCCTAAGTGAAGGAGATGCAGAAGGTGGGGGAAGCAGAGCCAGGTGGTGAGGGTGAGGTAGGTCCAGGGTCCAGGATTAGCTGAGTAACCTTGGGCAACAGCATTTATCATCCTAAGCCTCCATTTCTTCGTCTGTATAAGAGGAAGAATACTTGTAAAGACCCTGCAGGGATGTGAGGGTTCGCTGAGTTAAGGAGAATGCCTGGCAGTGATAAGCACATAGTAGGAACATAAAGGATGTGCCCTCTTCCTTCCCACTCATCACTGTGTAACAAGTACCTTCCTCCACCTGCCCACCTACCCCACCCCATGCATAGCCTGGGGTCACAGACCAGGAAAAGTAAAAAGCAAGAGAAGCGACTGGGAGGAATTCATAAAGAAAGAAGGGAAATAAGAACAGCTCATATTTACTGGATGCTGTAGGTGTTCTGCACTGTGCTAAACACTCTGTAGTCTTTATTACATCATTGAAACTTCTCAGCAATCCTACATAGGAGGAAATTGAGACACTGAGAAGTTACTAACTTGCCCAAGCTTAGTTTTGACTTTGAACCATGTTAATGGTTTATATATTCAAACTTAAACAAAACCAGCCCTAAAATGGAATACAAACACAAACTAATCTAAAACAACTTCTGCAGAGTGCTGACTCTAGCCCTGCCATAGGATATATGCAAAGGACAAAAGAAGTGCAAGGAAATCTTGAACTTTACTTAGTAGGTTTGTTGTTGGTAATGGTATGAGTTCCAAAATAATTCTGTGCATGTTACAGGACTGAGCAAATCAGTATAAATATATTGCTGATGTTTAAAAAAATTAGGGTTCTTAAATGGAAGAAAAGAGCTATAAACATGGAATGGGAGGACAGGAAGAACCCTGTGTTGGTTTGGAATCAGAGGTGTCATTATGAATTTGCAATTTAAATACACATATATTTCTTAGCACCACCCACCGAAACGAACAAGAAGCAACAAGACTCCAATAGCTATGAGCACAGCTAAAGTGCACTAAACAAAACCTGGACTGGGTCAGCCAAAATACAAGGTGAGCCAACATATTGGTTTACCAGATCACAGGTGGACAAAAGGACACATGAACCAGGGGTTCCAACTAGCCAAATCTGGGGCACCAAAAAGAAAAAATAACAGAAATGCATAACACATGATAAAACCATTTGATGAAAAATTGTTGGGGAACAGTACAGTTGACCCTTGAACAATGCAGGGGTTAATTCACGCATAACTTAGAGTCCACACTCCACATCCAGGGTTCATCTGCATCCTTGGATTCAACCAACCAGCAACTGTGTAGCACCATAGTATCTACTACTGAAAAATATCCAAGTATAAGTGGACCCATGCAGTTCAAACCCACACTATTCAAGGGTCAACTGTTTAATCACTCAGGCTCAAATAATCACCCACAAATTAAGATTCTCCACTAACTACAAAGGAGAAAAGATACTCTTACAGTGGAGAAAACAGCCAGGTACCCCCTTAACCAAATGATCAAAGTAACACCATTAATAATGCGAGAAACTGACGTTATATGCTTCCTGAGAAGACCATTGTAGTCGTCCTGCCTTTGTAGAATTTCTGCCAAAAATGTTTAACACAAATCAATCATGAGGAAAACATGAGACAATTCCAAATTGTATAAAACAACTAGCTTGAACTTTTCAAAAATATCAATGTCATAAAAGACAAAGAAGGGGCTGGGGAACTGTTTTAAATTAAAGGAATGTGAAAAGACATGACAAATAAGTGCAATGCATGAGAGAAACATAAAACAAATATAGCAAAATATTAACAATTAGTGAATTTTGGTGAAAGGTATATGGTTTTCATCGCAATAGTTTTACAAATTTTCAACTCTTGGAGGAAAACAAATTTTATAAAGATCTCTCTTAAAAATGGGTTGAAGGCAAAAGAAAGACGTTTTCATACCTAATAATAATAGTAATATAAAAAATGAAACTTGTGTGTTTAGCCAGTCCCTAGTTTAAGATTAGAACACTGCCAATACTGCTGAGGGTCCTATATGAGCCCCTTCAATTACATTCCTGTCCCACCTCCCAGAAGTAATTAACATAATGAACTCTGTGATAATCATTTTCTTGCTTTTCTTTATATTTTTACCTGTCACACAGCTTTAATGTCTTTTAACTTTATAAGAATGAAGTCATAATCTTGCAACTTTCATGTTCTGCTCAACGTTGTATTTCTGAGATTCATCCATGCTGATGACTGTTATTTTCCATCAAAACAAACACCAAAACCCCCCTTCTGGGATTCTGACTAGAACTGCACTGCATCTATAGAGCAATATTGGGAGATTGAGATAATTACTATATTGAGCCATGGAACTTCTTTAAGTTGATAAAAGAGTATCTACAAAAAGCCTATATATAGCCAACATTAGATTTATCAGTAATATACTGATATTTATCAGTGTGTAACTTATACTTTATACTATGATATCACTTTTCCGTAATATACTGAAAGCACTGAGATAGGGAATAACACAAGGATGTTACTTTCACCACTTCTATTTAACATTGCAAATGATACCTTAGCTAGTGCAGTAAGGCAAGAAAAAGAAGGTATAAGGATTGGAAAGAAGACACAAAACTATCGTTATTCATAGATGATTTGACTGTATATACAAAAAATTCAAGAATCTAAAACAGATTAACAAAGTAAAAAAGTATAGCAATTAAAAAAATCACTATGTCACAAACAAATAATTAGAAAACTAATTTTAAAAAAGATATCACTTATAGTAGCATACAGTTACCAGGAAAGTCTAACAAAAGAAGTCAACACTTTTATGGAAAATTATAAAACTATAATGAAAGACACATAGAAGACAAATATATAGATAGATCTATTAATGGACCCAATACTACAAAGATATCAGTTTTCCCTTTTAATGATCAACAGATTCAAAGCAATTCCAATCAATATCCCAAAAAGGGTTTTGTGGAACTTGATAAGCTGATTCTAAAACTTACACACCAGTGCAAATAGCCAAGACACTTCAGCCAAGATTGAAGAGAAAGAAAATGGGAGCCTTGCTTTCCCTAATATCCAGACAATTAATCAGGTCTTGTAATTAACTAAGATGTTACGGTATTAGCACATAAAGAGACAAAGTCAATAGAACAGAATAGGGAACCCAAAAAAGGACCCCCCACCCCCTACCCCAACCAGTGTGTGGAAACTTGATATATGACAGAGATAGTGTTTGAGATCAGTGAAGAAAGAAAAATGGTGTTAGAACAACTGACTATCCATAGGAGAAAAAAATGGAATTGGATTCCCATATCATACCTCATACACATTTTTTCCCCAGGAAGATTAAACAACCACACGTTTAAGGCAAAACTTTTAGATAGGAGAGTATCTTCATGATTTGAGGGTAGGAATGGCTTTCTTATGATATAAAAAGCATAAAGGAATAAAGGAAAAGACAGATATTTCAAAAGTACTGTAAAGAGAGAAAGAGTAGAAATATACAGAGTGAAAAACAAATCTGCAACACATGTGAGAAAGGATCAGAATCCAGGAAATATAAACTGTAAATATTAAGAAAAAGACAAACAACCTAATAGAAAAATGGCACAGGAGCTCAATATATCCTTTAAAAAGGAACAAATCTGAAACAAATGAATAACCATCAACATATCCTTTACAAAAGAGCACATAAACAAATGAAGATGTTCAAAACTCACTGGAAATCAAGGATATGCAAATTTAAAGCAGAATGAGATCACTACAACAAAAAAGACTGGCAGAATTTAAAAGTCAGAAAATATCAAAGGTTTTCAAAAGCAACTCCCTAGCCTCTTGAATAAGTGGTGCTGGGAAAGCTCGACAGCTACATGGAAAAGAATGAAATTAGAACATTCCCTAACACCATACACAAAAATAAACTCAAAATGGATTAGATACCTAAATGTAAGGCCAGACACTATAAAACTCTTAGAGGAAAACATAGGCAGAACACTCCATGACATCAATCACAGCAAGATCCTTTTTGATCCACCTCCTAGAGAAATGGAAATAAAAACTAACAAATTGGACCTAATGAAACTTAAAAGCTTCTGCACAGCAAAGGAAACCATAAACACAACGAAAAGACAAACCTCAGAATGGGAGAATATTTTTGCAAGTGAAGCAACTGACAAAGGTTTAATCTCCCAAATATATAAGCAGCTCCTGAAGCTCAATATCAAAAAAACAAACAACCCAATCCAAAAATGGGCAGAAGACCTAAATAGACATTTCTCCAAAGAAGATATACAGATTGCCAACAAACACATGAAAAGATTGCTCAACATCATTAATCATTAGAGAAATGCAAATCAAAACTACAATGAGGTATCACCTCACACCGGTCAGAATGGCCATCATCAAAAAATCTACAAACAATAAATGCTGGAGAGGGTGGGGAGAAAAGGGAATCCTCTTGCACTGCTGGTGGGAATGTAAATTGGTACAGCCACTATGGAGAACAGTATGGAGGTTCCTTAAAAAACTAAAAATAGAACTGCCATATGACCCAGCAATCCCACTACTGGTCATATACCCTGAGAAAACCATAATTCAAAAAGAGTCATGTACCACAATATTCATTGCAGCTCTATTTACAATAGCCAGGAAGCAGCCTAAGTGTCCATCGACAGATGAACGGATAAAGAGGATGTGGCACATATATACAATGGAATATTACTCAGCCATAAACAGAAACGAAATTGAGTTATTTGTAGTGAGGTGGATGGACCCAGAGTCTGTCATACAGAGTGAAGTAAGTCAGAAAGAGAAAAATAAATACCATATGCTAACACATATATATGGAATCTAAAAAAGAAAAAATGGTTCTGGGGCTTCCCTGGTGGTGCACTGGTTAAGAATCCACCTGCTACTGCAGGGGACATGGGTTCAAGCCCTGGTCCGGGAAGATCCCACATGCCGTGGAGGAACTAAGCCCGTGCACCACAACTACTCAGCCCGCGCACCTAGAGCCTGTGCTCTGTAATGAGAAGCCACCGCAATAAGAAGCCCGAGCACCGCAATGAAGAGTAGCCCCCGCTCACCACAACTAGAGAAAGCCCCCATGCAGCAACGAAGACCCAATGCAGCCAAAAATAAATAAATAAAAATTAAAAAAAAAAAAAAGGTTCTGAAGAACCTACGGACAGGACAGGAATAAAGACACAGACGTAGAGAATGGACTTGAGGATACGGGGAAAGGGAAGCTGGGACGAAGTGAGAGAGTGGCATGGACATATATACACTACAAAATATAAAATAGATAGCTAGTGGGAAGCAGCCACATAGCACAGGGCGATCAGCTCTCTGTTTTGTGACCACCTAGAGGGGTGGGATAGGGAGGGTGGGAAGGAGACGCAAGAGGGAGGGGATGTGGGGATATATGTATACGTATAGCTGATTCACTTTGTTATACAGCAGAAACTAATACAACATTATAAAGCAATTATACTCCAATAAAGATGTTAAAAAAAAAGGCAACTCCCTTATACTGCTAGTGAGACAATAAAACAGTACAATCATTTTGGAAACTGGTTTGGAATCACTAGGCTCTATAACCCAGCAGTTCCACTCCCAGGTATTATATCCTTGAGAGAGTCTTTCATACTCTACCATTAAATACAAACAAAAATGTCTAAAGCAGCACTGTTTGTAAAAGCCAGAACTGGAAACAATACAAATGTCTATCAGCAGAAGAATGGACAAATAAATTGTGGTATACTCATACACAACATGTGAAAGGCAGTGGAAATGAATGATCTACAGTTACATCATCCTAGGTAATGTTCTTCTACAGAGTGAAAGAATCAAGTCACAAAAGACTACATACCATATGGTTCCATATTATAGCACACATAGGTGATAAAACTGGAAAGAGAAGAAAGGGAATGATTAACACAAGAGTGAGGATAGTGATTCCTCCAGGCGATGGGGAGGAGATACAAGCCAGGAGGAGCACAAGGATGCCTCTAAGGTCTTCTTGACCTAGACAGTGGGTGCACAGGTGTTTTTTATTATATTTAAAACTTACATATGTTTTGCATACTCTTGTGTGGATTACATATTTCACAATAAAAATTAGTCTTGTTATGTTTTAGTCAGTCATTTCTCATATATTTAATTTTATAAAAAACTAAATTAGTCCAATCATTATGCATCAGTATAACCCTCATCAAGTATTTTGATTTTAAAATAAATCCCTGGTTCTGTTTGCCTTTTATAATGAATCTGCCGGGGGATGGGGGGAGAGTGCAGAGGCAAAAAAAAAAAGATATTAAGAGCTCTGGTTAATCAAGATTCCACTGCAAAATCTTTTCTTTTATAACAGTCCTCATATGTTATTCGATTTCTGATCTTTACTATGACCTTGAAATGGAGGATTACATCAACAATAGCATCACTATTACCTGCCTGAGAGGGGAAACAGTTTGTTATTCAAAAGACTAGACTGTTGCTAGCGACTCTATTTGGATGTGTGACAAAGGATTCTTTAATTTAAAATACACTGCACCACAAAAGGTAAGGCTATGCAAAATGTAGACAAAGCATTCTCTTTTTACATACAGAAGAACCTAAAATTTCTTCTCTCAAAACCCAAGTTTTATGAGAGGCACCTAATATTCAATAAAAAAATGTTAACTCCGTTCGGAATTCCCTAGTGGTCCAGTTGTTGGGACTCGGTGCTTTCACTGCTGGGGCCTGGGTTCAATCCCTGGTCCGGGAACTAAGATCCCGAAAGCCGTGCGGCCCGGCCAGAAAAACGTTAACTCCAAAGGTGATTAAAGAATAAAATATAAACAAGACTAGAAAAACAACAAAAGAATTGTATTGTTCAAAAAAAGAAAAAACTGTCCAACCAGAACCACTAAACGGTCATAAAAATATTGATAATTCTAATCTTTATTGAAGGGTCCACATAGACTTAATGTTACCAAAGCGCTTTCATCAGTTCCATAGAACATACCTTTTAAACTCTAAAATGCTCTTATAGAGCTTATCTGAGAGTGATTGAGGCCTATAAGAACATAACTGAGGTGTACCACTCAAAGCTCAAAATATACTTCTTCAGTTAGCCCCACTACAGGCCTCTACCACTTCTGCCATGATCTCTTTTCTTGTCTAAATCTTTACAATACTTGTTACCAGAACTACAAGTCAGTACTTGATAAACTGTAATTGTAAACTATTAGTACCACCCCAGAAAACTGAAAAGGCTTCAAAGCTGGTCCATGTTTGTTTATATTGAGTCCACGTCCCACCATCTCGCATGGCTTGAACAAGTTATGTGGGATATACTTTAGAAAGTCATAAACAATTGATATTGGTACATATTCAATGCAAAGAAGAAAAGTAAATTCTCTCTCATCCCAAAAGGAACTCTTCAAGATACTTCAGAGGACATCTCCCCTTGAATATTCCAGGGGCATCTCAATCCAAGTCCTTGTTACCCTCTAAGCTGCTCTTCATCCTGCAATCCTTATTGAGCGAATGGCAGCACCATCAATGTAGATGTACCCACCACTCTCCCAAGTCTTCTTCCCAACCAGTCAAGGGTCAAATCAAATCATGTCAGTGCTACCTCCTGTACAGTCCTGAATCCACTCACTTCTCTTCACTGTTACTAAAACTATCTTAGTTTTGAAATCATCATCTCTCATCTAGCCTATTTCAACAACTTCCTAAATGTCCTCTCTGCTTCGACTCTTCTCCCTATTTCTAGCTCCAAATCCATTTTTTGAAATGCAACAGTGCAGTGGTTAAGTACAAGAACTAAGGAGTTGTACATGCCTGGATTTGTACTCACTAGCTGTGTGCACGTGGGCAATTTTCTTAACATCTCAGCCTGAGTTTCTTCATTTCTAAAGTAGAAAGAATAACACCTCTAATGGTTGATTGGAAGATTAAAGGAAGTAATACATATATTGTGAACAGTGTTCCACAAATAGAAAGGCTGGGTTATAGGTCATATATGCGTATTGGGGGTGGGTGTGTGTGTGCTGGCAGGGGGGACATGATGGATGTGTCTAGGGCTACAAAAATCACAGGATAAATATGATACAGTCCTAAAGCATTAGTATAATCTGAGGATATGGGAAAACATTTTATACCAAAATAAGGTATACTGTGGCCTATCATTAAGAACGTACATAAATATTTAAAACAGATTGCAATATAAATTTTCTCCTGGGAGGCTGGGGCTCTTCTCAATATGTCTCTGGACATATTTATACTCACCCCCTGGAGAGTACAAATTCTTTTTTCTTCCCCATATGCTTCCAGTGAAAAAGTCGGGAACCACACTGCATGCACTCACTCAACAAATGTTATTATGCAGTCACTCCCCACTGCGCCCAGGATAAAATATGAACAATGTAGACTGGTGTCCAGAGCCCTGGTTTACCTCTCCAACTCGTTTGTGTCTACTCCTGCACCAAAGTTCAATGGCACTGCAGTCGCCCACCAGTCCTATACGTTACCTCCCTCATCGCTGCACTTTTGTCCGAAACCTTTTTGCTCCCTGAATTCTACCACCCCTGTCGCTTACATCCTCCCTTCCCTGACCAATTCCTTCAGTCCCTGGGTCTCAGACAAATATCACTTCCTGTTTTTCCTGAGTCCAACTCCTTTTCTCCCAAGGCTGGGCCAGGACCCCCCAGCGTGCTCCATTAGTACACTCCTCACTCTGTTCCATCCATGGAGCCCTGTGAGTCAAAGGGCTGTTGCCTTTCCCCCTGTACTACTACTGATCGCTCAATAAAGAGTTTTTAATTAGCTAAACTCATGAATCCCGGCCTCCATAACTGGAAGGATTCCACGAACAAGGCTCTTTCAGCACTAACTCAACTGCAATCCCCTCCTTCTCCCGAGTGGGAAAGGGCCTCAAGACTGGTCACGCACCCTCCCCCATCGCAAGTTCCAGCACCTGGCAAACGCCAGACTGACCCGAAGGGACGCTGGCTTCGAAATACAGCTCAGGGTCACGTTAGGGGGAAGGACTAACACCCCACAGCCACCATCCGCCCCGCGCACGCGAGACCTGGCGGAAGTGCGGCTCGCCCCGCGCCGCGCACGCGTGGTGGCGCCGCGCCGAAGGCCGCGAGGGGTGGGCAATCCTCACAGAGCGAGCGCCCGGTTGGTCCGGGCCCCAGGAGGGTGGTGGCCTAGAAACCCAACCGGTGTGTCCCCAGCCAGCTCACAAAGTAATGTAGCCTCCAGACAGGCGGGCGCTCGCCTGTCCCAGTGCGGCTCCTCACCGGGCTCCGCACGCCGTCCTCGGCAAAGGCAAACGCCCTGCTAGCAGAGAAGCCAGCAGAGAAGCTCCGCTCCGCAGTATCCTTGGCGGGGAAAAAGGCGCAGGGGCGGCTGCCTGAGAACGCCGGAAACTGGCCCCAGAGCCGTGCCGGAAGTCCCGCCTCTCCGCACATGTCTCCGCCCCATCCGTCCAGGGCTACTTTCCGGTTTCGAAGACCAACTACGGGGTTTAGTACTGCTCCTTCCTCACCGTGTAACAGAACGGTAAGTTATTATCGAGACCTGCTCCCTCAAGGGCGGGGCCTACTGGGCCTGGTTGCAGCAGGAAAAACAAAAACTTTTGCCTTTGCTCAGTAGCAGTTTCTCATTCCACTGCAGTGTTGTCAGACCAAGTATTATTACCCTTCTTTGCCGCCACCCTTGCGCACTCCACCACTTCTGTTTTCCAGTCCTCACAACAGGGCAAAAAGAGGTATTGGGGCAAGGAACGGTGACTTTATTTGGAAAGCCAGCAGACTGAGAAGGTGGCAGACTGGTGTCCCAAAGACCCGTCTGAGTTGTAATTCAAGGCTTATTTTACACTGAAAGGAGGGTGGTGTGGCTGGTTGTTGCAGACTTCTTGGTGCCAGCCAGACCCCAGAGGGGATGTGATAATCCTTTGTTCTTTTAGCTTTCCACTTAAGTCAGGTCACCATGTTCCTGTCAACCTTCAAGAAGACAGATGTTATCCTCTGTTCTGCAACTTTTTATCTTTACAGGAATGAAAAGTATGACACCTTTAAAGCAGCGGGCTCCAACCTTTTTGGCACCAGGGACCCAGTTTCGTGGAAGGCAGTTTTTCCACCGACAGGGTGGCGGGGGACTGGTTCAGGCGGTAGTGCACGCGATGGGGAGAGGCACATGAAGCTTCGCTCGTTCGCCCACCGCTCACCTCCTGCTGTGCAGCCCGCTCCCTGACAGGCCAAGGACCAGGACCCCTGCTTTAAAGGATGAGCCTGGGAGGCAGAGCCTTGAGAATGGGCTGTATTTCAGGCTATGGGCAACATTCCTTTACAAAGGTGCAGAGTCACCATAACTAAGAACAGACAACAGAGCAAACAGATTAAAGATTAAAGGAACAGATCCAATATGGAGTCAGGTTTGTTCTCCCTTACACGTCTCATCCATTCTCGAGGGCTATCTCAGAAGTCATCTCCTTGATACTTCCCTTGAAACACCCAATCTCTGAAGTCATTTCCTGCTTTCCTACTTGAACAGCATCTGGCACTTATTGCTGTCTTTTATTAACCACTACCACTGGCAGCAGTGTCCCTCTTTTCTTGCATCAGCTATTCCAAAACTTTACGCTGTCAAGTTTCCTACCCTGACGGACAGCTGCCACAGGTCTTGCCTGTTATCCCTAGGGGAGCAATATCTTGGGATACATAGAACCACCTCCCTCACTGCTCCCTTCCCACACCCATGTTGGGAGTCTCCACTTGTCTCCCTTTGATCCAAATAAATTAAACCCCTTGAGTGCAGAGACGGTCATCCTATGCACGCTGTATGAAAATGACTAAATGAAACGCTTTCAGGAGCAGTCTGACATAGAATACAGGCTCTAGTTTACACCTATGGAACCCCTTGACAAAACTGCTGATCTGCCCTTGACTGGGGGCTCATTTACCAACATCCCCTCTGCCCACTGCTGCAGTCAGCCATGTTGTAAGCTATAACACTTCCTGTTCCCTGGACTAGGGACCCTTTGCTTTTTCCTCCTCACTGGGTTTGGAGGTTGTTTTCGTCTTATATTTACTAAGTTTTCTGTTTGAGGGCCTACTTGGTTGAAGGAAACGGAAACTGATCCTAGTTTCCCCTTCAGAATTAGGAGCTGTCTTTGACCGGATTAAAACACCACCGAAGGTGGGTAATATTAAGACATGCATTTTTCTAAATGTTTACTCTGGCTGCAATATGGAGAACAGATGGGAGAGGTGCCAAAATGTGTGTGAGACCAGATAAGAATCTACTGCAGGGCCACAGAGAGATGCTTAAACTAAAAAGTGTGGAAACAAAGCAAACAAAACAAATTTAAGAAATCTTTAGGAGGTAAGAGAAATTGGTGGTAAATTAGATTAAGGGTAAGGGAGAGGAAGGCATCAAGATAATTATTAGGTTCCAGGTTTGGGCAATTGGGTAGTATGGTGTCATTCACTGTGATGTGGAATGATGGAACATGACTAATGGCTTCCTCCTTACCAAAAGACTCAAATGGCTTTGCCTGCCAAAGGGCAAAATGAGTAAAGATGGGATGAGACCTCAGAAGGAGAACTTGAGAAAGAAAAAGATGGGTTAAAGAACCCAGAGGATAAATAAATAAATAAGTAAATAAATAAATAAAAGAACCCAGAGGAGGAGGGGAGGTGTAAAGAAAACAGTATCAGAACTAAAACAAAAAGAGTAGAATTCCATAACTTACCTTGATCATTAGTATCGGTGGACACTGCCCACTGTGTGTCCCAGGTCCTTGCACAGATGTTTTCACTATATCAGACATCTAATGACCAATCAGGGGCCAAGGAAAATTTTAGCAAAAAAGATTTCCATTTTGGTTGGTATCAAAATTTTATTATTGGTAATAACTTTGAAGCTGTCAGTAAGAAAGTAATTTATTTCACCAAAAACATTTTACTTCAGAAGAACATCTCTTTGATCTAGGATCAAAGGTCAGTGACCTGGAAATTATATATATATATATGTATAATCTGGAGCAGACTTCTGTTCTAAAACAGTTATTGACTAATTTTACAGAGGAAGGAACCAAAAACAACTGAGGTCTTAAGAAGTTTATTTAAGTCATATGATAAAAGGTTCTGGCTAGCATACTAGCAATATCCTGCCTCCTATTTTACTCAGATGTATTGCTTTGTCTCAGGTCATTTCATGAATACACACACATATACACATAAGTGATTGCAAATATCTATAGAGCACAGGTCACCGTGCCTACTCTACCTAAGGCAAGGATTTTTTTTTAAGATTTTTTTTTTTTTGCGGTACATGGGCCTCTCACTGTTGTGTTGTGGCCTCTCCCGTTGCGGAGCACAGGCTCCGGACGCGCAGACTCAACGGCCATGGCTCACGGGCCCAGCTGCTCCGCGGCATGTGGGATCTTCCCGGATTGGGGCACGAACCTGTGTCCCCTGCATTGGCAGGCGGACTCTCAACCACTGCGCCACCAGGAAAGCCCAAGGCAAGGATTTTTTTTAAAAAAGATACTTCATAACCATGTTTTTGAAAGCTTAGGGTTTCGTGGAAGTGCCTTAGGAAGCTTGTTAAGAGTGAGGTGGAGGCTGAACAGTGGGCCTATGGGTCCCATTCCCGCTTCAACTGGACCTGCTCCCATCTATTTTAGATATCGGATGATTACACTTCTATGTTACTATTCTTTTGAAAATCCAGTTCTGTTAACAATCAAAGTTTGAAAACCACTGTACTTGATTAAGGACTAGGGTATGAATTTGAGTATGTACACAAGAGCCTTCACCACAGGTCATAGGCATATAGACACAGGGTCAGAATACACAGGACCATTAACACCACAGATATTTGGAGTCCAGAATAATCACAAATTGTTAATCCTGATAATGGCTAAGGGGAAAGATGTTGGCAGGCAGGCAGGCACTTAAGTTACTATCTACTAAAACAAGATGCTATCGTTACTGAATTGCAACTTCTCTGGATAAACCAGGGTTAACCTGTGAAAGCTTACGGACCTGTCTTCAGGCACAGTAAAGCTAGAACTGTGTAAGAGTCCTTTAGAGATGAAATATTTTGATGTCCATGCTGCACTTTCCTCAGAACCACTTTGCTACAGAAAACTCTGATCCTGCCCTAATATGACTGCTCTCAATTGGAGTGTGAACTTGGACAGTATTCCGACAATTAATGAATATAAAGGTGTGTTGTAATGTCTTAATGAAAATGGTATCAGGCCAAGGTCTCTCTTTTCTTTCTTTTTAAAATTCTATATGGCTCACTGCCTGTGGAGAAACAGGAGTGCCCTCAACTAACTGCTACTTTTCAATCTGTTCAGCAGCTTAAACTTGAACTTGTGCATCAGATCCTTCTAAGGCCAAAAGAACATTGCCTTTAAGTGCCAAATACATTAGTTACTCCCATGAGCCAAGTAATCAACTTAGGATCCCTGGTACATTTCTTTGGTTCAGCTGCAAGGCCCCCCTGCTCAGAGAGCTTCCGCTCTTCCATCTCCAGCTCAGGCGTGGCCAGTAGGCATCCAATACCTGCTCCAAAGTTTTAGAAGTAACTTAAGTCATAGAATCAAAATTGCTCGCGAGTCTTCCTGATATATGTCAGCAATTCTGTTAATTCATTGAAGAAAAAGAAAAAGGAATGTGAATGTTTACTTTCATTAAATCTGTGCTCAATGATTTTACAGCAAAGAACATATATAAGTGTTGCACACAAAATGAAATTAATTAACAGACAGGTTATATACTGAAGTACAAAAACAAGTGTTTGACTTGGAAATTGAACTTTATTTACAAATGTTCTCCTATAGACAAAGATTCCATTCCACCCCCTTTAAAATATTATAACTAATACTTCCCAGAAAAATCATTTACATTGTTTTAATCTTTCTGCATAAAACAGTATTATGGGATAAGCAAATATGGGATGGTCTAAGACATAAAAAAACAAAAGACAATTTATCCACCATGAATGCTCTACTGACTGACAGAATGAAGAATTACAAATCACACCCCTTAATGTGCTACTCCGAGAAACGGAAACGTGATAATTTGGGGAGGTAAATGCTTCACAATAAAGTCTTCTTACGTAGTATGGTTTAATGGTGATTGTTAGGATTGCTCCTGCAGGCTGCTATTTATGCTGATTTTAAAAAATAAGTCATTGCTAAAAAGGGCATAGACTTTTCTATACAGATTTTTTTTTTAACCTATGGAAATATGTAGATACTGACCTGGTCTCATCATTCAGGCCAATTAATAAAATAACAAACGCATGAAAAGAACTTAAGACTTAAAGACACAATCATCATGTGACTAACTGACTTACAAAGTTAGAATTCTCCCAGAAATCAGAGTATTGCTCTTCAATAGTTACTATGAATTTGAATTTTTCATAGCTGAGACAGTATACAGACAAAATATTTAACCAAAGAGTTCAAAATAAAATAATCCAAATTTCCTATCTAACATTTTATATTTTAAAAATCCTTTAAATTTTATCTAGGAGGATAATCATTCTTACATCATAGCTAAGTCACAAGGAACTTTGAAAAAAAAATTCATCCCTGAGAAGTCAAAGAAAGAAACCTCTAAAAACACAGAAGTGACAGTCCTGCACCCTTTTAACAATCTTTACCATAGCATGAACTTTTATCAGCAGTCAGCAATCAAATGTATTTCAATCTGGCCTCTGATGATCTGATCTTTTTGCAATAAAACTATAAGTGCAACATTTAAAAAAATCAGATAAATAGGGACTCTGGTTTTATTGGCAGGTTTACATTTTTGTCAAGTCCAAGGTCAGCCAGCTAAGATACGTATGTTCCAATAAAGACTGAAGTAATAACTTCTGCTGGCAGCTCTTCTCCTGAGTCTCCATTTCCCCCATTGATCTTCACCCAAATAGTAAAAGTAATATAATCGCAATTGAGTTTACTATTATCAATGGCACTGCAAAGAAAAAAAAACAGAACAGTTTTTTATTACTAAAAAAAATCAGAAAAAAATGAAGACACAGTTTTACTAGCATCCAGGAAGGATGGAAATACAGTATGTCATCAGAATCACATTGCAAATCCTTATAACAAAGTAACATTCAAACATGCATTGGATCATAAAATCCAAAACTTATTGTAAAGTGGGCTTGTGTGACTGGGGATAAGGGTCACACTGGTACAAGATCAATATAAAGTCATCTGTGGATAGTGCTGGTGCAGCTCTGGGAACACAAAAGCATACTGGACCCAGGCAGAAGTAGACCCACATGGCTGCCAGTGACAACTGACAGTAGAGATACAGTGCAAAGAAGATTCTGTTGCTTCATCACTAAATTAAGAATGAAACTTATTCTACCCAAAGCTGTGATGAAATCAGCTAACAGAGACAGAGAGAGAGAGAGAGACCCTAATTTTAATGGTTTTAAATAAAAGGTTTTGAATTCTTGAGTTGCTCTAAAATATTTTCTAATAAAAATAGCAGATATGAGACCTGTATTTTTCTCTTGAAAGTCTTACAGGACTCAGATGACTTCTCTACTTAGAAGCAAAAGAATTTCTAAAAGGTAAGAACACCGTTGTCTTTCAACTCTGAGAGGTGACATACAGGTAGCATACAAATATTACATCACTGAGCATTCCATCTGCATCAAGTGGCTTAGATAAAAATAAGAGGCAAGCTAGGAAAGAAACTAGTAACTTTTAAGCAGTAAAGCCAAGTTAAATATTATAGAAAAAAGTTCCCACTACAAAAATGGCATTCACACTTGGAAGTTTTGCTACTTAAATCAAACCACAAAATTAAGAGCGTTCCACTAGTTTTTCTTCTTACCTCTCATCACAGTTCTCACAGATCGAATAAGGTTCATTAGCTGAGATTTAATTCCTGGCTCTTCTCCAAATCCACCAATTCCCTGGTCTGTTGCCCAGCCAACTGCATAATATAAAGATGATTAGCTGTGGTAAAATTTATTATGCACTCACCTTGCTCCCTCATTAGTCACCTTCTAAAGATGATTTTGAGCCTTGTTAGACATAAATTATATGACTTAAAAACTTGAGTATATTTTTTACTTTTGATAAGCAGCACAAACTCATTTAATTTCGATTTTGATTTTATAAAATAAACCAGTCTAATAAATTCTTCCATGGCACTGTATTCAGTAAAGATGACTGTTGTGACACCCTGATTGTTTTCTTTCTCTTTTTCTAAACTAACAAACAATATTTTTCAGGTCAGAATTGAAAACCAAAGCATATTGTCAAGTTGAATAATTAGCTCAATTCAGAATTCATAAAACCCGAAGTAATTATCAGTATAAAAGTGTTGCAGCTGAGCTTCACTATCTGTTCACCTGGGGAAATGTTAATGTGAACGTGGTCGCAGCTTGGTTACGCCTTCATAGCATGCTCTAACCCGACAACAGAGGCACATCTTTTTAACTTGATCATTCCTCTTCATTTCTCAATTTTGAGGTAAGGAATTTAGCCTATTATCTAACCCTAACCCCACTTATTTTCAGTAAATGAGTCTTTTACCTTCTATCATTTTCCTGATAATACAAATCATTATTTCTTTACCTTTATCTGCTAATTCTTTTTTTATGGCCTTACGCATTCTTCTAGAGGCTTACATGTCCTCATTTCTGCAACGTCCTTCTCTTGTCCTCATTTCAGGTCCACTTTTCATATCTCACATGACTGTATTTTTTTACTCTCATATAACTACAGGGCTTAATTAATTCCTGACATGTTAACCCTTAAACTTGAAGACAGAACAAGTTTTTATTTTATACATGAAAGAACCATGTATCAGGTAACAAGATTTCACTTTGTTTAATCAACTTTTACTTGGTTGAAATAAAGGTTAAATAATGGTTGCTTGTTTTTTTAAATGTTTTTGGTCACATCAACACTGAGATATGTTGTGGTATAAAACTAATGTAAAATTCAAGTTCACAGCAGAGCTGATGTGTTTTCACTCCCACTCACCCTTCAAGGCCTAGCTCACTTGTGCTTACAGCCTTCCCCATCCACAGGGCTGTCACTCTCTTTTGAGCTCCCGCAGCACAACTTCTATCACAGTGGTTAATACCACAGCCTCTACTATCTCTTGCCAGACTCTCAACAGATGCCTCTGCAATTTCCTCTCGACTTCTTTCTCCCATAAAGTGTCAGATCTTTCTAGCTCACAATGTGTGATGATTCCCATTGCCTACTGAGTGAAGTTAGAAACTCCTTAAATTGACATGCTAGCCTTGTATCATACTACAACCCTCCGAGTAACTAGTGGTTACTCAATTACCCACTAATTGCTATACATGTTAAAGGCAGCTTCTGAATCTAGGTTTGTCTGACTTCAATGTCAGGGCCTTTTCTAATTCCCTCCTATGTCAAAATAAACCTTACTCTTTGCTCCCCAAACAGTAACTACTGATTGTAAGTTACATTATAAATTCCTGGAAGACAGGAACTGAATTTAGTCTGTCTTTACCTTTCCCCTCTCCCCCACCCAGAGCAAGTACTTAGTAAATGTTTGTGGAATTAAACTGAATTTATAGCAGACCAAGTTAATTTTGGAATAAAGAAAGATAAGGTAAATCCTAGAATCGCAGATAAAACTTCCAAAGAAACATGTTTCTTTATTTTAAAGGCACACGAAGTGTAACCAATCATTCAATTGTAGCTTTGCGGGAGGGAGGAAGAAATCCTCCAATATTAAATGTACACATCTCTCCAAGATAAAAACAATCTCAGAAGATACACCTGCATCTTGCTTCCTACTTCTGCATCTACTTCTGTCTCCGACAAGCAAATACACTTACGCTGTTTCTCCAACGCTGACTTTTACCATATCACAAGTTCTACTGTAAGTTCTTTCTCCCACATACCTGTCTCACTCTTCCAGGGAGCTCAATCAGCATTCTCCACTACATGGCAGTCCTCTTTTTGTAATCTAAGTTCAAAGGTGTAGTACCAGCCTTTAACTACTTATAATGTGGTAAAAACTATTTCATAATAGTGTCTCTAGAAGGACATAAAACACAAAATGACCACCACCACCTGGCGTATCATTTTCCAAACCAGTTTAGTCTTACTCATATAAACCTACTTAACAACTCTGCACAATAAGAAAGCAGCCTGGTTTTGGTTAAACATATTGGTTACTGTAACGAAAGAGAAAGTTTTCCTTGACCCTCTTAGGGTCCCTGGCTATGTCTGAAAATTAAACTGACAAAGACAGATTAACAGGAGAAAAGCACACAAATTTTATTAAGTTTTTACATGTACCCGGGAGTCTTCACAAGAAAATGAAGATCTGAAAAACTGACCAAAGCGGAAGTTTTTCTACCTTTTAGACAAAAGAACAAATTTGTGAAGAATTAACAAAACAAAGGGGTTTGGGCTATAGGTAGGAAATGCAATAATGTCTGTTTATACAGTCTTCCTGGCCCTAAATTCCCTGTCTCTGGTGATAAGAATGTCTGCTTTCCTCCTGGTACAGGAAGGATACCTTTCACACGGGAGATTTATCTCCTGCTTTCAAGAAAGAAGGGCCAGGGAGGGAGGAGGGCGGAGTGACCTCTCTGATTCTGGTGTTTTCTCTAACTCCTTCAGCTTAAGATATTCAACATGCCACGGTGCCTTATTTGGGGGTAGAACGTCCTGAACCCCATCAACGGATACACACTTTTATCTTAGCTTTCTCCTGAAACCTTACTAAAAATGACATTAGGGCTTCCCTGGTGGCGCAGTGGTTGGGAGTCCGCCTGCCGATGCAGGGGATGTGGGTTTGTGCCCTGGTCCGGGAAGATCCCACATGCCGCGGAGCTGCTGGGCCCGTGAGCCATGGCCGCTGGGCCTGCATGTCCGGAGCCTGTGCTCTGCAATGGGAGAGGCCACAACAGTGAGAGGCCCACGTACCGCAAAAATAAATAAATAAATAATAAAGGGAAGAATAACTGACTTAGCAGAGAAGGCTGAAACCTAAAGATCCAGGGAGCCCACAATAAAAAACTGAGGTGAATCGTGCTGAGAACCCTGGAAACTTGAAAGAAACTTCAAAATGCCAGTGAGGGCGACAAAGCTGAGACACCGGAGGACTAATTGAAAAGTCTCCACAAGAGCAGTTAGCGCCGCTCCTCCTTCCCCTCCCATCCCATCCCCTTTCCTAAACTGAACTGATAGGAAGAATGTCCCTCTCTTACACCCTCAGAAGACAGGAGGTTTACTCTCAGCAGAGACTGAAGCATGGAAGCTCTGGACCTGGGGACATCTAGGGAGGGTGGATTGAATTAAAGTCTGCAAACCTAAGTGTCAGACTCCTGCCCACTTTCCTTGCTTGTGTCTCAGGTAAGCCTGGAAATAAGAACACTTATATTCTGCAGACAGGAAGTTGTAAAATTACTCTGGAAATTGACCAGCTGCCCAAGAAGACTTCAGATACTGACATACTCGGGGCTTTAACGAGACAGCGAACTTACAGAGAGGCCCACTGGTGAGCAAATCCCAACCACATACACAGAGCTTCCTAAGAGCCTCTCAGTGCTTTACTCTTTAGAATAAACTGACAGTCAAGAGGGAACAATTCTTAATGTGGAAAGACAAAACAAAACCAGAAAAGAAGACTTTGAGGAAGAGACAATGCAAGAAGTAGGAGTTCATTTTTTAAAAAAACAAACATCCTTAGAGAGAGAACAACTACTGTAGCTATAAACCCCAGAGAATAAGATGCCATAAAAAAAGGGGACATAAAAAAGGAGTGGGACTTCCCTGGTGGTGCAGTGGTTACAAATCCACCTGCCAATGCAGGGGACACGGGTTCGAGCCCTGGTCTGGGAAGATCCCACATGCCGCGGAGCAACTAAGCCCGTGTGCCACAACTACTGAGCCTGTGCTCTAGAGCCTGTGAACCACAACTACTAAGCCTGTGAGCCATAAGTACTGAGCCTGCATGCCACAACTACTGAAGCCCACACCACGCCTAGAGCCCATGCTCTACAACAAGAGAAGCCACCGCAATGAGAAGCCTGCACACCGCAGTGAAGAGAAGCCCCCGCTCGCTGCAACTAAAGAAAGCCCATGCAGAGCAACGAAGACCCAACGCAGCCAAAAATAAATAAATAGATAAATAAATAGATAAATCCACTATGTGATTTTTTTCTTGTATATAAAGCATCATTGTGGAGCACTAAAAGAAACAACACGTTCTCTGCACTATTGCCAAGATAATGGCTAACCTATGTGTATAAATATAATAGCTCTCAGGTCAGGAATCACAAGAATATGACAAAGGGATCATAAAGTTATTTAGAAAACATTCATTGACTGATGGAATGAATTGTAAAGATGAAAGGACCCTTGTTGTCAGTCTACTGGAGGAGACAGAAAAGAAACTGCAGTGGTATATTACCCACAAAATGGGTCAGAGATGGTTTCTGGGAAAGGCAAATGCCAGAGTAGGCCTTAAAGGATAGGCTGAAGAGTTAGCAAGTCAAAGAAATGAAGTAAATCAAGGTCATCACAGGCAGAGAAAATAATGTGAGTAAAGGCTCAGCAGTGAAGAAGAGTATCATGGTAAAAAAGGTACACGGTAAATATTAGGGAAGGGTAACAGAGGGTAAGGACAGAGAGGAAGGGAAACATTATGGTGGGTTTATAAGTCACACAAGGGAGTATGAATTTTACGTTGAAGGCTAGGGATACTGAAGAACTCAGAATTTCAGACACTGAGAAACACAGTCAGCTTCCCATAGAAGGGAGAACAAAGAGAAGCAAAAATGGATGGAGTGTGACCAGTGAGGAGGTTACTATTAAAATCTAGGTAAGAAGAGTTAAGAGCTTATGTAAACAATATTTAACACAAAATATTTTCAAATTCTATCTTAAAACTAATCAGATATTTTAGAACAGTGGCTTATCCACTTAGTCAAGGCAATGTGGTGTTTTCCCTTAGTTCTGGAACCATATTCAAAACACATGCTCAAACAAAATATTTCTGTACTATTTCTGAATAAATGAGGAAATGTGGAAAGCAAAGTTCTGGAGGGCAAAGTACTAATAATTCTAGGCCATTCCAATAGTTTGTGGCAGTGGTTGTCATCTAGGAGCACAAATCTCAATCATCTGTAGAAATTCTGGAAAAGACACACTGCTCAACTTCACTTCTGGGAAATCTGAACGCAGGTCTGGAGTAAGGTCTGGGCACTGTATTCTCTTTCGAAGTTGTTTTGGCTATTCTGGATCCCTTGAATTTCCTTTAGAACCCAACTTGTCAGTTTCTGCCCAAAGAAAGCCAACTGGGATTTGGATAGACATTGCATTAACTCTGTAAATCAGTAATATTAAGTATTGTTATCCTAACAATATTTAGTCTTCCAATCCATGAACATGGAGTGTTTTTATACCCATTAATTATCTTTAAAAATCTTTATTCTTC
Source organism: Delphinus delphis (assembly GCF_949987515.2). Classification (NCBI taxonomy): domain Eukaryota; kingdom Metazoa; phylum Chordata; class Mammalia; order Artiodactyla; family Delphinidae; genus Delphinus; species Delphinus delphis. Next base: position 63,059,559 of record NC_082695.1, read on the forward strand.
TTTAATTTCACTCAACAGTGCCTTGTAGTTTTCACAGTATAAGACTTACACTTATTCTGTTAAATTTATTCCTAAGTATTTTGTTCTTTTTGATATTGTAAATGATGTTTCTTTAATTTCATTTTTGATTGTTCATTGTTCATGAACAACAACTGATTGTTGTTCCTGATCTTGTATCTTGCAAACTTACTAAACTCATTTCTTAGTTCTAATAGTTTTTTAGTGATTCCTTAGGACTTCCTATATACAAGATTATGTCATCTGCAAACAAGAGATTTACTTTTTTAACCTCACAATCTGGATGTTTTTTATTTATTTTTGTCTAATTGCCATGGATAGAATCTCCAGTACAATGTTAAAAAGGAGTGGCAAGATCCTTTTCTTATTCCTAGCTGGGGAAAGCACTTAGTCTTTCATCATTAAGTCTGTTAACTGGGGGGTTTTCAAAGATGTTCTTTATCAGTTTGAGGAAGTTCCTTCCTATTCCTAGTTTGTTGAATACCATGAAAGGGTATTAGGTTTTGTCAAATGTTTTTCTGCATCTATTATATCATGTGATTTTTATTTATTTTATTAATATGATGAATTACATTAATTGATTTAAAAATGTTAAACCAACCCTGCACTCCCAGGGTAAATCCCACTTGGTTTAGTTTGCCAGTATTCTGTAGAGAATTTTTGTGTCTATATTCAGCAGATACTGGTCTGGAGTTTCTTTTCTTGTGCTGTGTCTGGTTTTCATATCAGGTTAATACTGGCCTCACTGCATGAGTTGGGAAGTCTTCTCTCCTTTCTATTTCGGTGTTAAGTCTTCTTTAAATGTTTGGTAAAATCCAGCAATGAAGCTTGGGTTTTTCTTTGTTCTAAGTCTTTAAGTTACTAACTCAAATCTCTTTACATGTTACAGGTCTAATCAGATTTCCTAGTTCTTAAGTCAGTTCAATAGTTTGTAGTCTATCTAGGAATTTGTCCATTTCATCTAAGTCATCTAATTTGTTGGCATACAGTTGTTTACAGCATTCCCTTATAATCCTTTTCATTCTCTAAGGTAGTGATGTCACCTTTCATTCCTGATTTTAGTAATTTGAGTCTTCTTTCCTTTTTTCTTGGTCTAGCTAAATGTTTGCCGATTTTGTTGATCTTCTGAAAGAACCAGCTTTTAGTTTTGTTAATTCTATTGTTTTTCTACTCTGTATTCCATTAATTTTCACTGTAATCTTTATCATTTGCTTTGTGTGTGTGTGTTGGAGAGAAGGAAGAGCTGGTTGTGGCCCAAATGCCAGAGATTCTCACTGCTCTTACTGAGCTTTAATAGATTTTCTTGGGGAAAAAAAAAAGTTTCTTCATTTGTTGTACACTCTTATGACAATTCCCAGAGACTTCAAATGTTCGTTTTTAAAATAATTTTCACTAGTTATAGTTGTTTTATTGGAAAGAGGGTCCAGTGGAGGTTCTCACACTACCATTGTGGAGGCGCTTTCCATTAATAATTGCATTTCCAAATAATTTGATTAAAACTGGGCAGAGGACTTGATTAGGTATTTTTCCAAAGAAGAAATAAAAATGGCCAACAAGTACACGAAAAGGTGCTCAACATCACTATTCATCAGAAAAACGTAAATCAAAGCCACAATGAAATATCACGTCACACTTGTTAGAATGACTATTACCAAAAAGACAAGAGACAATAAATGCTGGCAAGGATGTGAAAAAAGGGAACCTTTGTGCACTGTTGACAGGAATGTAAATTAGTACAGCCACTATGGAAAGCAGTATGGAGGTTCCTCAAAAAATTTAAAATATAATAGAACTGCTATATGATCCAGCAATCCCATTTCTGGGTACTTTTCCAAAAGAGATGAAGTCATTATCTCGAGGAGATATTTGCACTCCCATGTTCACTTCAGCACTATTCACAATATCCAAGACATGGAAACAATCTAAGTGTCCAGTGACAGATGAATGGATAAAGAAAATGTGGTGTACATATATAATGAAATATTATTCAGCCATAAACAAGGAAAACCTGCCATATGTGACAACACAGATGGACCTTGAGGACATTATGCTAAGTGAAATAACTCAGAGGAAGACAAGTACCGTATTTATCTCACTTATACGTGGGATCTAAAACCATCAAACTCATAGAAAGTGAGAGTAGTATGGTGGTTGCCAGGAGTGGAGTGGTAGGGGAAGTGGGGAGATGTTGGTCAAAAGGCACTAATTTTCAGTTATTAGATGAATAAGCTCTGGGGATCTACTGTACAGCATGGTGATCCAACACCGTTTACTTGTAAGTTGCTCTGAGAGTAAATCTTAAATGTTCTCACCACAACAACATTAACAACAAAATGATAATTATGTGAGGTGAAGGATATGCTAACCAGCCTTACTATGGTAAGCATTTTGCAATATATACGTGTATCAAATCATCACATGTACATCTTAAACTTAGACAATGTTATTTGTCAATTAGATCTCAAAGCTGGGAGAGAAAAGAATGATGTCTCACATTTATAAATGGTTATATAGATACCCGCTTAATAGCCTCAGTTCTGTCACCTGGCCTGCAAAAGCCTACTTTTTTCTTTTTCTTTTTTTTTTTCGGTATGCGGCCCTCTCACTGTTGTGGCCTCTCCCGTTGCGGAGCACAGGCTCCGGATGTGCAGGCTCAGTGGCCATGGCTCACGGGCCCAGCCGCTCCGTGCCATGTGGGATCTTCCCAGACCGGGGCACGAACCCGTGTCCCCTGCGCTGGCAGGCAGACTCTCAACCACTGCGCCACCAGGGAAGCCCAAGCCTACTATTTTTATAATATGGCCCTTTCAGAAAAAGTTTGTTTCCTTCTAGCTTTGTTTTACCTTTCTCATTTAGATCTACAATGCTCTTGCAATTGGCTTATGTGTTTAGCCAGAGACAGACGGTCAAGATTCACTTATTTCTTTTTGAATATCCAGTTAACCTAGAATCATTTATTGAAGGACCATCCTTTCTATCACACTCTTCTGTTAACTTTATCATAAATTAAGTGTCCATATAAATATGTGTCTGTATTTGGATTCTCCACTCTGCTCCATTGTTCTATTGTCCAACAACCTTTTAGTAAATTTCTTTCTGTTTAATCAGGCAGAGTCAGCTTCTATTGCTTGCAACCAAGAACCCTGACAGGAATGAGTAATCTCAGGACTCAATCCTTGAACCTCTTCTCCCTCTGAGAAATAGACTTCATTCCAATGGTTTCAAATTACCAGCCAACACCAAAAATCCCCACCTGTAAATCCTTCCCAGACCTCCTCCCTTCTGGGCACCAGACCTGTATATGCAAATGCCTACATGATATCTCTACTTTGAAGCCTTAAAGGTACCTAAAAATAGACTAATTCCTATTCCTATTCCAGGACTTAGCTTTAAATGCTATTTCCTTAAGAACTGATGCTGTTCTGATTCAACCAGGAGGTTATATTCCCATGGTTCTCACCCAGTTCTCTTCCTTCAAAGCATTTATCTTAGACTCAAGTATCTGTATAATTAGACTCTAAGATATGAGAACAAAGATACTGTGTTATGCTCACTGCTACATCTTTTCCACCTAGCTCACAGTGACTGGCCTATTTGTTATAAGGAATGAAGAAAACCTTCCTGCCACCAAATTTGGGAACCTCGTCCTTCTCCAGCTAATCCTTCCTCCTTTTTCAATGAAGAAAGTATCCCACCTCCCACTTAATGCCATCTCCTCCATCTGTGCCTTTGGACCCATCCCTATCCACCTTCTCAGAATCCTTGAGTTATCAATTACCTCTTTTCTCTCCGGTACCTTTTATTTTTCTCGCATTACTAGATCTTTTCCCTTAGCAATTCCTTTTCTAACCTTTGATTATGAAAGTTTTAAAACATACTTATCACTCAGATTCAATAATTATTGATTTTTTGCCTACATGCTTCATCTTTCTTTCTGCTTGATTACTTTAAAAATAAATTACTGGTACTGAAATATTTCAGTATGCATTTTTATCACACTAACAAGATGTACAGTGATTCCTTAATATCATCTAGTATCTACTCCATACTCAAATTTCTTCAAATGTTACCAAAATATTTTTTACAGTTGATATGTTTGAACTAGAATTCAATCAAGGTCCACATGCTGCATATGAATATCTCCCTACATCTCTCTCTCTCTTTTTGTCTTTTTTATATTTTGTATATTTGCCTCAGTGGTCACTTCCTCCCCACTTATTTCATGGCATTGACTTATTGAAGAGACCTGACCAGTTCTCATTGTCGCTGCTGAGACCTAAAAAACAAAACAATCATAAAACATATCTTTGGGGCTTCCCTGGTGGCGCAGTGGTTGAGAGTCTGCCTGCCGATGCAGGAGACACGGGTTCGTACCCCAGTCAGGGAGGATCCCACGTGCCGCGGAGCGGCTGGGCCCGTGAGCCATGGCTGCTGAGCCTGCACGTCCGGAGCCTGTGCTCCGCAGGGGGAGAGGCCACAACAGTGAGAGGCCCACGTACCGCAAAAAAAAAAAAAACATATATCTGCATCCCCTTCCACCTACCATTTCATTTCCTCCAACTCAGTGATACATTTGGATAATTGTGCTGTCTCCATTCTATGACTTTGCACTCGCTCCACCCCATTCCAATGTGGATTTTACCCACTGTTGTAACTGCTCTTACAGAATCACCAATGACCTCTACTACCCTGAATCCTCAGGACACTTTTCAGTCCTTATCTTGCTTGGCTTCTCAGAACATTCCACTGTTGTATTCTCTCTCCTGCTTCAAACACTCCTTGGCCTCTGTGAAATCCCACTGTCTAGATTTCCCTATCTCTCTGTTTTGCTCACTCATCAATTTCTCCTGTCAGCTCTTCTATCATTACCAGAACATTAAATACTGGAAGAGATTTTAGGACTGTCCCGGTCAACAATTCTCCTTTGTAGTCTATTCCTTCCCTGAACAATTTCATCTCTTCACATGGCTTAATTTATCATCTGTGATTGACATACTCAAATCTCACTCTCCACTCTGGCTCTTGCTTCTGGTCTATGGACTTAAGTCCAACTGACTATTCTATATCTCCACTTGGCGTATCTCACAGAAATCTCAATCTCAGCATGTGCAAAACTTCTTTATCTCTTCACCTTGTTACCTGCACCACCCCCCACAATTTTCCACCAGTGCCAACTCAGTAAAGCTACTACCCTTCACTCAGTTGCTTAAACCAGAAAACCAAGAGAGATCTTTGACTTTTTCCTCTCTCCTCATTCCCAATGTCCAAACAGTAAATTCTATCTTTTCTACGTTTAAAATATCTTCTGATTTATACTAGTTTCCTAGGGCTATTATATCAAAGTGCCACAAACTATGTGGCTTAACACAATGAAAGTTTATTTTTTCACAGTTCTGGAGGCCAGAAGTCCAAAACCAAGCGGTTGGCAGAGTTGGTTCCTTTTCGGGGCTCTTGGGATAATGTCTATGCCTCTCTCCTAGCTTCTGGTAGTTACTGGCAATCCTTGGCATTCTCTGGATTGCAGATGCACCACTCATCTCTGCCTCTGTTGTCACATGGCCTTCTTCCCCCTGTGTCTGTGTGTCTCTGTATCTCTCTCTCCCCATAGGGACACCTCATTGCACGTAGGGTCTATCCTTTTCCAGTGTGACCTCATCTTAACTTAATTTCACCTGCAAAGACGTTATTTCCAAAAAAGGAAACAAGGGTTAGGACTTTAATATATCTTTTAGGGGCATACAATTCAACCCACAATGTGATTCCTTCTACTTTTCTGGATAGCACAGTGGTGAAGAGATGAACGTGAGTCAGACTGCCTGAACTGAACCCTAACTCTGCTGCTCTCTAGCTGTGTGATCTTAGGAAAGCTACCAACTCTTTTGTGTTTCTGGTCCCCATCTGTAAAGCAGGAATGAAAACAGTATTTGTCTCATAGGGTTGTTGTGAGGGTTACACAAGTTAATATGTAGAAAGCACTAGATACAGATCCTGGCACATGGTAAGTGTTAAGTGTTAGGTATCATTATTGTTATTATACCCATTCAACTTATATTATACCCACCATCTCTACTTGCCCTATTTGGAATGGTGCTTTCCACATCCACTCTTCTACACTTCTGATCTGTTTGTTCTCCACACAGTAACCAGCAAATAACACAAATCAAGTCATGTTACTGCCCTGCTTACGAACTTTCCACACCAATTTTCACACCAGCTCTTACTCATCACCTCCCGACCCTTCACCTAGTTAATGTTTACTGACTTATCTGATTTCGGGTTAGACACACTTCCTCCAAACTCTCAAAGATTCACAAGCTAGTATCTCCCAGCACTTCTGTTTTGTAACATTCTGCATACTTGTTATTGGTACTTGTTCAGTTTTTATTTAGATTAACTTTCATTAGGAGGGCAGGGCAACTGTTTTAACCTCAGTTTCAGCTGGCACATAATATGTGCTCAATAAATCTCTCCTGAAGGAAAAAATGAAACCAATAAATCTTGCTCATGGGTTTGAGTTTCAGTGATCTACACAGACATATTTGGTACGCTGTGACAAGTGATGCACATCACGCAGTATCCTGCCGTAATTGTGCCTCATGCAGAAAAAAGCAGTCTGCCCAGGTGGCATAGAGGTCGCTGGATTGTGAGATCCCGGTAGGCGTAACTTCTGTCTTCTCTGTATTCTCAGATTCTAGCCTGGCACATCCTAGGCACCCAATAAACTGTGCTGAATAAACTTTTCTTGGAACATGGATGACTGTATGTCGTGATAACCCCAACACGTCCCCTTTCCTCTTATCCCCAAAACCCAGGAACCCCTATGGCCTTCCATCAGTTCATTCTTCTGACTACCTACGCTCCAAAATGAGCCACGCCCCTCCCTCGTTCACTGAAAACTCACACCCCAGGTTTTTGACAATTAAAAGCGGTCACAGAGAAGGGTACTAAATTCCTAACCTAAACTGGACGCAGGCAGGGGCGTTTCCTGGCTCATCCCCGCCTCCCCCCATCCCGACACGCAGGGTCCGACACACAATGGGCGTCTGTTGAACAATCTTCACCCCCCTGAACAATCTTTACTCCACTGGTGAGACAAAAGTGGCTCGGCTTCCCCACCCAAGGAAGGGCCCCAAGAGGCGAGCCCTCGGCCGCCCGTCTGTCCCGGCCCAAATGGTCCACTCACGCGGCCTGACTCGGGTCCGCGCCCCCGGAGCTCGCTGCCGCCCCCTCGGCCCGCCCCCGCGGCCCCACTCACTGTTCTTGAGGAATCGCTCCTCGTGCAGCACGGCGATGGCATTGACGCACAGCAGGGCCGCCTGCAGCAGCGAGTACAGCGTAAAGGCCATGGCCAACCGCCCCGAGGCCCAACCGCTCCCCTTCCCTCCGCGACAGGGAACGTGGCGTCGCCACGACCGGCACTTCTTACGGCAGCCGACGAGGCCCAAAACGCGTTCTGAGAAGCTGCGCGCCCATCTGACTAAGACCCGCCCCCATCTGACTAAGACCCGCCCCACGCTCACATCAGCAAGGCCTGTAGAGCTGCGCTGTCCAATGCAGCAGCCAGAAGTACTGAACCCTTGAATTGTGGCTGGCCCGAACTGAGGTGTTGTAAATGTAAAATACATAGGACGAAAACAAGAACGTAAAATCTCCCAATAACTTTAAAATGTTGATTACAAGTTGAAATATTTTGAATATATTAGGTAAATAAAATAATTACTAACATTAATTTTTACTGTTTATTTCTATATACTTTTTAAAAACTGTGTCTATGAGGTTATTGATAATAGCATGTGAGTCTTGTCCAATACTTCTATTGGACAGTGCTGCATTAGGTGCTCCTAAGAGCTGTATGAGATGTTAATAAGTAATGCCTATTTTACAGATGGAAAAAAGGAAGGCTTTGGCAAATAAAGTTTTTTTTAAAAATTAAACTAAAATAACATGTGTTGGGCTGTACCCCACAGTCCTGTAAGGCTTTAATTGTCCAGGTTCAAGACGAAAGGAAGAGCCCGGAGTCAGCAACAGAGACATGATTTAATGGATGGGGGGTGTGTATGGGGGGAGGATCTACATGTCGGAAGCAAGGTCCTGGAGCGACACCCCATGGCAGGCAGGACATGGTGGCAGTTTTTGCTCTTGGGGTCGGGGTGGGGGAGCATGAAGATTACCAGTTATAGGGGGGCAGTGAGGCACAGTCACTAGCTGGGGAAGGGGCAAGTATGTAGGAAGATCAAGGTCAGTCATGTAAGCAGGGTATAAGTTACTGGTCAAGTAGGGGATGTACAGAGAGCAAGAGAACAGCCATCTTGAGTGGCCTGACCATACAACATGTCTTAAAATTACTCAGTGAGAAACATTCTCTCTTTGATCAAACTCTAGCGGGCCCTCTGAGCCCTCATCTCGACCATACTTCAACCTTGTCTTGTAAAAACTACAGATTCTCAACACAAATGATTTCATCCACTCCCCTACCCCCATGTTAAAAGAATTTAACATAGTTTCTAACAGCTCAAGTCATCCCTAGGATGACCCTAGACCCCCTTAAAGTGTCCGCCTAAAAAGCTCAAGGCTCCCCAAAAAATGTACTGTTTGTTCTACCCAACTCCTGAAAATAGGCCCCAACCATCCTTTCTTAGAGCATTTATTAAAATATATTTACAATTGTGAATCTTTCCTCTATCCCTTTGAGATATATATGTAGCTCGTACAGTTCACGGGTGTCTTTCTCAAGGACCTGAAAGCCATTCCTTTAAAATGTAATCACCAGGAAGGATAGGGCCTCTGTCTCCCAGTCTCTGTATGAAGGAAGAATCCTAATTTTGATAATTGCAGCTAATAGACACAGCATTTACACTGACCACCCCTTGGTAATTTTTCCGCTTTCCCAACTCTACTGAGCCGCTGCTCACCTCCCTTTCTACTCCCTCATTCTCCCTTTAAAATGCCCAGTCACTTCTGTACAAATCGAAATTGCGAGAGTATATTACTGATTAAAATCTGTCTTACCACTCTAACTGATGTCCAGCTTTATTTATCTTTGACAGCAGCACTAAGAGGCTGAGTCCAATCATGTTAAATTTTAGATATTTTTTGAGAGCAAATATACAAAGTAATCATCTCCTGAACTTCTCAGTTTCCCCTAAAAAAGGGGAAAAGCCGCACATTAGACCCAGAAAGGACTTTGGAAGCCTGTGTGTTGCAGCTGCTGGAAGAGACACTAGCCAAAAAAAAGAATAATTAGTTAAACTCCCAAGAAGAAATTAAGCTTAAATAGGCCAACTAGTTAGTGCCTACAGGGAAGAAGAGATGTATCGCTTCCCACAGATATACATAAACACTATCTCCAAAATTGGCCCTAAGTGCAAATCAGGTAGGGAGAAACACAGGAAGACAAAGTAAAGGAAATAAAAGAAACAACAGGATGCCAACAAATCCTCTGGCTTTTCAAGGCCCACAAAACCCTAGATACTAAAGACAGAGAAGGAAGGTTGTTCTTGTAAGTGGACAGTGACAATTCCAGGATTTCTACACTGGGCTGGGTGGCAGGAGGGGGTACATGGGGGCCTTGTTTGGAAGCTTTGGTTGAGCAGTGACTTACCGTTTTTACTAGATTTATGCTTACTGAAGAGGGGATAAAGAGGGATGACTGGAGATTATGGGAATGGATGGAGCGGAGGTGAGAGAAAAGCATCCCATAGTCACCCCTTTCTGTCACCAGCCACTGGGTTACAGCTCACATGATCTGATTCTTTTATTGTCAAAAGAATCAGGTTAACCTCTGTGGGCCTCTGTTACATCATCTATAAAATTAGGCAATTATGATCTCTAGGGCTCCTTCAGCCCCCAAAATCTCTAGATCTAGCAAAAGCAGCTTAAAATATAAATAGTGTACAAGTACTTCTACCATGTTATCTGATTCATTACTTTTCAAAAATCCAGACTTGTAGCCTAAGCTAGTAGCAGCAGATTATATCCTTAAAAAGAATTGTTCCTCTGATCTCTGTACTTCCAAAAAAATTCAAATTCTAGAATTTGAAAATGTATTTATAAAATAGTTGTCTCAGTTAAAAAAAAAATCCATCCCCAAACAAAGAACTGGGTAATGCATAAAATATTCTGCATATTAGTGGCTTGAAAAAAATTACTGGCTATGGCCTATTTAAAATTAGAGCTTGCTACTTGGTGCTGAGCTTCTGATATCTGTATGATACGTTTTCATGCGTCCATGTTAGATATCCTATCAGACAATTCTACTGAGGATGAGTGTTTTTCCAGTTTTAGACACAAATGTCTCCTTATCATTTTCTTCTTCAAGTTTTGTTTTGCTTTTTTCTCTTCAGACTGTTAGATGGCACAAGTTGGCACCCTGGACCATCTTGCTTCAGACTTTCTTTGTAACTAGTAATACAGAATCCATGTTTTTATTCCGTTGACAAGAATCAAAGAATGGATGCCTTCAATGAAGTTCCTTTAGGCAAGGGGGAGCAGTGGTTAGGATTACATCTAGGTAATACATTTGGCCACTGATTAAATGTGGGGAGCAGGGTAGATACAGAATTCAAGCTTATCTTTTAAAGTTAAGATGGCTCAAGATGGAGTCAGTCCTTGGACTTGTGAGAGACTGCAATAATGAACTCTATTTTTTACCCTTTCCTGTATCAATGCCTTTGTCTTCCCATTTTGCTGGTCCTTGACTTTGGGTTCAACTATGTGACTTGCTTTGGCCAATAGAATGAGGCAGAAGTAATGCTGTGCCAGCTCTAACCCTAGACCTCAAAAGGCCTTATATATTTCTCCTTTCCTTAGGTCTAACCCTAGACCTCAAAAAGACTTATATATTTCTCCTTTCCTTCTTGTGCTTCTGACATTGCCATGAAAAACAACAGCAACAACAAAACCTAGTCCACTAGCTCTAGGAGAAGGATGAGAGCCATTTGGAGCAGAACCAAATCACCCCAGTCTAGCCCAGCCTAGATCAACAAACCCTCACCCAACCACAGATCCATGAGAATAAATGATTGTTTTAAGTCACTAAATTTTGGGGTTGTTCTTTCCACAGTATTTTTGAAGGAAGAGATCTCTATCTACTCTGTTGGTGATCTAATTTATTCTAATAGCTTAAAAACATTTATATACTCTGAAGACTCCCACATTTATATCTCCTACCCAGAACTCACCCATGAACTCTTGGCTGATATTTCCAGCTGACCACCACTTAGATCTAATACATATCTCAAATTTACCTTGCCCCAAACTGAACTCCTGATTTCCTTCTGAAACCTGCTTCTCCTGCATCCCATTTCAGATAATGGCAACTCCATTCTTCTAGCTCTTTCTCTCATACTCTATACACAATCCATCAGCACCTTCTTTTGACTTGAACTTCAACATACATATATCCAAATCTGGCTACTCCTCACCTTCTCTACCACTAAAACCCCAATCCAACTCACCATCATCTCTTGCATAGAGTACTGCAATAGCTCCTAACAGGTCTCTGTGTTTCCCCCTTTCCTCTCTACAGTTTATCCTCCCCAGAGCAGCCCAAGTACTTCTTCTAAAACCAAGTTAGAAAAGCAATTTATTTGTTGAGAGGATGGGGTCATTTGTCCTGTAGAACTTTCCACATTCTGGATTTTTCTGATTGCATCCCCATCGTTCTGGATGACTTAAATGCTATGCACAGTACCCGAATCATTTGTGAAAAACAAAAATACTTGCTGATTGAAGAAAATAGTCACTACATAAACTGACTAAAACCTTTTACTAACTCAATGAAAAATAGCAGGTATGTGATAAAGAAAAAAATTTCACAAGTCAGATCTTAGAATAATTCTTCAATAAACGTGTTGGCTGCTCTCTTTCCATGCCTATTTTTAAATTTTAGCATTTCTATTTCTGCATTCATTAAAAAATAGCTCATTAAGATAAGGATTAAACATGTTATTTATTAAATATTTAGATTCACCATGAAGAATAAAAATGGATTATTGGTTTTTAACATTTTTATCCTAATATATTTTAATAGACATATTTATTTTATTGTTTATGTCTGAGATATGAATCAATGATGACTGAGGTAGGTTTGCTTTTAATCCTGCTATTTACAGCGGCTACCTTGAGTTTAAATGAGTTTATGGCAGCAGTATTCACCCAAATAGATTCTATTTGAGGTAAGCATTGGACTAAAATAGGAAAATCCCACAAGATGAGCCTCATTCATGTTTATGGATTCATACAAGCTATTCCTGCTATGAGACTCAAATAAAACCATTTGCAAGCTGAAGGCTTGTGCATTGTGAAATGTTTCTGGAAATAGGGTTCCTGGAAATAGAAAGTTTCTTTAAAAAATAAAAATAAGTCACTGTATCTATTTTTAAAGGGAATTAATCCTGAATGGCTGCATATAGTTGACTAGTTCTATTTTTAAAAATCTGAGTAAATGAAAGCAGCATAAAAAGACTAGAGAAACCAGTTACTCAAATGCATATCACTCCTTCCCTCATTCATTCATTTTTCATTCTTTTACTCAAGGAGAATTTATTGAGCTTGTAAGATGTGCTTTACATTGTACAAGGGCTAGGGTAAGATGCAGTAGGCTAAGCACAAGTAGTAATCAGATATCCTGCTCTGATGAAAATCATCAACCAGTAAGAAAAATGAGCCATAGAATGCAAGGAGTTACAAAGCATTAAGTGCTCAGTGCTTAAAATAAAGGGAAAGTGAGAATAAAAGATAGTTTGGAACAGTGTCTCCCAAATTTAGCAGATCATCAGAATCACCTGGGAGCTTTTAACTCTATATGCATTTCTACTAGTTCAAGATGGCACGTAAAGCACATGTATTTCTCTTCACTATTTCCTAAACTCCATTAAATTATAAAGGAATAAAAAGGTGACATACATTTCTGACAGTAAAGATACAGAGGAACATAAGAACTTTCAACAATCTCTGGGAGACAAAAAATAGAAGGAAGCATATCAATGAATGACACTCAGTGGATAAAACTGTGGCCAAGAACGAACCATGAAAGGGTTGCACGGAAGTGGAAGTTACTGTCCTGAAAATTTCACGAAAGCTCTTGATTCAGAGGTACACCAGAGATCCAGAAGGAAAATTGGGGCTGAAAACAGGTGGATTGACTGATGATCTATTTATGAAGTAGTCAACTTTCCCAGCCTGACTCCCAAACTACTTGAACAAGATAGCGAACAGTCTGCATTCGTCCCTGGGCAAGACTGAAAGTACCTTCCTCTTAGGAAATTAAACTACCTGAGGAGAGCTAAGGCTTCTAATGTGCATAGTGCTGCTCTAGTGTAGGGCCATTCTTTTTTCTTTTTTTTTTTTTTTTTTTTTTTTTTGCGGTACGCGGGCCTCTCACTGTTGTGGCCTCTACCGCCTTAGAGCACAGGCTCCGGACGCGCAAGCCCAGCGGCCATGGCCCACGGGCCCAGCCGCTCCGCGGCATGTGGGATCCTCCCGGACCGCGGCACGAACCCGCGTCCCCTGCATCGGCAGGCGGACTCTCAACCACTGCACCACCAGGGAAGCCCGGGCCATTCTTATTTTGACATTGGAGAGGCTGTTAGCTTGATGACTGAGTCCTTAGTAGTTGGGCCTATAGCTGAGCTCCTGATTAAATACTTTTCCAAGTACATAGAGCTTCTAGTTAGATATTTCTCCCCACACCATCATACAAGTAGTCACTCAAGTTCATTATTATTAAATATAAACAGGCAACCAGGACATGATGAAAACCAGCAACATGGAGAGGAAAGATTAAAATGAAAAATCAGTAAAACTGACTTCAGGAGAAAATGAGATAATTCAGTAAAAAAAGACCAATTAGTGATAATGAAAGTGATTTGAAAGGCATTTAAACAGAGTCTCCCACCCACCCACCCACACAGAAATTTCTATACAAAAGGAAGAATCAGAGGAAAAGAATGAATTCTTAAAGTTGAAACATGATGGCCCTCCAAAAGGGTTTATTGGAAGATAAAGTTGAAAGAATATTCAAGAATATAGAAAAAAAATACCATAGAGACAGAAAGTATGAGACAGAAAGAAAACACAAGAAAAGTGAGTTTCATAAGGACAGAAATGCAGGATAGGAAATAAAAACAAAAATCAAAAATTTCAGAGATGAAAAGTACATGAATGTTCAGACTGAGAAGACTTACTAGATACTTAATAGTTTAAATGCTTAAGAAAAACCTGGACCTGCCATCATGAAATTTCAAAGCTTATTAAATCATAAATCTTAAATTTCAAATCCTATTAAAAGAAGATTCTAAAAGATTCAAGGGAGGGAGAATGTTATCTATAAAGAAATGAGAAACTGATTACCACTAAATGTAGAAGACAATTATGTGCTTCTTTCAAGGTTTTGAAAGAAAATAATTTGGAGCCTAGTATTCTATAGCCAATCAAACTATCTATTAATGGTGAGGGCAAGATAAAGATTTTAAAAACAAGATTTTAAAAACAAAACTAACATTTTTTAAACAAAACCCTTTTTAAGAAATATTTTTAAATGTACAGAAGACTCAGAAAGCTTTTGCCTAGTCAGTCAACAAATATTTACTGAGTATCTCTTTTGGCATTATTTTAGGCAATAGACATACAACAATAAACATGACAGAGGCCCTGCCCTCAAGAAACTTATGTATAGATAATTTTCTAGAATCCTTTTGGAGGAAGTTATTTGAAGATGTACTCCAGCAACAGATTGGTAAAAAACAAAAAGTTATAAGAATTGACCAAACTAAACTAAGCGGTCAACGAAAAAAACCTAAGATGAATGGTATGCCATAGTCCTAAAAAGCATTGATAAATTCTAAAAATAAATTATATGTAATAGATAAAATGAGAATCAGCTGGAAGATAGAAGTGATCAGGTGTGGTATTGATCATTAGTGTTCAGCAATACCTAGTTTGATCCTTCCTAGGTACACAACATGTTTACATTTCTCAGTGTTCCCTACAGTTAGGTGGGACTGTGTAATTGAGTTCTAGCCAATGGAACTGAATTTCATTTTCAGGTCAAGGCAGTTAAGACACAGGGGATTTTCTGTTTGATCTTTTTTTCCCTTTGGTAGCTGGATGGATAGACTGAAGCCAATGGAGATCTCCAAAGATCTCAGGGTTGTTAGAGCCACAGCATAGAAGGAAACTTTCTCCTGTTCCACTGTGGACTGTGATATGATCAAGAAATAAACTTTCATAACATTAATCCACTGGCCAAGTGAGATTTCAGGTTTTTATTTGTTAGTGGAACATTTCTTAATCTATCCTAACTAAAAATATAGTGAAGAAGGAGGAGGAGGAAGAGGAGGAGGAGGAGAAGGAGGGAGAGAAAGAGAAAGAAAGAAAGAAAGAAAGAAAGAAAGAAAGAAAGAAAGAAAGAAAGAAAGAAAGAAAGAAATAGAAAGAAAGAAAGAAAGAAAAAGAAAGAAAGAAAGAAAAAACGAAAGAAAGAAAAATAAAAAAGAAAGAAAGGAAGAAAAAATAAGAAAGCAAAAGGGAAAGAAAGAAAGGGGGAAGAAAGAAAAGGTACCCTTTTCTCTCAATGAGAAATATAATCAGGACTCAGCAAAACAAAATGCAGACCAACAAACTCATGATACAGTATAATGTCAAGTTGAATGTGGCCATTTGTGAGGGCAGAAGCTGGGTTCCCAGGAGCAAATAAATCTACAAAGAATTAAGAAAAAGAAATTGGAAGTGACAGGAAGGAGAAAGAAGGCAGCTGCTTAAGGAAAAGGCAGAGTTCAAGAACTGTGGTAGGTTCATTTATTCTCAAATACGTGGCACTGTGCAAAGTACCGTCAGAGTCATCTGTTGGTGTTGGTGGAGTTAACCTTCTTTGGATCTGGAGCAAAGCTCCATACTAGATGGAGGTTTGAAAGTCAAGAAGCATCTGTATGTATAAGCAGAGGACAGATAGAGACTATGAAGAGAATAAGTGGGGTGGGAGAGAGGAGTGGTAATAATGAAGGGAGCATGGCTCAGAAAGAAGATTACCTTGGTTGGCCACATTTCTGTAAATTGAGGCTTCCCCAAATTCTGATAGTTCTCTACAAACCTATATACAAGTTTAGATCATTTAAGACATCCAAGTTATCTGCATTAGAAAACACTTATGGAGCAGCTGCATTTATCCAGCCAAGAGGAGTATGTTGTAGGATCAGGACAGTTTGCTCCTGCCCTAAAGGAGATTACAGTCTCATTGGGCACACAAAAGATAGAGCGAGTAATAAGAAACCCAAGGCAGTACATAAGAAAGGCCAAGTGACTGGTGCAGAAAACCAACTACCCTTAAAGCTTTTAGAGGAGGGAGAAAATCTGAAGGTTCAGAGCCAGAGCCAGGGGTGGGCTTAAGCTGCTGAACCTTGAGGATTAGACAGAGTTTAGGCAAGAAGAGAGAAAGGAAGAAGGGTCTTTCAAGTGGAGAAATGGTGTCAGCAAAGGCAACAAGGTAGGAATTGGGAGCCAATGTAGGGAAACAGTCCTGCTACAAGATGGCAAATGTAGGTTGGGTCCAAATTACAGGTTTACCTCAGAGATACTGTGGGTTTGGTTCCAGACCACTGCAATAAAGTGAGTCAAACAATTTTTTTTGGTTTCTCAGTGCATATAAAAGTTATACTTACACTATACTGTAGTCTATTAAGTATGCAATAGCATTATGTCTAAACAAATGTATATACCTTAATTAAAAATGCTTTATTGCTAAAAAATGCCAACCATCATCTGAGCCTTCAGCGACTCATAGTATTTTTTCTGGTAGAAGATCCTGCATCAGTGTTGATAGCTGCTGACTGTTCAGGGTGTGGTTGCTGCTGAACGTTGGGAAGGCTATGGCAATTTCTTAAAACAAGACAACAATGAAGTTTGCCACGTTGATTGACTCTTCCTTTCATGAATGATTTCACTGTAGCATGCATTTTACCCATAGTAGAACTTTTTTCAAAATTGGTGTCAACACTTTCAAATCCTGGTGCTGCTTTATGAGCTAAGTTTATGCCATATTCTAAATCCTTTGTTGTCATTTCAACCAGATGCTTATACAGCATCTTCACCAGGAGTAGATTCCATCTCAAGGAACAACCTTCTCTCCTCATTCATAAGAAGCAACTCCTCATCCGTGAAAGTCTTATCATGAGATGGCAGCCATTCAGTCACATCTTCAGGCTCCACTTCTAACTCTAGTTCTCTTGCTATTTCTACCACACCTGCAGTTACTTCCTCCATTGAAATCTTGAACACCTCAAAGTCATTCATAACAGCTGGAGTCCATTTCTTCTAAACTCCTGTTAATGTTGATATTTTGACTTGTTCCCTGGAAAATCATGAGTGCTCTTAATGGCATTTAGAATGGTGTGTCCTTTCCAAAGGTTTGCAATATACTTTGTCCACATCCATTGAAGAAATCACTATCTAAGGCAGCTAGAGCCTTATTTTTATTTTTAAACACCTTTACTGGAGTATAAATGCTTTACAATGTTGTGTTAGTTTCTACTGTATAACAAAGTGAATGCATTCATATATGTATACATATATACCCATATCCCCTCCCTCTTGCGTCTCCCTCCCATCCTCCCTATCCCATTGCTCTAGGTGGTCACAGAGCACCAAGTTGATCTCCCTGTGCTATGCAGCTGCTTCCATTAGCTATCTGTTTTAATTTGGTAATGTATATATGTCAATGTTACTCTCTCACTTCGCTCCAGCTTACCCTTCCCCCTCCCCTTGTCCTCAAGTCCATTCTCTATGTCTACGTCTTTATTCCTGTCCTGCCCCCAGGTTCATCAGAACTATATTTATAGATTCCATATATACACGTTAGCATACGGTGTTTGCATTTCTCTTTCTGACTTACTTCACTCTGTATGACAGGCTCTAGGTCCATCCACTTCACCTCAAATAACTCAATTTCGTTTCTTTTTATGGCGGAGTAATATTCGATTGTATATATGTGCCACATCTTCTTTATCCATTCAGCTGTCTATGGACACTTAGGTTGCTTCCATGTCCTGGCTATTGTAAATAGTGCTGCAACGAACATTGTGGTACATGACATTTTTGAATTATGGTTTTCTCAGGATATATGCTCAGTAGTGGGATTGCTGGGTGATCTGGTAGTTCTATTTTTAGTCTTTTCAGGAACCTCCATACTGTTCTCCATAGCGGCTGTATCAATTTACATTCCCACCAACAGTGCAAGAGGGTTCCCTTTTCTCCACACCCTCCCCAGCATTTATTGTTTGTAGATTTTTTGATGATGGCCATTCTGACTGGTGTGAGATGATATCTCATTGTAGTTTTGATTTGCATTTCTCTAATGATTAATGATGTTAAGCATTCTTTCATGTGTTTGCTGGCAATCTGTATATCTTCTTTGAAGAAATGTGTATTTAGGTCTTCAGCCCATTTTTGGATTGGGTTGTTTGTTTTTTTGATATTGAGCTGCATGAGTTGCTTGTATATTTTGGAGATTAATCCTTTGTCAGTTGCTTCATTTGCAAATATTTTCTCCCATTCTGAGGGTTGTCTTTTGGTCTTGTTTATGGTTTCCTTTGCTGTGCAAAAGCTTTTAAGTTTCATTAGGTCCCATTTGTTTATTTTTGTTTTTATTTCCATTTCTCTAGGAGGTTGATCAGAAAGGATCTTGCTGTGATTTATGTCATAGAGTGTTCTGCCTATGTTTTCCTCTAAGAGTTTGATGGTGTCTGGCCTTACATTTAGGTCTTTAATCCATTTTGAGTATATTTTGAGTATGGTGTTAGGGAATGTTCTAATTTCATTCTTTTACATGTAGGTGTCCAGTTTTCCCAGCACCACTTATTGAAGAGGCTGTCTCTTCTCCACTGTATATTCTTGCCTCCTTTATCAGAGATAAGTTGACCATATGTGCATGTGTTTATCTCTGGGCTTTCTATCCTGTTCCATTGATCTGTATTTCTGCTTTTGTGACAGTACCATATTATCTTGATTATTGTAGCTTTGTAGTATAATCTGAAGTCAGGGAGCCTGATTCCTCCAGTTCCATTTTTCTTTCTCAAGATTGCTTTGGCTATTCAGGGTCTTTTGTGTTTCCATACAAATTGTGAAATATTTTGTTCCAGTTCTAAAAATGCCAGTGGTTGTTTGACAGGGATTGCAATGAATCTGTAGATTGCTTTGGGTAGTAGAGTTATTTTCACAATGTTGATTCTTCCAATCCAAGAACATGGTATATCCCTCCATCTTGCTGTATCATCTTAATTTCTTTCATCAGTGTCTTACAATTTTCTGCATATAGGTCTTTTGTCTCCTTAGGTAGGTTTATTCCTAGGTATTTTATTCTTTTTGTGCAATGGTAAATGGGAGTGTTTTCTTAATTTCACTTTCAGATTTTTCATCATTAGTGTATAGGAATGCAAGAAATTTCTGCACATTAATTTTGTATCCTGCTACTTTACCAGATTCACTGATTAGCTCTAGTAGTTTTCTGGTAGCATCTTTAGGATTCCCTATGTATAGTATCATGCAATCTGCAAACAGTGACAGCTTTACTTATTCTTTTCCAATTTGGATTCCTTTTTTTTCTTTTTCTTCTCTGATTGCTGTGGCTAAAAGTTCCAAAACTATGTTGAATAACAGTGGTGAGAGGTGGCAACCTTGTCTTGGTCCTGATCTTAGTGGAAATGGTTTCAGTTTTTCTCCATTGAGGATGATGTTGGTCATGGGTTTGTCATATATGGCCTTTATTATGTTGAGGTAAGTTCCCTCTATGCCTACTTTCTGGAGGGTTTTTATCATAAATCGGTGTTGAATTTTGTCAAAAGCTTTCTCTGCATCTATTGAGATTATCATTTGGTTTTTCTCCTTCAATTTGTTAATATGGTGTATCACGTTGATTGATTTGCATATATTGAAGAATCCTTGCATTCCTGGGATAAACCTCACTTGATCATAGTGTATGATCCTTTTAATGTGCTGTTGGATTCTGTTTGCTAGTATTTTGTTGAGGATTTTTTCATCTATGTTCATCAGTAATATTGGCCTGTAGTTTTCTTTCTTTGTGACATCTTTGTCTGGTTTTGGCATCAGAGTGATGGTGGCCTCATAGAATGAGTTTGTGAGTGTTCCTCCCTCTGCTGTATTTTGGAAGAGTTTGAGGATAGGTGTTAGCTCTTCTCTAAATGTTTGATAAAATTCGGCTGTGAAGCCATCTGGTCCTGGGCTTTTGTTTGTTAGAAGATTTTTAATCACAGTTTCAATTTCAGTGCTTGTGATTGGTTTGTTCATAATTTCTGTTTCTTCCTGGTTCAGTCTCAGAAGGTTGTGCATTTCTAAGAATTTGTCCATTTCTTCCAGGTTGTCCATTTTATTGGCATAGAGTTGCTTGTAGTAATCTCTCCTGATCCTTTGTATTTCTGCAGTGTCAGTTGTTACTTCTCCTTTTTCATTTCTAATTCTATTGATTTGAGTATTTTCCCTTTTTTTCTTGATAAGTCTGGCTAATGGTTTATCGATTTTGTTTATCTTCTCAAAGAACCAGCTTTAGTTTTATTGATCTTTGCTCTCGTTTTCTTCATTTCTTTTTCATTTATTTCTGATCTGATCTTTATGATTTCTTTCCTTCTGCTAACTTTGGGGTTTTTTGGTTCTTGTTTCTCTAATTGCTTTAGGTGTAATGTTAGGTTGTTTATTTGAGATGTTTCTTGTTTCTTAAGGTAGGCTTATATAGCTATAAACTTCCTTCTTAGAACTGCTTTTGCTGCATCTCATAGGTTTTGGGTTATTGTGTTTTCATTGTCATTTGTTTCTAGGTAGTTTTTTGATTTCCTCTGATTTCTTCAGTGATCTCTCGGTTATTAAGTAGTGTGTTGTTTAGCCTCCATGTGTTTGTATTTCTTACTGATTTTTTCCTGTAATTGACACGTAGTCTCATAGTGTTGTGGTCGGAAAAGATACTTGATATGATTTCAATTTCCTTAAATTTACCAAGGCTTGATTTGTGACTGAAGGTATGATCTATCCTGGAGAATGTTCCATGAGCACTTGAGAAGAATGTATATTCTGTTGTTTTTGGATGTAATGTCCTATAAATATCCATTAAGTCCATCTTGTTTAATGTATCACTTACAGCTTTTGTTTCCTTATTTATTTTCATTTTGGATGATCTGTCCATTGGTGAAAGTGGGGTATTAACGTCCCCTACTATTATTTTGTTACTGTTGACTTCCCCTTTTATGGCTGTTAGCATTTGCCTTAAGTATTGAGGTGCTCCTGTGTTGGGTGCATAAATATTTATAATTGTTATATCTTCCTCTTGAATTAATCCCTTGATCATTATGTATTGTCCTTCTTTGTCTCTTGTAATAGTCTTTATTTTAAAGTCTATTTTGTCTGATATGAGAATTGCTACTCCAGCTTTCTTTTTATTTACACTTGCATGGAATATATTTTTCAACCCCCTCACTTTCAGTTTGTATGTGTCCATAGGTCTGAAGTGGGTCTCTTGTAGACAGCATATATTCTGGTCTTGTTTTTGTATCCATTCAGCCAGTCTATATCTTTTGGTTGAAGCATTCAATCCATTTACATTTAAGGTAATTATTGATATGTACATTCCTATTACCATTTTCTTAATTGTGTTGGGTTTGTTTTTGTAGGTCTTTTCCTTTTCTCCTGTTTCCTACCTAGAGAATTTCCTTTAGCATTTGTTGTAAAGCTGGTTTGGTGGTGCTGAATTCTCTTTACTTTTGCTTGTCCATAAAGATTTTAATTTCTCTGTTGAATCTGAATGAGATCCTTGCTGGGTAGAGTAATCTTGGTTTTAGGTTTTTCCCTTTCATCACTTTACATATGTCCTGCCACTCCCTTCTTGTTTGCAGAGTTTCTCCTGAAAAATCAGCTGTTAACCTTCTGGGGGTTCCCTTGTATGTTATTTGTTGCTGTTACCTTGCTGCTTTTAATATTTTTTCTTTGTATTTAATTTTTGATAGTTTGATTAATATGTGTCTTGGCATGTTTCTCCTTGGATTTATCCTGTATGGGACTCTCTGTGCTTCCTGGACTTGATTGACTCTTTCCTTTCCCATGTTAGGGACGTTTTTAACTATAATTTCTTCAAATATTTTCTCAGA
This sequence comes from Delphinus delphis, assembly GCF_949987515.2. Classification (NCBI taxonomy): domain Eukaryota; kingdom Metazoa; phylum Chordata; class Mammalia; order Artiodactyla; family Delphinidae; genus Delphinus; species Delphinus delphis. The sequence continues at coordinate 63,081,719 of NC_082695.1, forward strand.
CCCTTTCTTTTTCTCTTCGTCTTCTGGGCCCCCTATCATTCAAATGTTGGTGCAGTTAATGTCCCAGATGTCTCTGAGACTGTCCACAATTCTTTTCATTCATTTTTCTTTATTCTGCTCTGCGATAGTTATTTCCACTATTTTATCTTCCACGTGACTTATCTGTTCTTCTGCCTCAGTTATTCTGCTATTGATTCCTTCTAGAGAGTTTTTAATTTCATTTATTTTGTTGTTCATCATTGTTTGTTTGCTCTTTAGTTCTTGTAGGTCCTTGTTAAATGTTTCTTGTATTTTCTCTATTCTATTTCCAAATAGAATTTGGAAGATACAAAGATATTTGATCATTTTTACTATCATTACTCTGAATTCTTTTACAGGTAGACTGCCTGTTTCCTCCTCATTTGTTTTGTCTGATGGCTTTTTACCTTGGTCCTTCATCTGCTGCATATTTCTGTCTGCTCATTTTGTTTAACTTACTGTGTTTGGGGTCTACTTTTCACAGTGTGCAGGTTTGTAGTTCCCATTGTTTTTGGTGTCTGCCCCCCATGGGTGAGGTTGGTCAGTGACTTGTGTAGGCTTCCTGGTGGAGAGGTCTGGTGCCTGTGTTCTGGTGGGTGGGACTGGATCTTGTCTTTCTTGTGGGCACGGCTGTGTCTGGTGGTGTGTTTTGGGGTGTCTGTGAACTTAGTATGATTTCAGGCAGCCTCTCTGCTAATGGGTTGGCTTGTGTTCCTGTCTTGCTAGTTGTTTGGCATGGAGAGTCCATCACTGGAGTTTGCTGGCCGTTGGGTGGAACTGGGTCTTAGTGTGGAGATGGAGCTATCTGGAAGAGCTCTCACCGACGGATATTACATGGGTCTGGTAGGTCTCTGGTGGTCCAATGTCCTGATCTCGGCTCTCCCACATCAGAGGCTCAGGCCGGACACCAGGTCAGGGCACCAAGACCCTGTCAGCCACATGGCTCAGACGAAAAGGGAGGAAAAAAAGGAAGAAAAAGTAAATAAAAATTAAAAAATAATCATAAAAACGAAAATTTATTAAAATAAAAAATAATAATAGTAAAAAAGAAAAGAGCAACAAAACCAATAAACAAATACACCAATGATAAGAAGTGCTAAACACTAAAGTAAGATAAGCATAAAAATCAGAAACAAATCAGTTGCAGACAGCAAACCCCAAGTCTAAGTTTCTCCCAAAATCCGCCACAATTTTGGGACAATTCGTTGTCCATTCCACAGATGCAGGGTTCATCAAGTTGATTGTGGAGATTTAATCAGCTGCTCCTGTGGCTGCTGGGAGAGATTTCCCTTTCTCTTCTTTGTTCGCACAGCTCCTGGGGTTCAGCTTTGGATTTGGCCCCACCTCTGAGGGTAGGTCGCCCTCTGGAATCTGTTTGTCACCCAGGCAGGAGGGGGTTAAAGCAGTGGCTGACTCAGGGGGCTGTGGCTCACTCAGGCCGGTGGGAGGAAGGAGTATGGAATGTGGGGTGAGCCTGTGGTGGCAGAGGCCAGTGTGACGTTACAACAGCCTGAGGTGCACCATGTGTTCTCCCGGGGAAGTTGTCCCTGAATCATGGGACCCCGGCAGTGGTGGGCTGCACAGGCTCCTGGGGGGCGGGGTGTGGATGATGACCTGTGCTTGCACACAGGATTCTTGGTGGCTACAGCAGCAGCGTTAGCATTTCATGCCTGTCTGTGGGGTCCGAGCTGATAGTCGCGGCTCACGCTGGTCTCTGAAGCTCGTATAGTCAGTGCTCTGAATCCCCTCTCCTCGTGCACCTCAAAACAATGGTCTCTTGCCTCTTCGGCAGTTCCAAACTTTTTCCCAGACTCCCTCCCGGCTAGCTGTGGTGCACTAGCCCCCTTCAGGCTGTGTTCCCGCAGCCAACCCCAGTCCTCTCCCTGGGATCTGACCTCCGAAGCCCGAGCCTCAGCTCCCAGCCCCCACCCGCCCTGGCGGGTGAGCAGACAAGCCTCTCAGGCTGGTGAGTGCCGGTCGGCACCTATCGTCTGTGTGGGAATCTCTCCGCTTTGCCCTCTGCACCCCTGTTGCTGCGCTCTCCTCCGTGGCTCCCAAGCTTCCCCCCAACCCACACCCGGTCTCTGCCAGTGAAGGGGCTTCCTAGTGTGTAGAAACTTTTCCCCCTTCACAGCTCCCTCCCTGAGGTGCAGGTCCCATCCCTATTCTTTTGTCTCTGTTTTTTCTTTATTCTTTTGTCCTACCCAGGTATGTGGGGAGTTTCTTTCCTTTTGGGAACTCTGAGGTCTTCTGCCATTGTTCAGTAGGTGTTCTGTAGGAGTTGTTCCACATGTAGAGGTATTTTTGATGTATTTGTGGGAGGAAGGTGATCTCCACATTTTACTCCTCTGCCATCTTGAAGGTCCCCAGCTATAGCCTTATGAAAAATATTTCTTAAATAATAAGACTTGAAATTGGAAATGACTTCTTGATTCGTGGGCTCCAGAATGGATGTTGTATCAGCAGGCATGAAAACAATGTTAATCTCATACATCTCCATCAGAGCTCTTGGGTCATCAGGCGCATTGACAATGACCAGTAATATTTTGAAAGGAGTCTTTTTTTATGAGCAGTAGTTCTCAACAGTGGACTTAAAATATTCAGTAAACCATGTTGTATAGCGATGTGCTGTCATCAGGATTTGTTGTTCCATTTATAGAGCACAGGCAGAGTAGATTTATCATAATTTTTAAGGGTCCTAGGATTTTCAGAATAGTATATAAGCATTGGCTTCGACCTCAAGTCACCAGCTGCATTAGCCCCTAAGAAGAGAGTCAGCCTGGCTTTTGAAGCCAGGCATTGACTTTTCCTCTCTAGCTATGAAAATTCCAGATGGCATCTTCTTCCAATAGAAAGCTGTTTCATCTACATTGAAAATTTATTGTTCAGTGTAGTCTCCTGCATTAGTTATCTTAGCTAGATCTTCCGGATAACTTACTGCAGCTTCTACATCAGCACTTGCTACTTCACATTGCACTCTGATGTTATAGAGACAGCTTCTTTCCTTAAACCTCAAACCAACCTTTGCTAGCTTCAAACTTTTCTTCGACAGCTTCCTCTCCTCTTTCAGCCTTCATAGAATTGAAGAGAGTTAGGATGTTGCCCTGGATCAGGTTTTGGCTTAAGGGAATGTTGTGGCTGCTTTGACCTTCTATTCAGACCACTAAAACTTTCTCTATATCAGCAATAAGGCTGTTTTGTTTTCTTATTCCCGTGTTCACTGGAGTGGCACTTTTAATTTCCTTCAAGAACTTTTCCTTAGCGTTCACAGTGTGGCTACCAGTTTGGCATAAGAGGCCTAGCTTTCAGCCTGTCTCCACTTTCGACACGGCTTCCTCACTAAGCTTCATCACTGGATTTTGATTTTAAAATGAGAGACGTGCCACTCTTCCTTTCACTTGAACATTTAGAGGCCATTGTAGGCTTATTAATTGGCTTAATTTCCATATTGCTGTGTCTCAGGGAATAGGAAGGCCCCAGGAGAGGGAGAGAGTTGGGGGAATGGCTGGTCAGAGAAGCAATCAGAATACATGCAACATTCATCTCTTTAGTTTGCCATCTTATGTGGGCATGTTAATGGCACCCCAAAACAATTATAATAGGATCATCTAAGATCACTGATCACAGATCACCATAGCAAATAGAATAATAATGATAGTTTTGAAATATTGCTAGAATTAACAAATATGACACAGAGACAGGAAATAAGCAAATGCTTTTGGAAAAATGGCACTGATAGACTTGCTTGACACAGGTTTGCCACAAAACTTCAACTTGTAAAAATTGCAATATCTGCAAAGTGCAATGAAGTGCAATATAATGAGGTATGCCTGTATATAGGGCCTTGAACAACAGGTAAGGATTGGGGATTTATTTTGTAGACAATAGGTAGCATCAAATATTTTCAAGGTAAAAGTGGTGGTATAAAACTTTAGACCATATTTATTTTTCTAGTATTAGTTCTTAAGCCTTCAGGTATCTGAGAATATGATACCAATTCAGTTTGATTCTGGAGTAGCTACAAGGATCAATTAACCTTGACTTATTGTGAGTTAAGAATAAAAAGTTCTGTTCCAGAAGATGGAACACCCGTCTGTTGTTGCCAAGATTTTTCCTTCTTTGTTACTTAACGTTAAAGGAAGGAAACCTCTTAGGAGTCCTGAGAATTAATTAACATCTCCTAAGGGATTTTCCTATGTCTGTTGTTATTTATGTAGCTTGTTAAATAAAAGAGCTCTCTTTACAAATATTTCGTTATTAATCTTTGTTGAATGAACTTCATACACTCAGGAAAGATGGGGTGGGTGGGTGGGGTAGGGAAACCAAAGTGTATCAGGAAGGATGCCCACAGATGTTAGAAAGGATTTTGGGGCTGTGAGGGCTCTGAAAACCTGTTATATTATGGAATATCTTTCCTCTTTCTAAGTAATAGGAAAACCACATGGTTTTCTCCCAGCATACTTTCCTGGAGCAGGGAACATAGAAAATGTCTTTTATGTCTTTAGACTTAGCTGTAAGTAAAATTGGGACTATTAAAGCAACACAAGTAGTGGGTTAAGCATTTGTATGTTTTACTTTTAGAGGTCTATTCAAGTAACTTCAGGCAATCAGACTTTACTGAATATATATATATAATATATATATATATAATATATATATATTATATATATTCCTGAAAACAGGAATCTGTCTGTACATCCAGGCCTCACAAGGACCCAGGAGCACCATACAACTGAATTCACAAAGACAGGGATGGAGCTTGGGAAGTGACCTAGATGTTGAGCTTCTACCCCAAGAGTGAGTCTGTAGCTCCCTCTTTTCATGCTTGGCTGTTATGCTGTTAAAAGGTAAACTGAGGCACATTAAAATTTGTTTTCTCAAGAGTTTATTTGACCAGACATTGATTTGAATAGGGCAGTGCCAAACCAAAGTGGTTAGGAACGCTCCTGACAGGGGCCAGGATTTTTTAGAGAGAAGATGCTGAAGCAGAGCAAAGCAATTATTTGATTGGTTATAGCTTAAGCAGCTGCCTTATTTAGAGAAGCCTACTTGGCTGTGTGTGATTGGTTGTTCTTACGTTTCACTCTCTTGGCCTCAAGTGCATTGACTCTGGCTTACGTTTGGTTTGCTTACATAGGCTACCGAGGTATCAGAGTCACACCAGTCTACTTGCCTCCTCATTTAATTATTTTAAGAGTTGACTTTGGTTTTTGCTGCCTCCGCTCCTGCTGCTCCTGCCTCTGACAACCACCTTCTCTCAACTCTACTTTTCTTTGCCTTATTGCTTCTGATTACTCACAGCATCTGCTTCCTCTCAGCTGCTGCTTAGTAATTACTCTTACTGCCCCATGACTTCTGCTTATTGATGTTTCTCTCTGTATTTTGGCTTCCGCCCCATGCCACCAGCCACTCACTCTGCATGTCTTCAGTTCGTATTTCCTGAATCCAAATGCAGGTCTAGGGTCAAGAGCACAGCTAGAAGTTGAGATTTGAATTGGATGAGGGGAAACATCATCCTTTTGAGACTGAAGGGAAAAGGTGAGGTAGATACTTCTATAGGCGGGGAACAGGAAGTTGAGAGAGGTCATATCCAATGACTTATGTCTCCTTACTGGAGTAAGAGCACTGTCTGCTGAGAGTGAGGGAGAGGGTTTGCATAAGGTGCTTGTAGAGCAGTGGAGGGCTGGACTAGCTTTACAGGGCAATGGGAGAGGAACTGACCAGAAACAAGTGAAAACATTGAGAGGTGGAGCTGAGAGCTGAGATTCTGAGACTAGGCAGGGCAAATCTGCAAATCCCTGTGGGTTGTGTGATTTCTTTCTGATTGCATGATTTCTGCCTTGCCCAACTCTCCCACCCTCTGAGCAGGAATGATGTGGGCAGGTGAGAGGAGAGCTCAGGAGATCAACCATTTGTGCTGAGAGAGAAGAAAGGTTAGGAGGAGACTGAGGAGGTCAGGGACTAGAAGTCTTGAAGAAGCTGATGTAAATGCAGAAAGAAGGGGTGGTTGAGGTTAGAAAGTAGGACATTTGAATGCCAAGAGCTGGATTTCAGAGGTGATGCCATAGTGTGGCACATGTGGTGGATTAACTCTGGCCACAACTTCTTTGCAACTCCTTTATCCAGTCTGAATCTGCACTGGCCTTTGGACTTGCTTTAATCAATAGAACGTAGAAGTGACATAGATGCAAGTTCTGGAATCTAGGCCTCAAGAGGCTTTATGGTTTCTGCCTTTTCCTTCTTGGAACACTGCCTCTGGTCTGCAATGGCAAGAAAAAGCCCAGATGAAAGACCATGCATGGAACGAAAGGCCCAGATAGCTCAGCTGTCTCAGCTGAGCTCATCCTTACCTGCTGCTGCCCGAATGCAGCCACAGGAGTGAGCCCAGGGGAGACCAGCAGCAGAACTGCCCAATTAGCCTATAGACTCACAAAAAATGACAAATCATGATTTTAAGCCACTAAGTTTTAGAGTGATTTATTCTAGCAATGGGTAACTGATACCCTATGGGAGTGCCATAGTGGTGTATTGCTTCCTCTGCCTAGAACATTCTCCCCCCATCCTGGCATTCCATTCCCTTGCATTCACTCTTCATTTGGCCAACTTCTTATTTTTTAAGGCTCAGTTCAGGTGTCATCTTCTCCAGCCAAAGTGTATCAAGGAGGATGCAAACGAGATGTTAGAAGCACCTTCTCAGCCTCCAATAGTCAAGGTCAGGTGTTCTTTATGTTCTCAAGGCATCCTGTGTGTGCCCACTATAGTACTTCTACCGCATTATAAATGTTTGTATTCTTCACTGAACTGTGGTATTTTGAGAGCGGGGGTTTCCTACTCTCAGTGCCTTGCACTGTGTCTGGAACATTCACGTGTTTGTTGAAGGGATGACACAATATTTTACCCTTCAGATGAAATGCTGCTTCTTCACTTACAGAGAACTAGCCCTGCCAATAATATAACATGACCATAATCACACTATTCATACCCAAGAAGACACTCATATAGTAATGGCAGAGATGACTGCTCATAAATGCCTTTCCCCTTCTCCTTGCTCATCTAAGTCTTGTTGGTGCAGCTTAAATCTCACTGCTCCATGAAGTCTTGCCTACTATTGCTACCCCACACTGATTTCTCACTCGCTCTGTTGCACTCCCATGGTGCTTACCAGCTGCCTGGTTTAGTAGTTCAGCACATGGGTTTTGAAATCAGAGAGTCTTAGGTTCAAATCCCAGCTGGGTTATTTACTAATTGGACATGTCACTTGAACCCTCTAACACCCAGTTTCCTGAATCTGTAAAATGATCGTAAGAATCCCTATCTCACAGGGTTGTTGTATTATATAATAAAGTATTTAGTACTTGGCACATGGCAAGTTCTTAGTAAGGGTGGTTATTATTAGTAATCCATAAAAAAAAGAGTATAAGCAAAGAGCTAGATTCAACACTCCTCCTGGAAGGATTTAGAGAGAGGTCTGTCTATTCCATGGCTCTGAGCAGAGCCACATTCATGCCATCGTGTAGAGCTGTCTTCAGCGTCTCAGAGAGGATTCTTGGCAAGATGGCACAGTTTCCGAATCCATCTCATGGGAAGTCCTTCCTAATGCATGAATAATAACAAGCCTGGGTTTGTCATTGGTTGAAGAGGTGATTCTTTAGGGACATTTACCTGGATTTCTTTAGTAGCTGCTTTAAGGAAGGGCTTCCTCTCTGCAGCTCAACAACTATTCTCTACTGATGTTCCATTCTGGGCTCTCATGGCTAGGAAAATGGATAGCTCAATCAGTTCATATTTGCTGGTTCTAACAGCTCACATCACATCATGCTTCCATGGGGGAATGTGTGGAAATGGAGGTGAAGTGTAGTGAAAAGTAGGTCAGCCTGTACTCTCAGAGGGAGAAGCCATCATCATGAGGTCATCTGTGAGATTGAAAGGTACAGGGACTGAGGTGATAGAATGAGGGGCTCTAAGTTTTCCTTTATGAATCAAGAGGGGGAACTGAGAAGCAGAGTAGCTCTTTCCTGAATGGATTAGCCTCAATCTTTCAGATAAAGAAGAGAAAGGGCTGGGGCTGGGGGACAAAGAGGAAGGATAAAGGCAAAGGAAGAGGGGAGGAGGAGAAGTTGACTAGTTGATTAAATGCTGGGCATTTTTGAGAAGGGTAATGCAAAATGATGTGGTGATGTGTCTGCAATAGAGGTTCTGTGTGCTCTTATTGTTGGTGCACCTTTAAAAGGGAATGATGGGCCTGAGGAAGATCTGAGTAATAGCTCTCAACCTCAGCTGCACCAAAGAAACACCTGGGGAGCTTAAAACAATTCTGATGCCCAGGCTGCACTCCAGACCAATCAGATTAGTCTCTGCTGGTGAAACCTTCCGAGGTGATTCCAATGTGCAGTGAATAAGGGAACCAGTGGCCTGGACATACAACTAAAATGATTAGGCATCATGGGCTACAAATAAATGTAACCCAAATAAGATATGAACAAGATATGGATCATTACCATCATCCCAGGAAGTTCTGTCTTGTCCTTTCCCAGTTAATCTCTACCTCTACTCTCCCAGAGATGACCACTGTTGTGATTTTTACCCTGTATGGATTGGTTGAAACCATTCTAAATTCTCAAATAATTACAGCATATACTCTTACGTAGGACTTCTTTCATTCAGCAAAATGCTTTTGAGATTCACCCATGTTATTGTATGTATCATTAATTCATTTCTTTATATAGCTAATATTTCATCATGTGAATATATCACAATTTAAAAATCCATTCTCATACTGATGGACACCTGGACTGTTTTCAGTTCTTTGTTATTATGAATAAAGCTGCTATGAACACTCTTGTACCAGTCTTTGTGTACATGTATTTTCATTTCTCTTAGATAAATACCTATGAGTAGAAGTTCTGTGTCATAGGGTAAGTATATATTTAGTTTTTTTTTTTTTTTTTCTGCATTGGGTCTTTGTTGTTGTGCACGGGCTTTCTCTAGTTGCTGTGAGTGGGGGCTACTCTTCATTGCAGTGCACAGGTTTCTCATTGTGGTGGCTTCTCTTTGTTGCGGAGCACGGGTTCTAGGCGCTCAGGCTTCCGTAGTTGCAGCACGTGGGCTCAGTAGTTGCCGTGTGGGCTCTAGGGTGTGTGTGGGCTTCAGTAGTTGTGGTGCATGGGCTTAGTTGCTCTGCGGCATGCGGGATCTTTCAGGACCAAGGATTGAACCCGTGTCCCCTGCATCGCCAGGTGGATTCTTAACCATTGAGCCACCAGGGAAGTCCTATATTTAGTTTTATAAGAAACTGCCAGACCTTTTCCTAAAGAGTTTATATCATTTTACATTCACATCAACAATGTATGAGAGTTCCAGTTGCTCCACTACCTTGTCAACATTTGATGTTGTCAGTCTTTTAAAATTATAGTCATTCTGGTGGGTGTGTAGTGGTATCTCATGATTTTAATTTGCATGTCTTGATGATTAACAGTGTTTCATATGTTTGTTAATGATTTGTGTATTTTCTTTTGTGAAATTCCTATTCAATTCCTTTGCTCAGTTTTTTAAAAATTGCATTGCTTCTTATTTTTATTAAGTTGAAGGAATTCTTTATATATTCTGGATACAAGTTCTTTGTCAGATATACGTTTGCAAATATTTTCTCTATGTCCTGCATGTTCATTTTCTTATTGGTGTCATGACGAGCAGAAGTTTAAAATTTTGAAGTCCAATTTATCAGGGTTTTTTTTTTTCACTTTTTGGTCTTTCTGGTGGCTCTTGCTTTATATGTCTAAGAAATCTTTGCCTGGCTCCCAGTAATAAAGATATACTCCTATGTTTTGCTCTGAAGTGTTTATGATTTCAAGTTTTACATTTAGGTCTATAAATCATCTGTCTCATATTAAATTTTGTATATGGTATAAGGTAGGGGTTGATGTTCATTTTTTTCATATAGATACACAATTATCTTAGCACCATTTTGTTGAAAAGACTTTTTTCCCCATTGTGTTGGCACCTTTGCCAAAAAATCAAAAGGCCATGTAAGTGTGGTCTATTTCTGGGTTCTCTATTCAGTTACACTGGTGTGTTTGCCAGTTCTACCACACATTGTTATGATTGCTATAGCTTTATAGTAAGTTTTGAAATTAGGTAATATGAATTCCTGAAATCTTGCTCTTCTTTTTCAAAGTTGCTTGGGCATCCTGGATCTTTTGCATCTGTGTTTAATTATAGAGTCATCTTGCCAGTTTCTCCCAAAAGTCCTTCTGGGAATTTGATTGAAATTGTATTGAATGTATAAATACTTTGTGGGGAGAACTGACATCTTAACAATAATGAATCCTCTAGTCCACATACATAGTATATTTCCAAAGTGTTTTAAGTCTTTTAAATATTTCTCAGCAATGTTTTGAGGTTTTCAGTGTAAAGGTTTTATATATCTTTTGATACATTTATTCTTGTTTTTTTAAATATAAGGTGAAATTCACTTAACATAAAAATGAACATTTTAAAGTGACATTTTGATAGTATTTAGTACACTTATAATTTTGTGAAAGAACATTTTCTATTTAGTGAGCAAACATTTTCATCACTCAAAAGAAAACCCTGTACCTATTAAGCAGTCTCTACCAATTCTCCCTTCCCCCTGGCCCCGAGAAGCCACCGATCCGATTTTTGTCTCTATGGGTTTGCCTATTCTAAGAATAGCATATAAATGGAATCATGCACTATATGACCTTTTATGTCTGGCTTCTGTCACTTAACATAGTGTTTTCAAGGCTCATCCATGTTGTAGCATGTGTCAGTACTTCATTTCTTCTTATGGCTGAATAATATTTCATTGTATGCTTATACCCCACTTTGTTTATCCATTCATGTGTTGATGGGCATTTGGGTTGTTTCTACCTTTTGACTATTGTAAATAGTGCTACTATGAACATTCGTATACAAATATTTAAATACCTGTTTTCAATACCTTTGGGTTTACACCTAAAAGTGGAATTGACAAGTGATATGGTATTCCTATGTTTTTTTGAGGAACTGCTAAACTGTTTTCCACAGTGGCTATACCATTTTACATCCCTACCAGCACTGTACAAGAGCTCCAATTTTCCCCACATCTTCACCAACACTGTTATTTTTTTAAATTTTATTTTATTTACTTATTTTTATTCTTTTGGCTATGTCGGTTCTTAGTTGTGGCATGCGGGACCTTCGTTGAGGCATGTGGGCTCCTCTCCCGCTGTGGCGTGCAGGTTTTCTCTTCTCTGGTTGTGGCGTGTGGGCTCCAGAGCGCGTGGGCTCTATAGTTTGTGGCACACAGGCTCTCTAGTTGAGTCACCTAGGCTCAGTAGTTGTGGTACGGGGGCCCAGTTGCCCCACGGCGTGTGGGATCTTAGTTCCCCAACCAGGGATCAAACCCTCATCCCCTGCATTAGAAGGCAGATTCTCTACCTGGGAAGTCCACCAGGGACCACCAGTTCCCTGAGACCACCAGGGAAGTCCCTCACCAACACTGTTATTGTCTGTCTTTTTGATAAGTCATCCAAGTGGGTGTGAAATGGATTTGAAGTGAATTGAGTTCGTTGTGGTTTTGATTTGCATTTCCCTGTTGACTCATGATGTTGTGCCTCTTTTCTTGTGTTTATTGTGCATTTGTATATCTTCTCTGGAGAAATGTCTGTTCAAATCCTTTTCCCATTTCTTTTCTTTTTTTTTTCACTGTGTTTACATGTTAATGCAACCCCCCACCCCGCCCATGATACCCCCACTCAACAAGATCCACCCAACCCTTACCCCCTACCGCAAATAGGATCATCTGTAAGGTAAAGACAACCCACAGCCATGCATTTCTCAAAGTCTGAGTTACTCAGTTAGAAGTAATGCCATGTAGTTAGATGAGGCCCAGAACAATCCAAGGGAGGCTTCATTTCTCCAGTTCTTGTTCTCTTCAGGGTCCCTCTGCCAGCATGTAGTCAGGATACCCCTCCTCATTCTTCCTGTGGTCTTCTGATTGCCTGCGAGTAACTCTTAGATCTCTCTCTCTCTCTCTCTCTCACACACACACACACACCCCAAAGACAAACCATTAGTCTCAGTCCAAATCCATATTAAGGAAGGGAGGGGAGAATCTTCCTACACATAGTCCAATCTTCCAACATATTCTCTCCAACTAAATCTAAACGGGGGCATGCCTTACTTTTGTTATGCAAAGCAGCTCCAATTCCTCTTTTTTCAGCTCCCACCTATAGACTAGGCCCGGGCCTACCCGTGCACTAGAATGCTGCCCATCACGGTGCCTTTCTAAACAGAAAGACCTCTACTCCTTACATCATCCCCTGCTACCCAGAAACTCAGTTAGATGTGCCTTTTTGATACATTGAGCCACATCACATTACTACCTATGACTTCCTCCAGTAACAGATTCCATGAGGATGTGAATCTGCACCCTCTGTCCCCCATCCATAGCAAGCCCTCTAGAGTTGAGACTTTCCTTCTAGTTATAGAAAGGAACCCCCAAATGTTCCCATTTCTTATTTGGGTTATTTGTTTTTTTATTGTTGAATTGTAAGAGTGCTTCGTATATTCTGGATAATCCCTTATTAGGTACATGATTTGCAAATATTTTCTCCTATTCCGTAAGCTACTTTAATTTAATTTTTTTTTTACTTTTTTGATGGTATTGTCTGCAGCACAAAAGTTTGTAATTTCAATGAAGTCCAATTTACCTGTGTTTTCTTTTGTCTCTCGTGCTTTTGGTGTTGTATCCAAGGAACCATTGCCTACCCCAAGGTTATAAAGATTTACTTCTATGTTTTCTTTTAAGAATTTTACTATTTTGGGTCTTTGACAGACCACACTTCAAGTAGCACTGTCTTGGAGTACCTATCTTTCCAGGAACATATAATACCTTAGTCAAAAGAATCATGCTAATGGTGGAATTTCATCTTCAAGTGAGGTTGGTGAGGGGAGATATTTTTGTTTAAGAGAGGTCTCCAACGCCCTTCAAATTATGTCCGTCAGGGGACTCCCAATTCACCCATGTGTACAGGGGGCTCTTGCTTGGCTTACTTGGCACTGAGCAGTGGAGTTTAGTGGTTAAAAGCAGAGGTTCTAAAGTCACAATGGCAGAAAGTTCAAATTCCTGATTTTCCACTTATCAGCTGAGTGACTTAACTCCTTCCAGTTTCAATTAAAGAGTTAAATACTGTAGTCCCTGCCTCTCAGGGTTGTGGAGAGAATTAAATGAAATAACACATTAAGACACTTAGCACGGGGCTTCCCCGGTGGCGCAGTGGTTGAGAGTCCGCCTGCCGATGCGGGGGACACAGGTTCGTGCCCCGGTCCGGGAAGATCCCACATGCCGCGGAGCGGCTGGGCCCATGAGCCATGGCCTCTGGGCCTGTGCGTCCGGAGCCTGTGCTCCACAACGGGAGAGGCCACAGCAGTGAGAGGCCCGCGTACCGCAAAAAACAAACAAACAAAAAAGACACTTAGCACAATGTTCGGCTTATTGTCATCACTCCCTGAAAGTTGGCTGCTGTTATTATTATGGGCTGCCAAGTAATTGGATGATAGTGCCATATGAGTAGAGGGATGAGAAAGCAACCACATATAAAATCACAGTTTCACCAATGATTGTTTAGTACTGAATTCAAACAGTATTTAACCATGTTTTAAAGCGCACGATTTGGGGGAAGTGTTGATACTTTATAAAGTCAATCTCCAGAGGGCCATAAAAGCTATTTTAATCACTACAACTAATTACAAGGAAGTATAAATCTATAAACTTTGCTAAATGGTCTAAAATATAATAAAGGAAGCCATCATTAACAATCATCCAGGAAGCCACTGTTCTTAATAGTGAGATGATATAAAAGTCGGATGAGAAGAATGAATTTTATTATTTGAAAACTTCCGATGTTACCAATGCTTTCAGGGAACTTCTTAATTTAGTACAGAGTCGTGAATTTTCAGAATGATTATTTACTTTAGGTAACTTGAGTTTATTACTTCTAAATTATATGTATATTAGGCCTGGTCTGGAAATTTGCAGAAAGGTATTCTCAGCTTCTTCCCATACTTTCTCAGCTTAAAACAAGCCCTCTTTCCATCCCCCCTCCCAAAGCTACAGCACTATTTCAAAGCCCGAATCAAGACTGGAGTCAAGGGGCATTTAGAACGCTTTAGCTCTCTTCTAGTTTTGTGTGGCAGTTTCTGACCCAAGTCCGGGAGTCCTAGGGCTACCACCTCATCTCCCAAGCTTACCTTGCTGCCCCCTGACTAGGAGAGCCAATGCCCATATGGGTTCCTGAGCCAAATTCCTCTCTGCCTGTCACATCCCTGAGTCAAGGACTGAGCTTGCTTATTGCCACACTATTTATTCTTAGTGGTGTGTTTCCCTGAGGATGGAACCTGCCCATGAAGGCCGAGTATCAGGAGCCTGTTATCACGGATAATGATGATTGACAGCCTCCTGCTCCGGAAATGCCTGTGCTGCAGAGCTCTATTCCCTTGTGGGGTCCCAGCTACACACCTGGTCACGGCTTTGCTCGCCTTTTGGACAGCGTACCTTTCCAACCCAGTTTCTGTCCTACTCTGGGGAGCAGATCAAGTTCAGGTCCAGCCCCTCCCCCCATCTTCACCTGTCTATATTACCAGAGAAGTCGTAGACCTGCTCAGCTGTGATGATGAGGCCATGAGATTAAGTAGGAAAAGCTTGCCACGGCAGTGAGAACTGGATTTGAGGCTTGACTCAGCAATGAAATAGACTTCATAATCACTGACCTCCGTTAGCTAAATCAAAGGGCTAATGAGAAGGTAAGATGATGTAACCAGCATAAATACGCATTGGAAAGTTGTCACACAAATAGGAAGTTGTGCTCCTGTTGGCTGATCGCAGCCCCCACATAGAGAAAAAGGTTTTGTAATCAGAGTTAACAGAATATCTAAAGTAACAGTGGTTAAACAAGATAGAAACTCATTTCTCTCCTATATAAAGGTAGCTTGGAAGTGGGCACTCCAGAGTTGGCATGGGGGCTCAGTAGCTGTCAGAGACTTGGGCTTCTATTACCTTTCTGTGCCACGCTAGCATATGGCTTCTATCTTAAAAGTCACCTCATGGTTCAAGAAGACTTCTGAGGCTCCCTCCACCTTACAGACATCAGAAAAGAGGGAAAGGGAAGAGAAAAGAGAAACGCTGCCTAACAAAGCCAAGCTCTTTTGAAGTGACCTTCCTGAGAGTTCCACATATTTTTACGTACATCTTCTTGGCCAGAACATAGTCACACAGCCACATCTAACAGCACGTACGCCTGGGAGATGTAGTCTGATTTTATCTAGGTGTATTGCCACCTGAGAATGGTCTGTTGGAGGGCAACCAGCAATTTGCCACATATAGTCATTCGAAACCAAATGAAACGTAAACATTCTCTGAGAGAGAGTTTAAAGTGATAACAGTGAAACGAGCCGCTCTTACGATTGGCCCAAATAAAATAGATGAGACTCACTCACTTATTCAATAAAAAATGTTTTGTGTAGCTACTGCATACCAGGGACTATTCTCATCACGAGGAAGGTGGCAGTGGGCTGAAACAAAGGTCCTTGCCTTCCTAATGTTGACAGTGTATACCTTCCCACGTAGGAGTGTATAATTACAAACTGTGATGTAGGTTGTGTATGGGAAATCTTGTAAGATGGTCGCACTTGAACTTTGTGCACTCAACTCTGTAGAGGGAGACAGAGGAGCTCTCCTCATCAGGCCTGGAATTGGCTGGAAGCACCCCACTGAATGACGTGGTTACACATCCTCAGCATGGCGATCGTGGTCCTCTCCTCTGACCTTCCTCACTGCTGACCAAGGCTGCTTTAAACTCTTACCCTTAAATGAAAGTGATCTTCTCTGCTTGATTATATCTCCTGTAGCTAGGAGAGAAGTCTTCTCTATTTTCCAAAGAGCTGAGGCTACACTTTTTGTACAGTCAGAGGAAATTGGGATATGATGTCCCACTCTCCTTGCCTGTGGCAAATAGATGAGCAATTATTCAGGCATTCTGAGGGTCAAAACCATCAGTCTGAAACGTCTAGTCTACCCCAGTAGGATAGGCCTGGGTTTCTGCTTTGATTTGCTATGGCCCTTTCTGATCTTATAATTTCATTTGGAATTAAAACAGAACCTTTTATTTGCATTGCTTGTATTCTTCATTAGCTAATATTTGCGTTGACCTTGGAATGATAAAATAGTCGAAGAAAAGAACACAGCATTTTTTGCTTGTCATTTTATTTGCCAAGAATTTCCTTTGTCCTTCTGAAGAGTGGCTTTATTTTTAGCCTCATGCAGCACTCTAGATGGATGTCCTGTCTGCTTCCACAGGCGGCTCAGATAACCCAATCACATTCAGTTTTAGGGACAAATTCTTTTTGTTCCAACTCTGAAGCATCAAGCATTGCTAGAACAGAGAGGAGGTATTCACTCGCCTCAATGAGAAAATATATGGGTTAATGATGTTTCCGTATTACACGTTGGATTTCCTTCTGAAGGTTTTGGCTTTTAGTGTATAACTTCATGGTTGCACGGAGAATTGATAGTCTCTAGTGTTTGAAAGGAATAGACTCAGTCTGATAAAATACCTCAAGAAATGGGGAGACTCTAAGGCCATGAGGGAAAGGGCAACAGGAGTCTCCTAGTGCTCAGGGAGAGATGCACAGCTGGGCTTCCATGGAGCCTGGAATTTAGGTGGAGAGACAGAAGGCACTAATGTAGTTTCAGCATCCTAGCAGCACAGGCCAACGGACTTCCACACTGAGCTCGGCTATTAACTCAATTCAGAGCTACGCCACGATGAACTCCTCTAGGCTCTACGACATACCTGGCAAGTTATCTCGTTCTAATTTTTCTTTTGCTACAAGATCATTTGCTGATATTTTAACACTAACAACTCTGAGACATTTAAAGTTGCAATTGGAAAGAAAAGAACGACGTTTCAGGCTCGTTTACGTGGACAGATGATGTAGCTGCAGGAAGAAGACCTTAAATTCATCCACAAATCTTTTTTTTTTTTATCCACAAATCTTTAGCTCCCTCTGGAGCTGCTGCTCTCGCTCTGAGAAGCTATCTGGTCCCTGAGTTTGCACTGGGTTCTGCAGAAAATGACCTCTGCTGTCCCCTGGTGGCCCGTCATGAAGCCAGGTTTGTGTCCTCCCTGGTCATTTTCTGTCACTTCTGGTATTACTGGCTGAGAGTACAAAGCTAAGGATGCTAGGCTTCCATCCCTATGTGTAATTTAAAGCTTACATAGGAGAAAAAGCTCCACCAACTTGACTGACCAGCTACCCCCGCCGGTGTCAAGCACAGCTGTCAGTTTCAGAAGCGTGTGCCACGTCTGAAGGGCTGTGTGAGCCCCATGCCCAGGCTCCTGGAAGAACTTCCTCCTCTCTGTGGTTAGTTGCAGCATCTTCACATTATTGTTTTTGCTAGTGGTCACTGGGAACCTGTCCTCAGACTCCAGGACTTGGTTTATAACCCTTCTCTGACCCGTGGTCCCATCCTTCGTGGTCTGGGAAGAAAATCACTAATGAGTATCCCTCCTTTGGTTTCTTAACGTGGCAGCTAAGCATAAGAAAATTTATCTCAAGGGAGAATTGTCAAGGTTTTTTTTTTTGATAGTTTATGATAATGAAGATGGTGGGTAAAAGTATCAAATATCATGGCAATGCATTTCAAACTTCTTTTGAAATCTGTCGAGGGATGCCATTGGTGAGATGCCTCTTCAGTTAGGATGGTCGTTGGCAATTCCAGGGCAGGCGATCACCCACAGAAGACTTCTGTTCAACCCAGCATTACTCTAGAAATCCCGGCTCCAAAGGGTCACCATTTTGGCCCTTCTATCTCTCTCATCTGAGAGGCAGAATTTTTGGCATAAAATGATCTCATGGACTTTGATTCAACATCACAGTAAGGAGGAAGGCACACTATCGACTTCCTCACTAATGCTGTTAGGAGACCTAGCTGGAATTTAGAACCTTCCCTTACCCATACAAAGATCCTATCATGCTGGGGAGGACTCCAGCTGCTGACAAGGGCCAAAGGCTAATTTAGACTTTAATAACCATTTTTGAAGGAATTTCATTTTCAAAAATAATTTATTCAAATATTTTATGCCAAAATAATTCTAAAATGTATTAGTTTCTATTAGTTGCCCCCAAGCAAATGTGCATTTAACCACATGAACACAACCATTACTTCATAGTTTTTTTATTATAGACTTTTTTTATCCACATGAATGTTAAAGAAACTACAACAGAGTTAAATACCATTTTTGATAACATGATTATATTCTTAATTACACTCAATATTAAACTGTAAAATATTTCCAAAGGAATACAATCTTCATTCATATAGCAGGCAAAATACCAGAGAGGAAGGGGCCACGCATAAGTCTGTCCACTTTGCTGGGAAAAACAGGTTTGTATGGCTGATGCCATCCTAGCTGTCGAAACGTGATCCCCCCCTCCTAGGACAGGTCTTGTGTTGTCTTTTCACCAAGAATCACTTCTTCAAACGTAAAAGACGGTCTCATAGAGCTGCTCTCTCCAAGTATGTAGCACAGAGATCCCCTGGGACCGTCCATGGATTTCCCACCCCACTTGGCTAACAGCACTCCCGCGCTCTGGGTTCGGTTGGCCTATAAAAACACAGACTCAAACTTTGGTTCCACCAAAAGATGCAACAAGCGTTGACTGCTCTGGTTGGTTCCCCCCTCCCCCAACTAATGAATGGCTGCTACAGTCTATTTTACATGGTTGTCCATGCTGCTTTGAGGTCACTTGTCCTTGGGTTCTCCCGAACCTGATTTTATATTTGATTCCCAAGCCCTTTCAATTTTCAGTCTCTGTGCAGGTCGGAAGTACTCAGGGGCAGTCTGTATCTTACAAGAGAACAAGAGTAAGTGGTTCTGTGCACCTGGGATAAGACAAAAAGCACAGAATGACAACCTCAGTGTGACACAATCAGATAATTTAAAAACATTTAAAGTAATATTTAGTATATCCTTCAGAGAAGACATTTTTAGCACAGTTTGAATAAAAATGTTTAAACAGTGACCATGAAAGCATCTTCCTTTTCCCATAAATTTGTCTGCTACCTTACATGATGCATCTCTGCTGACAGCCGAACTAGAACTATTACATCAGAGCGTGCTGGTTGCTATGGCTTCTTTACAGTAAAGTCATTTTGCTGGGTTCCAGAAGCTCCAATTTGTTGTTGAGCAAACATTAAGACAGCCTGTGGTAAAAGGGGCAGACAGAAATTCACGCACTGGTGCCCTGCTGGCTTTGGCTGAATGGTCCAAGTTACATCCATTTCTCTCGTCCTGGGGTGTTAGGGCAGCTGTAGAGGTTTTGCGATTCAACATCAATGAAACCACTGGATTGGTTATTAACTGCATATTTATAACTGATAATGGAAGATGTGAATTAGGCCACGATTTCAGGTCACAAGTCAGGGGAGAGCAGAGGTAGTGTGGGCTGCAGAGCCAGGCGGCCTGGTTCAAATTCTGCCACTTGTAATAGCAGTGAGACCACACAACCTACTCATCTCCGCATTTCTGTTTGCTCAGCTGTAGAATGGTGAGAGTAGCAGTACTTCTCTCAATGGGTTGTTTTGAAGATTAAATAAGATAATTGACGTAAAGCCCTTAGAAGTGTGGCAGCACGCTGTCATTCTCAGCGGAGATTCTTGAAAGAACCTGGTTCTCTTTTGTTTGAGGACAGAGGCTAGAAATGGACATGCCCCCCCCGCCCCCCATCTTTGATCGTTACAAAAGGAAGACACAGAATGTTCAATTACAATCCCTCCACACCCCTTTAAGACCTTTTTCTTGCTATTCTTTTCGTAGCAATTATCCCAGAAATAAAATAAAAATAACAAAATAAAAATAACAGGAGTTTACCAAAGAGTTAGATATTGTTAGGATAGGGGAAAAAATGATACTTTCAAACTCTCCAGGAGGATGCTAAGTAGCAATTAGTGATGAAGAAAATGAAGACCTAAGGCAAAAAGTAGGTGGGTTACACCGTCAGGTGTTATATAGGGTTTTATATGAACAGATTTTAATAAAAGCAGCCCCTTTGTGAGAGAGAATCTGGCAGAAGACTGGCACGCAAGGGTGAGAGTCAAAATTTAGAGCTGGCAGAGACTTTGATGAGGTTTGGCCATCCACGGTTCATAGATAAGAGTAAGCCTCGAGGAGATTAAATGATATGACTTCAGATGACAAAGGGAAGTAGTGTCAGATTTAGAAGCCAGACTCCCAAAACCAGCCCGATGATCCTAGAAAGACAGAGAAGGGGCTTAGAGTCAAATAGACCTGTATTGAAGCCTGGCTTTGTCACTGTCAACCTAAGTGACCTCACTGATCCTCTGCATTCTCATGTATAAAATGGAGATAGTAATAGGATCAACCTTATAGACTTGTAAAGATCAAAAGAGAGAACGTGGCAGCCTAACCCAGTATCTGGCATGGGTAGTGCTCAATGAATGACGGTTATTATTATTTCCAGCTTGTTCAGCAGGTTTCTGTATGACTATGAATGAGCCATATCCTATGATTCACTTTCCACTTAAGTAAAATGATTGAGTTCTCTGTGAAAGACCTAAGTCTGTGAAAGACCTAAGTATTTCACAGGGACGACGTTTGCATCATGTTAAAAGGAGCTTGGGGCAAAAAGAATGTAAAGTAATATTAAACTGGTGTTAATATCATGACATTTTTATTTGGGGTGCAGATTTCACACAGATTATCCTGGAGCGTCTGTGTAGGAACTGGGGCACGTTAATGAGCAAAGGTAAGAAGACCGTCAGGAGTAATTCCGGTGTTCAAAACAGTTCCAGATGAAAGGATAATACACATAGCATTTTGAAATATTTTTTCCAATCACTTCCATTGTACTCGTGAGCTCACGATAAAGCAAATATGCAGAGCAGTGCAACATCTAATCTACAAGGGCTTCTTTTAGAAGGTAGTTTGAAGATAAATAAAATAAACTACAGTTTACACAGCTGGTAGCTAAACAAATAGAATTCATTGCCCCAAAGGGGACTTCAACTAGGTTGAAGAAAGGGTTAGATAAATCCATGGATGACGGATCTTTAAGGAGTTCTTAAGGGAAAGTTAAGAGTTATTCAGTGTCATGCCTGAAGTTTGAGGTTGGTGTGGTTAAGAACAACAATTTGGCTCTTCTAACAGAATTGCACTGTTAGCCCCCTGGTATGGGTGGACTTTTATTTTGATTCGACATGGAATTTCTTGTGTCCTAACGTAGGGCAAAAATCATTTGTAGAGCAGTGATATGTGGCAATACTTCCTCAGCTTATTAAGTGGATTGCCTGTGGTTTTGAAAAGCTTCCTCCTCTTAACAGTCATATTGGAATTCACTGGGTGGCAAGAACACAGCACACTACCTTAAGGGTCACTCTTGCATAAGACATTAATGTATCAGTCCCTAATTTGGAAACCTGTGGTCACTCAGCAAGACAGAACTTGTTTCTCTCCCTTGGTGTAATGATTTTTATTTTGTCATCTCTCTTGGGGTAGTTCCTTGCAGGCTTGGCATGTTGAGAATCGAATACTGCCTCTAACAATATGGTTGTGATTCTCTGCTTGGCTGATTTAGCTCAGCATTTAAGTAACCACTAATCTTCTGAAAGCACCAGGGTCTACTTAGAGCAATCCCTGTTGTCTGCAAGGATGGAAACAAAATCAGCATGGAGGAAGCATTAGTTACTAAACACAAATCAATCTTTTTTTTTTTTTTTTCCCACCTCACTGTACACTATGTCACCATCAAAGGTTTGGTTTCTGGGCAGTAAGTCTTCATTTTGTAGGTGCAAGAGCAGCTCATGTCTGACAAGCAGAGAAGATGAGTCAGGGAAGTGGAAGGGTAGAAAGAGAGTTTATTGAAGTTCCTAAGTATGAATCAAACTACATTCTAATGGATGAATCACAAACGTGGAGTGAAAGAAGCCACATACAAGAGAATGTTCTATAAAATGTCCTTTACTAAAGTTCAAAAACGGGTAAAACCAATCTTTTGTAACTGGGTAGGGGCACAAGGTAGCTATCTGGGTGCTAGAAACCTAAGCAAGTTCACTGAGCTCTGATGTGTTGACTCCATGACTTGACGATTTATAGGCTTTGGAGAATGTGTGTTATATTTCAATAAGAAGGTTACTTAAAAAAACACATCCCAATATATACTTTTTGATTTGAAAGAAAAGTAGTTTGACATTTTCAAACTTTTATACATATGGGTTTGTCAGCGTTAACTTGGATGATTTTTGCTTTGATCACCTTGATATGCTGCGTTAAGATTTATTAGACTCTGAATGTTCTAAAACTATTCATTTCACACTGCTGGGATAAATCTGGTCTACAATGATGAGAAAGAAATCACCAAAGTCAAGTTCAGACGTAAGAAAAATACTTGAAGATATAGAATGAAACCAAACTCACAGGTCCATTTGTGCATGACTTCATGGAGATGGAAACAGAATGACATTATCTGAGCATCCCAAAACAGAATGACTTACCATCTGAGCAACTCTGTTGCTAAACATCTGCTCACAGAAGACAGAAAGTCCCTATTTAAGGAGCAAGCAGGCACTGCTGTTAAAATCAGGAGCCCTAGAATCTCTTCCTGGCTTTGTAACAGAGACATAAAACATCACATCTCTCTTCACTGTACCTTGGTTCCCTGTGCGTAAAATTAAGGGAAAGCATATGAATGAGAGACTGTCTTGAAAAGAGTTTTGAGCTCCTAATGAAATGTGACATACATATAACTGTTTCAGAAAAATACTGAAGATTATCACCAATAAAGATAATGGCAAGAAGTAGAACTGTCATGTGCACATGGTAGAGGAGGCTTGTGATATGCAGAAAAGAGGCATGAAGGAAAGAAAAGGAACCATGAACCTGCATTGCACAGAGTATTTTTGGCCAGTCAATTCTATTGAATTGAAAATATGTTCCAGAGGGAAGGAGTGGGAAGAATCACTCTGATGGGAACAAATACAACTGATAAATGACCACAATCTTAGCTAGCCATGAGCACTTATAAATACCACCTCTGACAACTGAGTTTTTCCCTGATTTAGCAGTTCCAACTGCTAGGTCATCCTAATGTATTGTTAGAGAAACAACAATATCCTAGTTTTTGCATTCCTTCAATTCTAACAATTATTTATATCTTCTGCCATATCATCAAAAAGGTGCTTTTGAAATGTTTAGGTATATTCTGAATATAGTCATTGAATTTTTACTGTCTCCTTTTCCTTAGGAGTCCAGAATATTTGTCTTTTAAATTGCTGCCAGGTATGTGACATTGGATCTGGCTTCAGCTGTAGAGAAACAAGGATTGTTTTAGGGAAAG
The DNA here is from genome assembly GCF_949987515.2 of Delphinus delphis. Classification (NCBI taxonomy): domain Eukaryota; kingdom Metazoa; phylum Chordata; class Mammalia; order Artiodactyla; family Delphinidae; genus Delphinus; species Delphinus delphis. Next base: position 63,105,152 of record NC_082695.1, read on the forward strand.
AATGAATGACTAATTCTGCAGCAGAAGTTCTCGAAGGTCTATGTCACACGCAGTTATTCACAGCACCATCTGTCAGTAATTCACTGAAAGTCGGGTTTCAGGAAGACATTTTGGAAGCAAAGGAGAGACAGAGAAGAAAAAACATAATAAGCATGGCTTCTGACACTCCGGTTTCCTTCAGAGGACCAGGAATCAGGGTGTCAGGAGGAACTGGAAAGAGTAGAAAACCTTAAAACAAAATGAAGATCACATCTACAAGACTGAACTGAGAATTTCCTTAGTTTTAGAAATTTTCCACAGAATTTATAAGATGCACCTAGCCATTTATTTAGGAAGCCCCATGCCTAGAATGAAGTTCAACAGTGTATCAGCTTAAACACAGGATGCAACATCATCAATGCCCTGGGCTATTTCAAGTACATCAGTAAAGAACACAGCCGAGCAATAACAATTCAGAGAGTTAAGGAAAATCTGTTTCCTCTGATGAGCTCACCTTTTAGCTTTTGCTGAGATGTGCACCTAGCTTTTCTTTCCTGATCAAGCTTGCTGCATAGGGAATCTGTAAGATAAAAACAAGCAAAACTATCCAGGTGAGCAAAATTTGGAGACATGTATAATGGAGACCCTTCATTGTGCCTAAATTTGAATGCTGGTGAATCTGCCCTGAGGACAAAAGATCTCCATCTGCCTGGCAGTATGGGGCTTCTGGGGTATAGCATGTCTAAGGCCTGTTAAAAAGCATATGAGGACAGGACAGGTGATCACACTAGGTTGTTGCTACAGCTAGTCTCTGAGGTTCCTATGTGACATTTCACTGCACTTAATAATTTGCACTTAATAATATGGTACTTATTTTTATTTATGTATGAAAATTAAGTTATAACGTATGTCCAAGGTCACAAAACAAGAATGTGATTACAAACTAGTTCAATGTAATTTTTCATTTAATTAGAGTGAGGAAATATGCTATCATCATAAATCACAAATAAGATTAACTAAACACAAACTATTACTCTGGGTAATTTCCCAATAACTACTAAGAAGCATCAGAAATAATTGCACTGAATGGAAAACATGACCCTTGAGAATTCTACCTGGATAAACTTGAAAAGTACTTTTCAATAGTGGGGTTTTGAATGAAAGTCTATCGCATTTGATATGCTACTTTTCATTAGAAAATTCAAATTGTTGAAACTGGACTACATGTATTATTTAGATTTGCCTCTCTACTAACCCTAGTCATGCTACTTACCTTCATCATTATAAGGCTAAATTCAGGACTCTAATGATATAAATCTGTTTTACATTTAAAGAAATATTCAGCCTTCTAGAATGTAACATGAACTATGGCTGATATTATATAAAAGCAGTGAAGGAAAGAAAATTATAGTCATTCAGGTAGGTAATATTTTGAATACTGTTATATACATTCCCCATATCCCCAGCATATTTATGTTTTGCTCTCCTGATCTACCAGTCCATAAACATGAACCTTTATTAATGGGAAGGAACTACAAATCTATAGTGATGCTTGTGGCTAAGACTAGCTGGACCATTTTGCCATAATAACTGGTTAGCTGAATCAAACAAGTCTTTTTTTTTTAAAATTAATTAATTTATTTTTGGCTGCATTGGGTCTTCATTGCTGCGCACAGGCTTTCTCTAGTTGTGGCGAGTGGGGGCTACTCTTTGTTGCAGTGCGCGGGCTTCTCATTGCGGTGGCTTCTCTTGTTGCAGAGCACAGGCTCTAGGCACGTGGGCTTCGGTAATTGTGGCACGCGGGCTCAGTAGTTGTAGCTCACAGGCTCTAGAGCGCAGGTTCAGTAGTTGTGGTGCACGGGCTTAGTTGCTCCGCGGCATGTGGGATCTTCCTGGCCCAGGGCTCGCACCCGTATCCCCTGCATTGGCAGGTGGATTCTTAACTACTGTGCCACCAGGGAAGCCCTCAAACAGTCTTTTTAATGAAAAAAAGAGAGAAGACTAAAATAACCACCTCACTATCTTGATACACAGCCACAACATGGATATATATGATAGAGACATATCTGATAAAGGCCATAATAGCAGCATCGAAATTAATGGTTCATATAGGACCATAAATAGTTGTGTCCTAATCTCATACTTAGGACGAGAGCTGAGATTAGCTAGATAACTATGACAAGAAGAGTTACACAGGGACCTACTCTAGTTACCTCTTCTTTCCACTCTGGGTTATGCTACACCTGCTATTAACCGAGACATACTTGAATCCTGATTTTCCATTATGGTGTATGAAACAATATGCCAAAACACATGGATCACCTCTTTCTTTAGATGCATGATGTCAGAGAGCTTTGAATGGAATTCTATTATTTAGGATAACAAGTAGAAATGATGTAAACCTTGGGGTATAAGGATTACCTAATAAAATGTATTTGTGTCACTCTCGCATTTAGAAAGCCTTCTCAACATCAAGATTAGATGCCACGAAGATTTAGTAAGTGTCTGTTCTGTGCCAGGCACTGCACGAGGTAAGTTAATATCACCATGCGCCATCTCATCAAAGCCAGTAAACTACTCATCCTAACCCAAAGAAAACTGCCTGAAGGGCACTGCTTTCAGATCTAAGTCTGAATGCCTTTTTCTTTTTTTCAGAAACAACAATGTAGCGTTTCATTAAGATGGGAAGCTGATAAGGAAATTTAAGGAAAGGACTCAGGAAAAAAAAGGACATTTCCAAATAAGCACATTTGATCCCCAAATCTCCAGACTGAAATTTAAATCTGTGTGAAGAATTATTAATCTCAGGTTGTGAGCTGAGAGTCATTAATTCCAAGTCTTAAGTCATGAATGTTTAATAAAGAATATATTAGCATATGGCCCGACTGTTCATGGAAACTGTCCTATTTCATTGATTCTAAGATGCAGTTTTTTCCCTCACATTTTAACACTTCTGAAGTTGGATGTACTATAATTGATGGTATCTGAGAATCATAGTTGGAAACTTCTTTTCTTATGATACATCAAGTAATGGGCACTTTTATGATTGATGGTGCTTCAGGTTCTATACTCCCCAACTGGGGGAGCTCAGGATCTTAGAGGCTCCATTGAAGATAATTAGGCCATGTAAATCTCCTGTAATAGAACTTATAAAAGCTTTCTTTTCATTCTGACCAGCTTGGAAATCACCAAGATTGGCATGGACAAAACCCCTCAAAGTTGCTATATAACTTCTAAATCACCTAGTTGGCTCTAGTCTATCAAAAGTATTGAGATTTTACCAAAAAACATAATTTCCTAGATTGTGCCAAGAGTTAGCCTGAGCTCAGACATTAAGGTGGCTCAACATCTCAAAAGGAGAAAGACGAGAAAAAGGATATATAATTAAGAAACGAGTCATTGCATTGTCAAGATGCAAGGCAATAGATCAATAATTGGAAAAGGACCCACTGTAGTCAAAGTCTGTCTCCTGGAGAATCTTAAGGCAGCTTCCAAGGAAGTTCAGACTTACATCAAGTCCTCTGCTTGTTACATATTTAGTCATAAAATCAAAATCTTCTAGGGGCCCAGAGATCTTTTTCTAAAAATAAAGTGCTCTATCTACCTTTTAAAAATATGTAAAACATATTTTTAAAAACTCCCTGTGTTCAGACGGTAGAAATCTGGGCAAGTTCCCATCCTAACGAATACTGGAGATCCTCCAAGAAAAGACCACGCTGAAGAGCTGTACCCTTGCCAAAGGGGGAGCACTCCTCCAGAAACGATAAAGACCTGTCACCGCTCCTTTCCCGGCAAGGAAGCACAGTGCTCACACCATCAGAAAGTTGTAAACTGACTTTTTACAAGTCCACGGTGAACGAAACATTAGTACTAAATCTATTGGTTGAACATTAATTTTAATTGAGGCTTTAATGAGGAACTTTGAGACTGGTTCCCTCTGGCTGCGTGTGACTGCAGTGTTCTGGAAGAACAGCAGAGGGCACTTCAAGACTAGCATATTTTAAAAGCACTTTTTCTCAATCTACGTGCCCCTTGGTAGCGATCCAGCAAGTTCAAAGTATGTGAATCTGGGTCTAGCCATTTATCATGCGTTTTCTGTTGCAGCTTCACAGTGTCCTTCAAGAACTATGACTAATGTCTTCAACAACTATGTCTTCAACTATGACATGCCTTCAACAAACCTACGGTAGTAGCTTATACATACATGTACTTGCTTTAAAAAATTGTTGCCAAATTAGCAATAAAAAATTGAAAAAAGGTTATCAAGGCATCACAGTAGTCTCGGCTCATGTTGTAAACTACATTATATTCCAGTCCTTGGAAAAACTTTAATCAAAAGGCTGTACACGTTATAGATGTAGAAAACAAACTTATGGTTACCAGGGGATAAGGGGGGAGGGATAAATTGGGAGATTGGAATTGATATACACACACTACTATATATAAAATAGATAACTAATAAGGACCTACTATATAGCACAGGGAACTCTACTCAATATTCTGTAATGGTCTATATGGGAAAAGAATCTAAAAAAGAGTGGATATATGTATATGTATAACTGACTCACTTTGCTGTACACTTGAAACTAACACAACATCGTAAATCAACTATACTCTAATAACAATCTTTTAAGAATGGTTATACACTTAGTAAAATGCCTTCACTTTCTTCTTTAAAATTTTTTTAAAAATTGGGATATAATTTACATATAACATTGTAATGGTTTCTTCACCTTCTTCTCAATCCTAAGGGATGATGGTTTTGTTTTAAAAATTGAACTTTTTTCCTAGAACCAGAGCTCACTTGTGAATGAGAAATCTTTTGCTCTTTATTATACTAAACACTAACACCTTCATGAACGTGCTAAATTCTAAAACCTTTGTATTTGGTTCATATTGAGAGGAACATATTTCTTCGCTTGTATAAGTAAATCTGATTTGGTAATAACAACATTTTAAGCACTTGAAAACCCAGAGCAGAGGTGGGGGACCATAACACAAACTGTGATAAAGACTGTAAAACTCTCATTTTAAACTGTTTGTAAAAAAAATATTAGCTTGTGGCCCATGTATATGTGTTAAATAAACTGCATATGCTTTAAATCTCACACTAGATAAATGCACATTTATTTATAAACACACAAAGAGAGTCAATCATTTGAGTCTATAGTCATCACAACTTTGCATTTAACAAACTGTAAAAGGAAGCAATGGTGTAGAAATTAGTCAGCGGAGAATCTAAAAATGCAGGAACCAAAGAAATTCATAAGTTTTCTTTCTATGGCAATGATACCCAAGATGCTTTCGATATCATCTTGAATAAGAACACTGTGCAACAGCATAGGATAAATGCATTGTGGATCTATGGGAATTGTTACAAAATATGATGGTTTTAATATATTTGAATTCTCCATGACTGCAGAGTGGGTTTTTATTTCATCTAAAGGAAAAGATGCCTATTCTGTAAGCAAATGACTATTCTGTAATACATGCTTTGTAAACTTTAAATATAAAATAATTTAAACATGAAAGAATAAAATAATTTTTGGTGAGTTGTTCTGTTCTCAAGGAGCAAAGCATGTAACTATATTTACTGATGAATTAGAGCATTCAACTAAAAATATTGAGAAAGTCAATAATTGTGATACCTAGCAACTTCTTGACAATATTTAGGTATAATTTTCTAAAGACATTTTTCTCCAGTTACTTTAGCAAATACAACAAGCTGAATAAGGGACAGGATAAGTTTCTGTTCAAGTAAACTTGAGTTTGCTGCCTCAGTTCTAAAGCAGATGGTATAGTGTGAACACAGGTCCTTCCCGCACAAATATATCTCTAGCCACCAGGGCTCAAATAGTTCCACTAATAGAGGTACTACTTTGAGAAGGGGCATGCCATTAAATTGATTATTTGTATTGGCACAGCATTTTATGTTTACATGTGCATTTCATGTTTATTAAACACTTGTGCCTTATCATATCCCTATCAGGGTACTAGGTTGGACCTTATAACAGGTCCCTTTGGTCTAGAAACTGATCAAATGAACTATACAGGATGAATCTTGAACTCAAGTTTGCAGACCTTAAAGCTTGTATCTGTTAGTCACAAGGACAGTGCTGTAATACATAAGGTCCCAGTAATTCACTACTATGCCTTCTTTTAGTAGTTTTGGTAGTAGTTCCCCAGCACACAAAAAAAATTTGAGGAAATCAGGACCAAGCCAGGACAATTTGGAAAAGAATTAAGAGGATTGCTACATGACAGTATCAGCGTTGGGTCAGGGGGCGTCCATGGGTGGTGGTTAATTCAACAAATGTCTACTGATCCCTATTTGATGTTAGACACCATGCTAGGTGTTGAAGGTAGCACGAAGACCCGGGCATCTAAGGATAGGGGACACAAAAGAAGGGGAAGAAGCGGAAGGGACAAATCATGTGTATTTCACCAATTTTCATGTTGGTAGTCTGGATGTACTTTTGTGGATTTCAGGAATTATATTGTACCTACAAGGCTGGGGGAAAACATTCCAGCTCCTCCCAAAGAATTTAATTTGCAACCAGGAAAATTTACTATCTAGAGGAATATGAATTAATAACACTTGTCTAGATAAATAAATACATAATGATAAAATATTTTGCAATACAATGTAATCAAGATATTTTGTAATACCAATTTGTATCTTCCATGTACCAAATATCTCAAAAGACAGGAGATATTTTTTCTTTTATTAATACTTCCTGCTTATTACATGGATGCAATATCATCTCCTCTTTTACTAAAGAAGCCAAATGTCAAAGAAAATTAAGACATTAAAATTACATAACTGGCCTTAAATAACTGGCACTGAAATAATTATTTAGTTTCCTTTCCTAACGCCCCCTTTGCTACGCTCATCACCACCCAGCAGTCACACACTTTTGGTTGCATGTGTGGTAGTTTTTGTTTTAAGAGTCTGAAAATGATATCCTATGTAAAATAAGTAAGGTCTTAAAATTTTGTATCCTTCTATCTCTGATCCTATCTTTACATTCTTCCTTTGGACAAATAAAACAATACGTAAATTCACAGCAAGTAATGAGCAGCTCTTATTATCTAGGTATCAAAAGCTGAGAAGAGTAGATACTTTTTTTTTTTAACCCCTGTGGGGGATTAGTTTTCAATTGATTAAGAAAATCCTTCTGTTCCCCAGTGAAGTTAGGTGCAAATGAAACTAACACAAGCAAAACCAAAACAAGAAGAAAGATCCTGTTTAAGAGGGTCTTATGTTGAGGTGGTTTTCAGAACTGAGAGTTGTTGACCAGCACTTGAGATCCAGGAAAACCTCAGAAGGAGGGTTAAAGTTAGAAGCAGTACTTTTAATAGAGCCCCTAGAATGGGGGAAAACATCATGAAATACAAGGCTGCTTTCAAAATGACTCTCAGCAATCTCCATTAACGCAAGCATGATTTCTCCCATGCAGAAAGGAAACATCAATAACCATCTTCCTTAAATAATCCTGACAGAAAGCTAGATGCCTGGCTCTCTAGACAAGACAGGCGGGTCTGCATAGATACATGCTTTGTGGCATAAGGATAACGTGGACAAGCTCAGAAACACCAAGCAACCCAAATTATAATAATCATGCTGTGAAGAACACTAAGGATCAATGTATGTCTTTACCCAGGTGATTAAAAATATCTTATAGGGGCTTCCCTGGTGGCGCAGTGGTTGAGAGTCCGCCTGCCGATGCAGGGGACACAGGTTCGTGCCCCGGTCCAGGAGGATCCCACATGCCGCAGAGCGGCTAGGCCCGTGAACCATGGCCGCTGAGTCTGTGCATCCGGAGCCTGTGCTCCGCAACGGGAGAGACCACAACAGTGAGAGGCCCGCGTACCGCAAAAAAAAAAAAAAAAAATCTTATAAATGGACTTCTCTTGTGGCGCAGTGGTTAAGAATCCGCCTGCCAATGCAGGGGACACGAGTTTGAGCCCTGGTCAGGGAAGATCCCACATGCCGCGGAGCAACTAAGCCCGTGCACCACAACTACTGAGCCTGCTCTCTAGAGTCCATGCATCACAACTACTGAGCCCGTGTGCCACAACTACTGAAGCCCGTGCGCCTAGAGCCCATGCTCCCCAACAAAGAGAAGCCACTGCAAGGAGAAGCCTGGCACCACAACAAAGAGTAACCCTCGCTCGCCGCAACTAGAGAAAGCCCGTGCACAGCAACGAAGACCCGACGCAGCCGCAAATAAATAAATAAATAAATAATCTTACAAAAACTAAGCAGAAATTATTTCCCCATTGTACTCATGAAAATGAGGAAGCTTGGGAGACTGCTTTCAAAGCACTAATAAATAATACCAGATGTATCTGCATGGGGACAAAGGGTGAGGAATTCAGGGAAAAGAAAAAAAAAACTCAAAAAACGAAAAACATAAAACCTCACAACATTTATTTATCAGACATTTTCCTGTTTCCCTGTTTCTGTATAAATAGATCTTTGTCAGTGTCCACTTTCAGACATGATTAGGATAGAGTAACACACTTCATTTGGAAATAATTCGTTTCTTTTCATCGTCGTTCAAGTGAATTTAATTGATTAATTGTATTTATACTAAGTTCTATTGACAGCAGAGGGCCTGCTCAGGTCTGGGTGGTGGAAGGAGGGGGAAGACAAAGACAATGGCCCTTCCCTGAGCTTCTGGTGCAGCCCAGCGCTGTGTTCGGAAGTCTGCACAGTGGAAGACAATGCAGGTACCTCTGGTTCACCCTCAGAGACAATGTACACATCTGTCTATTAACACATGGTAGGTAGTTACATTTAGAGGAAATGTACTGACACATCTGTGTATCCTGCATCTAAGTAAATCTCTTGGCAATTAGCATCTAAACCAGCGGAGAGTGAAGTGGACCAAAGGATTTCAAGGCAAAAACACAAACAGTTTCATACATATTGGGTGGTTTGAAAACAAACCCATCACCTTGCATTTATTTTTAAGTAGAAATGCATCTTACAATTTGTAACTGTTGTACCATTTCTTCTCGGTAGGCTAGTTCCCTTTTCATTTGATCCTGAAAATTATCTGGTAGGAATGAGAAACAGAGAAATAGATTAATTAAAGTGTAAAATCTACTATTGGTATATTTAGTAAAAATATTACTGACAGTCCCATAGAACTGCCCCCCCCTCGCCCTTTGGTATTTTTAAAAGTAAACACTATAGTTGTTTGAAGAGATGTTTTCTTCAAGAATGTGATTTAATCAGAATAGACGGTAAATCCTGAGAGGCAAAGGTCTATCTCTTATATTTCACAATATCGCATAGCTCATCTAGTATAATTCCTTGCACATGATAACTACTCGGGAATGTCGAGGGCAAGCATGTTCTCTAGTCTTTGAACACTTGAGCCAGTCACAGTACTGAGAGCTTCCACTGTCTTCAGAAGTCTAGTGCTAGTGACGGGGTGAAGTTCAGACAAAGCCCATCATAGGAAACGTGGACCCTTGTGCACGCGAACCCTTGGGTGATAAGACGTAGGTCTGTTAGATGTGCCTGCCTGGCTTCACTGCAGCTCATCTCACGTCTAAGAGAGTGAGTGATAAATGAATTCTGACTGGACTCTCCCAACCTGCAAACTCTCCCACCCGGTAGCAGCCTTGTCTTACGTCCTCCTTGGGCCTATGTGGTTCTACAGACCTTGCCTCAATCTGAGAAGGAAGGAACTTTAAGACATATTGTGCAAAATATCTTTGCCATTCTACATATTGATCATTTTTATTGTATTTCCAGAAAGGAATGACTTCTTAATGTGCATCTTGTTCTTTCATCTTCTCCACTGATCTTTTTTAAAGTGTGGACTTGGCTAACTTCAGCTTTTTCTGCTTTAAATGAGAAATTAACATGATTTCATATGAATCTGTGGTGGATGGTCAGGGCAGTGGCTTGACGAAACCAGAAACTCTGTCATCATCTCTTCTCTTCCTTTCATCTCTACAGCCAACTGGTGTGTGAGTCCTGTATATTCTACCTCCATCCTCTCCTCTCTTTGCCATTGTTACCTCCCAAATGCAGACACCTCTTCCCTGAAAAGTTTCCCAACTGACAATCTGGCCTCCAAATCCCTTTCATTCTCCTGCTTAAAACTCCGTGAGGGATTCCCATCACTTTCAAGGTAATAAACCCTTTACCACTCATGAGATTCTGGATACTCAGAAACTAAAAACATTGTTCTTTTTATTTTTTAATTTTTATTTATTTATTTTTTTGCTGTATGTGGGCCTCTCACTGTTGTGGCCTCTCCCGTTGCGGAGCATAGGCTGCAGACATGCAGGCTCAGCGGCCATGGCTCACGGGCCCAGCCGCTCCGCAGAATGTGGGGTCTTCCCGGACCGGGGCTCGAACCCGTATCCCCTGCATCGGCAGGCGGACTCTCAACCACCGCGCCACCAGGGAAGCCCTATTTTTTTGATCTATCTTTCTACACTATTTTGAATTCCTTCCCCAACCTCAAGCATGTATTTTTAATTAATTAATTTTAAAAGACCTTTTTAAAAGAGCAGCTTTAGGTTCACAACAAAATTAAGAAGGTACAGAGAGTTCCCATATACACTCTGTGCCTCCCCCCACGCACACAGCCTCCCCCATTATCAACATCACTCACCAGGATTTGTTTCCACGGATAAACCTACATTGACACCTCATTATCGCCCAAAGTCCATAGTTTACCTTAGGATTCACTCTTAGTGTTGGACATTCTATGGGTTTGGACAAATATATAATAACATATGTCTATCATCACAATACCATACAGAGTATTTTCACTTCCCTGAAATCCTCTGGGCTCTGCTGATTCATTCCTCCCCTCCACTCCACCCCTAGCAGTCATTGGTATTTTTACTGTCTCCATAGTTTTGCCTTTTATAATATACATATTTTTAAGAAGACCCATTTCCTACTCTCACCTCAGAATTTGATGTGAAAGTTACTGTAATAGAGGTAAGTCTGTGGTGCTATGCAAGGGTCAAGGAAGGAGCCCTCGGGTTCCCTTGGAGGATTAAGCAGGAGGAAAAGCTTGAGGAGGTGTGATCAGGTTCTTTGCTAAGATGTGGAGGCGGGAGTAGGGAACAGCAGGTGGCTCAGCTGGTTGCAGCAAAGGGGGTAGAAAAAGCTCCTTCCACCACATCACCCACCAAACCACTCTCCAGTCCACACATGCATTGCACTCCCAGCCACTCTGTGTTTGCCACTGCTGTGGCCTGGCCCTTACAGCACACATCTCCCTTTTCTTTCAAGTCCAGCTCAAACGTTCTGTCTTCTGAAATGTTCTCTCCAATTCTCCTGCCCTCTCCTGCCAGAATTATCCACATTTCTCTTGTACTCCTCCAGCACTCTGTACAGACCTCTGTTAATGCATCCATAATCCGTACTATGATTAGTGGTTATACATCTGTCTCTCAGTGAAACAGTGAGGACAGGAAGATAAGTTTTAGACACTTTAAAAATTTCCAAAGCCCACCACAGGGCCTGGCACACAGCAGGGGCTCGTTAATGAATGAGGAATGAATAGAAGAATGAAGTACCCACCAGAAGGTCTGGATTCTGCCTTGGACAGTAATTACCCCCCTCTGGAGGCTCAGACCCTCATCTGAACAAACAAGGGAACGATGGAACGATGGAACGTGGAACGATGCGCTCTGTAAGGTCCTTTCTTGCTCTACTGCTTTAAGATTTGATGACAAGGTAAACTGATTTGGTTGGGCTCCACACACCCAGTTCTGTCCTTCCTGTGTTGGAAAATGGGGAGCGGGTAATTTTGACTTATACTGATGAAAATTAGAAGGCAGGTACTGTATGAGGGGCTGCCACACACCTGCCACCTCAGGATGCTCTGGAGGTGGGTCAAAGCCCATAGGCTGGGTACCAGGCAACAGGAGTCAGTGCTCTGCAAACTGCCCTGGTTCCAGTGCCCTTGGCCCTGTACCTGGCCAGAATACCTTCAGAAGATCAGTGTGTTTTCCAGACACCAGAGCTCATCCCAAGCAGGTCTCCCTCTGTGAAGGAGAGATCTGCCCTCTGAACCTCAGCAGCTTCCTCTCGGGCTCCGCAGTGCCTCTGATCAGGGTGAGGCTGAGGTGGGTGGGAGATGAAGGGCTGCCTGAAGCTGGCTGTGGCACCTCCCTGGCAGCCCAGGAGAGCCTGATGTTGGAGAAGGAAATAGCTAAGGGTAATTTGGAGCGGAGTGATGATAACTAGTCCTTACTTAATTCATGCTCGTTGCTCTGTGATGGCACACAGTACAATTCTTTAAGTTAAAGTGAAAAAAAAAAATGAAGCTGTTAAAGTGCCGGAAAAATGGTGAATGTTTTTATAAGATTGGAGTGAGGAAGGGCATCAAAGACAAAAAGCAAACAGGAAAGACTTACAGATTTGATTAGATAAAAAGTTAAAACTTTGGTATGACAATAAACACAAAACACCATAGTCAACATTTCAAAATGGACAGAAACAAAAGACTATTTACAACATGACGAAGAATTAATATTTTAGTATATAAAGAGCTCACATAAACCAGGAGAAAATGAACATGTCAAAAGAAATACGGGGAGAGGATACGTGGGCATTCACAAAACACACAAATGGATGACAGACACGTGCAAAGTGTTCAATATCCCTAGCAATGAGAGAAAAGGATATAATACAAGGAACCACTTTTTCCATTTAAGTTAGCAAAGATCTAAAGAAAAGATGATACGTGGTGTTCCAAGGATGGAAGTATAAATTAGTACAACCTTTCTGGAAAGCAACATAAAATTATGTATCAAGAGCTTTGAAAAGTTCATACGCTAACAGAAATTCTTTTAGGAGTTTATCCTAGGGAGATGATCATGGATTTGTACAAAGATTCAGTAACAACGATGCCTAAAACTTGGATAAACTTTAATGTCCAATGTAAGAGTGCATTTATAGACTGCTAGGTAGTCTTGAAAAGAAGCTCATGTTAAGTGAAAAAAAGGAGGGTAAAAACTGGTGTGCGTAATATTTCATTTTGTTTAAAAAATGGTTTAATATGCACTAGAAAGGCTGAAACTCCAAAATGTTAACATTGGTTTCCTCTAGGTGACAGGATTATGGGTGATTTTTATTTTCTTTCCTTTGTATTTCTGTATATTTAAACTTTTCTACAGCAAGCATGTGTATAACTTTAGAGATATAAAGATTGTTAATTGGCGAGAGAAAAAACAAACTAAAAGTTTTGCTATGTTCTAAGGTTGATGAAGACACAATTTAAGTGGAGATGAAAACATCATTAAGCTGTTTACTCTAATGAGAATCACTTGAAACCCAGCTATTTTTGGAAGACGACAGCATAAAAGGAGGTGGCAGAGAAAAGCACTGAAGGCTGTGCTCTGCAAACGTGGACAGTTTGAAAAGCCAAAGAGTTTTTCAAACAGCAACAAAAAGTATCCAGCCTACATACCTGGCACTAGAAATTAGAAGAAAACTCAGATGGTAGATCTAGTTCCCCTGGTAGAGCCTACTCATCAAGCAATAGGCTTTGGGGCTTATTTCATTTACATGGTCTTTATTTTGTTATCACTGCTTTTAAACAATGACAGAGACTTTTGATCTGTACCATGTTTTAGAATCCCCATCCCTGCTTCTCCAGAGGATGCTACAACAAAGAGAGAAGAAGGAAGGATGGAAACCACTGAACATAGAATGAATCTAGTAACAGCCACAGGTGAAAGATGGGACAACCATATTCAGGTAGATGAAATGTAGTTTGTTTTTAATAAGAAGTAACCTTAAAAGTAACTTGGAAAAGAATTTTTTTATAAAAATCTAAGACGATGACATGATCAAAATCTACCAGTTAAGTTTTTCACAAAACCCCAGCCATTAGTAGGTCTTCCCTGTTGTAAACCACTGGCCTTTCCACTTGGTTCTCTCAAATGCCATGAATTTGTCATCATACCTGCAAATCCAAGGACTCAACTCATGAGTCCTTGCTAATCTCCTTTATCAGTGATCCAATCTCATCTTCATTGTCAGTTTTAATCTCTTTGAATATGACTCCAATATTTATATCAACCATTGATTGAGAGTACGTCATGTTCCCACAATTTGCTGCATGGGCAGCAACAGAAGACTCCTGAAATTATTTACAACACTGTCGGGTAGAGGGTGAAACAATCAGAGAGGAGTGAACACAAAACACCCATGGAACTAGAAATAAACACAGGAGGACTTCAGCACAGAGTGCAAACTGCAAGAGTGGGAAGGCTTCCTGGAGGTGGCAGAGCTTGAGCTGTGTCCCAAATGATGGGGAGTACCTAGACAAGGGAGGCATTTGGACTAGAGAAACGTAGGATGCAGAGGTGGAAAGTGAGGGGCGAGGGCGGTCCGCAGGGTAAGTGGAACTGAGTAGGGGGAGAAGTGGTAATAAGCCTGGGTGGGCCGATTATGGAGGATTGTAAAAGCCACTCAGGAGTTAGATGAGACGCGATACGGTCAGCAATAGGGAATCACTACAGTGAGTGGAAGACGTGGTGCCAAAGGTAGATTTTTAGGAAGGCAGGGCTAATAGCAGTGAGCAGAAAGGGCTGGAGTGGGGAAGGGAAGTGAGGACCCAGGGCACCCCGCGGCAGCGACACAGGAGAGGGAGAGGGTGAGGGCCTTCTCCATTCGTGGCCTCATCCAGCAACCCTTTGGCAGGTCCCAGTCAGGCCTAGGCTCTGAAGTTATACTGATGGCCAGTGGCAAGAGAGTAAAATGAATGAAAAATGACAGCAAAGGCCTGAATACTGTAATAAAGGAAGGTGCAGGGTGTTGGAGGAGCCGGGAGGAAGGAGAGCTTCACTAGGGAAGGCAGACACAATGTGATGGCTGAAATGACTTCTGGATTTGCAGCCGCAAAAATGATCAGACCAGGGCTTCCCTGGTGGCGCAGTGGTTGAGAGTCCGCCTGCCGATGCAGGGGACACGGGTTCGTGCCCCGGTCTGGGAGGATCCCACATGCCGCGGAGCAGTTGGGCCTGTGAGCCATGGCCACTGGGCCTGCGCGTCCGGAGCCTGTGCTCCGCAACGGGAGAGGCCACAATAGTGAGAGGCCCGCATACCGCAAAAAAAAAACCAAAAACAGAAACAAAAAAGATGATCAGACCAGTCCTTAGTGGGAGAGCTCGGAATGGTGGCATCTTGGGGGCAGGGTCTCCAACCGTTTACTCCTGTCCAATTAAACATGACTGTCATTGCAGGATGTGGGGCCAGCTGTCCTACTGTCACCTCAGTGACCTTGATAAAGGTGGAGCTCCTCGTCATCCATTTCCTCCAAACTCTTACTTCTACCCAGTCTAGATTACATTTCTCCCACCTTCCCTCAGGATCCCCTCCTGAGCTCTCTTCTCATGTTCTACCCAGGTGGTCAACTAAACGGATTGTCTCATATCAAAGTAAGTTTCACTGCCTGTTTCAGCCTCTGTAACTACAGCCCAGGAAAGCTCTAGAAGTTCTGATTTCTAATATCAGCTGGTTTACAATAAAGCCCCTGCAGGAATGTACATATTACCCTTGAAATGGTAACAGTAGCAGCAACGCACATTACCATGGATCAGTCACTAGTCACCATGCGAAACACTTTATACATTTAATCCTCTCTGCAACGCCACGAGATGGGTAGTAGTATTGTTCTACGGTTGAAAAGGGGGTTAGGTAACTTGCCTAAGGTTACTCAGTGGGGGAGTCAGCGTCCAAACCTGGAGACCCCGCTACTAGCCACCAGGCTCTCTGCTGCCTCCACCTGAAGGGTAAATGTCTGCTTGCTCTGCGGTGTCCTCTCCTTTCCTCCTCCCTGCATTTCCCCATCAGAGTCTTGCAGCTCTGGAAACCTCTGTCCAGCAAGTGGAGAGACTCGCTTGTGCTTCCTCCTCCTCCCAACCTCTGCCTACAGAGTACAGAGGCCTGCTTTCTCCCCTCCGCCTCTTCCACTTTCCCCCCTCCCCCACCTCCTCCTTCCTCTCATCTTTATCCTCACTATTCTGTGCCACAGGTCATCCCTCACTCCCAAAGCACAACAAGAGAAGCTCAGAAGTTTGGACCCATTCTAGACATGCTTTTCGAGAGCTTGATGCTAAGTTTCCTCTTCCTCCCCCTGCTTCGTCATGACCGTCACCATCACTGCTGATGTCATCGAGCACTTATCCTGTGCTAGGGATGTGCTCAGACCTTCACGTGGATCCTCGCATGTGGTCCTCATCTTCCTGTGGGACAGGAATTATCCGGCCCACTTTACAGTTTCCAAGGTCCTACAGCCATGAGGTAGCAGAGCCACAAAGTATCTCAGGGTATTTTGAGCCTGGCTTCCTAACTGTCACAGGTGATAGCTTAGCTTAGGTCCCCAGTGCTCTAAGTGAACCGGGTTTGAAGTGTTGTGACTGTGAGTCCACCTCCTAGTAAAAAGCTCTTGCTGGGATTCCTCTCTGCTTCCTTCTGATGGCGGCTTTACAAAGTTCCGTCCTCCCTTTCCCCTTTCCATCTGAGCGAATCTAAATCTGTCTGCCAGCCTCGGGGCCTCTCACATTTAGTTAACAAGCAGGTAATGTGCATTTGCTATTTTCACTGGTGTGAAATTAACTGCCCCTTGGTGCTGTGTCCAAACCATGCATTATTCAAACTTGGGCACCACTTCCTTGGTCAGTGGAGTACACTGTAGATAAAAATGGGCAAAACTTTTCTGTTGTTATTTAATTGAAGTGTTTCACATACGCGGCAATCACAGAGGATTCATTTTAATTCACACCAGGAGGATGAGTGATGGGTCTGAATGGAACCTGGACAGTTGTACTACAACATCCTAACTTTTTAAAAAACAGAAACACGTACATGTTGTATGGTAGAGTAATTAGTAAGAAAATGTATAAATTACTTAACTCCTTAAAATGATGATTAGCTTTTATTAACAGGATAAGTTATGGCTACACGGGTTTCACATGGAGTTAGGTGGATACTTTGGGGACTCAGTGGGATTTGGACTCACTCTACTGGATCTGCAAACTCAATAATTAGATAAACATCAGCTTAGAAGGGACACAAATCACTCAGTGTCTGCTCATCGCTGCAAGGAACTGTGCAGTCTTTTTTA
This sequence comes from Delphinus delphis, assembly GCF_949987515.2. NCBI lineage: Eukaryota > Metazoa > Chordata > Mammalia > Artiodactyla > Delphinidae > Delphinus > Delphinus delphis. The sequence continues at coordinate 63,122,254 of NC_082695.1, forward strand.
AGATGGGGTTTTAGAAATGAGAGAATCCTGGATCCCTTGGAAGCACCTGTTTTTCAAGGTTTCAAAGATATTTTTAATATGTTTCTCTTTTTCTTGAAGCTACAAATGTAATGATGATCCCAACATACTATCAAAAGCTACTGGCCATTCTCCTCCCTTCCATCTTATTCTAAGCCTCAGCAAGCATTCTCCAAATTCAAAATACTGAAGCATCGTGAGCTCCAAACTTCCCTTGCGGATACTGACAGATCACAAACTTGACCGACCCTATCGCTCCTTGGGGCCAGAACTCTCTTCCGTCATGAGTCCTCTTCATTCTTATCCCTGCTAAGCAGTCTGGTGGAACTCAGTTTGACATGTTACCAGGAACCCAGTACTATTCAAAAATGCTACCCGAGAGGGCATGTCTTTCAGTTTGTGCTGATGATTACATTTGAGAAGCTCTGGCGAGTGCAGACCTTTGTGCTCATACTATTAAAATTGTCACAATTACTGAAAAATCTTTTTCTGGATGTTTGCCTATGGCTCTACCACAGGAATTACCAACATGAGTTTTGTGATGCCTGGATTAAAAAACAAAGGGCACTGACATTCTAAAAAAGTGTGCCTGAAAAAAATTAATATTAAATGTATATAATTCAAAATATGACTAAACGAGACTCCAAAAAGCTTGAAAAACACTACTGTGGTGTATTTGTCCAAATGTGATTCAGAACACGACAGGTGAATTTTAGAAATCTGGACACCTATCATAGGTCTTTCTGAAATTCTAGGACCCTGGGAGTAGAGACAATAGTTTTTATGCTACAGTTTCTCTTGCCACCAAATTTGGAATGAAATTTTATTACTAAATATGTATGGAGAATACCCAACTACTAAAATTGTACTAATTTTAATTAATAAAATATGTGTACATTGAATTGTTAAATTTTAAATCTTCATGTCTCGAGCACCAGGCAGCTCTCTAGAACTATCTGAGAATAAGAATTAACTGTTCTTTTGTTTTTCCTACCTTAGAGAAAAAAATACCTGAGTAATTCTTTTGTTTTAAAAAATATTAATATTTCTGACTATTTAAATATATCTACATATTTAATGGTATATTTGCATACATGTTTTAAATGCACACAATACATAGGCACAGATACACATATACCAATAGAATAAACACCAAAAGGTTCTTTTAAGAAATTTTATCTGTCAGCTGATTCAAAGCATAAATAACAGGCTAAAATTTCCAAACACTTTGAGACCACCGGAAGACCCTGTGGTACTTTGTGTAATCACATAATATTTAGAAGACTATCCTTATGCCTAATAATAGAAATGTCATCAAATATCATAAGGCAATGAAATAAAAGTGATTTCTTACTGAATACTGGGAAAGATGTATTTCCTTTTAACACCTGGAATTCTTGTTCTAGTCGTCTCCGCAAATCTATTTGTTCAAATAAAACCTTCTGAAGTTCTTCTAATAAAGAAAAAAAGAAGAGTCACTTTACTAATCTTTACAAATGACTCTCCAGAGGACTGTTACATATGGCAAGTTATTATTATAAGACAAAATATTTTACCAGTTTAAAAAGGGTCGCATAGACATGGGATAGATTTTGTGCAGAAATCCATGAATATAAATCAATGTAATGTATTATTTTAAAGGATTATTTTACAGTGTCATGTATTGATTGATATGTATGCATTAATCTCAATTATATCCACCCCGTGGTCCATATATTATTCATGTGTTCCTTGTCAAGCTTAAAATATAGTGGAGAACAAAAATATCCTCCTATTATCTCTTCAGTCTTTTAAAGCTAAGAGAAGTTCTACAGAATTAAAACTTTTCTTTACCTTTCCCCATATTTTCTACATCCTTTCTGAGTGAATGAGGTGAATTTGTCTCTTGTGTGTGTTCACCTTTAAAAAAAAAGGAGAAAAAAATATTAGTTTTGTGTAGGCTATTTTCTGCAAGTTGTTATTTCCACTTTCTATTAATATCTACAAAAGAGTTTTTTTAAATATAACTTCAAGGTGGAAGTCCTCGGGGCCAAACGTTGTCCTCATTTACTCGTGTATCATTCCCCTGAACCATGGAGGGGAGTGACAGAAAATGAGGGCCGAGTCCACCTAGACTGTGACAACAGCTCCATGAAAGCAGACTCCTGACATCAGCCTCCCTCCCAGCCCCTACCACTGCCCAGCCTTTACAACCAAGCTAACTGCTAGAAGGGCAAAAGAGGAGGTTGAACAGCTGACATTTCTGGGAGAAATCTGATCAGACTCCCTCTCTTTCTAGAGGTGAAGAAGCCTGATTTTATTGGGAAGGCACACAAGACCATGGAAACAGAAGCCTCCAGCCTTCTTGGGCCACCAAAATGTGGGGTGGTGAAAAAGAAGTGAGAGGAGGCTTTAGCTGTCCCTGGGAGAGAAGTTATGAGGCTGCAGTGGTTTCCTAATAATTGATAGCTTTTTAAAAAAGAAATCAACCGAAAAGAAAGAAGTGAAATAAGTTATGTTACTTTGTAATAGTCATACGCTTGCTGATGATAGTTTCTTAACTACTTGTCTTCAAACAGTATAAACTGTATTGTGGATAGAAGTTAGGTTGCCGTTCTTTGCTTCTGTGCTAACTAGAATGATGACAAGCTAAGAAAATGTATATATCTACAGTCATAAACTGAGTCTATATAATCCAGAAAACATAAACAAAGCAAAGAAATGCAACCATTCTGCTATCAGAATTAAAAAAGGTTTCAACTTGTTATCTGCAATTACCCACATAATTTAATTAAGCTTTCCGTTTTCATCTATAGAGATATGGCAGTGCAGACAAAGGTGCTCTGAGAAGGTTTCCTCTATCCCCCTCCCCTGCCCCCCAGGTTAGCTCTTCCATGTCCTTGGTGCCGTTTGCTTCCAGCCTTCTGCACCTACTAGGCAGGCTACCTGGAGGCGGGGCTCTGTCTTTTCTGCATGGCCAGTGCCTTGCACAGTACTAGACGCATACTCATATTCAATAAAGTTTCTTCAGCTGTCACTGAAAGGGACCCTAGGAGGTCGCAAATTCTAAATCATAGCACAAGTTAGATGCATCGTTTCAATTCTGTTCTCATATCTTTTCATTTCCCTTCCTCAGCAAGAAATGGAGTGAAATGGTCCCGGCCACTTCCAGGAATACTGGGGAATTTCATTGTCAAGGGAAAAATTTCTGCAAAGAGGGAAACAGAATTTCTTCCCAAAGTGGCAGCCTACAATATCAAGGACGGACAGAAAAGTCCTCAACCTGATATTATAAATGGCGATTCTGCAGTCCACATGATGACTGTCAGGGGTATGTGTGCGCAGGTATGCATGTGTGCATATGTGTGTATGAAAATACAAATGTACAAATATTCCCAAGCATGTGCACAGTTATGGGAAGGCACTTCCTCTGGCTCCCCATCATCAGCACAACAATATCCAGGGCATCCTGAGTTCCTTAATGGCAGCCATTTTCTGTACTATCTACGTCATATTTGCACAAACTTATTCTCATTTTCATCTTGGACATGACCTCTCTCTGTAGGCTTTTGAACATTAATACCTTGGCTTTCTTCTCCATATAATAAATAATGAGGAAATACCGGTGAAGCATTTTAAATACAGACCTCAATGTAATTCCTACAAACTACTATTATCTAAAAGAAGAGTAACACAAAGGTTGGTAACAAATCGTAAATGTATAAACCAAGAATAATGATATTTTTAAATGAAGATAAATGCATATTATGCGCAGTTTTACCTATGTTTACTTTAGTCTCAGTTAACCAGATGTTAAATGCATAGATGTTTCATACCCACATATAATATTGAGGTTGAACAAGAAAAGAAATGAGCATGCACACATCTCTGCATCTATCTACAGAGCAGGATGAGATTTTATCATTCTACAACTTTCCCAACCCCTCAAGACATGATTTAAATGAGATAGTTAGTTTCTGAATAGGCAACTCTAGAAGCCATTTCCTTATCACATTAGAGACCAGCTTCTTTCTGACCTACTAGTGTATTTTGTGGACTGTTTACCTTATATTACATTTCAACTAGATAATTAAATTAAAAAATTAAAATAATATATGTAAAATTGCATTTCTTTTCTACTTCACAGTTAGGAGGTTTACACTGGTATGAAGCATTAAACAAATAGCTAGTAAATAAAACTATATTAACCACAGGTGAATCTACCGATGACATTAATAATATACTTTTCATCCGCTTTGTGAAGGATTAATTAATATTTTACATGTGTCTATTTGAAACAGGTATTTTGCTGCAACTTCTCAGAAAAATCTGTCAGTTTTGAGCTTAGAAGATTCAAATTTCTCACTTGCAAAGCATTTTAAAAAATGGTTCAATGTTAGGTAAATAAGGAGCACAGAAGCTTCAGCTGCCTTTTGTGTATCTTTCACTGGACCGTTGCCTTTTGCATATTACTAATCTGTGAAAACCAGATTGTTAATGGTGGTTAAAAATGACCTCTGGGAGCCTGGATATGTTTGTTCACTATTACTGCTAATGTTTTCCATCTGGTTTAAAAAAAAGAAAAGGCAGTCTAATACTAGATTAAATAAATGAGATTTAGTTGACAGTGAGCTTTCCATTTTTATAAATATTCCATCAGGTTAAATGCACTTTACTTTTCCAAAATTAATGAATGCATTTGGAGAAATCCCCGAACTAAAATTCTTACTTTCCTTCCCATTATATCCCCCCTTTAAAAAAAAGTGACAAAAAGGCCAGGGTGGAGGGGGGCCATAGAGATCTTAATTGTAAAAGAAAATAGTTGAGTGGCTTAAAGTTGGAGAGTGATGGATAATTAGGGCATAAAAGGCATCCAGTGGACTGATATGATGAGGACCTGCTGCTCAGGGATGAGTCCACACCAGTTCTCCACAAGCACGTGCTCACAGGGCCGGTTAACTGTGACCTTCATCGTTGCCCACGAAGCCTGCTCGCCCCAGGGGGGCAGAGGCAGTGTGATGCCACATCAGAGAAACTATACCTCTGCTGAGTGCAGCAGGGGACAGGGAGCTTGGAACCACATGGTCCCTGCTTCCCTGGTCTCTCCAGGGTCCTCCAGGGCCAGGTGGTCCCACATTCCAGGGGAAAGCTCCACCCCACCCTTGGATCGGCCCTTACACAGCCGTCAGAAATTGGAAGTACAAGAGGGATGGATGTGAGAATACACCATGCCAAAGCAGACATGAGCAGTAAATAGCAGATGAAGGGGAGACTGGAGTATCCAAAGGTGGGGGCGGGGGGAAGACCAAAACAGCCAATAGATTCACCAGCACTACGTTTCAAGGCACAATGGTAATGACTTTCTCTTAAACATTATGGCACACCTCTGCTCGAGCACCTGCGTTGTTTCCCCATGGTCTACATTGCAGAATCCACTCAACTCCTCCCCGGGAGACTCCAGGTTCTCCTGTAACCTTGTCCCATCCGGCTCAGCCAAGCTGTATTTCTCTGTCACTAAGCACAAACCTTTTACCCAAGACAGACTCTTATTTCTCACATCTGCTGGCTCTGCTTTATGTTGTTTCTCTTCCCTAAGGTGTCCCCCTCCTCTCCCCATCCACCCAAAATCAGAAAGCCACCCAAGTGTCATTTACTCTTTCATAAAACCTTTCCCAACTTCTTCAGATGCCACTGATCTGTTCCTTCCTGGGCTGAAGTTCTAAGTCCTTATCATCTTTACTCTGCCACCTTGTACCCAATATTCTAATGCTTCACCTATGCTAGTCTGATCTTCCCCAGCTAGAAAATCTGCTTTCTGAAGGCAGAGAGATCCTGCCCTACAGGTAACCCCCATCACCTCAACCCTAGGGAGGGGTACAAATGTATTCCACACACACACTTGTTGTACTTCATTTAATCCAATTTGGTTTGTGAAAGAAATACAAACTAATGCTATTGTAAATCCTCAGTTGTCATAAGGTTTTTAAAGCACTAACTCATTCCTACGAACGAACAAGCACAGTTTGATCCATTGTATGGTCTAAGAATTACTCTATATTTTCAGTTTACTGGGGAAGTTTGTGATTGTTTCCATTTTTGTTCCTACCTGACATTTTGAAAATTTCTTTCAGGGACAAATAAAACTGTAGCACTGAATGTTAACTGAGACATGAAAATACTAATTCACGTATGTGTCTGCTGTGGCCTCCAGCAGCTAAAATACCTTAAAATTTTAAAAAGCTCACTTAATTTTAAGAGCCAAATGAGTGAGTCAGATGACCTGTTCTTTTGGTGGTCATGAGATGGGAGGAGAAGTTGATTAAAAGATATTACTGTTCTCAAGTTAAACTTGAATTCAATAAATAAGATCATTTAAGTATTGTACCCTGTATGTGTATAGGGCATCAAAGTATATAGGGTACAATATAAAATGCCTGACATTGGACGAAGAGTAAAAATTTTAGCATTCCCCCATCCCTTCTATGGCAATACATCCTCCTTCCTTCTCCTTTCAATCCCACTCCTTTTCCTATCCCTTATCTTGGCTGTCTCCCTTTTAAAGTCTCCTTTGAGCCTGCAGCCAGAACTCAGGGGCACTACCCCAGCCTGCAGCCCTAGGGGCTAGCAAGTTGCTTGTCATTGAAAGGTCTTCTCTGTTCCCCCAGGATTGTTGTTGACAACAACTGATGAAAAACATTTGGAAAAAATGCATTTCAGAAAATGCACACTGAAGGGCAAATTTAGTCAATGACACTGTTTTAGTTTGGGGCTGTCTATACATGAAATTCACATGGATTCTAATATTTAGGTGAGGAATAAAAAATTTCAGTCAAACATCTAGATGTTTCCATAGTTCGTGGGGACTCGTGCTATCGCATGTGTTCTAGTGCAGGGGAGCAGACCCCGGAAGGGAAGGCAAGATCTGCGTGCGAAGCTACCAACGGTGTCTGCCCGCAGTTCCCAGGGCACTGTCACGCCCTCAGGGCAGGCTGGGCCTGCCCTCTGCCTCCCAACAGCCTCAGCACAGGCCTGGCCTCTGTTGATCAAGAGAGACTCCTCTTATATATGTTTAACTCCCAAACAAACACTGAATTTTAATAATTAATCTTAGCTTTATAATCTGACTTAATTTAAAATTTCTGGAAGTTTAATTTTCTCTTTCCCTAACAATCTACCTTAGAGGTACAATTTGGATGGGGTCAAAGTTAATCTACAGTTTGTATAACTAGTACAAAATTTAGCACAACGTATGGTTTAGAGAGGTTTCTGAGAACATTTTGCATTAAGGCATTAAAAAATCAATTACACGGAACGCAGAGTTAAGTAATTTTCTCCTCTATCAGTGGGACATGGACTTCTGTTAATTTCTTGGTGCTAAATTCTACATTAAACTCATCCCCTGTGACGTCTGGCACGGTAGTGAGGTCATAGAACAGAAAAGAAAATCAATATCACTGGAGAGGGTATGCTGCAAAATGAACTAACTAAATACTAACTCCATTAGCCAAAAAAGGGAACAAGAGCAAGATTAATATTTGTGAGTTTATAGTTAACTGAGAATTACAACAAAATTTACAGTTCGTGATCAAAATTTATCGTGAGTTACATACACATTGCTTCTTGAATCAGTGTATCAGATTTCATTGATTAGTGAATTGTGAGTTCATTTAGAATTCTCTTAAGTTTTAGAACTTGTGTTGTCAATTAATGCTATTTTTTATTTTTTTCTGAAGAGTTCTTTTATTGTCCTTCTCTATCTCCTTGATTTTCATATAAATTATTAAAAACCACAAGAAGGAAAATGTTTCCATAAATAAAAAGAAATTTATATTTGAAATATGGGGATTAGCTAATTTTGAATACATATATTCAAATACCTCAAAATTCGTTGTTCATAAAAATGTCAGTAGTAACTTAGAGGTGGATAAACTGAGGCCAAAGTACTTAAAGGGCTTACCCAAAGTCATCTAGTAAGTGAGTGAATCAAAACTCAGATCTACTAGTCTGTGCTTTTTAGAATTTTTCTTCTTCTTCTTTTACTTTTTTTTAAAAAAATCATAAGCATGTTCTAAAATAGAATGGAATAATAAATCAGAGCGCCTCATCTGCTATATATTCATGAGAAGTGTAACTGCTTCTTACTATTCTCAGAAATCCATCCATAGCATATTAAGTACACTAGAGAATTATACCAGTGAAAATCAAATTGATTTTAAAACTTCTATACATATAACAAGATGCAGCCACTCTCAGAGTCCAATGGTTCTGGCGTTTCTACAATGAAAGGGATTGGAATTGAGGATGACTCCACTTTACGTGATTTCCTTGACCTGCAATAGCTTTCAGCTGCCTCACCAGCTTACCCCACTGCATTCAATTTCAAATCACTTAACTTCACTAAAGTTATTCAAAACGGATATGCAAAGCCTTACTCTGGGATTGCAAGCAAAATGCTGTCATTTATATTTTTGAGTAGGTAATATTTTGACCAAACTACCATCCCCCTAATCTATATTACTTGGCTTTAAAGCAATGGGTCTTATTTTAAAGAGACCTACAGATAAAAGTTCTGGCTTCTGGGGGATTTTGGCTGCTTAAAACTTTATGTTTGGTTCCTCTAATTATAAAGAAGTATAATATCTGCTATGAGTAAGGTTAATGACCATTAACAGGGAGGTTTTTGAAAAAAATCATTAAAAAATGTAATCTTTTTGAAATCGCTGAAAAGTAACAGTTACCAATAGGGCTGAAAGGTTGAACAAAGGCCAAACTTAATTAAAATGATGAACTAAAAAAATGAACTGGAACTAAATATTGTTGCTAAACTGAATTTGTATTAGGGATAAATTAAAGCAAGTACCTATCATTTAAAGATAAGTCTGTATCTTTACTTGTTTAGAGAAAGGTCAGAAATTTCCTGATAAACTACATTTATGATTGTTATGGGAGTGAAAAATTCATGTAAAAATCAAAAATTGCATACTGACTTATTAGGTAGTTTGAAAAGACATTTCATTCTTCTATGTTATACTGTATATGCACAGAAATAAAACACTGATATTTTCCAATAATGATGATTGAATTAAACGTTGGCTAAAGGGACATATGGTTATATAAACCTTTTTGGATGTTATGTTGTGTAGACTGCTATTATAGTATTCATACTGCCTTACACCTTATCTTCCCCTCCTTTTGATCGGAAGCAACTTGAGAGCAGGGACTGGCATTGATTCTATCTCTGAATCTCCAGAGCCTAGCAAAATACCTAGCATACAGTAGGTATTCTGAAATATTTGGGGAGTAATTGAGTAAATAAACAAATGAATGTTATCATGTACATGTGGAAGTTAACAGTTGTTACATGGGGAGAAGTAGCCCCATTCACCCGCAAGGTGTTCCAGATAAAGCATTCTACTGCTACCACTACAAAGCAGTTCATCACAGGCTTCATAATCTCTTTGGCTCATCTGGATTTTTGACACTTTGCTAAATGAACAGGTTCTTGGTGTCTGATCACAAGTAAATACATTAATACCAAAACATAGGCCAATTGGGTGACCATTTGGGGATTTTCTCAAATGTGCATTCCAGTGTGAAGACCATGAGCTGATCTTTCCTACAAGCAAGGACAGTTGAAGGTACAGCGAGTCCTACAACAACCCAAACTCCTTAACACTTTCTGGTGTTTAAAATATCTTCTCTGCAGGCTCAGCAAAGGAACCATGAGGGTGAAATTCCTGTGACCCAAGATTCCAAGATAAATTTAACAAAATATACTCTTCACCCAAACATTTGTTCATGTCAATAATATATTTTCATCCTTTCCACGTCCCACCTGTCTCACATTCAATACAGGATAATAATAATATGATATAACCTACTACCTACATACTTCTCTGAATAATGTGAGAATGAAACTGTAATACAGAATATCAATGTGGAGCAAGTTTCTCTGGGAATCTGTATCAAATTAATTATTGTGAGGGAGGGACTGGTAATACATCGATAGCATGACTAGGTGTTATTACCAACATAACTACTGACTGTACTGCCCTGAGCTCCAGACATTGTGGAATTTTTATGTGAACACCGATCCTGATTATACTTTTATTTACATCCTTTTGACATTTGTATTTCCATCTGAACATCAGACAACAGTGGATTCTGTAGTTATTGACCCACTCTGGCTATCATGCTTGGGGTTCTAATGACTTTTTTAGGGTTTATTGAACTTCCTAAGTATGGGGGAACCAAATTCCTTCCAAGGCCAGGAGGAACTTGTTTCCAAATGGAAAGAGCCCAGCCATCCAAATCGAAGGAAGATGAAGAAGAGAAATTCAGTTTTTAACAAATCTATAGAGACTATTCATGTACACGTAATGAAGAGAATATAATTCAGTAAAGAAATCAGCATGTTCTAATACATTTAGATTTCTAATGGGTATACACATTTGTCAAAATGTTAACTTAAATTTTTTATGATAATTATGAATACTAGCTGTTAAGTGCAAGGTAGGAAATTAAAGTTCCTAAAAAGATGATTTCAGATTGTGAAGTTTGGATTTTCTCATTAAATCTATGGAAACTATTTTAAATTTAACAATTTAAACATCAAATTGTCCCCTAGTTTTGTACAAATCATTGATACCCCTTAAAAAACTACATACATTTTACATCATTTATAGAATATTTATAAAATTTTATTTTTATTTTCTTTAAAATTTGCACGAAAATAGAGTAAGAGTTTAGCCCAAGGAGACTTCTA